>NC_135481.1:74507322-75132322 GCF_052094955.1 Ictidomys tridecemlineatus | reverse complement strand
ATTGAGTTGATGTTACCAGGAGTCAATAAAATATAACTATTGGAATTAAATTCCACACAGAGAAAAACTGATTCTCATTATCTAATAGTAAAGTCCAGATCTCTGCAGGTTTCAGGGCTATTCATACCATACTGAAGTGAATATTCAGGGGATGATGTCTATTCTTCTATCTTTAGTCTTATCACACGTTTTCTGTACCATTTACATTTATAAAAATGTTTCCAATAATCTAAATTTTTATATTCTTCCAGAACACCATCAGTTCCATTATTTTACGTCCTATTGCACATATGAAAATACAATGGAAGGCTATCATAAAAAGAGGAATACTCTAAATTTTAACAACACTTACTTACATGTAGTCTGGCCTCTGTTTAGGATAAGACTAATGGTATTTAAATGCACCTGTCACAGTTTAAATTCTTTAAGCAGTAAAAAATGTTAGAATACAAAATAGATGATGCACCTGCATTTCAACATTCTGACAAGTACTTTTGTGAAAATGTTTCTCAAAAAAAGGTGGCTGATTCAACATAGCTATATTAAAATTGCTTTCCCATACATTAGTGTTAATACTCATAATATACAACTTATAAAGAACCTATCACATCTGCAAAATAAATTACACAGAAAAAAAACAGAACCTACAGAAAAGACAACTAAATATACATAAAATGATAAAACTATCATTTTAAGGAGAAAATTTATTTATATATAATCTGTATTTTAGGACTGTATGACTATATATATATATATATGCACACATACACACATATATACACATAACTTATTGCAGATTGTGAGGGTTAATTTTATGTATTAGTTTAGTTATTTAATACCTAGTTGTTCACTAAATATTATCCAGGTATTGGCTATGAAGGTATTTTGTAGAAGTGACTAACATCTACAATCATTTGACTGTAGGCAGAGTAAATTTTCATAATATTTTCAGTCCATTGTTTTAGTCAGCTTTTTCACTGCTGTGACTAAAAGATCTAACAAGAACAAGTTTAGAGGAGGAAGTCTATTTGGGGACTTACAGTTTCAGAGTTCTCAGTCCCTAGAGAGCCAGTTCAATTCCTTGGGGCTTGAGGTAAAGTCTAACATTATGGCACTGGAGTGTTGCAGAGGAAAGCATCTGGGGTCATGGCCACCAAGAAGTAGAACAAAAGCAGCTAAACTCAGCTCACAAAATATGTACCCCAAAGCATGCCCTCAATGACCGACCTCCTTCTGGTTATATCTTACCTGCCCATAGCCACCACTCAATCCCTATCAACAGATTAATTTGTTGATTGGGTTAAGACTCTCATATCCCAATCATTTCACCTCTAAACCTTCTTGCATTGTCTCACACATGAGCTTTATTAGGGACACCTCACATCTAAGCACTAACAACCATATATAATCAGTTGAAAAGATTTAACATCAAAATATTTTCCTGAAGAAAAACAAATTTTCCCTCAACACTGCAATGTTAACTCTTGCATGAAACTTCCAGGCTACCAGCATGCCTTAAGGACTTCATAATCCAATCCTTAAGCATAAGTCAATTCTCTGAAATAAATTCTAAATATGTTTATTTCCTTCTATAACTTACTCACTATTTCTTTGCAGAACATTAAATGACTTGATACAAGAATGCTTTGAATTGTGATATAAATCTAACTAAGAAATATCTACACATTTTATTGTATTTCCAGTTAAATAATTTTGAAATATTATTTAATAAAGTTTGTCTGGAAAATCATAGTGAAAGAATTAATATGCAAATAAACAATAGCTGCTGGGATTACAAGCATGTGCCACCAGATCTGGCTTACATGGGATACTTTAACAGAAAAATTAGCAAAAATTAAGGCAATCTGAATAAATTATAGATTTTACTCAACAATAATGTATCAACATTTGTCCTTCAATTGTGGCAAATATATTAAAATTTAATATTTTAAATAATTATAAATCAAAATATTAAAAGGTATTAACAAAAGGCAACACAGGGTATGGAGTATATAAGATACTCTTCATAAATCTTTTCAACATTTCTGTTAATCTAAGAGTATTCTAAGATTAAGAAAAAATGTCTCTCCCAAGAAAAAAAAGCAATTGAAATGTTTGTGTGTGTGTGTAAACAAAATCAAATATTCTTTCAAATTTCATTGTAACTTTGGGTAGGTCAGCTAAAATTTTCTTAGAAGAACATGTTCGTAATAGATTTAGAAGGAAATGTGAACTAGAGCATCATGCAATTTACATTTGCATATTTGTTCATGGTACTCTGAAAATTATTCATTAACAAGAATAAATATATTTTGGTTTACTTAAATTCAGTGATCTCCCTAGCTTTTGTTTATTCATTACCTATGTATATGGATATTGCAGTAAAATATGGTCAATGTTAGAGAAAAAGTACATTCTGGAATTATCTAGTTTAAATACTTCTGTTTGATGAAATGGACATGAAATTTTGGTTTATTTTAAAATACTATATTCTTTTCATTCCTACTTTGTTGGAGCTTTAAAGCATTGTCTGAAGTTCTTAATGTTAATGTTTAGGTCTTTGGTAAATCTTTCTTAGTACCCCAGGATGATCCTTAATATCTGATGTAGTGAGTTAGACTATAAAACACTTGGAATGTAGTAATTTATGAAAGATGTAGTTAGATTAGTTCTTATTTTTTTCTTAAAAATAGTGGTGATCACATAAATTACACACATGATCCCTTTTATATCAAACTATATTAGGCTGAAATTAAATAATCTCAACATCATGAACCCCAATATCAGGTAATGGGAAGTTCTTTTTCACTACTGATGACATTATGTTAATTGTGGGGATATTAGAATGGTATGGGAAGCAATTTGAAGAATCCATTTTTAGGTAGTAATAGCCTAGAAATTGGGTTTTTATTCATGGATTGAAATGGATAGAATTTCATCTATTGCCTTCAAGGACCTTACTACGGGAGGAAGAAGCAGTTAATGGAGCTGTACAAAGCCCCATGACAAACCTGTGGTAAAGGAAGTACTGAGTGCCAGGGAAGCATCTAAGAGACGTGAAACCCAAGTTGAGTTTGGAATTGAGATGGGAACTGGGTCCTAGAAAATGCAGTGCCAGAACCAAATCAGAGGACCATCAGAGTATAGGTGCAACTTAAGAAATTGATCCTTACAGGTAGAACATGTACAGACGTGGAGGGAAGGCAAACAGAGCTTATTAAGAAAAATTTACAAGTGTTCAGTGTGCTTCAGGGCAATTGTTCAGTAGCTGAAAAGGCGACAGTCAAATTTAACTAAGTCACAAATAATGTACATTTAACTTATGGTGCTTCATATTTATTAGTAGTATAATGCTAACCACGTCTGTTGAAGTTTTATAATATTAAAAAAAGTCTGTATCATAAGATACCATAAAATGATTTAATTATGATATTTTATAAATAGATTTATCATGTTGTAAGGGAAATGAGTCTATAAGTTAATTCTTTTGACAAAAGAAACAGTATCAAAGAAAATACTTCACAGATTGATTTAATAAATTTATTATACTAAGATCTATCATATAAAAAAAAATTATAGATTTTAAATGGTAGTTTGGTTTGGCCTTAGGTAGAGATTTGAGAAATGACTAATTGAAATATATTTGGAACTTTATTTCTCCAAGTCTGAAAGTCCTAAACACCTTATAATTCTATTTTCTAAATTATTGTCATTTTATCTAATTTGATTAAAAATACAACCATTTTGAATCAGTTTGTTTTTCTTGTTTATAAGTGGAAAGAAAGGAATTTATATTGTATATAAATTTGATTTCCTTGAAACAATGCAGGATTTTTCAACAGTACCAATATTTACTGAGGCAATGCCCACAATATTATCATAAGAACTGCATGAAGCAAATGTTCAAAGAAGCTGAATGCTATCACAATAGGAAGGCCATATGGGAACAGGATGAGTTTTACAACAGAACAAACTGGTCTGACCAGGTGGCCAATTAACAGAGAATATTTATTAAATCATATTCTATTGGTTTCACAAAACCCAAGCCAACACTGGAACAGAGCTAGATTCATACATGCCTAGGGTTAGATTCAGATAGTGTGGGCAATTTCATCTTTTCCTGCATTAAAAATGTGATTAAACATTATTGACATTTATTTCAGTCAGTAGTTACTTTGGGCTTTTTTTCCCCCTGTCTGGTTTTGAAAAATGTGAATTGTTTGATTCAGCTTCAGCCAAAATGGCAGGGTTTGAAGACAAAAATTTAGATTTTAAGGTAGATGCTCTCTTATCTTAGAGTAAACCTAATGGAACTTCACTCATAATTGAATAAAGTGCATAAATATCATCTAGAAGGCCAAGTCGATTAATAACAAAATAGAAGGCATCATGTTATCATCACTGTAATTAGGATAGAGAGTGGTATAATGAATGAAATCATTTTCTGTTTATTCATCCAGCATTAATAAGAATGAATCCTTACATAGTACAATTACATAGGCATGGAAAATGCTAAGGAAATAGTTTAGCAATTTTTAAAAGAGATCACAACCCATTAAAGGACACCAATGAGAAAATGATATTTAGAATTTAGTCTGGAATAAATAGGGCATGATTCTTCTCTCATAGGTGTAGATGACAAATAGTTTAGTCTTAAGTACAGGAAAAGATGTCAAGGAATAATGCTGAGAGGTGCTGTTGGGCTAAATTTTAAAGGGTCAATAAAAAGTAGGTTTTCAAAGTAGTGGTAGAGTCACATTCTAGTGAGTGGTAACCAGATAGATAAAACTGCAGAAGCATAAAGATACCTGGTTTATTTTGATGTGAATGTATTTGGAGCAATTTATCTGAAAATGAGTAGGTAATCAGGAGTAAGCCAACCCTCACTCATCCATTTATTTCTTCATTCATAAAACATAAATTGGGAATAGCCCTCTGGATTTTTCCAGGTTTTTTTTTCCCCACAAAAACAGAACCAATAGTGTATGTGAATGTGTGTGTTTGTTTTTATACAGAGAAAGAGACAGAGAATTTTAAGGGATTGGCTCATGGGATTATGGAGGCTGGAAAAAGTCCAAAAGTTTTAGGATAGGCCAGCAGACTGGAGACCCAGAGAGGGACTCATGTTTCAGTTCAGGCAAAAGGCCACTCTGAAGACATAGTTTCCTCTTCCTTGGGAGAATATATTTTTCTCTTAAGGCCTTTCACTGATAATATGAGGCCCATGACATTAAGGAGTCTAATCTGCTTTAGTCAAAGTCTTCTGATTTAAATGTGAATTTCATCTAAAAAATTTCTTCACAGTGACATTTAACTTATGGTTGACTAAAAACCTGGGAATTATGGCCTAGCCAAGTTGACACATAGAATCAACCATTGCAAATCCACCCTTTGTCAGTTTGGTATGCATACACACTTCCTTGTGTCATATTTAATTTCCATATAAATTTGTAACATATCATGAAGTAATGTTGAATTTTATCAAATTCATCTTTTGCATTTGTCCGGATGATCATGTTTGTTTTTTTTTTCTTTTATCTGTTGATGAGACATTTCATGTTTATTGATTTCCATGTGTTAAACTATTCTTTCATTTCTGGGATGAGTCACAGTTGATTTTGGTGAATAAACTTTTTAATTGCTGTTGCATTTGGTTAGGTAGGATTTTGTTGAGGAGTTTTACATCTATGTTCATTAAGAATATTGGCCTGTAGTTTTCTTTTTCATAATGTTCTTATCTGGTTTTGATATCAGGGTAATGCAGCTCTCATAAAATAAATTTGGAAGAATCCCCTTCTCTTAAATTTTTTGAAGTAATTTAAGAATTGGTATCAGTTTTCCTGTAAATGTTTGCTAAAATTACAATAAAGTCATCTGGTTCTGGGCTTTGCTTTGATGGAAGAGTCATGTTACTGATTTAGTCTTATTACTGATTTAGTCTTATTATTTGTTATTGATCTAGTAAGTTTTTCTGTTTCTTTATAATTCAATCTTGGTAAGCTATTTATATCAAGAAATTTGACCAGGTGTTCTAGGTTATAACATTCATTGGCATATAGCTGTGCAGAACAATCTCTAATAATCCTTTGTATTTCTCTGATCTTAATTTTAATGTCTAAATTTTTATCCCTGATTTTATTTATTTGAGTTTTTGCTCTTTTTTTTCTCGGTAGAGCTAAGACTTGGTCAATTTTCTTTTTCAAAGAACCATCTTTTTTTTTTTTTGTTAATCCTTTGTACTCTTTCCATTTCATTTATTTCTGTTCTGATTTTTATTATTATTTATTTCCTTGAACTAATTTTGAACTTGGTTTCTTCTTGTTTTTGGAGCTTTGTGAAATTCAACAATAGGTTGATTATTTGGGTTATTTCTGCATTTATGTGTAGATGGTGATTGCTATAAACTTCACTCTTAGTAATCCTTTTACTTTATTCTATATATTTTGATGTGTTATATGTCTATTTTCAATTATATGAAGAAATCTTTTGATTCTCTTTTCAATTCTATCCTTGACAAATTGGTTGTTACAAAGTAAGGTCTTTTATTTCTATTTTGTTTTGAAAGATTTTCTTATTATAGTTTCTAGGTGTATTGAACCGTGATCAGAAAAGATACTCGATATAACTTCATTTTAAAAAAATTTGTTGAGACTTATTTTATAGCCTATTGTTTGCCCTATCATGGAGTCTGTTTCATGTGCTAATGAGAAGAATGTATATTCTGCAGCTCTTGGTTACAATGTTGTGTAAATGGTTATTATCTATTTGTTCTAGGGTGCAGAACTATTTGTTAACTGCATCTGAATGATCTGCCATTGCTGAAAGTGAGTGTTAAAATCTCCTACAGTTACTGCATTAGAGTCAACTAATATTTCTTTTATATAGTTGTTGCTTTGGTATTGGGTACATATAAATTAAAATCACTATTTCTTCTTGCTAAATTAAACCCTTTATTTTTCTATAATGGCCCCCTTTGTCTCTTTTTACTGTTTTGATTCAAAATCTATTTGAGGCTATTCCTGCTTTCTCTGAATATCTTATCCTAGCATTTCTCTTTCAGTTTATGTGTGTCCTTAGAGGTAAAGTGAGTTCCCTGTGAGCAATATTATATTCAGTCTTGATTTTTAAATTAATTCAGTCACTGTCTTTTAATTAGAGAATTTGAGCCCTTTACATTTAAGGTAAATGTTGACAAATAATTTTTATGCAGCCCTTTTATAACTTATCTTCTCATTTTATTATAGTTCTTTTGTTTCTTCCCATTCCATGACAGTCTTCTTTAGTGCTTAAGTGATTCACTCTGGTAATGTGCTTTGATGCCTAGTTTATTACTTTTGGTTTGTTTATTATAAAATGTTTCCTTGGTTGTTACTGTATACCTTACAAAAATCTTTTTATTACTACAATCTATATTGAAGTGATAGCAATTTAATTAATATAAACAAAATATAAAACAGAAATGTGCTTATAAAAAATTCTTTTCCCCTCTATTTCTACTCACATTTTGAATTTTGATGTTCCATTTTACATCTTTTTGTACTGCCTATCTTTTAACATACTGATGTAGTTATTATTACTTTTTACAGTGTTTTTAGTCTTCATACCAAAGATATGAATGGCTTATATACCCTGTCTAATATTAAAGCAGTCTTAATTTGTCCATATAGTTACTCCTGCCACTGAGTTTTATACCTTCTGATAACTCATCTCTTTCAGCATGAAAAAAAACCCTTTCACATTTCTTCTAGGTCAATTCTGGAAGAAATTATTTCTTTCCTCAATTTTATTTGTCTAGGAATGTCTTTGTCTTTCCTTCATTTTTTAAATATTATTTTTTAAAAATGTACTTATTTGTTTTAATTTGTTATACATGATAGCAGAATGCATTTTGATTAATTGTACACAAATGGAGACAATTTTTCATTTCTCTGGTTGTTCACTATCCTTCCTTCATTTTAAAAGGAAAACTTGACTGAGCATATTACACTTGGTTGGTTGTTTGGGGTTGTTCTTTTATCCTTCAGTACTATGAAAATCTCATGTCTCTCTCTCCTGTCCTATAAAATATCTTCTAAGAAGTTTACTGTCGTGTGAATTTAAACACCTTCATGTATTATTTGTTGCACCACTCCTGCTGCCTTGAGAATCTCGTATTTTTTTCTTTCACTCTGAGAGCTTGATTATAAGATATCATAAAATAGATTTGGTTGAGTTAAATTTGATTGGTGGCTATTGACCTTCCTGTACCTGAAAAGACATTTGTATCCTACTAAACTCTACCCCTTTAACACACTCAAGTCCCTTTTGAACCCAATAATCTCTATATTTGGTTTTCTAATGCCATTCCATAATACCTATGGATTTTCTTCATTTCTCCTCCTTTTTTTTCCTTCTCTGTACATTTTCAACTAGCCTATCTTTGAGTCCATTAATTCTTCTGTTCTGTTTGATCTATTCTTCTATTGATGCCCCATATAATGTTTTAAAATAGATTTAGTGTATTTTTAAACTCAAAGATTTCTGTTAATATTTTTATAAAAAATTATCCTTTCACTTAACATAACTAGCCTGCATATAACTGAAAATACATCAAGCTATTCCATGGAACAGCATGAAAATTCATTGGGCAATTCCCAACCTTCTCCTTCATATTCTGAAACTTAAAAATAGATGTAGCTGGGTGTGGTGATGCAGGTTTGTAATCCCAGTGACTTGTGAGGTCAAGGCAGAAAGATTGCAAGTCAAGAAGCAAGCCTCAGCAAGTTAGTAAGTTCCTAAACAACTTAGTGAGACCCTGTCTCAAAAGAAAAAGAAAAGTACCTGGGGATGTAGCTCAGTGGTTATGTGCCTCTGGGTTTAATCCCTGGTGTGTGTGTATGTGTGTATATACCCTAAATATGTATATATATATATATATATATATATATATATATATATATGTGTGTGTGTGTGTGTGTATACACCCTATATATGTATGTGTATATATCTCTCTATGTGTGTGTACAATATATACTTAATCTACAGTGGTTTGGTGTGTGTGTGTGTGTGTGTATACATATATTTACAGTGATTTGGTGTATGTGTGTATATGTATGTGTGTGTGTGTGTGTATACACACATACATACACATACTTTTTGGTATTGTAAAAATGATGTACATGCAGCAGAAAAAAATACTTCAAAATTTTCATTTTGATCTTCTGCACTAGTAATATGTGGTATTATCTTCTCCTCTGATATTCGAAAGTACATGGAATGGAAAATTCTGGTCAGCACATGATCACAAAAGCAAACAACACTTTAAGTTTCATTGTATTTCTCAGTTATGATGTTGAGTTAGTTAGATTAAATAAATTAATTTTCAGCTTACAATGCTTTCAACTTACATTGGTTTATTAGGGTGTAACCCCATCATAAGTTGAGGAGCATTTCTGCTATGATGTTACATTAATAATAGTTAAATGCTATGATATAGCATCTTATGCTCTTTGATAAAGGAATAATAGAGGAATACAATATAGATATTTGCTGTACATATACATGTTCAAAGATAAAGATATGACAATTATATTTCTCATTTCTATAGCATGACATGATTTTAGGTGGGAGGTAGAACCCCTTTCTTCTTCGGCACATTCTAGATTCCTTTGCCCCAAGGAAGTATCTCATATGGCCATAAACTTTTATCTGGCCAAATGACTCAGTCCTTAATTTCTGAAGAATCTGCACAATTAGTAGTGCTGCCTGAATTGGATTGTTGTAATTTTCCCCTGACTTTAATCACAAGGTATGTTGAGATCTTATGTATTTTACACATACTCTTTCTCACCTCCATTGTACAGTAATAGTTCGATACACATCCCAGGTAATCAAGATCATCCATCTAAGCCAACATAGTAATTCCCTTTTTGCATATTGATCCAAAGACTTGAAGAACCCAAAGTAGTTAGGTGAGATTCTTAATTTCCAGTTCAATGGAATCAATATTATATACCATGGTGAAAGCATTCCTGCCTTTGGAACTCCTAAATCTTTTAGGCAAACATAGAACAAGTCACATAGGTAGTAAGAAACTATTTTGCTGTGTGTGACTAGGGAGAATGGTGAATGATGTCATTCCTATTTCCATCCTTGATTCCTCAGCCCCAAAATCTTGGCTATGGGGAAAACAGCATCACATATTGAGCTTGAATCAGAGTATATTCAGCTATCTGGAAAACTTTTCCCTAACTCTGCAAGAAATTGCCACCTAGCTGGCATTGTAATTGTCTTCAAAAGACCATTCTATTATTATATATTATCTATATTATTCTTTTATTCTATTATTCTATAAAGCCACGTCTATCACTTCATTTGCTGTGAAGTTTGTTCCTTGATTAGAAACAGTGCTCAGTGGAATACTGTGATAGTGGATAAGGTATCTTATAAATCCATGGATGATCATTTCTACGGAACAATTCTATCCTGAGAAGGCAAATCTTAACTAGAGAAAGTCTCTTTCTTAGTAAGAACAGAACACTGTCCTTTTCATAAAATGGAAGCAACCCAATATAATCAGAGTGCCATCAGGTTGCTGGCTGATTACCCCTGGGGAATTATATCACATGAAGGTTCAGTATTGGTTTGTGCTACTGGAAGATAGGGTACTCATCAGTGACAAAAGCTAGGTCAGCTTTAGTGAATGAAGTTTCATATTGCTGAGCCCATGTATTATCTCCACCCCTTCCACTATTTTATTAGTGACAGAATGTAGCTGCATAAAGTATCTCATTTTAATTATATCCTTATGTGAAGAAAATGTTTGTTAAATTTAATATTGAGCTACATTAACAATACTTAAATGCTATGATATTTTGTCACTATTGCAATATCATAAAGTATACCAAAACCTAACTTTATTTTTATGATACTTTAATGAAATAATATTTGAAAATATTTACCTAATCTGTATAAATCTCACTCTTATTTATAATGGAAGAGATCGTGATTTTAATTTGAAGTGTTTTGTTCATTGTCAGCTTAGATGATAAAACACTTGAAAAATTTTTAAAAATGCAGCAACCTACATATGAAAGCACATTTTGCTCCTTTTCAATAATGAAACACGGGTAGCATATTTATTACAGATTGGGGACATCCATCAGGAGCACTGTTTTTGTTCAGTGTCAAACTAACCTTGATGTGTAAATAGCAGGGTTATTCCATCTATCAAGTACTGATGTTCTTTCAAGCCTTATAATTATTAACTTAAAAAGCACCAATGCATTGATAATTTTATTATGAAGCATTTTCTTTATAGCCTTTTTAGATTCATATGCTGTGTATTTTATCGAAAGCAAATAATAAATCCTGGTTCTTTCCAATAATTGCATTTTTTTTTGCTTCACTACAGTTTTAAGACCAACAAATCAAATATATCTTTTAAGAAGAAGATGTGAAGTAAAATATGTCCAAATTTTCTATATAAAAATTTCATTTAATCTGAGAATCTTAGAATCATATATATTATCCTTGCAATATTTTACTACTTAAATTTTAGAATTCAAAATAAAGATAAACAAAAATGAAATATTACTACTTATCTAGCATAGTAAATGTTCTTGATATTTTAAAGTGCAGAATCCAGGACACATTAGACACAGTTACTTCTATAGCTGGGCTGAGATGATATAGACTGATGGAGTAATAGTACATTCTAATGACAGAGCAGTTTAGATTGTGACATGATCCAGGGCCAATGCAGTCCCATCTGCTCATTTTATTATATTTCAAGCAAGAGAAAAACTCTTTTTTCTTTCTTTTTTTAAAAAATATGATTGACTTGCCCTAGATTTATTCAGAAAGATTATTATATGGTAAGTATTCTTGGTCTATCAGGAAACAAGATAGACAAAACTCCCTATCTATATGAGGCTTATCTACTAGTGAGGAAACATAAACTAAATATATATTTTTAGAGTGTTAGAAAATTAAAATGCTAAGGAGAAAAGTAAAACAGGCTCAGATTAGGAGCATGATGAAGGGAGTGGTTTATAAGTAGGCCCAATTGAGATATTTCTGGATGTTGATGGGAAAATTCCTTTTGTTGGTTTAACACATGGCCTTAGTCATAATCAGATTGATCACTTACCTATAAAAGAAAAATATATAAACTTAGAAATAATCTCCTCTTAAGCAGAATGGGTTTCATAAAGATTCTCTTAAAGATTCTTTTTCTCTTTGGCACTAAATAGTATTGAAATTGTTTCAAAATGTCCATTATATATATTTTGCTTATGATATCTGTTATCTTAGCAAAAACAAACAAAATGACACTGATACAGTGAGTGTTACAGGAAAGCTGCAGTTTTACTAAAAACCAAGGTTGCAAACCTTCCATAGAGTTATCTGGGTTAAGGCCATAGTGATATCAGATTATTTTGTTTGTTTTTGTTTTCGTGTTTATTTTTGTTTTGTTCTCTTAGGCCAACTTTCCTAATAAAGATTTGTGATGAAAATAAGGCTCTCATCCATGGATTTCTAATTACTATTTTTAGGTATAATTTCAAATAAACATTAAAGTGTGCTTCACAAAGATTAATATATTTTTAATGAGACTTGGAAGTATACTAATGGCTTTTAATCCTTGAACAACATGAAGATTCAAGCTAGAAAAATGGATAAAGTAGGCAAAATATTCACTTTTTAGATGTAAAGGCTTAATTTGGAGTAACTACTTAGGTTAAATGAATAAAATATATTTCTATATTTTCATCTACTCTATGCAATTTCTAGTGGTTTTAAAAGTAAATTATATCAGGTATTTCTATAGATAATTTAGGCATAAATGGGCACTGATACCAAAATAAACTGCTACAAGTGAATTAGAAAAGAGAATACACAAACATTCATTCTTTTTTTTTTTGCTCTTTCATTGAATGTGTATTACAGTTGGGTACTGTGGGAATCAAAGAAGTGCTGGATGGATGTGGATTAATCAAGCTGGAGAGGAGGAGATGTTTTGGGGTCATATGGTATTACTCTAAGGACCCTGAGGTAAACAACACAGTGTATTTGTAGGTATAGTGATTTGATATGTTTGGATGTAGGCTGGCACTGGTATATATCACCAACCTGTGAAAAGATTAAAATTCAAAGCATGTTATTTTACACATTATTATTTATTATTATACCACTAATTAATATGAAATGAATATCCATAAATTAAATGTACATGTAAAAATTTAAGTGTCTGCATATCTTTATCCTTATCCTACCTTAGGGATAGGTTCAGAAAAGAAGCTGACAACATGAACAGAAATTTTAAAAATATACTATGCTAAATACAAGTGTAATAATACTGGGCTTGAGGCAGTAAAAAGAAATCTATTTTCAGCTCTGTTTTAGACATTTCAGTCTATCTAGATGTCAGGCTGAAATTGGGGAGATCTATCAGAATGCTGTGATTTAATCCTGGTAGGATTTAGTGGACATGTCAGTGGAGATGAGGGAAATCAAATGGATTCAGGAGGTTAGACAAAAAGTTAGGAGGTTCATGGCTTGGTGAGTGACTGGACCCCAGCAGGGAGGAAATAGAGGAGAGGATTTCAATACAACTGTGATGGCTCACAATTCAAGAAGTTTAAAGAATGGTAAAATGATGGCCACTGAATAGTGATCATTGATCATTATATTTTTAAACAAAGAGATTGTTTTTGACACTTACTAGAAAAGCAGTATTGCATCTGAAATGCTGAGAGACAGATTGAAGTGCAGGAATGAGAAAATTGTATAAGAAGAGACAACAAATAATTTAAGGTGCCCAGAAATCACTGGAGATTATTATAAGAACCAAAGTTCAACTGAAGTTAGCTGTGTTAAGAATATGTTCAGCATGAGAATAAAGAAATTAAGGATAAAACAGAGGCATATATGTTCATGGTAAAAGAGACAAGATGTGAAGGAATTTTCTGACTGATGATCTCTATATTCTCTGGAAAAGAATGACTGAAATTTTAGGGGCCTGAATGAGGGAGGAAAAACACTAAGATGGGCAAGATTTTGAAATAATCTGTGAATAAGAGAGAAGGAAACCTTTAGAAGGATTTGAGAAGAAGCATCAAGAATGTTGGGTAAATGACAAAATTATTTTATCAATTTTATAAAATGTCCCCTTTATTCATCTATAACATTCATGAATCAAATAAAAATGTCACACGGATTCTTTGGAGTTAATTTTGATTAGATAGACAACAATATTTTCATCTTAGTTTTCCATGTTTAGTTAGCTAAAATTAATAATTTATTTTATGGAACACTGATTAATATAGTTGTTTCAATATAGTAGAAAAGTGTATGTTTTCATCCCATTTTTTTTCACAATTCTCAATATGTCAAGAGAAAAGATATTTCACAGTGCCCATAGGAGCATATGAAATGAAAAAAGACTCACCCAAGGACCAGAGGCTCTGATGAAACTCAGAAAACACATGAAATCATAGTGTTGGGTAAACCGGAGCTGAGGAAGCAGCAGCAGATATAAGCAGCATGTAAGATATCTAGGTGAGGACTTTGGGCAAAAATCAGGAGACTGTGGGGAGCGTGGTTGACGGGAAAACACAAAGTAATCAGAGTAAACAAACCACAGTACAAGGACCATTTGTTCTAATCTCATTTCCAAACTCCCATGTAGAGATTGGCAGCAATAAATCCAATGTGTTCCTTCTGAATTCAAAGGATCAAGTCTTTATTATGCATATCATTGCCATAAAATGAAGTATTCTGTAATTTGGTGTTTGGAGACTACTTTCTGACAACACCAGAAGATACCCTACCTTACACTTAGACCTTGCTGTCTGTCAGTCATTCATTCAGGGCAGAGACTTATATACAAGGAGAACAGAATTATTTTGCCACTGGTGTTACTTTATCTAGTATTGTCATCCAATTCCAAAGGTACTTGAAGTTTAACAATATAACAGAAGACCACAATAAATAGCAATTATTGTCCACTGGAGTAACTGAGGCAGTGGCAAGAAGATAATTTTAAAGTAACATTTTATTAGTGTAAAATTAGCTGAAATGACATTAAATCTATAAGAGTTTTATATGATGAGAGGCTCTTACATTAAAATGTGGAGGTATAGAAAGAAGAAACTGATATATCCACAGTTTAATTTGAAATGTGTCAAAAAATAGTATCACTGATGGATGGAGAGTATGATGAATAGATGAATATATATGGGATAAAAAAAGCACAGTAAAAATATAGAATATAGGTGGTGGTTGGTAGGTTAAAACTTTCACTTTTTCTATATATTTGGAAATATCAAGATAAAATTTGGGGATGGGGTGGAGACAAGGACATTTAGAGTACAGTTATTTCTCACGATCTGTGGGAGATTAGTTTCAGGAATCCTTGTGGATACCAAAATCTATCTCAAGTCCTTTATATGAAATAGTATATTATTTTCATATAACCTACATGTATTCTCCCGTAGACTTCAAATCATCTCTACATTACTTATAATATCTAATAAAGTTTATATTTTCAATAGTTGTTATACTGCATTGTTTAAGGGATATGGCAAGAAAAAAAAGTCTGTAGATATTCTATACCGATAATTTGTGTTTCTTTTCAAATATTTATATTCCATGGTTGGTTAAATCTTCAGATTAGGAACCCACCAAAACAGAAGGCCAACTCTATGATGGTGTTTGATAGTGGAAACAGTCTGGTTTACCAAAATTTTCACCTTCCCTTTTGTAATGCAACTTTGTAACTCCTCCCATGAAGTCTATTTTCTTTCCTCTTAAATTTGAACTGACCTTGGGTCTTATTTTCATCAACAGAAGGAAAGCAAGTATGTGTCAGCTGAGTCTTGACCTCCTGAGAATTAAATAACCCTGCCTCTGCTACAAGAACATAGCTAGGTAGCTGCTGGAAGATGAGACACACCTACTGAGCTGAATCATTGTATTTTATGCCAACCTAGAGTAATCTCTATTTGAGCAGGAAGTTGACTACAAGCCCCTGAGGAAGTCCAATCAAGATCAGCAAAGCAACTTAGACAACTTGTGATCTGTGAGAAATAATAAATGGTTGTTACTTTAAGACATTAATTTTTTAAATGACTTGCTAAAAGGAGAAGGAAAGAAATAAAAACTTGTATACCTTAAAATTTGGAATATCTTCTTTCTTTTCTAAGTTTAATCTCTGTGAGTCCAAACACATTACCTGGTTCAGCAAAGAATAACAGGCTATTTGTTAGTTCTCATTTAAAGTAACATCTAAAGACAAAATAGGTAATAAAAACATAAATATTGTAAAATCTGATGACTTAAATATCATGTTAAAAGTTCCAATTAATACAATGGATCGGAAACACTGTAAACTAACCTTTCCCCTTTAAATAAATACAACTAAAGAACATAACAAAATTTCAGTAAATAACACATTGAAAAATAAGGAAGATTTCTGATAGATTTCATTAGGTCTAACTGAAAAATGGAAATCATATCAGAAAGAAGCCACCATCCTACACATGCTTGGTAGGGAGTTATGAAAAAAGCAGCAGGAGCAATTTTGAATAGGAGATTATCCAAGTAACTAATGGAATAATTGGCTGTGCGGGCAAATCGAAGTATACAGGATGCCTGCTGTTCCCTCCGCAATAAGGCAGCAAAGATCAGTCAAAGTGCTGTTGGGCAGGAGCAGTGTGGCTGGAAGATGAATAAAAATGTCAGCACAAGATCTGGGAGCAGTGATGATCCCAAAAGAATTAGGGGAACTTCTATATAAAACAAACTGTCCCATACCTACCTAACTCTTGTCACAGAAAAGTAATTATACAAAACTTTATAGCCATTGCTGTTCCTTCTATTAAACTTTGCAAAATTAAAATGCATATTAGCATTCTAAATAGAAATTGCTACCACCAAGAGTTACCAAATAATTGAGGACAGATAATATAAAAGAAACTCATATAAGTCAATGAACGAAATTAATGATAGTAACAGCATATGATGTTACATAAACACATTGAGTAGACCATTATAACAAGTGTAATGAATATATTCAATACATGATAGGTTATTGAATACAGATGAATAAAAATATATCTGAAATTTAATATTGGATGATAAGTTTATCATAGAAGGAGCAGAATAGACATGGCTGAAGAGTGTAAAACATGCTGAAAGTTGAAGCTGAATAAATTTTAGGACAATAAGATAAACATTTTAAGAGAGAGGCTAATTTAGAGAGCAGGTAGTTGCAATGTAATATTGTTTAAATACAGTTCTAAAAAAGACATGTGTTAAAACTCATAGTACAGGTTCTATTCAAGGTAGTGATGGAGTGACATTTACTAAAGGCAAGAATTAAAGCTCACAATCCATCTATACAACATTGCAAAAAATACTCTAAAAATCAAATGAAAGAGAAAAATTGAGAAAAGATGGAAAACATACCGGAGGAGTACTTACAGAAAGAAGAAAAAAAAAGAATTCAAGATTGTGTGCTTTGAAAAGAACAAAAGAAATATTGTTGGCAAGAGTGTAATTCACCAAGAGGTTATAACAGTTATGAACCCTGCATTTAATATCCCAGTTGTGGAGTACATAAAATAAAGATGTATAAAATCCCACTGAGAAATTTACACACAAATAACTAAGGAGGGCCAAGGCCAGTGCCTCATTGTGGGGTTCTTCTTCCTATGGAGGAGGGTATAAGTCACCTGAAAATGTAAAGTCTAAAATAATTAATGATGAACAACACAAAGATTCAGAAATATATTTACAAAAAGCAGAGTCCCTGATAGATCTAGTCCACACTGGAGCTGGAACTAGACAAAGGAAGGATATCTCCTGCTGGTTTAGTTAAGGGGGTACATCAAAGGCAGGGATAAGGTTTCAAGGATGGAGTCTTGCTTCCTGATGACTTGGAGTCAGCAGGTTGATTGGCATCTTGGCAGGTCACACTCATTTCAGGTAGTGTGTGGGATATGACAGAATGGGATAGAAATTCACACTGTCCCTGGGCAATTGACCAGAGAAATGTCCACTGGTCATCCCCAGATACCATATGTTTCTCTATCCACTAGGCTTCGATGCATGGTGACCCACGTGCAACCCATGGAAAACATTGTTTCAGAAAGTTGATGAAGGGAACCAAAAAAGATAAATCTCTAGGGTTTAGGACAATAACTCTAATGTAAAAGATAATGTAGAAAAGGGTCTAAAACGGCATGTGCATTCTTTCCAGAAAATAAGAAAAAGCCTAGAAATGAAACTTGTATTGACTCATGGCACACAAATAAAAATTTTATAAATTAACCACATTTAGGCAAAACATTTCATATTGTAATGTTCCTAATTGTTGAGAGTCACAACCAAGTCAGGGTGGCGCCTGGCATTTTGCCAGAAGGAGTGGTTGAGGGGTAGTGCCAGCGAGTCATTAGGATGGTGATGGTTAAGTTAAGCTGTGTATAATTATTGGGATGATGGCTGATTGCTGTAACTGGATGATGGTGGATTGGGGCAAGCTGTGTATTCAGTTGTGTATATAAACCTCTGCTGTTCGGCAATAAGGCAGCTCCTGCTACCTCAGGTGCCCGCTACTTTTGAGTTCTTGCGGAGTTCCCGTTGAGTTCCCATGGAGTTTGCATGGGTTCTGGAATAAAGTTCATTTCTGCTTGAATCTACAAGTGGCTCGTGACCTCCTGGTTATTTGTGCCCAGCCAGACTGCGGCACCTAATCTCTCTGCCAATCCAGATGTTTAATTTAAACTAATGTTGGTCATCTTATCCCCACTCTGGAGGTTGGTTTGTGATTAGTTATTGATCCGTACTAGTGCTTGGGTATAAACAGAGGTGTTCTCAGAGAAGCCCTAATGAGGGTTAACATCTACCGCCTGCCCAAGTAGGAAAGTCTGTATAAATCCCATCTCATCAAATCTGCCACATTTTATTCTCTGTGCCACCTCTTCTCTCTTTATCATCATTTTGGAGTATGCAGAGTGTCAATTTTCTATACACAAATTCTCCTCAACTTGTGATGGGGTTATGTCCTGATGAAGGACTTGCTGTTACTGCTCAGCATCACTGTGTGGTACTTCACATTACTATCCCAAGCAAAGATAAAAATCCAAAATTCAATGTACGTTATTATAATTGTTATTAGTATACTACTAGTAAACATGAAACTAATATCCATAAATTAAATGGGCCTTAAAACATTTTTTATGGGGGCGGGTACCAGGGATTGAATTCAGGAGCACTCAGTAAGCCCCATCCCCAGCCCTATTTTGTATTTTATTTAGAGACAGGGTCTCACTGAGTTGCTTAGCACCTCACCATTGCTGAGGCTGGCTTTGAACTCATGATCTTCCTGCCTCAGCCTCCCAAGCAGCTGGGATTACAAGTCAAAACATTTTTAGTGTCTGCATAGCTTCATTCTCACCTTATCTTTTTTTTTTCATGGGAAGTAGGTCAGAGATAGTCCCATTTCTCTCGATGGTCTAAAATTTACCTTTCCAATTAAAAGATACTTGGAAAACCACTTAGAGTAGCAAAGGCTAATTTAGAGAGACTTTGGATACAAGCTCAGTGGTACAGCACTTGCCTAGCATATTTGAGGTCCTAAATTCAAAAACAACAAAAAATACAAATAATTTAGATAACATTACATTGTCTATATTTTATACCATACCCAAACATAGTTTTTTTCTGTGTTGAGTATCTGGCTCTAAAATTGAACATTTAAGTTTTTCTTTTAGTTTTGAATTTTTGTATATTTTTCTTTTTAGATATACATGACAGTAGAGAATATTTTGACATACATAGATGGAGTATATTTTATTATAATAAAATAATCCCAGTCTTGCGGTTGTATGTGATATGGAGTTTCACTGGGGTGAATTCATATATAATACAGAAAAGTTATGTCCAATTCATTTCACTGTCTTTCTTATTTCTATTTCCCCTCTCTTCCTTTCATTCCCCTTTGTCTAATCCACTGAACTTCTATTCTTCCTCCAACCTGATTGTGTGTTAGCATCTACATATTAGAGAGTATATTCAACCTTTGGTTCTTTGAGATTGGCTTATTTCACTTAGCATGACAGTCTCCAGATAAATCCATTTACTGGCAAAACTCAGTCATTACTTTATATGAATGAGAAATATTCCATTGTATATCATATTTTCTTTGTTCATTCTTCTGTTGAAGGGCACTTAGGTTGGTTGCATAGCTTAGCTATTGTGAACTGAGCTGCTATAAACATTGATGTGTATAAAGCTTTTAGGAAAAAGAAAGAATATATTTAATCTTGGTGATAGGCAAAGATTTGATAAATAGAACTTTAAAATGCCAAAATACATTAGTCAGCATCTGTTTCTGTGAGAAAATTTCTGAGATGAACACTTTAAAAGGACAAAAGTTTTTCTTTTGGTTCACAGTTTCAGAGTTTCGATCCATAGTTAGTTCCATTGCCTTTGTGCCTGTTGTGGGGCAGAAAATCAAGATGGGAGCACATAGCAGAACAGTTCTGCTCAGGGTGGCTGGGAGGCAACAAGGAGAGGAACAGACTGGAGTCACAGTAAACTCTTCAAGAGAACTATTAATGACCCAACTTCCTTCCACTAGCTCCTGGAGTTTCCAGTACTTTCTAATACCACCATCAATTGGGGATCAAACCTTTGGTACATAAGAATTTGTGGAATATTTGCAAACCGCAGCAGAACCATACAAGACCATTTTTTTTTTTAGATTGGACCATATTGTTATCAAGAATTCCTCTTCATCAAGAGTTAACATTAAAAGAGCAGAAATATAACTCTTAAGTATTAGAGCCAAAATTTACAATACACATATCCAACAAAGTCCAACAATACAAAGTCTTGTATCCAGAATATATAACAAACTCCAACAAGTCAATAAGAAATAAACAAATGCTCTGTAGAAGAGTGGGCAAAGGATTTAAATAGGCACTTCACAAAGGAAATAAACCAGTGGATTATAAAAATAATTAAAATCTTAATTGTCACAAATTTAACTCACAGTGCTACACCACTACTCATCCAAAAGAATAGTTAATATATAAAAAACAGATAATACCAAGTATTAATGAAGATAGATGTGTGACTGTAATTCTCATACAATGTAAATTAAAATATAAATTAGTATAAATAGTTGGCAATATCTATTACAGCCAAGCATATACATACCCTATAATCTAGCAATGTTATCTCTAGTTATATAGCCAACAGAAGTGTTTGTCTATATTCACTAACAAGCAAGCAGGAGTTTTAAAAACAATTTTCATAATAGCTAAACGCTGTAGTGTAGCCAAATTAGTTTGACTGAGCCAATATGTTATGATACATTCATACAATATAATACTAGTGATAGATGTTCATGATCCAAAGTATGAAATGAATGAATGCTCCAAAAATTTTTGAGCAAAATAAGAATACAGAAAATGTATAATCTCTTTTGTGCAGACTTGAAAACAAAGAATGATTGATAGTGGCAGAGGTCAGAATATTGCTTAGTCTACTGTGAGGCATTTTCTTGACTGGAAGAGGGGAAGGACTTTTAGATGCTGAAATTTCCTATTTCTTGATCTGAGGCTTGTTGTATAACTTATTCATCATTAATTAATCACTTATACATTTTCACTTGTGTAATTTTGTGTTTATTATAATGCATTTGAATTAAAAATATAAAGTAAATGTCAGGAAACTATGTACTGAGTGGAAAGATTCACAATGCATTGTTTGTTAAAAATTGTATATGGTTAATAAAATATGCTATCTTTGTAAGAAAGGGAAGAAGCATTTAGTATTCACACTCTTATTGGTAATAAAGAAAAATGGAAGAAAAGAAGGAGGGAGGAAAGGAAGGGAAGGAAAGGAGTTAGTTTACTTATAAACTGAAATTTATTTAAATTTTTAGAATAGTTTTTAAATTGCTGATGGAAATTTATTTTATTTATTAATTTATTTATATGTGGTTCTGAGAATTGAACCCAGTGCCTCACACATGCAAGGTAAGTGCTCTACCCCAGAACTACAAACTCAGCCCTAACCTGAAATTTAGATGATGATTTTCCACTATCATAATTAACACCAGTTTGCAGGGGGGCTCTCCTACTTTATTTTCTGGGTTAAAGATTATATATCTAAATGCATCGTGGTTCTTCTCTTGCTAATAATCGTTCTTAGAGATTTATTCCTTATAGTGTAGCAAAGTGAAAATTTCAATAACTTCCTTTCCCAATTGCCCCCACCCAAACAAACAAACAAACAAAATACTATGTAGTAGATTATTATCTCACATTGTAGACACACTAAACATACTATGGAATAAAAAAGCCATTCCTGTGTCATAAAACGTTAATTGAGCTTTGTCTTTGTTAAGGAAAACTTGAAGATAAGGAAAGCTCTCTTCTCTTCAATGCATCCTCATTTTCTCAAATGCCAAATTGAAATTGCAGAAACATCAAGAGAGAAAGCAAACCATTCTGCTGCAAATCTTTATGAACTGTGTCAAACTGCATAACTGGTAATTTTCTTGAACAGAAGGAAATAATTTGCAATCCTCTCTAGAGAACAGATTTTTTTCCCCTCTTAGTAGTCGTTAGCATAGTTCCTCTCTGTGTAGTGCTTAAAGGTGAATGCAGTGACATTATTTTATATTCTTCATCAGTTTATTTTCCCTTCCTTATGACCTAAATTTGGAAGAACTCAAAATTTACTATGGTTTATTCATAGTAAATTTCAAATTTTTGGATTCAAATTATTCAACAGGTACCAAAATAAATATTAAAACAATCAAGTAGTAAACCTTATCTATCTTATCTATCTATCTATTGGTTCATCATATTAGTAATTATTTTAAAAGATAGTTAACATTCATTTATAATGATACTAGTGAATATAATCATCATTTTTTTTACTCTCAACAAAGTTTTATTTAAGCAAACTTTTATCAGACGACTAGTGCATGTCATATCTTTCAATAGAAGAATAATTTTAGATACCTGACTTGTGAGACAGATGGTCACTCTAATACTCTGCTACTGTGGTACTGCAGGTCTTCACAATAATTGATGCATGGACTCCCTCCTGTCTAGAAATGCTTTTTTCACTTGGCTTCTAAGATTCATGGTCTTTATTTTTCTTCTCTACCACTGGACTCTTCTCATTTGCCTTTCAAATTCTCTTTTATAGCTTCTAATTTTTCTCTGTCTGCACTGACTCCCTAGGTGTCCTCATCCACTCTCATGGTTTTACATGGTTTTTGTTATGAAAGAGTGTTAGATTTTGTTAAGCATTTTTTTTTCTGCATTAAGGTGATCCACTTTCCCTCTTAATTATATTTCACTGAATTGTCTCTGTGCCTGGCACAGTGGCACACGCCTGCAATCCCAGTAGCTCAGGAGGCTGAGGCAAGAGGATTGCAAGTTCAAAGCCAGCCTCAGCAATTTAGTGAGATCCTAAGCAACTTAGCAAGACCCTGTGTCAAAATTTAAAAATTTTAAAAAGGGAGGTGGGAGGCTGGGAATGTGGCTCCAGGTGGTTAAGTTCCCCCGGGTTCAATTCCTGGTACTAAACAAATAAATAAATAAATAAATAAACAGCCGGGCTTGATGGTACATGCCTGTAATCCCAGAGGCTAAGACAGGAGGATCTTGAGTTCAAAGCCAACCTCAGCAAAAATGAGGCTCTAAGCAACTCAGTGAGACCCTGAATCTAAATAAGAAATACAAAGTAGGTCTGGTGAGGTGGGACAGTGGTCAAATGCCCATGAGGTCAATCCCCAGTACCCTTCCCCTCAAAAAAAAAAAAAAAAAAAAAAAAAAGAACAAAGAAGGAAAGAAGGAAGAAGGAAGGAAATAAATTGCCTCTGTTTAGTTAGCTTAGTGGTGATATATAATGATTGAATAGAGAGTCCTTAAATACCTGGAATCAATAAGTGCCTTCATCTTTTTCAAGGAGCTCTTGAACTTGTTGGAGCATGCCCTTAACACTCAACACTTTCAACTCTACCTTACTTAGCCTTTGCTTCCTTTTTGTGCTATCTCAAGTTTCTCATGTGTGAAACTTCACTGTGTTCTCTGTCTTTCTAGAGTATATTTATAGTCCTTAATAGTTTACAGCACTCCATAGGAGTGTGACCTTCCACATAGGATAATGTTAAAGCTTTTCAAAACCCCCTTTGATATCTTATTCCTCAGTTTTTTTCTCTGTAAGCCTTGAGTTAACCCACTGATTCTTGCAAATTTACCCACAAGTTTAAAAAAATTCCTTAAATTGTTTTGAAATATGCTCCTAGGATAAATGGTATTTGCACCAGTGAGCTCAGAGTTAAAATAGCCTAGCAAAGTGAAGTTTTCCAAGGAAACACTGGTTAACACTAATAACGATGTTTTTGTTGTTGTTGTTGTTCCAGGACTTTGGGGGATTTCTTCCTTTTTCTGTTCCTTTCAAGGATTGGCAGGGCTGTTTGTTTTCAAGACTATGTAGAGATTGGTAGTTTGTCCATAGATTAGGACATATTAGGACAGAGCTCCTTATTCTTATGTAGAATATTATTTTTTGTTTGTTTGTTTTCTTGAGCAGTGCTCCTTGGGTAGCTGAAAATCTTTGATTAATCTCTATATAACTTATAAAAGTAATTTTTGACAATACCTAGTAGTGTTCTCTTTGCTTTTTTGGAAATATTTCAAAGATTTTTTTACTGTGCTAATATCACTGATACCAGGGTAATCCTAAATGAAGGAGAGTGTGCCTAAATAAATCTTCTAAACCTATGTTTCCCTATCATCTGTCAAGCATTGCTGTGCATTTGGATCAAATGACTGACTGAGATAGTTTCACTTATATTCCATGAGCTATTTAATTGTCCACATATAATAAGTAGAAGTGAAACAATAACTGAATTGGTTTTATTAGCAAAGTAATCCTAAACAAATAAATGATGCAACTTTTTCATAAATTTCATCTCATGATTCAAATAATAGATTTTGTTAAGATAATTTCATTAAATACATGATTTTTTCATTCATTTCCTGGAATCAATTGAAAGTTTTAGAAACTCATTTTCCAGAAGATAAAATAATGGACATATGATCAATTTGTCAGTTCAGTTCAAGGGTTTAAAATTTAAAATGTTTGCAGTAATAATGAAAATACAACTTTGATATATCTCAGCACCATGGTAAAAACAGGTTCTTACTAAATTAATATATTTTGAATTGATTATGATACAGATATAATTTGTTGCCTCAAAATTATGATACTCTGCATGTATAAAGTGAATTTATTATTAAGTAAATAATGTAGAACATCAAAAGTTGAACAGAGGAATTAGGAGAGTTAGCTTGGGTATGATACTTTGGCAATTAAATTAGAGTAAAGCTTGGAAAACATAGAGGGAGAGTACCAGGACCTGTGAAAGAATGGGTAGGCAGACTAACTACTAGAGAATACAGAAGAAAAAATAAGTAAAATTTTTTCAAAGAAAAAAAGGAGAAAATTATAGCTGGCTTAGAGTGACCAAAAGTAGTTAGACACAGGGTCTTGCTAAGTTGCTTTGGACCTCACTAAATTGCTGAGGCTGGCTTTGAACTTGCAATCCTCTTGCCTCAGCCTCCTGAGCTGCTGGGATTGCAGGCGTGTGCCACTGTGCCAGGCACAGAGACAATTCAGTGAAATATAATTAAGAGGGAAAGTGGATCACCTTAATGCAGAAAAAAAAATGTTTAACAAAATCTAACACTCTTTCATAACAAAAAATACCCATCAACCCAGGAGTAAAGGGAACTTTACAATCTGCTGAAGGGTGTATGTGGAAAACTAACAGATAACATGATCTTAAATGGTGAAAATTTGAAAGGTTTCCTCTGTCATTGTAACAAGACAAAGATGCCTAGACATAAATGCCCCTTTTATTCAGTGTTTTAGGTATTATAAAGTTCTAGGGATTTTTATTTACTGAAATGCATAGTTCTATCTTATTTTATTGAACACATTGTTTGGAGGCATCACATTTAGCTAGAAGACTATACAAGATAATTTTTATACATCTGCTTAAAATTGTTCATGTCACCCCTTTCCTCCTTGGAAGTATTTTATCCATATTATTTACATTGGAATACCTAGAATACATGTGTTACACATATGAAATTGATAAATCTATAATGAGAATTACCTTTTCAGAGAGATTAATGTTGCATATTCTAGTTATGGTTTTGGTTTCAGTGCATGAAAACAAGGAGAATATTCTATAGTGGGGTATCATTCCTGACTATTTAAATACTGATTTATTAGTGTCAAATTTTAAAAAATGACAATTGCTCTTCTAGTCTTAAGTAGAAAATAAGTAATTAATGAAGTTGCCTAATTCTTGGAGTAATATATGTGTTTGTGTGTATACATATACTTTATTTGCCCCCAACCCTGCCCCTTACAATCTGTGTGGAAGAGATATGAGTTCTTTATGAATATATATCATTCTATAATTGTCATTTCTAAATAGGAGTTCCAACACATAATAATACCTTTAGCAATAGAAGATATGCATATCCATAATTTCAATTCTGTGATAACATAGAAATGTGCATATTTTCATCTTTCTTTAAAATTTAATGAAATGTGTCCACAAAACCTCAAATGTGTCTTCTTTTCTCTGAACAATTTGTTTTAGTTCATTTCCTTTGGCAATTACATTAACATTTAATAAAATACAGATTATGAAAAAGTACTCAAAATGGTAATTTTCAAAAAGATTGTATCTATGATGTGGAACAAATATTAAAGGTAAGAAAATGGATTCTAATGAATACTTCAAGATGTACGGCAAAATGTAAATCATTTAGTGGTTTCCTTTATACATAAATTTAAATCTGTTTCTAATGAATGTCCTCTTTGGAGTATTTTGCTAATTTACATTATTACTTTAGAGGTCTGTCAATGTATTGTGAAATGGAATAAAAAGTTTTATTAGAAAATATGACATCACATAACTCTTCAAGAAAATTATTTTCTGTACCACAATCCACAGAAAAATCCATCACCATTAATTTCCTGAAAGAAGTAAGTGATTCATTTGAATAATTTGAAACATAGAAGTTAAACAAAACTCTTTACTTTGGTAAAAGTCATATGAATTTAATATGTTATTTCAATTTTTATTTTATTCCTAAATTAAAGTATAATTGTGCAAAATTTACTTAGCATTATTATTATTGCTTAAGATGACATCAAGGTCTATGTACCTTCTTATAGAGTCTGTGACCTCTTAATGATGACTACTGAGGAATTATAAAATGTTATATATTTTATTTGATGACAGACCTATTAGGAAGTAGAAAATGCTAAGAAGCCTAATTATTTCACCTGCTAAGAAGTATGTTTAAGCAGATTGGATAAATAATAGATCACTCATCAAAATTCCTGTAAATTTCCTTTTACTTGCATGTATGTATGTATCCTTTTCTAAAATGAATTAAAACTCAATAAGCTAAAGTATACTAATTGTAATATTTTTTTGCAAATCATACAGATTTGAGCTATTTCAAATATACAGCAGCTGCACTTTGCATAACTTTCTTAACTAAATATTGTGATCTGAATTATATCTACTTGTAGAAATTAGACATAATTTCCAAAAAGTGAAGAAATGAGCCCTTTGTAACTGAGTCACAGAAAATCCTGCTTGTTTTCTTGGCCATTGTTGTTCAATGTATTTTTTTTTTTTACCAGGAATAGTTTGATGGGCAGAGATGGTGAGGAAGCTGTTAATTTCTGCTCTTAAAATATTCATGAGATCTAATGAGAATATTATGCAACTATTTCTGTTTTTCCATTTCTCATGTGTATTTCCTACCTGTGCCTCTTATATTTTATGTAAGATATGTTTCCCTTTCCAGTTTATATAACATGATTTCAATTTTTAATGTATCACTGTGTTATCCTAAATTAAATTTTCTAGATATGGGATAGAGTACTTAATTAACAAGTTTTTTTTAAAAAAATTATTCTAATTTGTTGTATATGAGAGCAGAATGCATTACAATTCATATTACACATATAGAGGACAATTTTTCATGTCTCTGGGTGTATACAAAATATATTTACACCATTCGTGTCTTCATATATGTACTTAGGATAATGATGTCCATCTCATTCCCACTGTCTTTCTTACCTCCATGCCCCCTCCCTTCTCCTCCCACCCTTCTGTCCTATCTAGAGTTCCCATGCTCCCCCTCCCAACATCACTATGACTCAGTCTCCTTAAATCAGAGAAAACATTCAGCATTTGTTTTTTGGGGGATTTGCTAACTTCACTTAGCATTATATTCTCTAACTCCATCCATTTACCTGCAAATACCATGATTTTATTCTCTTTTATGGCTGAGTAATATTCCATTGTGTATATATACCACATTTTCTTTATCAACTCATCTATTGAAGGGCATCTAGGTTCCTTTTACAGTTTAACTATTGTGAATTGTAGCAAGTTTTTTTTTCTTTTAGATCTTATATAAGAAAGAATTTTATGTTTATTCCATGATTATCTGATTCTTGATCAAGGTAAGGATGGATTGGAGCTAGTTATTGATTTATAAAATGCTTTTCGAATTTTAAGACAAGGTAGCACTCATGGACAATCATTTGCATTACTCTAATAATGATTACCTAACTAACCATTTTATTGACTTAACCAGTTACACAGCCTTGTTTGACTAGGTGACCAGTAGGTCATAAAAGACCCTTATGAAAAGTTTACCTAATTTTGCTTCAGACATGAAGATTCTTCACACACACATTAATGATTCATAATCCTGATATGGAATTATACTATGAGGCTGAGAAAGGACCCAGGAGAAGTGCATCTACAGGTTGCTTAAGCCCCCAACACTTGCCTGTGTTGTTTTCTTTTCCTATTGTCTTATGTGAATTCTTTTGATAATCTGACTTTATGTAATCATAATATCCAAATATTACTACTAATAAACTATACTCAGATTATAACATTATCTAAAGATAAAAAGATGACCAGATCCACTCTTAAAATAGCATAACAAAGGAAACAGTGAACACTTTCTCCAAAGAGGGAACTACATAGAGAGACAGTCAAGTGATTATAGATACTGAACAATCTCAAGATCTGAAGTTCTCACACTTGAGGCCCAGACAGCCAAGAGTCTAATTCTAGTCTGAAAGCTTTAATCTCAAAATTCAGAAAGAGCTAATGTTTCAGTTTGAATCCAAAAGCAAGGGGGGAAAACCTTGCTTGAAGAAAGCCAAACAAGTAGCTCACTTTTACTTGGGGTAAAGTTGTGTTTTGTGTTATTCAATCCTTCAGTTGACTGGGTGATGCTCACAAACATTAGGGAGAATACTCTACTTTACTCTGTGTACCAATTCAAATATTAATCTCATCCAAATCATCCTTAAGCAAAAAGATTAATATTTAACCAAATATTTAGTGCACTGTGGCCAGTCAAGTTCATACATACAATTGTCTATCACACACTAAAAAGAAAATATTTATAGAATTATGCAAAAGGAAATGAGAAGAAAATCAAAATGTGTCCTTACCCCCAAACCCTCAAAATCAAAGAAACACAAAGAAATATACTAATAGAGAAAAAGGACAATAGATCTGTGAAATAAAATGAAACAAATAGCAGAATGGCAAAAGTTAAGTTTTTCCTATCATTATTTTTTTCTTAATTTCTTTAACTGGATTAATGTCTCCAGTCAGAAAACATGAAGTTTCAATCTGCAAGAGCTTTATTTTAGATCTAAGCTAAAAATGAAAGGATATAAAAAGATAGTCTATGTACATAATGAATATCTTTTTTCAAAAAGAGCAGATATGGCTACATTAATATAAAAAATACCTTAAGTAAAAAATGTAGTATAAGAGATAAAAAAAGGGCATTGTATAATATTCTCATTGTCATGAGGCAGATAACCTGAGGATAGCTCCTGAGAATGCAAACTAAATTCAACCACCCAGACTACATATAAACTTCTCATAGAGAATACGCACTTACCATTGCATACCACTGAGATATTATGGTAGTTTTACATGATATAAGTTATTATATAGCTACTTAGGCACATTAGAGTGAAAATGTAACATAATGAAGACAAATATACAAAGGAACCTACCTTCTTTCAAGGTACAGCAGTTAGATTATTAGCAGATGTCCAAACTGAAAAATTTGTGGAATTTTTTAACCAGGGTTATAAAGTGAAAGCTTTATAACCCTGGCAGTGAGAATTTACATTATTGGACTCTATATTAAATAAAATATTCTTCAAAATGATGGAAAATAGATATTTAAGATGGACAAAAAGGGGAAAATTTATTACTGAAAGATTTATCCTACAGGAAATGCTTATAATAGGTTTTAAGAAGAAATGTGACACCACATAGCAGCTTGGAGATGCTGATAGCACTGAGAAGCAATAAAAATGATAGATATTCTATTAAGTATAAATTAATATTGACTGAATAAAGGTATTATCATTATCGATGAAGAAGTTTTGGGAGGTGGAGGAGCACCAGAGATTGAGCTTAGGGACACTCAACCACTGAGCAACATCCCTAGCCCTATTTTGTATTTTATTTAAAGACAGTATCTCACAGAACGGTTTAGTGCCTCGCTGTTGCTGAGTCTGGCTTTGAACTTTTGATCCTCCTGCCTCAGCCACTGGAACTGCTGGGGTTACAGGCATGTACCACCGCGTCTGGCAAGAATTTTTGTATATATGTAAATAAATTAGTGAACTTTACAGCATTGATGTATAAGTCAGGAGGGGGATATATTTAAATAAATTTTATAATGTATTTCTATCATTTAAGAATGAGAAGGATGGAACTAGAGACCTCATGTTAAACAAAACAAGTTAAATTCAGAAGGTTAAGGGTCCTGCATTTTCTCTCAAATGCAGAAGCTAGAGAGGAAAAAGGTCAACAAAGGTGGGATAGATTTGTTAAAATTCAATGAGAGACCAGTAGAGGAAAGAGATCAAGAGGTAGGAGGCACAGAGGGAGGAGGGAAGTGCTGGGGAATGAAAATTGGCCAAATTGTATTTTTAGATTGTTTTCATGTATGAATATATAACAACAAATCCCATAAATGTGTATAACTATAATGCACCAATTTTTAAAAAAGAAATAGAAAAAAGAAAGAAAGAAAGAAAGATATGTTAAGAAAGATTAACTATGTGAGTCCAATATGTTAGAATCACTAGGGTAGCACCTTAAGAGTAGCAAATGAATGCATAGCTGTCTAAATAATAGATACAACTATAATGATTAAAAAATAAAGAGCAAAAGGAAGAAAAAAACGTAAGCACATAGGACAAGAAGGAGTGTAAATGGAGTATAAATCTCATCAGCATTCAAAATAGTTGTGATTATAGTAAACATAAATGCAGTTATATTTTCAGCTAAAAGACACAAATAATCTGATGAGATAGAAACAAAAACCCTAGCTGTATCCTGTTTGGCATTATAATTAAAAGCATAGATATATACCCCACAAAAGCTAATCAAAAGAAAGCTGTAAAGATAGCATCAAAAAAAGGTAGATTTTGTAACAAAAATACTAGAGATAAAAATAAAAGTTATAAGGTATTTGATGTACAAATGAAGTAAAACAAAACATAATTTTATGCAAGTAATATGTTAGCCTGAATATCTGTGGGGACAAGTGCACGAAGTACAGCATACATGTCATATGTTAAGGGTGTCTCCCTCATGCTAGATGTGTGAGCAGCAAGCCCTTGGTGTGAGGCTGTGTGTTGCATGAAATCCCTGCACTTGCTCAACAGCCCACTCCTCGATTGGTCACAGCAGGGACTATTAGCAGATATTGCATTGGTGGCTTCCTGCAATATAGTAACTGCATAATAAAATCAGACCTGCTTCCTGCTTGGTCTCCAGAGGTCTTGATAAACTACTCTGCAGCCACACTCCCTTCTATGCTGTTCCGCGTACCTCCTCGCTGGACAAAAGAGAGCCCACGCAAACGTCCATACCAAACATTGATTATCTACTAGGAGAAAATTGGTAAATTTGCTCTCACAGTGGAAGATTCTAGCATATATTGTATAGTAAGGTATGAGAGGGAAAATAATGTCAAAATCAAGATACTGCAGAATCAGGCAACTTAAACATCAAACTTGATTGTATTCTAAATGTATAGAATACCTATTTTTAAGCCATTATGATGTTTTTTAGATTCATTATAGTTATACACAGTAGTTTTATTTATTATGCCTTATTTGTATGTGCACATAACACAATTTGATCAATCTCATTCTTTAGTGCATTTTCTTTCCCTCTCCTCCTCTCTCCCCACAATCCACTTGCTCTACTATATGCATTAATTATTAGTATTGTTATTCATTACTTTTATTAGTACACTATATTTATATATAAAAATGAGATCTGTTGTGGTATATCCATGCATGGACATGGCATGATCTTGTGGATATTGTACCCCGGATTTCCAGTGCCCTCCCCTCCTCTCTTGCTCTTGAGGCTCCTTCTTCACTCTATTGGTCTCCCTCAAATTCCTAGTCTTTTTCACTCACACATTGTACATTAAAATGAAAGGACTAGAACTTCAGTCTTAACTGATTTCTAAGGAATAAAGTAAAAACATTTTGTGAGTACAGAGTGAAGTCAAGCTATATATTAAATGCAAAAGATCTTTTTATGTTTTAAAAAGGAAACACTTTTAAGTATGATATGATCTCTAAGGCAGAGATCACAGTGGAACTTTAAAAAATTTACATATACTCTATTAGAATACAACGTATCAAACTTGAGATGCATGGAAACTATGTTTTAGAGGGAATCTGAAGCTTTAAAACCATGTATTATCAGAGAATAGAAAAAGCGGAAATTTAGTTAATATTTGTCTCAAAATGTTAAAGAAAAGATAAGAAATTCAACAAGAATATTATAAAAGTAATATGAATTTAATAATATAAAAGAAAATAATACAGAGAAAAGTGAATTAAGTATTTATGTATTTTAAAAATACCTGTAATTACTTGAACGAGGAAAATTGATAAGAAAGAAGCAAGAAAAAATTTATAATGAGATAAAAAGAGATATCTGTGGAAATGAAACTGATCATAAATAGATAATATACATAAATCCATATCAGCAAACTTGAAATTTTAGATGAAATGGGCATGTCTATATAAACACAGAGAGAAGAGCCGAAAATCTAAATCGTACAAAGAAAGTGGAAAAATGGATATATTACTGAAACTGAATGCATTATTAAAAACCTTCCCATGAGGAAATCAGGTCTACATACTGTCTTCAGTGACCCATTTCAAACATGTAAGGAAATAAGTAATGCCAAACACAGAATCTCTTTCTGTGAGAAAGCACTGTCCACATCCATCTTTGGGACTCACTATAACAACCCTGACTAAATAAAACAAAACAAAAATCTGAAAAAAACATTAAATAAGGGGACATGGGTAGAGAGTAAAGGCCACTCTGAGTCTTGAGTATAAATCCAAAAATTCCAAACAAAATATTTTTAAACCAAATCTGGCAATGCATAAAACGTATACACACGCACACACACACACATACACATACACACAAGAATAACATATCCCAATCTAATAGGATTTTTTTAAGTTGGACACAATATCTTTATTTTACTTATCTTTATGCCATGCTGAAGATAGAACCCAGGGCCTCGCACGTTCTAGACAAGTGCTCTACTGCTGAGCCACAATTTCAGCCCCTAATAGGATTTTTCCAGAAAAAAGTTTGCTTGAAAATTAAAAACTAAATCAAAGTGAAGTAATACAATTAAGATGAAGATTAAATATTTCAAATGTCTGTTAAGAGATGCAGAAAAAAATTAATAAATTTCACTTCTAATCATAATTAAAGCTATTGACTATATAGGAATCAGAGAAAGGTGCTTCATCTGATTAAGGATGTCTGAAAATTGTCAATAGCAAATATTTTGCTTTAGGGAGATATCCAGAGAAAAGTATATCCACCACTTACTATTCATCAAACTGCAGATTCCAATCAATGCAATAAGGCAAGGAAAACAAAATAAATATTAAAATTTTCAGAGAATAATTTTAAAATTAATAAATGACATAATTTTTATGTAAAATTTTGAATGTACAACTAAATTGTTAAGGGCAAATAAGTGTTTTTATGGTATGTTTTCTGAATTTGCTTTAATTTTTTTTGTTTTTGTATGCATAGATAAATTTTAATAAATACAGGTACCACAAAATATCTACTAATAAGTCAAACAAAATATGTAATAGTCAGAAACTCTGAACCATTTTTAAAAGAAGTATTCTAAAAGCCTAAATAAATATGGTCAGATCCTTGCTCATGAATTAGAAGACTCAATATTGCAAAGCTGTTGATTTTCACCAAGGTTACCGGTGACTTCATTTTAGTAGTAAACAAAAATCTCTAGAGGGTCTGTGTGTATACGCATCTAAATTGCCAAGATGTTTTTAAAATTTTTGCATTGGCATGTTTGAAGAAGGCAGAAATATTTTTGAGACTTACATTAGATACTAAAAGTTATTGTGAAGACCTTATAAGCTGCAGTCATCAAGGAAGCTTTTTATAATACAAGAATACACCCAGAAAATTAGAACTAATTAATCCTGAAATATAGCCACATATACATGGAAATTGTATTTGAAACAAATATCACTACAGCTCAACTTTATATTATACCATGTGTGGCAGTTAAATATACATATGCAAACTGATAAAATCTGACCACTATTATATATCAAATTTAAAAAAAAGTAAAGGGATCAATGCAGAAAATAAATAAATATTTTTAAAGTTAGTAGAGGAGAATCTCTTAGTGATTTTTACATCTGGGTAACTTAGAGTGTTCTATTTTAAAATCAAGAAGATGATCTCATAAAACTCATAAATTAGATAAAATTCATTAATTAGATTACATTAAAACTAAAGGTGTTTGTTAAAATAAATTCTTTTTTAAAAAACAATTATTCTTAAAACATTTTATTTTAAACTATTTTTTGTAATAGTTATATTACATAAATTTATATATATATATATATATATATATATATATATATAGTGATTCCACACAGCAAACAAGCCATTAAACAGGAAATATGTTTTGCAAATTTGTCATTTTATTTAGTTATATGTCTTTCACTCTCTCTCTTTCTTTCTTTCTTCCTTCCTTTCCTCCTAAATGAACATACCTGAAGGAGCAAAAATAAATAAATTCTGATGTAACATATTGAGCAAAAGCTTGGAATTAAAGTAAATTTCTTTCTTTCTTCCTTTCTTTCCTTCTGTGTTTTTTCTTCCTTTCTTTCTTTTTAAATAAATACTAACTCTAAGAAGAAGTTAATTGTTTTAATGGAGGGATTTTCAAGTTGTTTTCTGAAAAGGACTAGATAGTAAATATTTTAATCTTTGTGGTAGGCAAGGTTGGTAAATCTCTGTCACATTATTTGATTCTATCATTGTAGCATTGAATAAACTGTATACAGTATGTAAATGAATCTAGGTTATCTGTTATTTTTTCTTGGGTCAGGTCTTTGATATTGTATTGAAAAAAGTCAACACTGAACCTCACGTTGTCAAGATTTTCTCCTGCATTATCTTCTGAGAGTCTTACAGTTTTGTGTTTTAAGAGAATAAAATGTAAGAACAGAGGAGAAGTTATACAACAATTGGGTAATTTCTTGAAAATTTAAAGGACTCCCACAAAGGAATAAAACACTTTAAAAAGTAGGTAATAGGGGCTTGGGCTGTGGTTCAGTGGTAGAGTGCTTGCTTGGCATGTGCGAAGCACTGGGTTCAATTCTCAGCACCACATATAAATAAATGAATAAAATAAAGGTCCATTAACATCTAAAAAATTTTTTTAAAAATTAAAAATAGGTAATTCATATGAAAAGATACTTAATGAAGGGATGTATTAAAATGTCCAATAAAAATCTGGAAAAGTACATTTGTAACAATGGGACAGTTTCTTAAAATCATCATATGCCATAAATACCTATTAAAATGGCAAAATTAAAGATTTCAACAGTACCTTGTCATATTGACAGTATGAAGAGCCACACATGGCGGTGCACACCTGTAATCCCAGTGGCTTGGGAGGTTGAGGCAGAAGGATCACAAGTCCAAAGCCAGCCTCAGCAACTGAGTGAGGCCCACAGCAACTTAGAGAAACCCTATATGAAAATAAATAAATAAAAATAAAAAGGGATGGGGATGTGGCTCAGTGGTTAAGTGCTCCTGGGTTCAACTGGGGTACAAAAAAAAAGTATAGAGAAATGGGAATTCCTATTATAGATTACTCTCCATTATACTTAATAGTCCAGTATTAATTTGCTAGGGCTTCCATAACAAGTATTAGAAGCTGGATGACTTAAACAGAAATTTATGGTATCACAGTTCTGGAAGCTGAATATCCAAGATGAAGGAGTTTGAGTATTACTTCATTCTCAGAGATGTGAGAGAGAATCTGTCCCACAGCATCTTAACTATTTCCTGGTGGTTTCCTGGAAATCTTTAATGTTCTTTTGCTTATAGAAACATCAGCCTTTACTGCTTTCATCCTTCTATGTCTGCTTCCAAATTTCTACTTTTTTTTATAAAGATGGTGATACTGGATTAGCATCCTTAGCATCTACTTCAATGACCCATTTTAACTTGATCACCTTTGTAAAGGTCCTTTCTCCAAATAAGGTCAAGATACTGAGGTACTGGGGTTAGACTATCAATATATGAATTAGGAGAGACACAGTTCAACCCATAAAGGGTGCAAAACTAGAAACATTCCAGACACACAATAATATTATGGTGATAAATAAATTGTGGTGCATCCCAGAGTGGAACACCAAACAACAGTTAAAACAGATTAAATAATACTACTATGTGAAAACCTGCATAACACAAATGTTTAGCAGTAGACACAAAACTACTTATTTTAAAGTATTTCATGATAAGCTTCTAAAATATCATAGAAAGCTAAAATACAGCCATAGAAATGAGAAATCAACCACTTTGGAAGGTGACCAGAGATAGTGATTATAGGGGCAGAGGGTGGTTTCTGAGACAGTTACTATTCTATTTCTTTTCCTTTTTTTTTTTTTGTGTGTGTGTTTTGTTTTAAATCAAAATTTGTTCAAAAGCAGTTCAGGAACACATTTAAGGGCTGCCACTTAGATGTTAAGTTTTCTTTAAGCTAAATTTTTTAGCTGATACATGAAATCATGAATATTGTACATGTGTATGGGGTAACTATGTGGTGATTTGAACATGTATACATTGTGTAGTGCTTAGAACAGGATATGCATATCTGTTTCCTCAAACACTAAACACTTTTTTAATGGTGAAACATTCAAATTCCTATCTCCTAGCTTCCTTAAGTATATAGTACATGATTGTTACCTCCAGTTACCCTGCTGTGCACCAGCGCCCCAGAACTACTGGCTCTTATCTGATTGTCCGTGTGCATTGATCCACATCTCCTCACCCCTCCTTCTTCACTGCTCTCCCCAGCCTCTGGTAAATGCCATTCTTCTCCCAACTTTGGTGAGATGAGATCAACTATTTTAGATTCCACATATGAAAGAGCTCAAATAGAACTTGTCTTTCTGGGACTGACTTATTTCACTTAACATAATGACCTCCAGTTCTATGTTGTTATAGGTGACAGGATTCATTCATTTTTAATGGCTGAATATATTATTTCTTGATGGAGTGACGGTCATTTGGTTATTGTTTGTGATAATCCAATGAGATATATGTTTGTTTGAATGCTTTTGTCTGTGTTGTGCTTCATTAAAAATTAAATAAGAACTCTAGGTAGATAATATGCATATACTATATATAAATAGGGTATAGGTATAGATAAGTGCATACTCAACTTATATTCATTGCCTTAATAGAGCAGATATAGAAGAGTGAGATAAATATAATTTTTCTTACATATCTCTCTGTGCTGTAACTTGCTAAAAATCATGTTTAAACATAAAAATAAAACATGTTACAGGAAGAAAGTAGTATGATGATGTAATTAACATTAAATTGAAAGAGACAAACTGTTCTAAAAATCACCATCAGAAAAGAGGAATTCTCTAGACTTTGCCTCTATTCAATCAACCTTTTCCACCATACTTATGAAATTCATCAAATTTATTTTAAATATGCATGCCTCGTCTTGCATGATAGATGCATTGATAGAAAAATGTGGGAACAAGCGCATGGAGTACTGCATACATGGCATACATTAAGGGCATCTGAGTGGCAAACCACTCCCCTGTGGTAGGCATGTGAGTGGCACAGCCCTGGGTGTGAGGCTGCGTGTTGCAGTCCCTGTGCTTGCTCCATGGCCCACTCCTCCATTGGTCACTGCAGGGACAGTTGGCCAGCAATTGTATAGGTGGCTGCCTGTAATCTGCCTAGCTACTGCCTGAGTATATATACATGGTAACTATACAATTAAATTAGACCTGGATCCTACTTGGTCTCTGGAGGTCTTGATTAGCAACTCCACAGCCATGCTCTCCTCTACCCTGTTCTGTGGACCTCCTTGCTGGATGATTGAGAGCCCACGCAAGAAAATAGTAATGAGACAATAAGAAGAGTTCCTTATATATTGGACTTCTATTAACATAAATTTGAAATTGAATCATCTTTCAAAATGGCATCCTTAAAGGGTAACATAAGCTTCTAAAATATCATAAAATAATTTACAATGCATATCACAATTTAAGAAAAAGTAAAGAGCTAAAATATTTTCAGAAATTGTAAGTTACAGTTCATATCTTCTCAGGTAATTATTAGTTTATTAAATATATACGATCCTTTGAAATATGTTCAATAATTCTAAAAAGAAATTGAGAAGCATCTACAGTTTTGACACAAGGTCTTTAAGCTTATCCTATTTTTTAATTATGATGAAATCGATTCAATGTAACTTTACATAATAAATGCTGGATTATTTTGCTAGACATTTAGTATTATCCAAGTCTCAATAAGACATTTTGTAACACAGTGTTAATGATTTGAAAGGTGGCTTTTGTTTTTCTTTTTTATTCTTGTCTTCTGCCTTTAAAATGTGCTTATTTAACTCTTTTAAATTGATGTTTCTTCATGTACTTGTAACAAAGTGGAAGGGATGAGACAATTTTGCTAATGAAAATGGCAGCATTTCCTTCAAACTAAATTAAGGTGAAGGCCAGAAGTCTTAAGCTGCATGAAAAACATGTGACTTCCAAAGAAAGTCAGTAAAATATGTCCTGCATCTTGGGTGCTAACTAGAGGCAAGCTGGACTTAAATCACGACAGATAGGGATGCTTGCCTTCTTTCCCTTATTTGTAGTTTATCATTAACTTAGATGTATTAGAATGTTTTATGTTGTTATGACTGAATACCTCAGGCCAGGTGTTTTATAAAAGAAAAAAGTTATATAGCTCATGGTTCTGGAGTCTGGAAGTCTGAGATTGGATGGTTGCACCTGTCAAGGGCCCTGTGCTGTGGCATGATTGAGAAGTGAAGGGGCCAACAGGCACACATGGAAGAAGGTAAACACAAAGTGGGGCCTTGCTTTATAACATCCTCATCTCACAGTAAGTAATCCAGTTCCAAGAGTCCAAGAGAATTAACCCAGTCCCAAAAGATAGCCTTTAAAGTGATTTTAAAATATACCAAAATACTGTAACACCTTAATATATCTCTTTCTAAATTTGTTTTTTTAAAAATTTTGGAAGGAGTAAGTAGTACCTATGATATGATTAACTAAACGAGCAATATATGACTTTAACATTTGCTCTATTTTTATTTAGATGTGTTTAAATAGAAATATAAAGAGCTGTTCTCCAATGTCAAGAAGCTCTTCATTAAATTAAAGAAGATATTTATTAAGAACCATATTATCATCTTGATAAAAACAGAAAAAGCATTCGACAAAGTACAGCATCCCTTTATGTTCAAAACAGTAGAAAAACTAGGGATATCAGGAACTTACCTCAACATTGTAAAAGCTATTTATGCTAAACCTCAGGCTAGAATCATTCTAAAAGGAGAAAAATTGAAGGCATTCCCTCTAAAATCTGGAACAAGACAGGGATGCCCTCTATCACCACTTCTATGCAACTTAGTTCTCAAAACACTGGCCAGAGCAATTAGATAGATGAAAGAAATTAAAGGCATAAAAATAGGAAAAGAAGAACTTAAGTTAGCACTATTTGCAGATGACATGATCCTATACCTAGAAGACCCAAAATGTTCTATCAATAAACTTCTAGAACTAGTAAATGGATTCAGCAAAGTGGCAGGATATAAAATTAACACGCATAAAACAAAGGCATACCTGTATATCAGTGACAAATCTTCTGAAATGGAAATTAGGACAACTACCCCATTCACAATATACTCAAAAAAATAAAATAAAACACTTGGGAATCAACCTAACAAAAGAGGTGAAAAATCTATACAACAAAAACTACAGAACCCTAAAGAGAGAAATAGAAGAAGATCTTAGAAGATGGAAAAATATATCTTGCTCATGGATAAGCAGAATTAATATCATTAAAATGTTAATATTACCAAAAGTACTTTATAGGTTCAATGCAATACTAATCAAAATCCCAATGGCATTCCTTGCATAAATAGAAAAAGCAATCATGAAATTCATCTGGAAAAATAAGAGACCCAGAATAGCTAAAGCAATTCTAAGCAGGAAGAGTGAAACAGGTGGTACAATGATACCAGATTTTAAACTATACTATAGAACAATTGTAACAAAAACAGCATGGTACTGGTACCAAAACAGGCAGGTAGACCAATGGTACAGAATAGAGGACACAGAGACCAATCCACAAAATTACAACTACCTTATATTAGACAAAGGTGCTAAAAGCATGCAATGGAGAAAGGATAGAATCTTCAACAAATGGTGCTGGGAGAACTGGAAATTCATTTGCAACAAAATGAAATTGAATCCCTTTCTCTCACCATGCACAAAAGTTAACTCAAAATGGATCAAGGAGCTAGGAATCAAACCAGAGACTCTGGGTCTAATAGAAGAAAAAGTTGGCCCTAATCTCCATCTCATGGAGTAGGGCTCCAAATTCCTTAATAGGACACCTATAGCACAAGAGTTAAAATCAAGAATCAACAAATGGGACGTATTCAAACTAAAAAGTTTTTTTTCTCAGCAAGAGAAATAATAAGTGAGGTAAATAGGGAGCCTACATCCTGGGAACAAATTTTTACCCCTCACACTTCAGATAGAGCTCTAATCTCCAAAGTATACAAAGAACTCAAAAAGCCAAGCAACAAAAAAATAAATAACCCAATCAACAAATGGGCCATGGAGCTGAACAGACACTTCTCAGAGGAGGATATACAATTAACCAACAAATGCATGAAAAAATGCTCACCATCTTTAGCAATCAGAGAAATGCAAATTAAAACTACTCTAAGATACCATCTCACTCTAGTAAGAATGGTAGCCATTTTGAAATCAAACAATAACAAGTGCTGGTGAGTATGTGGGGGTGGGGAGGGAAAGTACACTCATATATTGCTGGTGGGACTGCAAATTGATGCAGTCAACTTGGGAAGCAGTATGGAGATTCCTTGGAAAACTGGGAATGGAACCACTATTTGACCCAGCTCTTCCCCTTCTTGGACTATACCCAAAAGACCTAAAAAGAGCATACTATAGGGACACAGCCACATCAATGTTTATAGCAACACAATTCACAATAGCTAGACTGTGGAACCAACCTAGATGCCCTTCAATAGATGAATGGATTAAAAAATGTGGCATTTATACACAATAGAATATTACACAGCACTAAAAAATAACAAGATCATGGCATTTGCAGGGAAATGGATGGCATTAGAGCAGATTATGCTAAGTGAAGTTAGTGAATACCTAAAAAGAAAATGCTGAGATGTCTTCTCTGATATAAGGGGGGTGACTCAAAATAGAGTAGGGAGGAAGAGCATGAGAGAAGATTACCACTAAATAGGGAAGAGAGGTGGGAGGGAATGGAAGAGAAGGGGAATTGCATGGAAGATGGAAGGAGACCCTCATCCATAGAGAGGTGATGGGAGGGGAGCAAAGGGGAGGGGGGATAGGAAGAGCAGTAGAATACAATATGCCGCAGTCTGGCTGGGCACAAATCACGAGCCACTGAAGCAGGAACAAACTTTATTTTTGAACTGCAAGAAAACACTTCACACACGCTTGCGGGGAATTCTCCCGAACGCCATGCGGCTCATCCAGGAACCTGCAGCCGGAAATATCTCTCCCGGAAATCCCTCCTCCTGCACTTCCCCAACCAATGGGAATTCTAGGCGAATCCCCGGGAATCCCCACAAGAACTCCAAAGTAGCGCGCGAGAACTCAAAAGTAGCAGCCAAGGCTGATAGTAATGCCTCGCCTGTCAACCCATACTGTTGGCAAAATGCCAGGGGCCATACAGACTTGGCCGTGGCTCTCAGCAACAATAGACACTAGTACTGCTGTATGTATATAAGTAGCCGTATAACCAATGTGATTCTGCAACCTGTACACTTGGAAAAATGAGAATTCATACCCCATTTGATTCAAATGTATGATATGTCAAGATCATTGTAATCTCATGTGTAACTAATAAAAAAAGATATTTATTTATTTTCTAATTTTTTAATTGATTTCTTAAAAACAAATGACAGTAGAATACATTATAATTCTTATTGCCATATAGAGCACAATTTTTCATATCTCTGGTTGTACATAAAGTATGTTCACACAAATTCATGTCTTCATACATGTACTCTAGATAATGATGTCCATCATATTTCACCATCCTTGCTAACCCCCGTCCCTTCCCTTCCCCTCCTACCACTCTGCCCTAACTAGAGTTCCTTTATTCCTCCCATGCTCCCCCTCTCTACACCACTATGAATCAGCCTTCTTACATCAGAAAAACATTCTGCATTTGTTTTTTGGGAGGTTGCTAACTCCATTAAGCATTATCTTCTCCAACACCATCCATTTACCTGCAAATACCATAATTTTATTCTCTTTTATTACTGAGTAATATTCCATTGTGTATATATGCCACTTTTTAAAATCCACTCACCTATTGAAGCACATCAAGGTGTTTCCACAGTTTAGCTATTGTGAATTGTGTTGCTATAAACATTGATGTGGTTGTGTTCCTATAGTATGCTGTTTTTAAGTCCTTTGAGTATAGACTGAGGAGAGGGATAACTAGGTCAAATGGTGGTTCCATCCCACATTTTCCAAGCAATCTCCAAACTGCTTTCCATATTGGCTGTACCAATTTGCAGTACCACCAGCAATTTATGAGTGGACCTTTTTGCCCACATCCTCGCCAACATTTATTATTGTTTGTATTCATAATAGCTGCCAATCTGACTGGAGTGAGATGATATCCTTGAGTAGTTGTGATTTGCATTTCTCTAATTGCTAGAGATGATGAACATTTTTCTCATGCATTTGTTGATTGATTTTATAACCTCTACTGAGAAATGTCTTTTCAGGTCCTTGGCCCATTTGTTGATTGGGTTGTTGTTATTATTAGTATTATTAGTATTATTATTAGTAGTAGTAGTAGTATTAATATTTTGGTGCTTAGCTTTTTGAGTTCTTTATATACCCTAGAGATTAGTGCTCTATCTGATGTGTGAGGGCTAAAAATTTGCTCCCAGGATGTAGGCTCTCTGTTCACCTCACAGATTGTTTCTTTTGCTGAGAAGAAACTTTTTAGTTTGATTCTATTCCATTTATTGATTCTTGGTTATAATTTTTATGCTGTAGAAGTCTTATTTTTAAGGAAGTTGGGGCCTAATCCCACATGATGAAGATTAGGGCCTACTTTTTCTTCTATTAAATGGAGAGTCTCTGATTTAATGCCTATGTCCTTGGTCCACTTTGAGTTGCATTTTGTGCATGGTAAGAGATATGGGTTTAATTTTATTTTGTTGTATGTGGATTTTCAGTTTTCCCAGAACCATTTGTGGAAAATGCTATCTTTTCTTTAATGCATTTTTTGGCACCTCTGTCTAATATAAGAAAATTGTAATTTTGTGGGTTAGTCTCTGTGTCCTCTATTCTGTACCATTGGTCTGCCAGTCTGTTTTGGTGCCAATATCAAGCTGTTTTTGTTACTATTGCTCTGTATTGTAGCTTAAGATGTGATATAGTGATGCCACCTGCTTCACTCTCCCTGCTAAGGATTGCTTTAGCTATTCTGAGTTTCTTATTTTTCCAGATAAATTTCATGATTGCTTTTTCTATTTCTATGAAGAATGCCATTGGGATTTTGATTGGAATGGCATTAAATCTGTACAGTGCTTTTGGTAGTATGGTCATTTTGATAATATAAATTCTGCCTATCCAAGAGCAAGGTATATCTTTCCATCTTGTAAGGTCTCCTTTGATTTCTTTCTATAGGGTTCTGTAGATTTCAGTGAATAAATCTTTCTCTTCTTTCATTAAGTTGATTCTCAAGTATTTTTTTTGAGGTTATTGTAAATGGGGTAGTTTTCCTCATTTCCCTCTCAGAGGATTTGTCACTGATATACAGAAATGCCTTTGATTTATGGGTGTTGATTTTATATCCCACTGCTATAGAACTCAATAATACAATCAATAACTTAACTGCATATATAGAATATTTCAACCTACATCAAGCAAATACACTTTCTTCTCAGCAGCACATTGATCCTTGTCTAAAATAGACCATATAATATGCCACGAAGCAACTCCTAGAAAATACAAAAAAAAAAAAAGTAGAGAAACTACCATGCATTTTATCAGATCATAATTGAAACTGGAAATCAATGACAAAATAAAAATTACTCCAGACCGGGATGAAAGATGGCGGCGAAGGGAGTGCATCACCCCAGTGCGCCGCATCACTGAGCCAGTGAAAGAAGATATGAAACGGCTGAAGGATATCTTGTTGGGAATTTCCAGTGAAATTGAGGCGCTACAGAATCTAATAGACAGGTTTCCATCGTGCGAGGTTCGGCAGTGGGAGCTCCATTTCTCCGCACGGAGGGTCGCATAGCCTGATTGCTCCGCGGCGGGTTGTCTGCGGCGCGCGCTGGGGATCGGCAGGGAGCCGGAGCGGGAGAACAGCGATACGGATTCGGGGGGCCCCTGCCAGTGATACATCGGCAGCGCTTGGTGCGGAGTTCCGGCTTGAGACAGAGGAGAGAAGCGGCGGTTCCAGTCACCGGTCTGACCACGGAGGACGGCGGCCTCCATCTTGGAGAGATGATGTAATCATCCCATTGTTCTGCTGATCTCAGCTCATTCAGCTACGGAACAGGTGAATTCAGGCTGGTATTTGCCTTCGTCTAGCAGACAGATTTCTTGCTCAGGATCGGGACTAGGGATCCTGTGGAGAATACTCTTGAAGGCTCGTGCCTGGCAAGGCGTGCGCCGGGCACTGAGCAGCGGGACTTGGGTTCCCGGGACTTGGGTTCCCGGGGCTAACCGGGCCCAGGTCTGAGGAATCTGCGGAGACTGCCTGTGAAGGCGAGCTCCGAGTGGAGCGTGCGCTGAGCTTGGGGCGACTGGGTTCTGACTCCCGAGACAGTTTTGGCCTGGGGCTGGGGAACCCGTGGGGGTCGCTCGCTGGGGCCAGCTCCCAGCGGAGAGAGTGTATCCGGATCGGAAAGGCGGGGTTCTTGCTACCTAAGCTGCTTTGGCCCAAGGCTAGGGAACCGGCGGTGACTGCTTCTCGGCCAGGGTCCTGCTGGGTGCTGTGGGGGCAGAGTGGAGCTTCCACCTGCGCCCAGAGCAGGCCAAGTGACCCGCCGGCGTGGTACCATGAAACCCCAAATGCAGCTGGTGCTGAAGAGAGAAGCCGCCCACGCTTAGAATAGGACCAGCGACCCACTGGCAACACAGGCCAGGTAGCTTGCCAACGTGGTGGACACGTAACACTGAAGCAGTCGCGTCACACTGGTTGGAGTGGGGGTGGAGCAGGGTCGCCGCCCGGGTCCGGAGGGGGCTCAGCGACCCGTTGGAGAGGTAGTCAGGTACCCCCATTGGGAGTGGGGGCTGTGCAGAACTGCGACCCACAGGCCTAGAGGTCTGCCAGCGTGGTAGACACGTCACACCAATTGGAGTGGGGGCACAGCAGAGCTGCCACCCACATCCAGATCAGGACCAACGACCCCAGGGTGTGGTAGTTACATTACCACAATTGGAGTGGGGTCAGAGCAGAACAGCCACCAGTGCCTGCAGTGGGGGCAGACCTGCGACCAATTAGCGTGGTAGACAGACCACCCTAATTAGGGGAGGAGCACAGCCACTACCAGCCCTGCAAGGGAGACTTCCCAACTATACAAGAGCAATATAAATAAATAAGAGGTAAATTTCAAAAACACAACAGTTGCACCAAGCAGGAAGAAACGCGAGCAGTATGAAAAGACAAGGAAAGAAAGGTCCACAAGCAATGCAGGTCAACTCAACTTTAGAAGAGGTAATAGCTGCAACAGACGGAATGTCAGATAAAGAGTACAGGATATATATGCTTCAGATGATCTGGAGTCTCAAGGAAGACATGAGACAGCAAAATCAGACAATGAAAGATCACATTGACAAACAAATCCAGGAAGTAAAAGATCAATTTCACAGGGAGATAGAGGTAATAAAAAACAAACAAATTGAAATCCTGGAAATGCAGGAATCATTAAACCAACTTAAAAACTCAATTGAGAATACTAACAGCAGATTAGATCACTTAGAAGAGAGAACATCAGACAATGAAGACAAAGTATTTCAACTGGAAAAGAACATAGACAGCTCAGCAAGTCTGCTAAGAAACCATGAGCAGAACATCCAAGAATTATGGGACAATATCAAAAGACCAAATTTAAGAGTCATTGGGATACAGGAAGGCACAGAGCTCCAAACTAAAGGAATAAACAGACTATTCAGTGAGATTATACAAGAAAACTTCCCAGACTTGAAGAATGAGACAGAATCACAAATCCTAGAAGCCTACAGGACGCCGAATGTGCAAAATCATAAGAGATCCACACCTAGACACATTATAATGAAGATGTCCAACATACAGAATAAGGAGAGAATTTTAAAAGCTGCAAGAGAAAGAAAGCAGATTACATTTAGGGGCAAACCAATCAGGATAACAGCTGATCTCTCAACACAGACCCTGAAAGCTAGAAGATCCTGGAATAACATATTTCAAACACTGAAAGAAAATGGGTTCCAACCAAGAATCGTGTATCTGGTGAAATTAAGCTTCAGGATAGAAGATGAAATTAAAACCTTCCATGATAAACAAAAGTTAAAAGAATTCGCAGCTAGAAAACCATCTCTTCAAAAAATCCTTGGCAAAACATTACAGGAAGAGGAAATGGAAAATAACACTGAAAACCAACAATGGGAGATAGGACAGTAAAGGGGGAAAAATAGTCAAAGAGGATAACAAATCAGGTTTAGAAACATCAATAAACAAATATGGCTAGAAGAACAAATCATATCTCAATAATAACCCTAAATGTTAATGGCTTAAATTCACCAATTAAGAGACACAGGCTAGTAGAATGGATCACAAAAGAAGACCCAACAATATGCTGCCTACAGGAGACGCATCTGATAGAAAAAGATATTCATAGATTGAAGGTGAAAGGTTGGGAAAAATCATACCACTCATATGGAATGCGGAAACAAGCAGGAGTGTCCATACTCATATCTAATAAAATAGATTTCAAACCAAAGTTAATCAAAAGGGATAAAGAAGGACACTTCATACTGCTCAAGGGAACCATACACCAACAAGACATAACAATCATAAATATATATGCCCCAAATAATGGTGCGGCTGTGTTTATCAAGCAAACTCTCCTCAAGTTCAAGAGTCTAATAGACCACCATACAATAATCATGGGAGACTTCAACACACCTCTCTCACCACTGGACAGATCTTACAAACAAAAGTTAAATAAAGAAACTATAGAACTCAATAACACAATTAACAACCTAGACTTAATTGACATATATAGACTATACCACCCCAAATCAAGTAGTTACACTTTTTTCTCAGCAGCACATGGAACATTCTCAAAAATAGACCATATATTATGTCACAGGGCAACTCTTAGACAATATAAAGGGGTAGAGATAATACCATGCATCTTATCTGATCATAATGGAATAAAACTGAAAATCAACGATAAAAGAATGAAGGAAAAATCAAGCATCACTTGGAGAATGAACAATAGGTTGCTGAATGATCAATGGGTTTTAGAAGACATCAAGGAGGAAATTAAAAAATTCCTAGAGTTAAATGAAAACACAGACACAACATATAGGAATCTATGGGACACATTGAAAGCAGTTCTAAGAGGAAAATTCATTGCTTGGAGTTCATTCCTCAAAAAAAGAAAAAACCAACAAATAAATGATCTCATACTTCATCTCAAAATCCTAGAAAAAGAAGAGCAAAACAACAGCAAAAGAAGTAGAAGGCAAGAAATAATTAAAATCAGAGCTGAAATAAATGAAATTGAAACAAAAGAAACAATTGAAAAAATTGACAGGACTAAAAGTTGGTTCTTTGAAAAAATAAATAAAATTGACAGACCCTTAGCCATGCTAACGAAGAGAAGAAGAGAGAGAACTCAAATTACTAACATACGGGATGAAAAAGGTAATATCACAACAGACACTTCAGAAATACAGAAGATAATCAGAAATTATTTTGAATCCTTATACTCCAATAAAATAGAAGATAGTGAAGGCATAGATAAATTCCTTAAGTCTTATGACCTGCCCAGATTGAGTCAGGAGGATATAGACAACCTAAACAGACCAATAACAATAGAGGAAATAGAAGAAACCATCAAAAGATTACCAACTAAGAAAAGCCCAGGACCGGATGGGTATACAGCAGAGTTTTACAAAACCTTTAAAGAGGAACTAACACCAATACTTTTCAAGCTATTTCAGGAAATAGAAAAAGAGGGAGAACTTCCAAATTCATTCTACGAGGCCAACATCACCCTGATTCCGAAACCAGACAAAGACACTTCAAAGAAAGAAAACTACAGACCAATATCTCTAATGAACCTTGACGCAAAAATCCTCAATAAAATTCTGGCGAATCGGATTCAAATACATATCAAAAAAATTATACATCATGATCAAGTAGGATTCATCCCTGGGATGCAAGGCTGGTTCAATATACGGAAATCAATAAATGTTATTCACCACATCAATAGACTTAAAAATAAGAACCATATGATCATCTCGATAGATGCAGAAAAAGCATTCGACAAAGTACAGCATCCCTTTATGTTCAAAACTCTAGAAAAATTAGGGATAACTGGAACATACCTCAACATTGTAAAAGCAATCTACGATAAGCCACAGGCCAGCATCATTCTGAATGGAGAAAAATTGAAGGCATTCCCTCTAAGATCTGGTACAAGACAGGGATGCCCTCTCTCACCACTTCTGTTCAACATAGTCCTCGAAACACTGGCCAGAGCAATTAGACAGACAAAAGAAATTAAAGGCATAAAAATAGGAAAAGAAGAACTTAAATTATCACTATTTGCAGATGATATGATCCTATACCTAGCAGACCCAAAAGGGTCTACAAAGAAGCTATTAGAGCTAATAAATGAATTCAGCAAAGTGGCAGGATATAAGATCAACACGCATAAATCAAAGGCATTCCTGTATATCAGTGACAAATCCTCTGAAACGGAAATGAGGACAACCACTCCATTCACAATATCCCCCCAAAAAATAAAATACTTGGGAATCAACCTAACAAAAGAGGTGAAAGATTTATATAATGAAAATTATAGAACCCTAAAGAAAGATATAGAAGAAGACCTTAGAAGATGGAAAAATATACCCTGCTCATGGATAGGTAGAACTAACATCATCAAAATGGCGATATTACCAAAAGTTCTCTATAAGTTCAATGCAATGCCAATCAAAATCCCAATGGAATTTCTTGTAGAAATAGATAAAAGAATCATGAAATTCATATGGAATAATAAAAGACCCAGAATAGCAAAAACAATGCTAAGCAGGAAGAGTGAATCAGGCGGTATAGCGATACCAGACTTCAAACTATACTACAGAGCAATAGTAACAAAAACAGCATGGTACTGGTACCAAAACAGGCGGGTGGACCAATGGTACAGAATAGAGGACACAGAAACCAATCCACAAAACTACAACTATCTTATATTTGATAAAGGGGCTAAAAGCATGCAATGGAGGAAGGATAGCATCTTCAACAAATGGTGCTGGGAAAACTGGAAATCCATTTGCATCAAAATGAATCTGAACCCCTATCTCTCGCCATGCACAAAAGTTAACTCAAAATGGATTAAGGAGCTTGATATTAAATCAGAGACATGGTATCTGATAGAAGAAAAAGTTGGTTATGATCTACATACTGTGGGATCGGGCCCCAAATTCCTCAATAGGACACCCATAGCGCAAGAGTTAACAACTAGAATCAACAAATGGGACTTACTCAAACTAAAAAGTTTTTTCTCAGCAAAAGAAACAATAAGAGAGATAAACAGGGAGCCTACATCCTGGGAACAAATCTTTAATCCACACACTTCAGATAGAGCCCTAATAACCAGAATATACAAAGAACTCAAAAAATTAGACAATAAGATAACAAATAACCCAATCAATAAATGGGCCAAGGACCTGAACAGACAGTTCTCAGAGGAGGACATACAATCAATCAATAAGTACATGAAAAAATGCTCACCATCGCTAGCAGTTAGAGAAATGCAAATCAAAACTACCCTAAGATACCACCTCACTCCAGTAAGATTGGCAGCCATTAGGAAGTCAAACAACAATAAGTGCTGGAGAGGATGCGGGGAAAAGGGCACTCTTGTTCATTGCTGGTGGGACTGCAAATTGGTGCAGCCAATTTGGAAAGCAGTATGGAGATTTCTTGGAAAGCTGGGAATGGAACCACCATTTGACCCAGCTATTCCCCTTCTCGGTCTATTCCCTAAAGACCTAATAAGAGCATGTTACAGAGACACTGCTACAACGATGTTCATAGCAGCACAATTCACTATAGCAAGATTATGGAATCAGCCTAGATGCCCTTCAATAGATGAATGGATAAAAAAAAATGTGGCATTTATACACAATGGAGTATTACTCTGCATTAAGGAATGACAAAATCATAGAATTTGGAGGGAAATGGATGGCATTAGAGCAGATTATGCTAAGTGAAGCTAGTCAATCGTTAAAAAACAAATACCAAATGACCCCTTTGATATAAGGGGAGTAAACAAGGACAGGGTAAGGACGAAGAGCTTGAGAAGAAGATTTACATTAAACAGGGATGAGAAAAGGGGAGGGGAGGGGAGGGGAGGGGAGGGGAGGGGGGATAGTAGAGAATAGGACAGACAGCAGAATACATCAGACACTAGAAAGGCAATATGTCAATCAATGGAAGGGTAACTGATGTGAAACAGCAATCTGTATACGGGGTAAAGTTGGGAGTTCATAACCCACTTGAATCAAACTGTGAAAGATGATGTATTAAGAACTGTGTAATGTTTTGAACGACCAACAATAAAAAAAAAAAATTACTCCAACACCTGGAGACTAAACAATATGAATAAACAATGGATTACAGAAGACATCAAGGAGGAGATTAAAAAATTCTTAGAGGTAAATGAGAACATAGACACAACATATCAAAATCTCTGGGACACTATGAAAGCAGTACTAAGAGGAGAGTTCATTTCATGGATTTTATTACTTGAAAGAAGAAAAAGTCAACAAATAAATGACCTAACCTTACATCTCAAAGCCCTAGAAAAAGAAGAGTAAATCAAGAGCAAAAGCAGTAGAAGACAAGAAATAATTAAAATTAGAGTTTAGATCAATGAAATCAAAACAAAAGAAACAATTATAAAAATAACAAAACAAAAAGTTGGTTCTTTGAAAACATAAATAAAATTGGCAGACCTTTAGCTATGCTAATGAAGAGAAGTAGAGAGAAAACTCATTACCAGCCTACATGATGAAAAGGTAATATCACAAGAGACACTACAGAAATACAGAGGATAATAAGAAATTATTTTGAAAACTTATACTCCAATAAAATAGAAGATATTGAAGGCATCAACAAATTTCTTAAGTTATGCAATTTTCCCAATTTGAACCAGGAAGATATACACAATTTAAATAGACCAACATCAAGTGATGAAATAGAAGATGTTATCAAAGCCTACCAATAAAGAAAATCCCAGGACCACATGGATATACAGCTAAGTTCTACAAGACTTTTAGAACTTAAAGAAGAACTAATACCAATACTCTTCAATTTATTTCAGGAAATTAAAAAAGAGCATTTCCAAACTCATTCTATGAGGCCAATATCACCCTAATCTCAAAACCAGGCAAAGACACATCAAAGAAAGAAAACTTCAGGCCAATATCTTTAATAAACATGGATGCAAAAATTCTCAATAAAATTTTGGCAAATCGAGTACAAATACATATAAACAAGATTGTGCACCATGATCAAGTGGGATTCATCCCAGAGATGCAAGTTTCGTTCACCATACAGAAATCAATAAATGTAATTCATCACATCAATAGACTTAAAAATAAGAATCATATGATCATCTCAATAGATGCAGAAGAAGTATTTGACAAAATACAGCACTCCTTCATGTTCAAAACGCTAGAAAAACTAGGGATTACAGAAACATATCTCAACATCATAAAGGCTATCTATGCTACGCTGCAGGCCAACATCATTTTGAATGGAGAAAACTTGAAGACAATCCCTCTAAAAACTGGAACAAGACAGGGGTGCCCTCTTTCACTTCTATTTAAATAGTTCTTGAAATACTGGCCAGAGCAATTAGACAGAAGAAAGAAATTAAAGTGATACATATAGAAAAATAAATTAGCACTATTTGCTGATGATATAATGCTATACCTAGAAGAACCAAAAAACTCCACCAGAAAACTTCTAAAACTAGTAAACAAAAAGATATGTAAAGATCATTTTATTTAATGAATGTGTATTTTTGGTGAATATTTTGCCAGATAATTGCTATGGCTTTTCCTCTCTAAGTATCATGTTGAAATGTGATTATGAATGTGGTGGGGTTGAGAGATAGAGCCTTCAGAAAGGTGATTAGGTCTTTGGGGGGATTAATATCTGTCTTCTGGGATAAGGCTGTTTCTCTAGGAACTTTACTGGTTACTGTGAGAGGAGGTTGCTATAAAGCCAGGCTACCTTTCTTCATGTGCCTGTTGGCTCCTTCCCCTCTCCAACATGTCAGGGCACATCAAAGGCCCTTGCCAGGTTCAGGTGTCCAGTCTTGGACTTCCAGAACCATGAGCTGTATAAACTTCTCTCCTTTATAAAATGGACTATGAATATAAATAATATATAAACCCTGCTACCTCAAATACAAAGCATAATTTACTTGCTATACTATGTAATGAGTCCTTTGGTCAACTATACACAAAATGCTATGAAACTACCTAGAAGGGAATTAGTTCTGTGTATGAAAAAAAAGGGGCTTGACAAAGATAAAGCATAGTTTGAGAGGTTGTGTAGAGTCACGTTTTTCGAGATAAACATGTTTTTTTTTTGATAAATCATATATTGGGTAGAAGCAACATTTAATCAACTACATGGAGATATGGGACCAAAATAGAGCACATAGTCTGAATTTTCTGGAGGTTAAAGTAAAAAGAATTGATAAAGAAAGTATCAGTATGGAGTATTAGCTTTGGGCATGAATATAAAAAATAATATATGCTATGTTAAAGAATTTGAAACACATTCCACCAATAATAGAAAGGCATTAACTTTCATTTTATTTCTTAATTACCATGAGAAAAAATAATCAAACACATAATTTAGAAATATAAGCAAGTAATGACGACCTAGACTGGATTGCAGAAGTGGGAACAAAAAGGAGAGGATAAATTAGAGAAGCACTAACAATGGCAAATAATAGGACATAAACTGTAGCGTTTGGGGATAAAAAAGGAGTGAATTGTGTTAAAGCAATTCTCAGAATTTCTGCAGTCTGGACCTCCTAAATTAGGCATTCAGCATGGTATGTTTGAGGTGTAATTGTTGAATTTTGGAGTCAGTAATAGGCATAACTCATGACATCAGTGGACACATGGCAATTTCAGCTATCAGCATAACTGAATTGTCCTGAATTATAACATATATTCACAAAAGAAAAGAAGTTATAACACATATTTATAAAAGAAAAAAGTAAAAAAAAATCACAATAAAGTGATAAGAAAATCAGAGAAGGCTCATGATAAAATCTGAATTTGAAAACTCTCTCCAGGAAACATGTTGATTTTCAAGGTCTTCTCAGTGTTAACTCTCTCAGAAATAGCAAAAGCAGTCAGGTTTCACAAGAAATGTGATTCCTATCCCTTGTTATATGAAATATCTTGCAAAGTGTTCTTGAAGTCACTTAATAAGACTGAGCCTTAAAAATAGTATGTCAAATATTTTGATACTTTGTTAAAAATCTTGTATTACAAAACACTAGACATCTAAGTCATTTTAAATTCTAAATTCAAGAATCACCAAAGGTTAATGTTAAATAGCTCAATGCAATACAATTGTTATGTGAACCTTAGATTTTAAGAAAAATAATGACAGACAAGAAGGAAGGTGTGAGATAAATTTGAACTTGATTAGAGGAAACTCTTATTCAGATCATAGCTATGTATTATCGTCATGAAGATTCAGAAATCAAAAAGTTGTTTCTTTGTGCAGAGAAGAATATAAAGAATAAACTTAAAGGTAGCTTAATATCAGTTATTCAGTGATAATGTTTAATATAACAAAAGTTATTAGTTTTAGTCCTTTTTTGGATAATTAACCTCAAGTAACCAGGAAATAATATTTAAAGTAATGGCCATTTATCATTTCTGAAATGCCTAAAATCATTTTTTCCTGAAAGGTGAGTGAATATGGCTTTGATGTGCTATTAATAAATAATCTTATATTCTGAAATTGCAAGATCTGGTTTTAAGATGACATGCTCTATAAGGCTTTTCTTCAAAAACATTTTTAAGTAGGTTACTTATTATCTTAAGTTAATCTTGAAGTTCAACGAGAAATCCTTGATATTATTTCTTTCACTCATTTTAAATATGAAGGTTCTTTTCTAATAATATAAGGAGAAAGCTTACTCTTTGTTAGTCAGAGTCAATTTTTATGCCAAAAAATTTCATGTGGAATTGTGTTTTAAATTATTGACATTTTTTATTTGTTTTTTTGTACTTAAAAATTACTTACACTAATTCTAGAAGTAACTTTGTTGTATAAAATTTTACTGGATCCTCTAGTACACAACTTAAAAAGTTAAGTGTGTGGAATATAATAAGAATGAAAATCAGTTGTTTGAATAATGAAAATGTATAGAAGAAAAGAATTATCTAAAGGATTTTTGTTTAATTACTTTAAATTTCACACTAAAAATACTACTGTGATCATTTTCCTGCGTTGTCCTGACATATCCAAATGGCATAATAAAGAGCAAAACAATAAATGCTAAAATCCTCTGATAATTTTTTCCCCAAATCATTAAATATTTTATAAGCATACACTATAATTATCATAGCTTTCAAATTCATATTGACTTGGTCAAGCCAGATAAGCATTTCTCTAAGAGAATACAAATATAAAAGGATTTTTGTGTGTGTTCAATGCATATTTATTGAATGACTAAATAATTCCCTAGCAACTTCATTATATAGTGATTAACATAATTCTTAGCAGGTATTAGTTTCAAGGCAAAAATTTACTGCATTTGACATATTCATCCATGTGTACATGTACACTGTATTCTTAAAGCTTTTTCATGTGCTGAGAATTTTTATCTGCCTAACACTAATTCCAGAAGTAACTTTGTTGTATAAAATTTTACTGGATCCTCTAGTACACAACAAAATTGACATCATTTATGCAGGGCCAAAAGAGTAAAGTTAGAACACAGGTTACTAAGTACGTGACAGAAAGTTTTAACTATGTAAAATCTGTAAAGAAGTGATATCCCTTGAATGAAAAGGCACATAGAAAGTAATCACACATGTATCTGATTTAATATCATCATAAACTCTTTTCACCTCATGAATACCCAGACTGAAAGGCAAAAGCTGTTTGATTTAGTAACAGTTTTATTTGTTCAATTTTGATAAAAAATTAATAACCATTATTAAGTTTTTATATGCCCACTTCTTTTGGGGAACTATAGCACTTGATTTTTTTTACCATATTTTAGAGATTTAAATTTTAACTGATACATAATGATATAAAAATTGTAGGTATTAATGGGGATATCATGGAAGTTTCAATACATGCATGCATTTTATAATATTTAAAGCAGGGTGTGTGTGTGTGTGTGTGTGTGTGTGTGTGTGTGTATGTGTGTGTGTATTCTTTTCCTACACCCTCACCAAAACTTTTCTTTAGTCTTTTTGATAATAACAATTATTACTGGTATTGCTTTATGATTTTGAGTTGTGTTTTCTTGATCATTAATGATGTTGAACATATTGAAATATATTTTTGACCATTTGTATAACTTTTTTTGGATAAATGTCTATTTAAATCTATGTCCCCTTTTTACATATGACAACGGAATGCACTAAAATTCATATTACACATATAGAGCAAAAATTGTTCATATATCTGGTTGTATACAAAGTATATTCACGCCAATTCGTGTCTTCATACATGTACTTTGGATAATAATGTCCATCACATTTCACCATCATTTCTAACCCCTCCCTTCCCATCCCTCTGCCCTATCTCGAGTTTCTCTATTCCCCCCTTTTTCCCCCTCCTACCCCACTATGAGTCAGCTTCTTTATATCAGAGAGAACATTTGGCATTTGGTTTTTTGGGATTGGCTAAAAAAATAATATTGTAATATTCTATGGGATAAAATATTGTAATATTTTATCCCATTCTGTAAGTCCTGCCTTTACTCTGTTGATAATAGTCTTTAATTATCATTATCTTCTCTAACTCTATCAAATTTACTTGAAAATTCCATGATTTTATTCTCTTTTATTGCTGAGTAATATTCCATTGTGTATATATGTCATATTTTTTTATCCATTCATCTATTGAAGGGCATCTAGGTTGGTTCCACAATTTAACTATTGTGAACTGTGCTGCTATAAACATTGATGTGGCTGTGTCCCTGTAGTATACTGTGTTAAGTCCTTTGGGTATAGGTAGAGGAGAGGGATAGCTGGGTCAAATGGTAGTTTCATTCCCAGTTTTCCAAGGAATCTCCAAACTGCTTTCCATATTGGCTGCACCAATTTGCGGTCACACCAGCAATGTATGAGTGTGCCTTTTTCTGCACATCCTTGTCAACACAGTTGTTTGTATTCATAATAGCTGCCATTCTGACTGGAGTAAGATGAAATTTTAGAGTAGTTTTGATTTGCATTTCTCTAATTACTAAAGACGATGAGCATTTTTTTCATATATTTGTTGATTGATTGTACATTGTATAATCATTATTGTATATTAATTGTGGATCAAGTACCTAGGAATAAAGCCAAAAATCCTGCATCTAATAGAGGAAAATGTAGGCCCTAATTTCCATCATGTCAAATTAGGCCTCAACTTCCTTAATAAGACTCCTGTATCGTAAGAATTAAAACCAAGAATCAATAAATGGGATGGAATCAGTAAACTAAAAAGTTTCTTCTTAGCAAAAGAAACAGTCTGAGTTGAATAGAGAGCCTACATCTTGGGAACAAATTTTTACCCCTCACACATCAGATAGAGCACTATCTCTAGGACATATAAAGAACACAAAAAGCTAAATACCAAAAACAAAAACAAAAAAACTGATTAATAAATGGGCCAAGGACCTGAACAGACACTTCTCAGAAGAAGTTATACAATCAATCAGTTAACAAATATATGTCCTCTTTTTAATAGGGACACACACAAACACACACACACACACACACACACACACACACACACACACACACATATATATATATATATATATATATATATATATATTAAATATATATATTTTTTCCTGCTACAGAGTTTTTAGAGTCCTTATACATTCTGGTTATCATACCATTGTCATATGTACAATTTGTAATATTTTATCCCATTCTGTAAGTCCTGCCTTTACTATGTTGATTATTTATTTTGCTGGGCAGCTTTTGAGTTTGATATAATTCCATGTATCTACCTTGTTTTTATTTTCTGTGCTTTCAGATTCTTGTCACAACAAAAAAAATGTCCTTACCTTTTCCAACATCCTATGTTTTCTTCTGGTGTTTTCCTAGTCTCAGGTCTCACACTGAAGCCTTTAATCCATTTTGGTTCATTTTTCTTAGTGATAAGGTGTTTGAATAATAAACGATAAGTTCGTGTAGAATTGAGTGGTCAAGCTCACTACATGTAATTTTAAAAATGTAGTTGTAGGAAAAGAAAAAAATGCTCATGGTTCCATTTTATTTCAAACCTTTGAATACTAGAGAAGGAGGGTTGTAATTCACATTGATATAGGATATTCATCTTACAGAAACATATGGCCATAAAATGCTGCTCTGATAAACACACAGGGTGGTATATTAGTCTCTTGAGTGGGTGTATTATAAGCATTAAACTTTGTATGAACTTGACTTTTTACACTTTTGGCAGAATTCTCACTCTAATACGTTTTCAGGGTGATAACCACCAGCCATTGGAATTCCCATCTGTTCACAAAGATTCAATGATCTTCATTCAGATGACAGTTTCCTACATTTTGTCTTCAATAACATTCTGATATATAGATACATACAAAAATATCTAAAAACTACAAGTTCTTACTGTTTTAATGTATAAATTCATCAAATATTAAGCATATTATTTGAGTCTAGATAAAAATGATCTTGCATTTAATAACCAAACCAGATTCTCCTAAAGTAAATATTACTGAACTAGAATATTAGCTAAAAATTATATTAGCCTAACCTTATAGGCTTTTGTCACTGAAAAATGTTAGAGAAAGATATAATGTATTTTGTAAGTATTTTTACTAAAATGAATCCCCTTTGTCACTGGCCAATGTCACCAATATTTGCAGAACAATTCTTGGAAATGTTAACCTAGTGAAAAATGAATTAATTGAAGAATCATATGTTAATATAAAATCAATTACTTAAATTTATGCTCTGTAATTATTTACAAATTGTACTGCAAATTGTACTAAATATGGTTTACGTGACAGAATAAAGAGTGTGTATGGTTACCATGGTCCCTAAGCCTCCCTCTGAGCTTGCCCTTTCCTCTCTCGTCACATTTTCTGTTCACCATATCCTTACCAATTGCACTAAAGGTATTTGTACCACTTTGTAGATCCATACTCAGAAAATAAAAGGATTTTTCTGAAAATGATTTTTTTTCTTACATTATTTTTTCTGTTTAAACTTCTCTTTCCACATGTCTTTATCAGATCTCATTGCATAGTCATGGCGTGTTTTGTCCATGGAATATAATAATGCTTTGTAAAACAAAAATTTAAGTACATCTATATTATTGAAGATCTGATAGTGAGATAAAGTACAAATAGAAGGTCAAAGGCTACTTTCTGCAAAGAAGTCTGTGATCAGGTTGGCATGGTAGTTACTGAACATTAAACATCATTTATTGAATCACATAGACATTTATTACATACAAGACTGTGACCAGAGCCACTTAGTATTTTGTTTATATTTATTATTTATTTTTTTACCCAACATTAAAAGAATATTATATATACATAGAATTATAACTTGTTCCAATTAGCATCTTATTATTGTGTTTTTTACACCATGAGGAGTTACATTGGACATGTATTCATATATGCAAATAGGAAAGACATGTCTGATTCATTCGATTGTCTTTCTTATTCCTATTCTTCCTCCCTTCTCTCTGTTCCCTTTTGTCTAGTCCAATGAACTTCTAATCTTCCCCTCCCCTATTGTGAGTTAGCATCCACTTATCAGAGTAAACATTCTGCCTTTTGTTTTTTGAGACTGGCTTATTTCACTTAAAGTGATGTTTTCTAGTTCCATGCATTTACTGGCAAATGCCATAACTTCATTCTTCTTTATGGCTGAGTAATGTTCTATTGCATATATATGCCACATTTTCTTCATCCATTTATCTGTTGTAGGGCACCTAGCTTGGCTATTGTGCATTGAGCTGCTATAAACATTGAAATGATTGCATCATTTAGTATTCTGATTTTAATGGCAGTTCCATTTAGTCTTCTTAGAGACTCATATCAACGCTGTGGGTTAGAGAAGACAATAACTGTTGGGTGGGAACTGTCATATCTGGACAACCATTATTTTCATGACAAAAGTACATTAAAATTAAAGAGAAGGAAATATTTCTGGAATGGCAGAGTAAGGACCTTTAAAAATTCACTCTTGGTAAAATAATTAAAACAGTTGGAAAACGATCTCAAAATCAGAATTTTAAGAACTCTGCAAACTAATTAAATCTTTCAAATATCAAAAAAGTGTATAATCATGAAAGATTATTGAATTGGGAAAATAATAGCAAACAAGGTATATAAAACTTTGTACATATCAAAATATGCTGGCTGATTCAAAGTAGTAATTCATTGCACATATATAACCTATGATAAATATGTTGAAAAGGAAATAATGCTGATTATCCATGTGTTAAATTATCCCTCTTGAGACAGCTGTCGCATGAAACTTCCCCTTCAATCCATGGAACTAGTACAGATGTTCTCAATTTTTGCCATCTCAGGACACCTCTATACTCTTAAAAACTACCAGAAGTATCTAGAATTCATACTACAAATGTTTTGCCTTCTCTTCAATAGCTAATTATTGAACATATAACTCTCATCAAATAAAATTTACTCCCTATAATATCAAGTATAGTAGTGGGTTGAATGGCAGCTCCTAGAAAAATATATCCACATCTTAGGACCTGTAATATGTGACTATGAACTTATTTTGAAAAAAGAAAAAAGTCTTTGAAGATGTAATTAATATAAGGATCTCCAGAAAGATAATCTTGAACTATCCAGGTAGCTCTAAATCCGTGGCAAAAATACTTGCAGAGAACATGTTGTGAAGGAAAGGCAGAGACTGGAGTTGTGTGACCACCAGCCACCAAACACAACACCTAAGAATACTGTTAGCGGTAAGACGTGAACAAGGATCATCCATTGGAGGATTTGGAATGAGTCCTGTCCTGCCAACACCTTGCTTTGAATCTCTCTTTCTTGAGAACCGCGAGAGAATAGGTTTCTGTTGTTTAAAGCCACCAAGGTTGTGGAATAACTAACATTAGGCTTAGAAAACAAATACAGGTATTGAGAGAATTTTGAAACGGCAATCCTAATTTTTTTTCAGTAATGTTGTTATAGAGATACATATTAACGGGGTGGTCTCTAAAGGATTGTGGATTATAGCTACATAATCAATTTGACATTCTTTTCTAGTGTATTAGTCAGATTTTAGTTGTTGTGGCCAAAATACTGACAAAAGAAACTTTAGGAAGAAAAGCTTATTTTGGGCTCACAGTTCCTGAAGTTCAGTTCATGGTTGGCTGAAGTTCAGTTCAGTCCATTATTCCAGGCCAGAGGTGCCCAGCATGGCAGAAGGGCATGGTGGAAAAAAGCTACTCAGCTCATAGCAGCCAGCAAGCAGAGACAGAAAGAGAAAGGGAGGAGCCAGAGACACAGTCCCCAAGGATATGCTCCCAATAATCTACTTCCTCCAGCCACAACCCACTACTTATGGTCACTACCCATTAACTCATTTAAATTATTTAATCTATCAAATGGATTAATCTACCAACAAGGTTACAGTTCTCATGATATTATTTCACCTCTGAACATTTCTGCATTGCCTAATACATGAACTTTTGGGTAGATATCTCATGTCCAAACCATAACATCTGACTTTAAGAAAGAAAACAAAGTCAAGTATATACAATGAAATAAATTAAAATAAATGAATGAGCTTTTATTATTACTCAGTTCAAAGCACATTTTATTTACTTTTCTAGTGCTTTATACCTTGACCTCTGAGATATTTATAGGTGTGTCATTTAATTTTGAAAGAGTTAATGGGAAGGTGGGGTTCTATATATCTTAAAGTCATTAATTTCTAATAAATCATGCAGGAAACATAGTCTGCATGACTTCAAATTAAAAACATGTAATGGACATGCTTTTTGTATTGGTTACATACATGTCAAAATTGATCAAATTGCTTTCTTTAATTATGTGCATTTTACTGTACTTCAATTTTAACCTCAATAAAGCTATGGGGGAAAAACCAGGAATGTATGAGTTGAGAAATATTTGAAAAGCTAGGTGAATTGCTTTACTGGTACTTAATAGTCAGTCTTCTATATCTGTGTTGTTTACATTTGTTGCTCTCATTTGCAGAAAAGCTAAAGACCAGAAGATGAGTGTGAAATTAACTCAAATATCATATTTAGGACCCAAGCTAATGCTGGATTTGTTTGTCAGAAGTTAATGGAGAAGACTCATGTTATTAGATTAAAAGTATCAGTTTGAGGGCTGGGGATGTGGCTCAGTGGTAGAGTCCTTGCCTAGCATGTGTGAGGAAATGGGTTCAATTCTCAGCACTCCATATAAATAAATGAATAAAATAAAAGGTCCATCAACATCTAATATTTAAAATATATATATATATTAAAAAGTATTATATATAAATGTATATATATTAAAAAATATTAGTTTGAAATTTAAAAGCCATATATTATGTCATGTTCCACATGCAAATGGTTTCCTTCTCCATCTCTGCCCATAATTTCTCATCTTTTCCTACAAGTTGCTGGTTTCCTACTTATGTATGTTATCATTTTTACTTTATTCATCTCCTCCTGTAGCTTCACTTACCATGAATATATCATTCCTGCCAAATGGATATCTCTGCCCCATGTCTCCATCCCATGCAGACATGCTTTTCTATTGGTTAGGGACATCTTTGTTTTATTGTTCTACTAATGTCTAATTTCAAAGTAGCAGATTGTTTTTTTTTTGGTACTGCGGATTGAACCCAAAGGTGCTCAACCACTGAGCCATATCCCCAGCCCTGTTTTATATTTTATTTAGAGACAGGTTTTGCTGAGCTGCTTAGGGTCTTGCTAAGTTGCTGAGCCTGGCTTTGAACTCGTGAACTTCTTGCCTCAGCCTTCAGAGCTGCTGGCATTATATTCATGTGCCACTGTGCCCAGTTGAATTCAGCTATTTTTTTTTAAGATGATCTTTTTCAACATCTCTGTCAGTGTGTCACACACAAAGAATCAGGCAACCAAACAGAGGTGTGAACTGGCTGGGAAATTAAAAGTCTGAAATAATTAATAAGAAATAAAAGACAAAAGAAAAATAGTTTCAACAGCAGCCTGGTGGGTGGAATAGGTCATTCCCTAACAAAGAGTGAGGCTCTGCATGCTTTATTTACAGGGAAGCACATCAAAGGGATTTCTTGTGTGAAAAAAAAAATTTTTTAAGATAAACAAGAAGGGAGAGGCTGTGCAGAAGTTGGCCTGATTGGAGCCTTAGCACTTGTACAGTAATTCTTACTCCTTTGGACAGCTGTAACCTTAATGATATTTGGATGCACTGGTATCTCCTTCCACCTCGGGGGAGTTGCATTTGAACCTAGATCTATCTGAACCAATAAATTCTGTGGTATCACAGAATTCCCTTGTGGTGCCCTCTCAGGTGGGTGACATGACACTGAGAATTCTCTGGGGGGCACACCTCTGCTTAGAAATGGCTCAGATAAGCCCACAATTCATTTGCAGCTTCCAACAATTCTCCTCTACTGTGCTTCTCTTCTAGTGAATGGTATATATTTTTTTAAAGTTAGACTGTATAAGTAATTCAGTATTCATGCCTCTCTTATACTGATATATAATCAACTTGTTTTGATGAGCTTATCTACTTAACATTTCCTGAATATTTCCATTATTTCCAGCTCATTATTAACTTTATCAAAATCCCAATCATTATTTCTTGCTGTCGTTAGTTAAGAACTCGATAAATTCTCTCTCTCTGCCTCTTTTCTTGTTTCTTCAACTATCCTTCATGTATTATTAGGATAGTCTCATTAAACCATAGAGTCCTGTTACGTAAACACCTTCAATATGCATTACTCTATCATATCCCATTCCTGAAACCATGGCCATCGACTATCCCTAAGGTAAAGTCAAAATTCCTTGTGATCCAAATGGCTGGTGGACCACTCCCTTAATATCTCAGTTCTCTGATTCAGTTTTCAGCCCTTATATCTCATACCACAGTGAATTTTATGCATTTCTCCAAGTTTGTTACATGTTTTTCCTAGGCTTTTGCAGTTTTCTCTATGCCAGGGACCTCTTTTCCCCTATGCCAAGAGTTCCTTTTCCCCTTACACTTCATTGATCTCACCAACTCCTAACATACTCTTACTTTGGATGTCAACAGCATGAAAACTTTTCCAATCCACCATGCCTGGGTAAGGTGCCTGTGCTTATGGTCTCAAAGCACTATATCCTTTTTCCTCTCATGTTACTTTTCAGCTGGTGTTTGTATTATTCATAAAAGACTGTAAATCCTCCAGGCCCTAGGTTGTGTTCTTCATTACTGTTGTGCCCCAGAGTCTGGTATAAGTATATCACAAATTCAAATTCTGTCAAGAACCAAGTGTATACAGAAAATTTGTGACTACATTTAGAAGACAGTATGTGTTGCAAGTGTAAGATGGCAAGTAGGCATTTGGGAAATGAAGTACTTATATGACATATAAAGTGAAGTTTTAAATATCAGTATTCAGGCCGTATCTGGCCTCACTGCAGTCTGCATGAATATGAAAAAAAAAAAAAAACTTTGTATATACTGGATTAGGCTTAACCACAAGTCATAGTAAATTATCACTGAAAAATTATTAAATTAATCACATCAATTAAAATGGATCTTTAATCAGCATTTGAATATTATTTCAACATATGAATTAAGACATAGTCCCTCTATCCTCTCCCTCAGTGAAATAATTTTGTTACTTTGGCAAAACCAAAAGTTAGATGGAAAGCTAATGGTGTTAATGTGAGCAGTGAAGTTATTCATCATGATGATATTTCAGATACTCTCAAAGCAGTTCTACTTTCTCTCTTAATAACAGAGATAGACATATTTGAGATAAATTTAAGGCACTTCAAATATCTCTGTGAGGAGTATAGATAGATTTGAATTATACCTTAAATATTTTGATCAAGGTAATGAAATGTTTTATATAATGTACTCTACTTGAAATTCTTTGTGCAGAGAAAGAGTTGAATAAGATAAAAATAAAAAAAACATTTATTTGTATTTATCTTTGGCCAGATATTTTTATAAAAAAATTCTAACATTTTGTCATTCATTTAGGCATTTAATCCCTACTCAATGACTTTTCTTTGTCTCAAAAAATATTTATATGAATTTGCATAGATTTTAGTTTTGAATATGTAAGCAGAATTATATTTTCAACATAAAAAATGGGAAAAATGTTTTCCTGAACATTTCCAGATAAAGAAACTAAACATCCTATTTATTGTTAAATAAATGTCATTTCTAAATATTGCTTTAAAATCCTATTATCCCAAAAGGTATGTAAAATACCAAGTATAAAATGTGTAAATTAATTACATGGGAAGGTATAATATTGTTGAACAACACACATTTTGAGGAATATTTTAAACTTTTAAATTTTTTTCTATCCAGATGCATTGAAATAAAACTGATTTGTGAAAATATTTCCCTCCTGCGACAAGACTTCCACAAACTTCTGCTTACCTAATTGACAACATATAAACCATATTTCACCATCTAATTGAGTGAATCATACTATTCTGGAGAAATGGATTTTCTGTACAGTGGCTATAAAATTATGAGTTACATGTTCACCTAACTTGAAAGGGATTCTTTAAAATAATGCTACACTGAGATTAATTTATTTCTTATATTGTTTTATATATGCTTTCAAAGCTTTAAACCTTTAAAAAGAAAATTGTAAAGCCTATCAGGGTGAATTTTTTTGTCCTCTAAAGTGAAAAAAACATCCTGTATATGCTATTCAATTATTACTATATGTTGGTTTTAGATCCAACTCTGACCTTAATTTCATGCTGTATGCTTCAGTGCTGCTTGGTACACAGAAGTGATAAAATATCTTCAGTGAGTGAATATATCATGTTTATGCAACAGTTATTTGAATGATTTCAATTTTTTAAAAATGCAACAATACGAAACTGTCATTCACTCTGAAGTACTCTTGGAAACTTGTCTTCTATTGTGATAAATTGTACCTCTCTGATTCAAACCAGAACCTCTGTCCTCTCTAGAATTCCCTTCTTTTAGTTCCTAATGAGGATATATTACCAGAACCATTCAGATAGTGTGAAACTTCCTTTTTATCTGAATTTTTTTTATTTTTATTTTTTAGAGAGAAAGAGAATTTTTTAATATTTATTTTTTAGTTTTTGGTGGACACAACATCTTTATTTTATTTTTATGTGGTGCTGAGGATCGAACCCAGCACCCTGAGCATGCCAGGCGAGCGCATTACTTCTTGAGCCACATCCCCAGCCCTGAATTTTATTTTGTTAATGTGAAAATTGACATTTTTCTGCAAAGCCATTTTACTGAACATTGGAAGCATTCATATTGATCATTAATATTAATGTTGCTAATCTTTGGAGACAAATATCATAGCAAGCTTGAAGTCTGAGTTACTTCTAAGTTATTGAAATATATTTTAATAGGATTGTTTTTGGTAAATTTGAGCTTTTGATAAATTAAAATTCACCCACATTCTATTAAAAATAACTCTATACTTAGTTCTAGCAATGCCCTATCAGGTATTTTTTTGGAATAATATGTAAATATTTTTTAAAAAATAACTCAAATCAGAAATTGGTTAAATAATCTCCCCACCATGCTTATGGTAAGATGTCCATTAAAATATGAGTCATATCAAGAATGAAAGTTAATTATTTTGACACTATTATTCAGCAGAGTTATATGGGGTTATTGTTTTTAAAAAATTGGCATATTTAAATATTTGGTGTTGATCAGAAACAAAAGTATTGGTATGGGTTTCTTGTAACTCTCAATGATGGCATGGACATGAAAATTCTGGCTATTCTTCTGAGAAGAAATTATTATGATAGGAGAAATGAAAATGAATAGGTGTGTAGAAAATTAATGAGAATATTATATTATTTGATAGAAGCTGTGACCACACAGTAGTGTTACCAGGGCACAGTGTCCTGATTTGCACCTTTATGGCAGTGCACCCATCCTGCTGTGTTGTGCAAGCAGTTTAACAAAGCAAAAGGCAAACCCATTTCTGTACTTTAGAAACACTACCAGGATATCTCTTTTACAGAGAGGATTCACCACTTTTTTCATAATTTAAATGGTTTATTGTTTTGTAACAATATTTGATACAGAAAAATATAAAAAAAATCCATTAAATATATTTGTAATCACACTCACCAAAGAAAATAATCGTTAATACAATATTGCACAAATTTCTAGCTCCTTGTAGTGTGCACCTGTGTGTGTCTATACTAAAATATAATCTGATTATACACTATTTGCAAATTGCATTTTCACTTAAAGAGATTGCATGACTAATAATATACAATTTTGTGATTATAGAGTTCAACATCTTAGTCTGAATTAGAAGCCTCAAGTATGTTTACAAACAATAAAATTTTGTTCACTGTATGAAGTATAAAGATATCTATAAACCTGTTAACAATTTATTTTGAAAATAAAATTTAGGTTCTCTTTTTTATGAATTTATTTTGGAATGTAAATTATCACTATACTAGATAAAAGATAAAATTACATTTTTATTGTGATAGCATTTATAAAATTTATTTTTTATAGATTTTGGTCTGAAAATAATTTTCATTATATAAAACTTCAGGTATCTTAATATTATACTTAATTGACTGGATATTCTTTTAATTTCTTTTATATTTATTTCAAATATGCATTTTTAAAAGTTATCAAATATCATTTAAAATAATGTGACATGAATGAGCAAAAATTATAGAAGTTCAATTGCTCAGATAGGACCATGGTGTTTTTTTTTTTTAAGAGAGAGAGAATTTTTAAATATTTATTTAGTTAGTTAGTTTTGGGCAGACACAACATCTTTGTTTTGTATGTGGTGCTGAGGATGGAACCTGGGTGGCATGCATGCCAAGCCAGCGTGCTACTGCTTGAGCCACATCCCCAGCCCCCATGGTGGGTTTTCAAGGATCACCTATATATATTGGACCTTCTTCGGATCCTAGGCAATGCTGGGGTAGTGCTTTGGAATTCTTTTGGTCCTTTAGAGCTATTATACAGGAGTTTTCATAAATCTGAGCACTTTATGTGCCAATCAGCACCGTCTCTTACTAGCTAGCAGCCCAACTTACTTTGAAATGGATGTGCCATGAAAGAAGTCTCTAGTGTGTTTTGTGTTTTCCCTGCTGGTTTTTGGGCCAAATCTGCTGTCTCAGCCTGACTTGAGATTTTGTTTTTATATGTAACCCATTTCATTAGTTCAGAGATTCTGAATTCACATAACAATGATTTAAATTGATAAGTAACTGATCAGACCTATATATTTTTATTTTTTCTATTTTTTAGATATATATTACAGTAGAATGTACTTTGACGTATCATACATACATGGAGTATAATGTCCCATTTTTGTGGTTGTACATGATATGGAATTTCACTGATTGTGTATTCATATATGAACATAGGAAAGTTAGGTCTGATTCATTCTACTGTCTTTCCCATTCCCATTCCTCCTCCCTTCCCCCAGCTCCCCTGTGTCCAATCTAGTAAACTTCTATTCCTCCCCTATACCTATTGTGAGTCAGCATCTGCATATCAGAGAGAAGATTCAGCTTTTTTTATTTTGAGATTGTCTTCTTGCACTTACCATGATAGTCTCCAGTTCTATCCATTTACCTATAAATGCCATAATTTCATTCTTTTTTATGGCTGAGTAATATTCCATTGTGCATATGTACCACATTATCTTCTATTCTTCTATCAAAGGACACCTAGATTAGTTTCATAGCTTAGCTATTGTGAATTGAGCTGCTACGAACATTGATGTGGCTCATCACTATAGTATGCTGATTTTAAGACCTTTGAGTATATGCTGAGGAGTGGGATTTCTGGGTCAAGTGGTGGTTCCATTCCAAGTTTTCTGAGGAATCTCCACACTACTTTCTAGAGTGTTTTCACCAATTTCCAGTCCCACCAGCAATGTATAAGTTTTTCACACATCCTCACCAACATTTGTTGTTACTTGTATTCTTGATAATTTCCATTCTGACTGGAGTGAGATAAAATCTCAATGCATTTTTAATTTGCATTTCTCTAATTGCTAGTGATATTGAACATTGTTTTCATATATTTGTTGACCAATCATATTTCTTTTTCTGTGAAGTGTATGTTCAGTTTCTTTGCCCATTTATTGGTTGGTTGTTTTTTTTTTTTTTTTGGTGTTAAGTTTTTTGAGTTCTTTATATATGTCCTGGAGGTGAGGTGGCAAAGATTTCCCCCAATTCTGTATGCTCTCTCTTCATATCTTCATATTCTTCATTATTTCCTTTGTTGTGAAGAAGATTTTTACTTTTGATACCATCCCGTTTTTTGATTCTTGATTTGACTTTTTGTACTTTAGGAGTCTGGTTGACAAATTATTTTCAAAGCCAATATGATGGAGATTTTGGCCTACTTTTTCTCAGCCCCATATATTTTTTCTCCAAAGTATTGCTCCCAATTTTCCAGATTTTTTAGGAGGAGTTGGCAAATTATGTTTCCACTGTTACTAACTCATACTTTGATTTTCTTTTCATGTCTTTTAAATATTTTCCCTAGAAATATAAGAAAAACGTGGTTGACATTTCTGTGATGAATAAAACATGGAGAAACTACATTTCTAAATACACACAAAAATAAGTAGGTAGCAATAAAACTGATTAACTGGAGGCATTGCCCTCTTTTTTAAAAAACAAAACAAAACATTTTTTCCTTATGTCTAGGAGTATGGTATTTGACTCTCAAATAATGTATTTTCTTAACTGTTGTTAAGTTTAGAACTGAGAGGTAGATATAAAAATGTGAATTATTGTTTGTCTTTTTAAAGCCTTTCTGCTTCGTTTGACTTTGCTGCATAAGCCCATCTTGAGGACAGTATTTAAATGAAGTACAGAAGGTTGCCTAAGACTCCAGGGGTTCAAAGGAACATGCCCAGTCTCATATGGATAGAAACTGCAGCCTTCCAAAGTGCTTAACATGCAAGTAGAGAAAAGCACAGAAGTGGATTTGTAGAGAAAACACACACACAGCAGGCTCAGATCTTCTTCCAGATTCACCAGTCAGACAACTCATTGTCTTAACCTTGAGGACACAAAACATGGAAGAGCAGGAGAAGAAGAGGTGGAGAGTGGTCTGCCTGAAGCCCCTCACAGGAATGCAGTACAAGAGTCAGCTCTTCCCCTGTGTTATTATTTTAGATAATTTTCATGCCTTACTTTTCTCTTTATCATCCCTTTATAGAGAGGCATTACAGAGAGGTGGGATGGCTTTTTGTTTTCAAAATTTATAAAATATGCTTTCCACAATTCCCTTGAAATTTCTCTTAGTGAGAAGGCACTTAAAAATAGGATGGAAATAAAAGCTAGATACCGTCCCCCTAACACACACACACACACACACACACACACACACACACACACACAAATATTCTATTCAGTGTGACTTTCAGTTTTGTACTTAAACTGAAGTATTTTATTATTAAGAAAAATGACAGATTTTAAAGCTATAATTCATTTGAGCTCTTCCACATAAAATTCCTATTCAGCTACATCTGTCTTGCATGGTGTATTCTTTTCAGGCTATACCTGTGTAATAGAAGAAGGTGATTTATATCCCTTGAGGTCTTTTTCTAAGCTAAAATATATTTTTCTGCATTTGGAATTTCTTTCCAGCAAGTATTCTAAAACCCTAATATATGCTTCACACAGTAGCCACATCTGTTCCACCACAGGTGATAGAGGCAAAGCTTCCACAGAATTGCTCAAACACTCAATAAAGCAGTTAGGCAGATGTCTTTGAGTTTCTTCAGTGTACAGTTTTGTTAGACTTCATGCTGATTATGCAACAGACAACTGTTAGAAGTGCGCAATGGTGAAATATTATTGACTGTATTTTGAAAAGCTGGATTTAAATTTCAAATCCTAATTGTACAGCTGCTTACACAATGTACCTGAGAGGGAATAAAAGTTGAAAGATTGTCTCCAGTGGGTGAGCTTCCTGGAAGAAAATCAGGTAGCCACATATGGCTCATATTCAGCATCTACATGTTATTAGGCTTGCCAGTGCTTTTAAATATGACTTCACACTCAACAGTGTTACTATTAAAAAACAGTGGAACTCCATAGTGTCAGTCTATTTTTACCTGCCAAGATGAAAGTGAGATAAAGGAGCTCATTAAAGTGCCTGTCTCTCTTTCCCAAACTCACCTGATAATGGTTAATAGGACCCATGGTTCCCCTTACAACTCTAATAGCTTAGAGTTAGGTGAGGCGTGGTAGACCCAGTTATGTTGAGTTATTCCATATGTAGCTGAATAGGTAAATGGCTTGACATTGATGTCAATGTATTTTTAATAATATTAGATATATGAATAAGTCTTTACTTTGAGGGTTTTAAATTATCTACATAGTATTTTTAAAGGTAAGGAGAAATGTTCTTAATAATTTAGATTTTTAAACATGATTGACAATTTCATTGCCCTCTAAGAAGTGTGCTGCTGTAAGTTCAGAGAAATGATAGAAAAATTCTTCCATCCTGTTTTTTATATTGTAGGCAGATATGGCAGATTAAAGTGCTGTTTTGTAAAATTACAGAGCTCTCTTATTTCTCTCTCTTTGATTTTGTTAGTGCTAAGTGATAAGCAAATCAAGAGTTCTCTTCTTTATTCATTCAAACTTCAAGTTACTTTTTCTTGAACATGCTATATTTAAAGTGATAAAACAAAAACTTAACAGAGAAACAACTGTGAAAAATAAGTTCATTAATCTGTTTAATAATTATGAATTAAGTGCCTACGCTTTGCTAGTTAGTACTTTAGGAGCTGAGAATACAATAGAAAACAAAAAAGAATTTTACCATGAACATCAAATTTTAGGGGACTATTACAATTTTATATTACAGATATATAAATAACACACAGTAGATGACTGTGGGGACAGAAGATACATCGGGGTTGGGGGTGGAGGATGCGGTTTTCAACAGTGAGACCTGGAGAAGCCTTAATGAACAGATTCCCAGCAAGCCATGTGCACATCTAGACGGTGTGTGTTCTTGACAGAGAGAAGGGTTGCCCTCATTAACTTTACTTCCTATATTACTAAATTGACCTAAAATAAAAAACCAGCTGAGCTTATGAATTTTGGGGAGGGAGGACTCTCTGGATGCCATGATGTGATTAATAATGGAATGAAAATTCTAGTGACAGTTTCTGCAGGAAAATGATCTATTGGAAAGTTATCAGGGCATTGACTGTTAAAGTGACTGCTCCTGATATTTGACAAAGCATTCATTCAAATTACAATGGAGAGTTAAAGAAAATTGGCCTGAAAATTCTTCTCATTATCTTAATGAATGTTTGTGATAGTGACTACCTAAGTGAAAGCAGAGGGCTAAGCTTCAAGTGTGAAAGGAGTGCAGAGGGAGTGTTCTTGGAAAACTGTAGTCTAATGAAAAGTCTTGTGTCTGGTATTTTGGCTGCATGCTGATTATTAGTGAATTAAAGCATATTGAAAGCACACCTTAGTTGGTGCTGTCTTGTTGGCTAGGTAAATGAGGTTACCACGAATGCACAGGCTAAAATAATACCTGTGAACCTAGAACTAGCTCATGTTAAACTTATGCTAAATATTGTGAAAGGAAATACACTAAAATTGGAGGCAATGGAACTCTTTATAAACATCATTAGTGTTAAATATTTCTGCGACCCACTTGGTCATTAGCATCATTTTACCTTTCCAATCCTGCAGAGGGGATTTATTCCAATTCAGTTGGATTCTCAGGGAAACAGGTAAGATAATGATCTGGAGATTTTTCAGTTTTTAAGAATTCATGGAAATATGAGATTGGTGTTAATTTCCCCCAACTTCACTAATGCTATAACTTTTTAAAGAACTACCAGTCTTTAGAGAGATCCAGTCTGTACTCATGACCCCTCATCTACCTTTTGTTTCATCAATCAGTGAATATTAGTGAACATAAATTAATTTTATATTTTAAACTTAAATGACTAATAATTTCATTAAAAATGATGAAAATATTTCAATATTGTTTAGATTATATTAATTTTTAAAGTTGAATATTTGTATTTTTCATATCATATAATTTGCTATATTTCTGTAATCTCAAATATTTTGTCCTTGGTTTTCATCCAACTTTTACAACTAAATAGAGAACTGACAAAAGTGTTTATTAGAAAGATGTGACAAAATATGTAGCACTCTCTTCTATTTAATTAATTAATTATTATTATTATTATTTTTGCAGTACTGGTGATTGATTGAAACCTGGGTAGAGCTATATCCCTACCCTTCCCATACACTTTTTTTTTTTTGATGGGATGTTGGCAGGGTGTTCTAAGTTGCTTAGGCTGGACTTAAACTTGTGATCCTTCTGTCTCATTCCCACGAGTAGCTGGGATGACAGTATTGTGCCACCTTCTGTATTCGCTGGAAGTAGCCACATACACACATACATACAAAATCTCAGTATTTTGAGTCTAAATCCATTTCATTGAATATGGTGCCTTCAAGGAAGGGGAGAAATAGAGGTTCCCAATGTTGTGGAAAAGAAAAATCAACAGAACTTTGGGGTTGATAAAGAGTAAAGCCGCCACGAGAATCAATCCTTTTAAAGCCTAATTACTGAGAACAAAGAGGTTTTGTGAACGTTGATAATGCAGGGAAGAAAGTTTATATTTTAGATATATTGAAACTGAGTTTACATGTGAAACATCTGGAAATATTTCGCTGAATGAAACCTAGAAATGAAAATTAGGGATAGGAATGAGTGAAGCCTTACTGTATAGACATGGGTAGTGATTTCATTCATTAAAAATATGTTATGTCTAGCTATAGAGTTCTTCATGGAACTCTGGGAAGGACAGGCCTCTATTTGATTTGTATTCATAGGTCATTTGTGAAACCAGCAAGAGTATCACTAAATGACTTTTGAAAGCATTCAATCTTCCCCTATTAGGAGTGATATTTTTTTTTAAAGTTTCTCACAATTATACTTTTAATTTTAGATCTTTCCTGAGAAATTATGAGAGGTTATTTTTGATAAAACTCAGTGAAGAGAAAGCATAGAGAAGTGACAGCCTTCATATTTAATACATATTAATCTTGTTCAAATTTTTATTATTTTATACTTTGCATAATAATGTGCATTGTCCTGCTTTGTTATTAAGGTTTTTCCTCTGATTCCGATGATCACACACTCCATTTATCAAGTAATACATTTATTATTATCTGTCTCACTCAATTATTCTTAGTAACTCATGCCTCTGAATATTGAAAGAATCAATACACAAACCTATGGGGAAATGAGACAATTGTTCCAACGATGGCAGAATTTATTTTGTAAGGCTTTTGGGGATATTAAAAGCAGTTTCAGATTTATTATAAATTTAAAACAACGTTCATGGGATAAGTTGTAACCAAACTTCTACCAGATTAAGTTGTACTTATTTGTTTAAATAAATAGAAAAAAATCAAGTTTTAACATGGATGTGTTTAAATGTCAGCTCTCTAATTACCATTTTTATAAGTGAATTTTCCTTTATTCATATGCACAGATTTGAGGGCATTGACTAACAAACATCTACATTTAGGTAAATCATGCAGGTGGGGATAAAAATATGTTCTAGGTACAGAGAATCTTTCAAAGTAACTTTTTATCTTATTTTCCTTCATCCCTTTTCCTGTTCAATCATTTACCCTGACAATGTTTTCTCTTAAATATCTTCCACATGCTTATAATTCTTACGTATTTTGAGTTATTGTCTTTTTTCATTTGGTTAATCTAATCTCTGTCTCTTCTTTTGGTGAGTTGTCTGTTAAAATCTTTGGCCTGCTCATAATTTTTCCATGTATAAATTATGTCATGTCATAGACAGCCCTTTCTGCCTTCTTTATTCTTGGACTTAAAAAAAAAATGACAACCATCATTGAATGCCGACTGCTTTTAGAATAATACCTATAATTCTTGCTGGATATGGTGGAGCTTGCCTATACTCCCAGCAACCAAGGAGGCTGAGGCAGGAGAATCACAAATTCAAAGTCAGCCTTAGCAACTTAGTGAAGCCCTAAGCAGCTTAGTGAGACCCTGTCTCTATATAAAAAGAATATAAAGGGCTGGTGATGTATTTCAGTGGTTAAGTGCCCCAGTGCCAACACAAAACAAAAACAAACATACAAACAAAGAAAAAAGTCTTAACTGGATTTGACATGGCCTTGAGTGACTTTATTCCCATTTTACCCTATCAACCTACTCAGACCCTGCACTGTTGCTCTGCTAACCTTTAGTTCTCTTCAACTTTGCTGAAGTTACCTTTGTCAGTAAGATCTCTATAAATGCAATTCTTGCAGCCATAGGCAATAGGTAATCAAGTGGGTATTACTGTGTTTTGACAAAACTTCATTTATGAAAATAGGTTGTCAATTTTATTTGACTTGTGGGCTATAGTTTGCTCATACCTGAAGTAAACTATAGCATAACAAACGTTTTCATTTTACTATTTCTACTCACCATCCTTAATACTATGCCTGTTGCACAGCAAAATAATGAGGATTATTTATTAGGTATATACCATGTTCAAGGCCTTACAAATACCTAACAGTACTTTAAATGCTTAATACTATTAGAAAATTAAGCACCTCCTGAAGAACTTGGAAAAATCACCTACACTATTATAGCTAGCTAGTGTGGGGAAGAGTTCAAGAAATATGTAGTAGATTGAAAACTTAATCACTGTATAAAAGTAGAAATTTTATTTTCTGAAGTTGAGTTAATAATCATCTTCATGACTTTATATTCCAAAAATTTCGAACGTTTTATTAATTATGTCTCAGTCCCTTCCATCGTAGTTAAAATTCATCTTCAAACAGATTGTTCTATGTAAAAGTGCTTGTCTTGTGCTTTTTCTTCTTTCTGCTGTTCTCTCTGGCCTTGGGCTGCAGGTGTGTGGGATTCAGCTTTCTGTGTCTCCTTGGGCCTGTGCTGGTCATCTGTGTTCTTGGATTCAGAATCTCCTGCTGGCATTAGCTAAAAGCATTTACTTTCTTTGAGGTTGGTATCTTAAGGCTTGAGAGGGTCTGGTAGGCCTTCTAGATGGCCTCTTATTCATGATGGTGTTAATTCTCTTCTGGCTAAAATTCTAAACTATCTGAGATTTCCACCCCTGCCATGGTGGCCTCTTAAATTCACCTATTAAAATTACCAGTTTCCTTTTTTTTTTTTTCCTTTACAAAATACTTACTGGTTTCTGCACACATTCCATGCCTCCTCTGATCCCAGAGTGATTCTGAAAAGTTACACTACTTTGGCAAGACCATATTATACTATGAGTCTCCTGATGTTTTCCATGCTTTTTATAAGGCAGAGACTAAAGCTGGAAATGGTTTAGGACGGTTAGTTTTATGTGTAACCTTGACTGGGTAGGGAATAACCAGATAGCTGGCAAAACATTATTTGTTGAGGTACCTATGAGGGGGTTTTCAGAAGAGATTTACATTTGAATAGGTTAACTGACTAAAGAAGTTTCACAGTCTTCAATGTGAGTATGTGTCACCCAATCCACTGAGGCCCAAATAGAACAAAATGATGGAGGAAGAACAAATTCTTTCTCTCTCTCTCTCTCTTTCTCTCTGGTCTTGAGGTGAGACATCTATTTGTTTCCCTCACAAGTTGGAGCTCCTTATTCTTGGGCATTCAGTCATTGGGACTTTTACCTGTGGCTCACCTGGTTTTAGATTTGAATTCAATCACATTTCTTGGTTTCCCAGCTTTCAGAAGGCAGATGGTGGGGCTCCACAGCCTCCATAAGCAGCTGAGTCAATTCCCACTGCTTACATATATGTATTAATCTATCCTCATCATACATTTTCTCTTTTTTTCATGTATCCATATTTATATCTCATTGTTTCTGATTCTCTTGAGAAGGGTGATACATGATTCAAAATTCTTTTAACAGTTGAGTTTTCTACAGAACATTTCTCACCTCCGCACTGAGCTCTGAGCCTGGAGGAAGGAAGCCACCACATATCAGGTACCACCCTCCTTTCTTTCTTAACCTCCTGTGGAGCTGAAGCTGAATCCTATTCAGAGGGATACTTTCTTGAGTGGACTTTTCTCCATCATAACTTACTTGTTCCTGAAGGTGAAATGTCTACAGCTTAGCCTTGATAGTAGAAGCAGTATCTTTTCTACATGAAAGAGAAAATAACAGCTAAGTTATAAGCTTCAAGACCTGAACCTTGGTATGTGAAGAATAAAAATTATACATGACACTTGTTAAAAGCAGCAAAAAGACTTTTTTTATCCAAGATTATCACAATAAAGAAGAGAAATTGAATTCAATTCTGTTGTCACAGAAGGTGGAAGTATTTTTAAATACTGAGGTGGGCTGATGGTAAAGTGCCAGAGGATTTTAGTGGGGAGAATGTTCAGTGTGAGTAGCCCATCTGTGTTTGCTAATTGCTGCTTATCACCATTATATCCCTACCCTTCTGCACAGAATGGGAGACAGGAGATCTATCTTTCTGGATGATTTTCTTTCAATAGGATGGCTCCAAAGTCTTTGAGGATGGTTCCCAACTTGTAGAAGATTTACATCACAAAAGGACAGAGAAAACATTTGTAGTTGTCAATTTTCTAAAGTACATGCTCCAAGAAAAGAGATGTGGGGCCTATAATCAGGATGAAACTTGTCTAAGGTTTATTCAAACAGAGGGGAATGTCAAAGCTGCCTTGATCAAGTGGAAACTTTGGAATTTAGGAACATTTCTTTTTACAAAGTCTTCCTCTTAAAATTGTTCCCATGGTATAGATTTGGGTAATTGGTCTTTAAAATGATCAGAGATTTTTTTTTCTCTCTTCATAGTAACTGACCTTTGATTTTTCAGGGATGACAAGGAAAGCATTATGGTTTAAGGAAGATATCTCATGGCCATAATTAATAAACTCTTAGGGTGCATTTCATTGCAAACTTTAGAGCTCAATGTCTGAAGTTGGACATCATGTGAATACCAGTTCTGTTGTCTTTCTACAGTAATTTCTCTCTTACTTAGTTTGCTATCAAATGGAAGTAATGACATTTAGCTGGGAGGATTTCTGAGATAGTTTTAAAACATATAAAGCTTGTGAATGATATAATAGGATTACCTTAGGTATTCAATACATACTCCTAATTATTGTTAGAGTTATTATTGTGGTAAATACTTTGTTTTCTTTCAGAAAGTGATGTTGGCTATTCTAATATTCCAACTAAATAAAATAGAAGTGATATTCTCCCAGTGATCTCTTCTAATGAGAAAAATTGTTTTGGGAAAGCAAAGATTTTTTTTTCCCTTTAATATCTGCTCTCAAAAAAACTTCGAAAAATATAAAAATAAGAAACTCTTTTTGACTACTTAATTATCTTCAGTATCTAGGAAAGTTGCATGTGTGGCCTTTTGATGAGGACATATTAACATTACTATCAAGAGTCTTAGTTGTTTGACAACGTGCTTCTGTTTCATTACACACTGGTAATGGTAACGGTCAACTGGCTTTCTGTCTTTTAAAATATAGTCTTTTTCTAAGAGAGTTGATTCCAGAATAAAATAAATTTAAATACTATGCCTGTAGTAATTAGTTTTGCATTACTCTAACAAAATGCCTGACATAATTTACTTAAAGAAAAAAAGAATTAAGGATTCCACTTCTTGGGTCCCCTTCTTCCTCCGGGAGAAGTCTTTCCTGCTGTCCTTTAATAAACTTCTAATTTCTACTCTGAAAAAAAAAAAAGAAAAAAGAATTATTTTGGCTCATAGTTTTGGAGATTTCAGTCCAAGACTGGAAAAAACAAACAAAACAAAACATTGTTTTGGTCTACTGCTGAGAATATCATAAAGGATGATATTACATTTTTGTTTACCTTCAGGAAATAAAGGAGCCCTTAAGTAGTATGAAAAAAAACAATCTTCCAGTATCACAAACTCAATTTCATTAAAATAAATAAATAAGGTATATTTTAATATCTTTTTTATAAAAAAAGAAAAAGGAAAATGACTAAACATAATTATTTCAGAATTATTTTCAGAAAATAATTTACATAATTTTATTAGATTTTTCCGGGAAAATAGAAATTATTCAAGGCATTTTAACAAAAAGCATATTTTTATAGATGAAACAAAACTTATAAGGATGAAGGTCAAAGAAGTGGCTGCTAGTGTATAGGAAACCAGAAAACAGAGATCACACCAAAATTCTGATGATGATTTCAGTTTCCTCAGCAAAAATAGTGGTGCTTTCCAAGAGACAACTTGACATTATTCAGTATGAGTAATCAGGCAATCACAACACTTTATTCTCTTCTATCTTACAAAACATATAGAAAGTCTTTTTTTATGAGAATCTGAAACTGAAATACTGCTGATAATGGGATCTAAAAGATGTTCCAGGCTTTCTGCCTCAGAGAACAAGGAGAGTTCACTGTGGTCACTGATCATTTTATCTGATATCATTTGTCTTCTACCCTCCATATAAAATATCAGTCAAATATGCAAATAATTCACATGTAAATAAATGATTACCCTAAGGTATTCTGTAAAATGGGACATGTTGTATCCATGTACCAGGGCTGTTGTGCTGAACATTGGTAAAATTCATATTCTAGAATTTGGAAGTAATCCATGATACAGTATCCAATTGCAAACTGACTTTAATTATGATGAATAATGTTTGCTATTACCTAAACATATATTTTCTATTCATAAGAGAAAGGAGTAACAGAATTCTTTCCTTTGAATCATCTAATCTAAGATTAACTTTTACTTATGTCCTAACATTTTTAAAATTGGTATTTGTATTGGACTTTATATTTGCATTGTCTTAGTTGTGATGAAGTATGTTGTGATATTAATTTGTGTACATGATTAAGCCTATACATGTAAACATACAAACATAATCTCTAACATTTCAATCATTTAAGAAGATAATTGCTTTTATACTTGTGAATCAGGCTTTGTAACTGCTGAAACACCCAGTCTTCAGTTCAAAGAAATATTGGGAAATAAATGTCTTGGCAAAAAGAGAAAAGGAATAGCACTGTTTATTTATTGAAGTATTTGGATAGTAGTTTGACCAATGCTTAAAAAGTCAATTAAATTTCACAGTTGCAGAGACTGCAATTGTAATGTAAAACTGAATGGATATGACAATAAGTTGATAAAAATGAAATGCATTGAATATGGTCTATTTTTTAATTTTGTTTTCTAATTAGTTATACATGACAGTTCTACATTTTGATACATCATATATAAACTGAGTCTCACTTATTCTTCTGGTTGTACATGATGTAGAATCACACTGGTTGGTAATCATACAGGTACATAGGGTGACAATTCATCTACTGTTCTTCCTATCCCTAGACTCCCTCCCCTCCCTTCACTTCCCTCTACATAATTCAAAGTACCTCTATATTTCCCTAGCCCCACCCCCTTATTGTGAATTAGCATTCACACATCAGAGAAAATATTTGGCCTTTGGTTTTTGGGGATTGGCTTATTTTGCTTAACATAATGAACAAACTCTATTTTAAAAATGCACCATACCTATGAAGATAAGCAACGTGATGTTACACATATTGTGCTAAGGATGCTTTAAAGCCCACAAACAATTCTAGAATAGCAACCATTTGATTGCCTCAAAGACATTATCCTAATGGAAATAAATGTCTTTCACAGAGAGTGAAACAGAGAGAATTAAGACAGAAAAACTTTGAAAGTTCATACATTACAGTTTGCATGGGTCATAGGAAGTAGAAGAGATTAGGCAAGGAAAGAAAGGGAATAGCTGTGAACAAAAGAGAATTGTGTTCCAAGTGTAGAATGTAGAAGAGTAGAATGGGGATGGTGGAAAGAAAGAAAGAAAGAGCAAAAGAAAGAAAAAGAAAGAAAGAAAAAAGAAAGAGAGAGAGAGAGAAAGAAAGAGAAAGAAAGAAAACTGTATGTTCAGGAGGAAAAATAAATGTTAGTAATAATAACAATTTTATTAGAGAAAAGAACTTATAGGTACCCTATAAGTACATGATCTGGATTCATGGTACAAGTCTTTCTGGACATGTTTCAAATTGGGAAAAATAATTCATCTTGGTGAAATATTATCAGCTGTGTTAAGAGGAAATTTACAGATCTAAAGTCACTTCAATAAATATAGAATAGATTATAATATGTTACATATTATCTGCTGTTTTAATTGTTTAGTTAATGTGATTCAGAATTTTGGCAATAATCATTATGTTTTTGTAAAAGAGTAGGATCTTTCATTATTATGTGACTTTTCTGTGAATGGATGGAGCTAATTGGTAATGACACTGATAGGCCATTCAATTGCTGGGTGGAGAAGAGAAGGGAGAAACATTAAATATTGCCTAAGTAGTGATGTTTATATGATTAGCATTATCAAGCCTTGCTAATACATTTAAAGAACATCTATTCATCTTAGTGTTTTCTAATATACAATAAGAACTTTTATTCCAGATAAAAGTTTTGGAGGTTTGGAGTGTATCAATGGACAAAACAAAATAGACTGCTGACCTTGGTAACTTAAACTCCATCAAGGAGAGAAATAGTGAAATAAATAATAAAGAAAGTAAGAGAAATATCATGGTAAATTTAAGGAATAGCAAGTACAGAGATTAGAAAGTGGGAGAGTAAGGATACAAGAGATGAGTAACGGGGTACACAGTGGAGCTTTGAGCAAAGAGAAGGAAGGTAAGGAAATTGCTCACATGGATAACTGGGGAAAGAATATTCCAGTTGAAACACCCACCAAAGCAAAGACCCTACCTATGTGGGCAGCATGTTAGCATGCCCTAGAAATTGGATGGAGGCCAGTGTGGCTGGAACAAATGTGAGCAAGTCTGAGGTAGTAAGAAATGTGATCAAAGGTTACTGAAAGCAATTTATTGATTGAAATGATTTCTTCTTGCAAGGTTTCATGTAGAGAGTGACAGGATGTGATAGGCTTCTCATCATTCTGTTTGTGTTGAGAACAGTGGGGGAGGAGGTCAAATGGGGGCACAAATGGAGCTATGCAGATTATTGAAATAAACCAAGGGATAGATGATATGGTTGGAGTCATTATGATGGCAGTAGCAGTGGTGGAAACTTGAACAATTATATTTGGAGGTGAAGTCAAGGAGAATGAATATAGGATTTTAAGGAAACAGAAGTCAAAAATGAATCTAAGTACATAGTTCTGAGTAACTGGAAGGTTAAAGTTCTTATTATAAGGCATCTGTGGATTCAGCAGGGTTGAGTCAAACAATCAGCAATTTTGTATTGAATTGGTTATTTTACATACAACTGTTTTATGTTATTCTGTGAAATGTTTATCTTCATTACAAAGAAAATAAAAATTGAAGTTCTCTAATTGTGTTCATGGATGATGGTAAAATTGCTAATGGTTTAGTTTAATATTGGACCTAATATAATTAAGAGAGTTGAGCTTACCACATTATATCATGTAACTATTTTTCTAATACAGTGAAAGTATTTTTTCTATTTGTTATGAATGTAGTATTATGTATTCCACTTCTTTAAAATGGCATCCAAGATGTGAGTCATTATCAAAAACAGACCTGTAATTCAACTGTTCCTATCTTCAATTGTTGAAACAATTGAACATGCCTGCTTTCAAAAGCCTTCCTCCTTCATTCACTAACATGAAACTATTATCATACACTTCTGCTATCCTTGCAATATTCTTTGATTGATTAGCTAATAACTTAATTTCTCATTTTGTCATCTGCAGACATTTTATACTAATTGTATCTAATGGACTGTGAGCTACTGAAATATTTAGAGTTATTGCTAGTAAATGCAAAATATGCTTACAGATAGAATGTAAAAATAAGCAATTGGTAAACCAATGAAGATGTACATTATCTGGGATCATTGAGCTTATAAAAGTTTAATGGAGGCTAGAAGCAATATATCATTATCATCCTGTGGTGCTAAAAAAAGGTAGGCACATTGATGTAGTAAACTAATATTTAAATACACTGAAAGTCATTTTGTTATCCACTGATAACTTTTAAATTTATTACAGTAAAGATTAATATCTTCCCCTGGTTGATTGGTTTTACCATGAAAACCCATCATACTTGACTATATCAAGAGCTAGTTTTTCTTCATTTATTCTTCCTGTCCTTTAAGGCATCCATTTAAAGCATATTATTGGTATTAATATAAGCTATCTTTTTTAAAGTACAGATGCTAATAATTCTCCTTTTTATTGTTAGTTTACTTTAAATGTATTAAAAAATACAATTTTTAATATTTTGCTTAGTTATTTCTTATAATAACACTTTCTAAACTAAAGAGTTCTCAAATTTTTTTCACCCCAAATTTATTTTTTTAGCTTATACTTTTGTCTCCACCTATTTAGACATTTTAATTGAGAACACCGTAAAGGAAATGGTCAAATGATGGATATTATATGTGTGTGTGTAATAAGTATAATTATAATTTTATATTATCTTAATTTGTATTAAAATGACACAATCTCAATTTCAATAACATAAGTTTGAATCACAATAATAATTACAACCATTAGTTTGTTATGTGTAGAATATTTTATGCATTATTACAAATATTTTAAAATATTTAAGTAATTCTATGGTTTAAGAATACTTGTACTTAATTTGTACTAAGAGTGGATACAAACATGCCAGAGTCCCACAGCAGGAAGAGACAAAAGGGGGATTTCACTATCTCTGACTCTGAGGTTGGCAGTCTTTTATAGTAACTTCCTTGACACTTTAGAGTGAAATATTTAGTGCTGCCAAGACTTTTAAGAAGGTAGAAAGAAGGCAGAGACATGTGAAATTTATCCTTTAGGCAATAATGAACCTTTGAAGCATTTGGATAAGGAAGTAATATCATAATTCTGGTAGCAGGCAGATTAATTTGGCTATAGGATACTATTAGAACTGGTAGTAGAGAAAGGAGGGAGAAAATAGCTAGCTGATTATTACTCCATTCTACCTATCAGTTGATAATTATGTTAAATACAGGGTTTGTAATACAAATGAGGAGAATAGATTAAAAGATATTTTCAAAGAAATAACAATGGGATTTGGTGATGGATTGAATTTGGTGAGAATTAAAGTTGAGAATGACTTAAATTTTATATATTTTTTATTTTTTATGTAAATGTTTTTATTTATATATGACACAGAATGCATTACAATACTTATTACAGATATAGAGCATGATAATTCATATCTCTGGTTGTTTACATAGTATATCCACACCAATTCATGTCTTCATACATGTACTTTGAATAGTAATGATTATCACATTCCACCATCATTAAGTACTCCTTGTCCCATCCCTTCCCTCCAATCCCTCTGCCCTATCTAGAGTTCCTCTATTCCTCCCATACTCCTGCTCCCTATCCCACTACAAATCAGTCTCCATAGAAAACAGACACAACAAAGAAATAATAAAATAGAAGAGGAGACAGGAGGTCCCAAGCTGATTGAGAAATCTCAGTATTGTAAAAAAATTCACTTTGACATAAATAACTATCATAAGAAGATCTTATAACTATGAAATGTTCCACTAGGGTCAATTGAAACATATTAAATAATAATTCTATAATATCATTTTAATAAAAATAATTTTTATTATTGTTTTTATATTAATGTGAATATTTATGTGATAAATTAACTTTACCTACTTTTTAATACAGAAATTGAATTATTTTCATTTTCTGTTTTGTAGAGTTTCTTTTTTTTCCCCATACTTTAATAGGTTGAAGTCCCAGCTATTGATTTTTGTGACTATAATTGATCTGGCAGTGGAAAGTGGAATTTTTCCAGTTGATACAGTGATTAGAATTGATTTAGCAGTAGAACTCATAAAAAGGTCAATAAAATACAGAGAATAAAGCAACAACCACTCTTAGAAGAATAGATTGTAATTTAATTATAGCAGTCAGTTCTATCTACCTTAATTAATATAGTCAGCATGCAGCAAGGAGACCAAAGTCACTATTTTCAGTTGGCTGTTTAGAAACCTGTATAGAGTTATTAGAAAAAGTCATCCTCCATATGTTTTAAAAATCTAGTCACATATTTTCTATGTTTTTTTAGACTTCACTTTCTTGTTAGATCCAGTTTCCTAAAAACAGTAAATTGTAAGTTTGTTCCAAGATGTTAGTACTTATAAATTTTCAACAAGCTGTACATTGTTCAAGATGTACTATTTATGAGGTTCTTCTTAGTAGTTCTGAAAAAGTACTATAATATTTATGCCATATGTCAAACTTGTGTTTTCAATCTTTCTGTCATATTTAAATTGTACACATATTTTCATTTACTACAAGTTATTATTTATAATTGTTCTTAATTTTAATAAAGTTTTTGTTATTCTCTGCTTTCTTTCTTGATTACTTATCCATTCTAGTTCTAATTCCTTATGATTTATCTAATGTTTCATTATATTTAATTATATTCTCAACTTCTTACACATTGTTCACTTATTTTCTTTTACTTCTTCAAATAGTCAGATCTTTGATGAGTATACCAGTTCTCAATATGTGTGAAATTATATGATCAGAAACCAAACACTTAGATAAATCCTATAAACTCTTTTATTACAAAATAAACTTAAATTTTAGCAAAGAAAATATATGTGGTGAAAGATAAACTAATGGTAAATGACTTATAGTGGAAACAGCTAAAACCTGTTCTGTTCAACCACAACTACTCTGCTTATTGTTTACAAAGGTGAACAATGTTAGCATTTTTATCTTTAGGAAAGTTTACCTCAATATGTCTTAGTGCTTTTTTAAATTGCTCTTTTTTATTTTTGCTATTTAGATGATTTTTAATTATATAAATGGAAAATACAGCTCTCTTGAATTATTAGCCATTTCACTTCCTCTTTGTTATGGTTTGGATGTGAGGTGTCCCTTTGATTACATGTGAGACAATGTAAGTTGGTTCAGAGAAGAAATTATGAGGTTACAAGACTCTTAACCCAATCAGTGAATTAATCACCTCAAAGAATTAATTGTGCCGAAACTGAAAGCAGGTGGGGTGTGGCTGGAGGAGGTAGGTGGTTGGGGACATGACTTTGGGTATATATTTGTATTTGGCTACTGGACTCTCTCTCTCTCTCTCTCTCTCTGCTTTCTGATCACCATGTGAGCTGCTTCCCTCTGTCACACTCTTCTGCCATGTGAATGGAGCCAGCCTATGAACTAACCCCTCTGAAACTGTGAGCCCTAAAAATAAACTTTTCCTCCTTTACACTTGTTCTGATAGGGTCCTTTTAAGTACAATAGCAACATAACTGACTAATACACTAGCTGATATGAATTCTGATTTAAGCTACTTATCTTTTTAATATCTGGTAATACATAGTTTGAGGAATGGCAATCAGTTTAAGGACCACATTTTAAATAACAGTGTTAGTATGCTATAATTTTGTTTCCTTTTTTGAATTATCATTTTTTACTGCCCTTAAATGAAGCATTATTTTACTTTACTTTTCCCTGCTTTTTTTTTTTCTTTGCTTAGCTGGTTGATGTTTTTTATTTATTTATTTTTTGTTTTGTTTTTTCTTAAGGGTTCAAAATTTTGGTTAAAAAGATTTTTTTTCTGTACACTGATACTTGAAGACTACCCTAAACAACAATAATGTACAAGGGTTTTTTTTTTTCCCAATAATGTAAGCACAAATGAAGAATAAGAAGGGAGGATTGGGAGGCAAAGTTAACATAATTGTGGGGAAAAAGGAAGGGTTGTAGGGAAGGGGATGGTTAAATGTCACCTTACCTCTGTTCTCAGTTAGGAAACCAAAGTGTAAGCACAAATGACAAAGACAGGAACAGATCTCATGGATCAATGTTATTTATTCAGCTATGGAGTCATTCAGGCAGGCATTGGAGGGGCTCACTTTCTGGGTAGGAAATGGCCACCAGTTCCAGGAGGAGTCTGGATTTTTATAGGTTACACTGAGTGGTGACTTAATCATGGGAAGATAGCAACATGTGTTAGTTTGGACATTCAGGAAAAAGGTTATAAAATTTGAAACTTGTTTTTACTGGGAAAGGATTACGGTCCAGAGCTCAGTGTCTGGTGTCATCTTTTTCATCTGGGGGTCATTGTATTGTCACTGGGACATGATAAATGTGTGGCTTCATTTCTCACTAGGAAAGAATTCACTGGGAAAAGATCAATGTTTTGCCTTGTTTCTCCCTTCCTCCTCCCTGGCCAGACTGTCACGGGGCTTGTCATTTTCCATATCCTTCAAATAATCTTTCCTAACAAGCTTCTCTCACCTCTAGCTACCATATGGATTGGGAGCTCTCTTGGGCTTCTGTAAGCCATCATCATGATATTTCCCTTACTCCTTGTCACTCTGCTAAATTCCCAGTTAAATTTGCAAAATAAACAAGGAAATGAAAATATTTATAATGAATTAGAATTAAAACTCTCTAAAAGCATTTAATGTTTGTACTTGTGTATTATACCTAATGCATGATATTTGAGTTCATTTTGACCTAATCGTGCATGCACGTACTACACAGTTTGCTCTACCTCAGTTCCCAATACTTCATCTTTCCCTCCTCCTGTTCCCTTTCCTCTATACTGTTGGCCTTCCTTCTATTTATTTATAGTTGTTTTAAATCACTGCTTTATAGATAAACATAAAAGTGAAATTCATTGCAGCATATTCATATATGTAGAGAGCATAATTTAGTCAATTTCATTCCACTGTCTTACATTTTCCTGTACCTCCTTCCTCCCCTCAATCCTTTTCCTCTGCTCCACTGATATTCCTTCTGTTTTCATGGAATCCTTCCCTCCCTTTTTTTCCTTATTGTGGTCTAGCTTTAACATATGAGAGAAAGCATTCAACTCTTAACTTTTTGAATATGACTTATTTCACTTAGCTCAATGTTCTCCAGTTCCATCCATTTACCCATAAATGCTGTAGTTTTCTTCTTCTTTATGTCCCAGTAAAATTCCATTGTGTATAACTACCACATTTTGTTGATAGATACTTGAGCTGGTTCCACAATGTAGCTATTGTGAGTTTTACTACTGTAAATGTTGATGTACCTGTTTCTGTATAGTATGCTGAATTTAGATCTTTTGAATAAATTCCGAAGAGTGGGACAGCTGGGTCATATGGTGGTTACAGTCCTGTCTTTAGAAGAATCTCCAAACTTCTTTCAAGTATGGTTATATTATTTGTAGTTCAAACAACAATAGATGAGGGCTGGGGATGTGGCTCAAGTGGTAGCGTGCTCGCCTGGCATGCGTGCGGCCCAGGTTCGATCCTCAGCACCACATACAAAAAAAGATGTTGTGTCCGCCGATAACTAAAAAATAAATATTAAAATTCTCTCTCTCTCTCTCTCTCTCTCTCTCTCTCTCTCTCTCTCTCTCTCTCCTCTCTCACTCTCTCTTTAAAAAAAAAAACAACAATAGATGAGTGTACCTTTTCTCCCATATCCTTGCCAGCATTTATTATTATTTGTATTCTTGATGATTGCCATTCTAATTGGAGTGAGCTGAAGTCTCATTGTTTTGACTTGCTTTTCTTTATCTTTACACAATTTATACTCCCAATATTGGATATTGTACAAAAATTAAGTATGTAACATTGTAAATTATAAAAAAAGGTGACAATTAAAAATAATGGGAAAAAACTAAGAACAAAGCAAATAAACACTCCCTGTCTCCAAAATGCCAAAATAAAAATTAGCATATTAAATAGTATATTACTGGGATAGATATAGGTATTTGCATGTAGGTAGTTCATAGAACAGTGATAGTCAAGCCAAAGTGACACTATTTTGTTTAGTAACTCCATTTTGTAAAACACATGCCAAATAGAAAGGTATTGACTTGGGCAAGTTGTTCTTTTCATTTTACTATAAAAACCTTTAAGAACATGGAACTACCTAATGAAACATTGTTTCTGTAACTGGGGTAACTGGGCTAATTGTGATTGGCCACCTGAATGCACTCTCCCGCTTCTGTAACTTGGCTTGCTTGCATTGGCTAGACCCCCAAACATCCCTTTTGTGGTTTTCAGACTTCTAGGGAGCGCCCTTGCAATTGTTTGGGAATGATCAGGGGAACAACTTTATGTTCTGGTCAGTAACCACCTGTGTGCTTCAATAAAGGCTTGATTCGATTATATGTGAGTGATCTGGAAGTCAGTTTATGAAATCCTGAGATGTTGCTTTAACTTTAACAGAACTAGTTGATCTTCAAAATCATTGACTAAATCTTGGAGTCTCACATTCCGATGTATAACTTTTCTTGTAAATTTTTCTTGGAAAATTTGTTCACATTCATTTTCTTTATGGCACTACTCTTTTAAAATTCTCCTGTGATTGGACACACATGAGCATTTCCTATTTTTTTTATGTTTGTGCATCTAGTTTTTTCCTGCTAGATGACTTTAAATATCAAATCTAATTTAAGTTTACCCAATTCCATGACCTCTGGTCTTATGTAAGGCTCCATCTCCTCTTATTAAGGCTAAATTTTTAATCTATAAATTTGCATATCCTTTAGTGATTTAATTTGGGAGGGGTGATGGAGGTACCAGGGATTGACCTCAGGGGCACTCAACCACTGAGCCACATCCAAGCCCTATTTTGTATTTTATTTAGAGACAAGGTCTCACTGAGTTGCTTAGTGCCTCAGTTTTGCTGAGGCTGGCTTTGAACTCAAGATTCTCTGCCTCAGCCTCCTGAACTACTGGGATTACAGGCATATACCTCTGTACCTGGCTTTTTTTTTCTTCTTCATACTACTGGCATAGTTATTTTGCTAAAATATCTTTAATTACACCAAAATCATGTCATTAAAAAAAATAAAGTGCAGACCCTTTTGTGTGGCATGCCAAGCTGTATATTCTCCTTTTCTAACCCAGAGTTCCTCTCTGATCCTTCCTGGTTCCACCACTAACCCTATCACCTTACAAAGGCTACAATCCCTCCTGAACAAACTCAGGTTGCCTTTCAAATCTCCATCTTTACTTGCATTGTTTCTCAATCAACATCTCCCTTCCTTCTCTTGTACTTCTGGTAAGCTCTTTTAATTCAATGAAAATATACCAAACCAAGAAACAAAACAAAACAAAAAAGCTCATGCTTATACTTGCACACAGACACACACAGAGACACACACACATTAAAAAATTGTTAACAAAGAAATTGTTTTATTCTGTTGTTCAACATTGCTGTAGTAGAAGGGTCTGTATAATTTAGAAATCCTGACATCCGTGAAGCCATCATTCCAGCAAAACTCTGCCTCTCAGTTAATTTTTTAAATGAATTTATAATAAATTTTCAAACAATTTGATTTCAATCTACACAGTAAAAAAAAAAAAACTAATTTTAACTGATCAGAAGTGCTGGGAAGAGGGGGCTAAGTAGGCTGAGGGTTCTTTGGGTTGAAACAGACTTTTAAAAGAGAGATGTTTTAATTTACTTACAAAGAAAAACTAAGATTTTTTTTTAAACAAAGAAACAACAACAACAACAAAAATAGGCAGGCAGAGAAGAGTCGAAGTAACTAATTAGTTATTGAGGACACACATTGAATAAAGATTTTGAGTGATGGTTAAAGCTCTCCATAGATGAAAAAAATTCGAAATAAAATCAAATGTAGCCATTGCTATATTTTCTCTATTATGCACAATGGAATACAATACACAGGGCAAAGCAAGATGGAGGAACACCTGCTTTCCAGAATATTTCTTTTTTTTTTTCTGGGTTGCTTGAGATATTAGGAAGATTATTGAATAAATAATAAGTTTCTAAATAACTTTGACTTTTATTTTAAATATTTCAAGAATTCTATTTGACATTTTGTTAAATGATTTTTGTTGAAATCTCTTGTAATCAGAATTGACTGACTATCATGTTGAGTCTAAACAATTTGTACCTAACTCTGAACTTTTAGGGTAAGAGAGAAGGAGAAAGGTGTATACTACTCTCTAAGGAATCAGAACAAGATCCTGTGTATGGGGAAGAAATTCAAAGTGCAGAGTAACAGTTGAGGAATGGCCCTAGTGTACTCTGCTGCTGCTCCTTGTGTTGTTTCTCAGGGGTGTGAAGCCAGGTAGGTCACAGATGTGGTGTAAATGGTCAATGTGCCTCAAGGGCTTTTTACCATGACTGAATGGAAGGTGGCAGAATTTTGACATGTGAGTCTGTATAGTCTGGGAAAGGGGAAGAAGCCAGGAATCTAGAAATCTTAACTGGAACAGATACACTAAAATGTAGATTGGTGCTAGGCTGTAAAATAGCTGAAGACTCATTGTAATGTTCAGACAGTTGATGGAAAGTCCTCATAGAATAGAGCAGGCTTGGCAGAAATAAGCAGATTCTAGGTTTTAGAAAGGTAATGCCAATAAAATTTAAACAAAAACTCAGGCTTTTAAATTGTATCAGTAAAGGAATACGCAAACACAGCCATAGACTTTTATTTTTCTATGTTCTTTTTATTTTTTCTATTTTTCTGTGTTTTCTTAAAAATAAGAAAACACCACCAGCTTCACATGTTTTACTTCATGGTTTTACAAATATTTATGCAAATTAGAAATAAAAATTAAATATGCATTACAATATTATTACTGTGTAAGAGATTGTAAGGTTAGACAAAACCTAGAATTACAGTTCTAACTTGGAGGTTATTTAATCAATATATAGAAATAATTTCAAAATCTTAGGAGTCTTATGAGATCCTTTTGTTTATATTATGTTTACATATAGTTTAAAATTAATGGGAAACAATTATGACTTTTCCAACTCTCCATATTGCAAAAACATAAATTGATATTTTTCTGGAACTTCTCAATTTCACATTTTATCAATGCAAATCACCTGAATTGGAAGATAACACATTGTGATATTTTCATCAATATATGCAGATAAGGAATAATATTGAGCTCCTTTTTTCTCTTTTTATACCTAATTCATATAGAGATATAAAATAGATCTTTGCTATCATTCCAGTTGTTTTCTTTATAGAAGCGAAATGAAGGACTGTAAGTTCAAATTTACTGGCAGAAATTGGAAAAGAAGTGCAAAGGATTTAACCTAATAATAGCAAAATGAGAAGTATTGCTAATTTATTTTTCTATACACAGTACAATAGGGATTGACTTTGAAAAAAACTGATATTCTCAGATGTCACTTAATGATAATCTTGTATAATTTTTTATAAATGCATTATAGTTATAGTAATATTGAGGTTTATAACAAATTTATAAAGCATAGAATAAATTTTGCTTCAATTTAGTCCCCAGAACTTCACCTTTCCCCCTCTCCCTTCCTTTCCTATTCTGTCCCTCTACTCTACTGGTCTTCCTTCTGTTTATTTATATAGTTTTTAATTAGTGCTTTATAGATATAAATACAAGGGGAAATTCACTGTTTATATGCATCTGTCTACATTATTATAAATAGCTTTCATATTCTATATTTAACTCAAATTTAAAAATCACATTAATATAAAATTGATATATTTCAAATATCTTTAAAATGTGAACAAATATAAGGTTGCAAAAAAGTTTAAGATTCAATCAAAGTCAAAGGTAATATAGAAAGGTAAAGGTACTTTTAAGATTTCACTGTTTCTCTTTTTGTAATCGTAGAAAAATCCCCTATCTTAAGATTTTAGTACAAAAATCCAATAAAGTTAGCCATTATTCATTCTCTTATAGCAACAAAACTCATTGGACAAATAAATTGTGATACAATTTTAATCTAGATTCTGCCTGAAAGAGAGAGATAAAGTGTATGTGTCTGTGTGTGTGTGTGTGTGTGTGTGTGTGTGTATAGGCATGAGAATACATTTTGGGTATTTTCTATGCTTATAATGTATACATTTACACTGAGATTTACAGTCTTATAAATATAATTAATTTTAATTAAATAGTTTATGCTGTTTTAAATTCAAACCTAGTAAGTTTATTAAGTTTATTAAAATAACTTAGGAATAATTTTACCTATTACATAGTTTTTAGATTTGTAAAAAGCATATAATATTCTGGATGGCTTTGTTTTTATGTAAAAAATTAAAATTCTTAAAAATGACATTTTAAGAATTTTAATTTTTTACATAAACATTTGTAAAATGTTAAGTTGTTAAAATATTTTAATAATTTAACAACATTTTATGTTGTTAAAATATTTTAATAATTTTCAACAGCAATTAAGGTTGACAAGGTATGTTTCAGTTTATAAGAAATGCCTAAGTGTCAGTAGTACTGGAGAAGTTCTAACCTTGAATGAGAGATATGACTGCATAATTGACAGCTACAACATGTATATAAATAGTTTTGTAGTCTTGAAATCCTTGGAGAGATTCAGCAAATATCTTTAGTGATAGTGTTATGGTCTCTAGAAAATCTCAACTGAAACCATTCGTGAGACTTTCCATTTAAATTGCTATTCTTTGGTTTTCTCCTATCTATAATGATGTGCATTCTCCACCAGTATACCTCCTACTTGCCCATAGGCTTCTCTCTATGGTAACAGGGAGCAATTACCCTTTGCCCTCTAAAGCCATTTTCATCTATCATTCTAGCATGTAGGCTTTCAATTTTTTTAAAAAAGTAACTACAGTTTTTAATGGTTAATAATCTAACTGCATACAGTCAGTTGTAAATATGCAACTTTAGAGGTTATTCAGTCTTCCTTGTTCAGAAGTGCCCACAACTCCTGCATCAACAGCTCGTGGTATTACAATATATCTTCAGTAAAGACATTTGAACAATTGAGAAATATGTTGGTTAATGTAGTCCAGTTAAAATGCTGACTCCCTTATTCCACATAAATGAAGTCTCTGTCCTTAGAAGAGGAGGGAGTGTGTTTGTTTTCCTCATTTTTATCTTCCTGAATGTGAAATAATAGCAAATTATGTAATTTTACTTTGACTTTGTCATATTTACTTCCACAACATTAATAAGCTACTAAATAAAGACCTGGCTTATAAAAGTGGGAGACAGATTGAAGACACTCTTTTCCTTAGAAGATATTTGCAAATTGACAAATTAATGCAAAATGACAAATTAATATATGAAAAGATGGTCCACATAATTAATTACCAGGAAAATGTAAATCAAAAGCACAATGAGAAACTATTACATACAAGCTAAAATGCTCAAAATTAAAATGTTTACCCATATATGATATTGAAAAAGATATGGATTATTAAGAATTTTCTACACTGCAATTAAAAATATATCATGATATCATTGTTTTGGAAAATTGATTCAGCAATTACACACACACACACACACACACACACACACACACACACACACTGCCTATTAGAGGTCTTAGTTGTTTTACTCCTAGGTATTTGGGAGTAAAATTTTTGCAGCAAGCTCATTTGTAATAATACTCTTAAACTGAATCACCAAAATACCCATCCACATGTGAAAAAATATATTGTGATATATTTACACAATTGAATATGTACTTATGATGAATAAAAACAACAGACTTGATACGTAAGATAATGGTTGCGAGTCAAAATAATTACTCTGTGTCTTAAACAGTGTGACACAGAATGTCTCATTTAATTTTCAGAACAGAAAATCCCATAAAGGGCCAACCAAACACTGAAACATGCTCCCATACATTTTTAAAGTGATAATTTCTATGAAGATCACTTTATTAGGTTTGGATTTATACATAAATTATGGTAATCCTTACTTAAACCATTTTATTACATATTGAATATTAATGAAGGTTAGTTGACAACAAGAGTGTTACTATTATCTGATCCAAGTTCAAACTGGGATACATTTTTAGGCTCATTACTAATTTTATAATTTCACATTTTATTCTGCTGTTGAGTCTGGAAATAGGCAGACAATTCAAATGATTAAATGATAATAATTTAAATACTTGGGTGTACATTCAAAACCTGCATATTAGAATTATTCCCTACCTAGCATGGCATGCAATAACTAATACTAATGGTCATAATCACTATAGTTAATGCCCTACCTTATCCATAAATAACTTCTTCATAGGATAAAATGTGTTCTCATTTGGACAGAGCTTAGCTTTTTGGTCTGTAGTGTGTAGTGGAGTTCATTTTGTGAAAACTCCATCTAGTTTTATTTACAAAAAGATAACTTAGTCCCTCTTTTGTTTTATTTTCAGACTAAGTACCTTTAGTAACAATAAAATAAAATATTCAGATTGTTTCCTTTTACCAAGTTGTTCACATATTTTTCTGTACATTGTTCTAGCAGAAAGGACAATTGGAGGATAAAGAGTCCTAAGAAATAGTAAGTATTATGAAAACCTGATTTTAGGAGAAATGGAAGTATTTAATTTGCAATCCTACAAAGTCTAGTAACATGTTAAATATATATAGGCATAAGTTATTATATGAAAATCATAAATATTGTGTAATTTAATAATTTTCACATACTTATTCCAAATGAATGAATTTCTTGGTTACCTTGGGTGATAAGATTATATAAAAATTAAAAATTCTTTTTCCTTTCTTGGCTTATAATTATTGATTATATAAAGAGTTTTCAGCTAAATTAAAAAGAAAGGGCACAAAGATCAATCTTCATGAGCTAGTAAGCTACATCATTTCCCAACGTTAGAGTACCTAACATATAGCTGTATTTTGGTATTATATATAGTAAGTGTTTGGATCTGAATCATAGTTATTTATTTGGATATATAATTCTAAGTGCTTTAAAACCCTTCATGCTGCTGTAGAATACACTTTAGAGGTCTGTTGGTAAAAGATAAACATAAGTTGAAAATATTTGTATAGATAGTTTACAAATACACTCTATCCTCACTTGAAATAGAAATGAAATGTTAGGATAATTTCTCAATATTCAGCATTTTTGAAATTTTAGTAAGCTCATACTTTGTCCAAAACTAGACAAAACACAAAGTTTTCATTATCCTGTGGCAAATCTAATGTCATTGCTTGGAGATATAGCCTTTATTTCATTTTATTCATAGAACTATAGTGTGGCAAACCAAAGTTTGGGGAAGAAGTACATATATTAAACACAAAAATGAAGGATAACTAGTGTAATATGAGACCACAAGTCATATTCTTCTTTTTATTTTGTTTCCAAGTTTCTCTTCAAACTTTCTTTTGACACTCTGGTCAGAAATGCATTTTTTTCACAAGAATCTGATTGATAGCAAGTCGACTCAAACCAAATTATCTTTATAGGTTTTTTTCCAATCCATAAGTAAGAGAGATATTCATCTCCTTGTGACTGTGTGCTATGAGAAATCCATTGTCTGTCTTGATTTTTCAATTTCAACCATCAGTATAAAAAACAGCCTCCAGCATTTATTGATAGTGTTTGAAGGATATTAATTATATTGATTGGCATCATAATTTTGCCTAAGTAATTTTGTGGTTAAATATGAATGTTGGTATAGGTTAAAATTGATATTTTTATTTAATAGACATAAATTATCCCACTACATATGTACAGGTGGAGAATTGCTGTTTGATGAAGCAGTCTTGTGATGACTAGAAAGATCTTGAGTTCTTTGGTAGCAGACCAAAGCTTGGTATCTGCCAAGACCTAGCTTGAAATGTGAGATGCTTGTTAAGGATCCACACTATGAAAAGAAGGGAAAAGGGAGCAGGATTGCCAGAGGGAGAAGGTGAACTACTCTGCAGGTCCTCCACAGCCTCAACAGCCCTGGTGGGGAGTGCTGGAGCAAATCCTACCCATCAGATTGTCCCCCATTATGTGAGATGTGAAGGTGTTTACATGACTATGTCACTCAGTCACCAGATCTAGGCTGTCTACCCTGGAATTTCAATTCTAGAGGGGAACTCTCTACGGCTGAATGAGACTCTTAAAAGCTCCAGCAACTGAAAGTTGATTGCTAACAACATTGTCCTGCTCTGACAAGGAAGTCCTTTGGGTGGCTCATGTTCAGTGTATTTTAAAAATGAATGTTGTATTTTGTCAAATATTTTTCCTGTGTCTATTGAAAGACTTATCTAATACATCTCCTTTAGCCTGTTAATGAAGTGAATCACATTTTTTTATATATTCAAATAACTTATATTGGAATCTGATCATGCTTTATCATTCTTTCTATATTGTTAAATTTTTTCTTTACTAATTTTTGTTAAAAAATTTTTGTATTGTCCCTGAATTAAATAAACTTTTACCTTCATTTCCTTATAATACCCTTTTTTTGGTGTAGCATAAGGAATATCATGTCATAATATGATTTCAATGTCTTATTTTTAGTAGTTATCCTTACACTGAACCAGGTAGACTTTTGTTTAGGGTAACTGGGGCGACAGGAGGATGGTATGAACTTCGTCCTCTTTTATATCAAAACCTAAATCCAAAGTTATGGAAGATAGGAGAGTCAGGGATCTTATGTAATTTGTCAATCATGGTCATGGTGTATTCATCTGGTGTTTGCAATTTACTTGGAGAATTTTTTAGCTTCAAACCAGCAACTTCTATTGCTGGACACCTTGAGAGGTAGGCAGTTCTATCTCCTACATTCCTTTCTTTATATATGTAATTTGTATTAAGCCATAGGAATTGCTTATTTTTCTGTTATGAGGCTCTGTGAAACAAAGGTTGATGTTCTCAATCCATGTATCAGGCCATACTTAACATCACATTCTTTTTAATCTATCTGCTGCAGGTTGCTCTAATGGACCAAATGCAAACACCCTGAAATCTTTGGTCATTTGTGTCCTCTAGATTTTTCCAAACTCTGTACTCTGTTTTATTGGGACAACAATGGACTAAAACCAATATTTCTCAGTCTAGGGCACTTTTCCTCCTAGGGAATATTTGGCAATATCAATGTGCTTATGTGGTTGTCATGACTACTAAAGTTGTTTCACTGGCATCTACTAGGTAGGTTCCAGAGATGATTCTGAACATTACAACTATGATTAAGAGTTTTTCTCTTAATCTGTGCACTGGACAGCTTCCCGCTATGAGAACTTTCTGTCTAGGTGTTAATAGTATAGAGGTTAAGAAACTCTGGTTTAGAGGTTCAAGAGTTTGTTGAAATTCTAATTGCAGGGTAAAGTTGTATTCTCCTTTTTGAACACAAACTTTAGGTCTTTATGGGTGACATTTTGGAACCCTCAACTCATCCCTTGGAATAGCAACAACTTTCATTCCTCCACATGAGATAAAGAGAAAAAGTCTCTTAACAAGATTACCAGACCTCAACTGTTCCTATTCTTTGTTTCATCTTGGTCTTAACATACTTAGTGAAATAATACAACTAGCAATATAAACACACTTATGCATTCCTTTCTTCTTATTGAAGTCTGTTAAGTTATTGTTCTTGGGCTTTGGGTGAGCTGAGGAGTCTCCAAATATTATTTCTTCTTCTTATTTCTTCTCAGACTTAGGCCTTAGGGGGAAATTCTTGAAAAGAGCAAAACTCTTGATCAGTACTTGTTACAATAGTATGTTACACTCCACTAAATATTTTCATGTAATTTTAAATGAAATCTTCCAAACACTGTTGTATATTAGATATTATTATCATCAGCATAATTTTTTGTGTTAAATTATGTAAATAAATGATACCATCATTGTCAGTGACATTCCCTTCCAACTCCAGAAGTGATTATTTAAAAACACTCCTATTTAAGAATGTATTTATGATTTATTTAGAGAATTTAAGCTCCTAGGAGTTTTGCTATAAAGTACTAGTATACCATATTTTATATTTCAATTGCTTCCCTGAGAGTTTTATAAATTCCACACTCTGTTCATTCAGCTACATGGTCAAATCAGTTTTCTCTCAGAGACATGGAACTTGAAAAATAAAATAAGAACAAATATTCCTTTCCATTCAGTGGTCACCTTTAAATGGGTGGAGAAAATGCCTGACATTCATTTCTAAACAGTTGCCATGAACAGTAGAACTTTTTACTTATATGAACCATTGTCACGAAGTAGTAATGGAAAAGCTTTACTTTTAATTCTTCCTATTTTAATCTGTTAGAACTGCAGATTAAAATAGGAAGAACTAAAACTAAACCTCAATATTGCATTAAAAGTTTCAAAGCAGATAATTACAGTAAGGTTAAATTTTATACTGATTTTTATGTGCATAATTTAATAAATGGAGAAAGTTCAGATTTTTAAAATATGATATCATGGATTTTGATGGGAATAGAATTAAATCTCTGTGAATTATCAGAAAACCATTCCTTATTTTAAAAAGTTGGATACACCATAAGAATTTTAAGACCAGTGATGTTGTATGTTTTCATGTACTTTATTTTTTAGAAGAGTTCAAGATTTATAGAAAAACTCTAAACTAATGCAACAGTTCTCACAAAATCTACACCCGATTCATCTAATTTTCTCTAAAATTAATATATTAGTTCAGTATACTTCTCATACCTAATGAACCAATATTGATATATTATTATTAAATTAATTCAATATTTTATTCATATTTCCTAGTTCTAACCTGATACATATTTTCTGATTCCAATTAGAATATTACTTGGTAGTATTATTGGAATACATGTGGATGTCATGTCTCCTTAGACTTCTCTCTTGGTCATGAAGGCTTCTAAGAGTTTCTTTTCTTTTTCTTTTTCTTTTTTTTTTCTTTTAAGGATTATACAGTTTTGAGGATGATTTGACAGTATTTATTTGTTATTGTTTGCTTGCTTTTTTTGATATCAGGGATTGAAGCCCAGGAGCTTAATCACTGAACAATATCCTCAGCCCTTTTTATTGTTTTTGAGATATGGTCTCACTAAGTTGCTTAGTGCCTCACTAAATTGCTGGGGATGGCTTTGAACTTGCTATCCTCCTGCCTCAGTTTATTGAGCCACTGGGATAATAGGAGTGAGTCACCACTCCAGCTGGTTTGACAGTTTTGAGGACTGCTAGTCAGATATTTTGTAGTATTTCTCTTAATTGGGATTGGTCTCTTCGGGGATTTTGAGAGGATTTTAATCACATCTTATCAATGGCATGCACTGTCAACATGACTGTTGATTAGGTGGCTGTGCTAGTTCTTGGCTTTTCTTACACTACATTTTGTATTTTTCTTTCTTTTTTTTTTCTTTTTGGTACTGGGGATTGAACCCAGGGATTCTTAACCACCGAGTTACATCCCTAGCCCTGTTTAAAGATTATTTTATTTTGTAATTTTGAGTCAGAGTCTTGCTAAATTGCTCAGGGCCTCATAAGTTGCTGAGGCTGGCCTTGAATTTGCAATCCTTCTACCTTAGCCACCCACATAGCTGAGATTACAGGTATGTGCCACTGTACCAAAGGCATTTGTATTCTTTGGAAGAAAGTTACTATGCATAGCCCACATTTAAATCACTAAGAAGTGGTCTCCATGATTTGAGGTGTAGTGTCTATATAAAGTATTTTGGAATTGCTCTGCTTGGAAGATTAGTCTCCTTCTCCTCATTTATTCATTCAATAATTTACTTATATAAACATAAACTTATGTATATTTGTCTTTTACACTGCGTTATAATACAATGTTTCTTTCTTTATTTTTTACTTAAATTGCTTAAACTTTGTCAAACTGGACTTTTAGCTCCAGTATTCTTCTGATTTCTCCTTATCATTGTGTGTGTGTGTGTGTGTGTGTGTGTGTGAGCACTTTCTTGCTCCAACATTATAAAATGATCCATGTTCATCTTATATGCTACAGTCTTAAATCTCCCTCATGTCCATGGAGACCCATTTTCTTATTGCAGAATGGTATTAGAAATGAAGATATGGCTGCTAGGAGTGTCTGTTGCTATCGGAGTGCATTTCATCTAGGCTGCTACAATTGACAGAATGAAGAAATATGTATGTGCTTCTTAATATCTCTACATACACATATCTGTAAATATTTGTACCTGTAGTCATCTGTATCTAAATTAAGCTAATCATAAGTTCATACTAATGTCTACAGATTAATTCATTGTTTCTTGGATAAATCAAGCCATCATACCATTTGTTTGATACCCCTCACTCCAATAAATCTATTTTTTCCTTTTGCCATTAATATATTAATAGTTCAGTTTCAAAAAATGTCTATTGTAGTTACAGAATGATTAGCCTCTGCTTCACAGAAATAATTTTATCAAGCAAAGTGCAATGCTTATATATAGTTTCTTTTGTCTAGATTTCACTTCCTTATAGATTTTGAACATACTTAGATAAGAATATTTTTTCTTCACCCACTTCAATGAAGTACTTTCATATATTTGTACTAAAGTCAGGGTCTTTTGTCACATTTGGCATTTTATCCTGTAATTCTCCAATATTTAAAATGATATTTTAAAATTTTCACATATTAAGATTTGATCTTTGTTCTATAAAGTTCTACACATTTGATAAATGCATTTTTTTGTATCTACCATTAAAGCACTTGCAAAAATCCACCACCCTAAACTATCTCCTTAATCTTACTTATTTGCTTCTGCCCCACAAAAAGAAAAACTTGACAGTCACCTATCTGTTTATTCTTTATTTGCTATTTCTAGAATGTCAAATAACTGGAAGAATAAAAGTATGTAGGTTTTTCAGACTAACTTCTTCTAGGTGACAATATGCATTTATAATCTATTTCTTTGCATGCCTTGATGACAGTTTTAAATTATTGAATCATATTTTATAAATGGGGACATGCCATAGTTAGTTTACCAATCTATCTACTGAAAAAAAAAAACTGCTTTCAGTCTTTGGTGATTATAAACAAAGCTGGTACAACTGGAATAAATATATGTTCAGAAAAAAAATAAATCATTTAAGCAAATATCTATGTGATTTTTAAATAGTATGCTAAGCATTTTTAGCACTTTTGAGACTGATTTGATTTATTCATAAAAGGCTCATCATCTTGGTTTCTAATTAACATATCTATTAGAAACACATGCATGTTCTACACATGTTTTCTTTAGCCAGTCATCTCCTCCCAGGATCAAGGTTCACCCTCCCAATGGTTATGCCTTCCCTTATAGAAAAAACTCATCATCTGATATAAAGAAAGACTTTTAGCTTCTCTTTGGTCGTGACCAGTCCTATTTTTAGAGCCGCTGAACTGTGGTTAGTCACCTCTGTCTTGTTGAGTATCATGTACTCTTGTCTATCTTTTGAACTACTGATTCACTGTCTCCTTTAGTTTGCCCACAGATTCCAATATTCATTGATAAATGAAAGTTCTCTTTGGTTCTCTCTCTCAGACAGATAGATGTACACTCCTGCAGTGATGAGGCAGTGCAAGTTGGCCCCTGTTTATTGCTAGCCTTGTGGAGTCAGTAAAACTTGGCAGAGACATTGATCTCACATCCCCCCATTCAGAGGTAAGGAGAACAATGAAGTGTGAGTCAGAGTTCTGTTTCTCCTAGAAAACTATCTGTTGGCTGAGAAATTTACTTCATCTCCACAAGTGTTATGAAGTTGTGTTTCACTTCTCCCCTTCCAGTGGAGTGCTGCTAGTAGGCCATCAGAAAGAGAGGAACATTCATCCCTAGCTGAGCCTACACACCATACACAAATAAGGTGACTGCTGGAAGTTAAGTAGGTTATAGCATCTCATAAAAAGAAAAAAAAATAAGTGTCCAGCCAACAAAACTTTATCATCTTATCAAAAATTCAACTTGAATGAAAAGACAATTGAAAGCAGTGACATTGAAAGGATTCAGATGCAGGGATGATCTAAAAACAATTAAGCAGCAATTATTTAAAAATCTGGAATCAAAGAACAAATAGAAAATCTTAGCAAAAAAAATGTTGAAAACCTACTTATAGAACTAAATGTATGATAACCAAAATGAAAACATCACTGGAGAGCTCAACAATTGGAGCTGACAAAGGAAGGAATCAGTGCATTTGAAGACAATGAAACATAAATTATTCAACCTGAAAATAGAGAGAAAATAGGCTGAGTAAAAATGAGCAGAATACTAAGGTACCTATGGAACAAAAACTAACCTTTGAGATTTGAACAATTGGAGTTCCAGAGGATAAATACAGGGCTTAAAATTCCCTCAAATTTTCAAAAGGCTTAAACCTACAGTTCTAAGAACATAAGCCAACTACCAACCGGATGAACTGAAAGAATTCTCTGCCAAGTCACATCACAATCAAACCTCTGAAAATTAGAGGCAAGAAAATGAAAAAGACCAGTCAGAAAGGATGCAATACTGAGTTTGGAACACCAATTTAAATGACAGCAGATTCTACATAAGTAACCATAGAAACTAGACATAAGTGGCACAATGGTTCTAAAGTATTGAAAGAAAGAACCTCAGCTTGAAATCTATACCCAGAGAAAATATCCTTCTGGGATAAAGATAGAAGAAAGATATTTTTTTTGCCAGCAGACTTAATTTTAAAGAATGTCTAAAGTAATTTCTCCAAATATAATTGACACCAGATTAGGGTTTAGAAATTCAGAAAGAAAAAAAAATAACATAATGAGTAAAGATAAGATTAAATATAAGCTATGATTATGAGATATTATCTTGATATATAAAATTATTGGTTGATTAAAGAAAAAATTATAACACCAGATATGCTGCTCATTATATTTAGAGGTAATAAATAAGTATACTTGAAAATTAGGGAATGTAAATGGAACTAGGTGAAAATATGGTTTCTATGCTTCCCTCAAAGTAGTAAAATGTTTATACAGTGATATATCACAAAAGTATGTAATGCTATCTGTAGAAAGCACTAAGAAAATTATACAGAACAACACTTTACAAATTACTATAGAGTAAAATATTATTCTAAAGTTTCTGTTTTTCTAAATTTTTTTTCAAGTAACACATAGGATGGCAAGAAAAGAGAAATAGAGGAGAGAGAACAGAAAAAATAAAATGGAATAGTTGTACACTAATATTTTAGTAATTATTTTAATGCTATTTGTTTAAATATTTCAAAAAATATCATTATAGAGTGCAAAAACCTGAGTCAATTTTATGTTGTCAATAAAAGACTCACTTCAAAATAACACAAAAGTATTTTAAAAGTAAAATGATAAAAAAAGATATACCAAGCCCTGATTAACAACAAAAAAGAAAGAAAGAAAGAAAGAAAGAAAGAAAGAAAGAAAGAAAGAAAGAAAGAAATTAAAAGTGGCTAGATATTTGATAGATTTTAGAAAAGAGAAAATTGCTGGAGACAAAGAAAGACATTTCATATTGTTAAAAGGATAAATTTACCTGAAGACATAGCAATCCTAAAGGTGTATGCACGAAAAATCAGAGACTTAATATACATAAAGAAAATTTGTTAGTACTGAAGGTAGAAATAGACAAACCCACAATTAGAACTGAGAACTTAACACTCTCTTTAGGATGGTAGATTATTAGGGAGAAAATCAGCATGACAATAGGTTGATCTGAAAGCACAATCAGCCAGCAGATTATAATTGACCTGTACAGAACACTGCACATTTTTCAAGTGTTTATAGAATGTTCATAAGGATAGACAAATATCCTGGATATAAAGCATGTCTCAACAAATTTAGAAGAACTGAAATTGTACAGTGTTTATTATCTTACTATATTGGAATCAAACTAAAGATTAATAAGAGAAAAATAATGAGAAAAATCACAAAATACATGAAATTAAATAATAACTTACTTCTAAATAATTTATAAATTAAAGGCAAAGTTTCAAAGAAAACAAAATACTACAAAACTAAATGAATGTCAAAATAATAGAAAATATTAGTATATTCTGAGAGTAGACCCAAGAGGGAAATAGCACTAAAAGTTTACATTAAAATGAGAAATGTCAAATCAATAATCTATATTCAAATTCCAAGAAATTAGAAGAATAAAATCTAAGCAAGTCAAAAATAAGAAGGGAGAAAATACTAAATACAGGAATAGAAGTCAATGAAATTGAAAATTAAAAGATATCAAAAATTGAAAAAAATGTGGTTCTTAAAATTTGGGAGATTCGATAAAATTGTGGAAAGACTGACAGAAATAAAAACAAAAAATCAAATCAACAATAACTGGGAAGACAGTATTACAACTTTGCATTTATTAATTTCACAGCATGGAAGAAATAGACCTATTTCTCTAAAATCACAAACTACTAGAATTTAACAAAATTAAAATATATTATTTTAATGTTCTTATAACAATTAAGGCAATTAATTTCATAATTAAATATTCCCCCCAAAGAACCCTATGTTCACTGGAGAAGTCTATCAAATAATTAAATCCAAATTTACACACTCTCTTCTAGAAAATGGAAGAGAAATTGCTTCCAAATTCATTTTACATGCCAATATTAAGCTGCTACTTAAACCAAGCAAAGATAGTAAATAACAATAATGAAGTAGCAGACCAACATATTTAGCCATGAACAAAAAGAACTATATATTACATTCAAGTGAAATTTATTATGAACATGCTTGATTTGTTCAGTATTTGGAAACTAATCAATGTTATCCATTGTATCAACTAGCTTACAAAGAAAAATTATGACATAATTATCTACATGACAGAGAGACAACACTTGACAAAACTAATAATAATAATTTTCTTAGGAAGAGAAGTATTTCAAATTGATAAAGGATATCTATGGTAAAAATCTAAATAAAACATAATTATTGAAGAATGAATCCTTTCCTTCCCCCAAGACCAAGAATAAAGAAAAGATATCCACTCTGACTATTCTTTAAGAGACAGGAGATAAATTGGATTACTCCTAAATTACTGGTGGAAATGTAAAATAATACAGTACCTCCAAAAACAGTTCATACTTTCTGGAAAAAGAAACCTACTTTTATAATATGAACCAGAAATTGCATTTTCTTGAGCATTTATCACAGAGAAGTGTATACTCATGTTGACACAAAAAGGTAAACATAAATGGTCATAGCAGTTTTATTCATAATACTTCAAAAATGGAACACAACCCAAATAGTCTTTTAAAGGAGAATAGTTATTCAAAGTGTGTCCTGTATCATAAAAATTATGCACCAATTAAAATGAATGAAAAATTGACATGCAGTAACTTAAATAGAATTTAAGGAAATATGATGAAGGAGTAAAAGTTAATTCCAAAGGGTTACCACACAAATCGTCCATTGATATAATTTTCTTTAAATTACAAAATTATATTGATTACTATTTGCTAGAGAGTGGGGATGAAGCATAGAATATGTGTCACTTTCAAGTGGTAGCATGAGAATTCCTTGTGGTAGTGTTTCTATATCCTGATTAGTGTTAAGGTCTGTAAACAAGTCAAAATAACACCTGGTATTTTGCCAGGGGAATGTTAGAGTTCGTAAACAAGTCTGGATGGTGCCTGGCAAAATGCCAGAGGGAGTGGTTTGAGAAGTAACAAAAGCGAGCCATTAAGTGTGGAGATTCCTTATTGGTTGACTGATGTATCTAGTTTATGCTAATTAAGATAAGCTGTGCAAAATGTATAAATAGCTCTGTTGTCCTACAATAAATGGCTTCCACTCCTGCTGTATCAATCTACAGAAGTTGCTCATCACCTCCCCCCCCCTCCCCCCCCCCCATTCTGCTGCAGCCTGACTGCGGCAGATTAGGATAATGATTACATGAAACCACATCTGACAGGATTACACAGAACTTCATGTGCACACACACAAATAAAACTAATAAAGTCTGAATAATCTCTAAGGTTGTTTGCCACATTAATTTTCTGTTTCTCAAGTTACACTATAGTTTATGCAAGTTGTTCCTAAATCTGCAACTTGGTAAAGGTGCCATGAACCACCCTTTAGAATTTTGTTTTGCAATTCCTTTTTGAATCTATAATTAATTCACAACAAAAAGTTAACAACAAAAACAATGGAATAATTCAATTATTCTTTCTTGGGTAATATTCTTTAAAGACTGAAATAATTAGAAGTTTTAAGTTTTAGAAGGGTCAAGAAAATGATCCTTAATAGATAATTCAAGAATGGCACATTACCATTCAACTAAAACTAAACTGAATATAGCTTCTGTTTCTAAAAATGTGTTTTCATAGCTTTATTAGTTTTCCGAATTCATCTTCCATTTTAATTTTCTGTCCCAAAGATTTCTTCATATTGAAACACCTGTCCATTTATCTGTATTACTTTATCTAATTCCTTTCATGATGTTTCTACTCAAAATAAAATTCAACTTTTGAAGATGACAGCTCATTTTGTCTTGTGTAAGAATATCTAATAAAAGTGAGGAAATATCTTGTTATAATTTAATTGACAATGTACTAAGAGAAAATATAACCCATTCATTTTAATAAGTTAAAAGACACTGTTGCATATCTTCAAATAATCTACATTTTCTTGTAATTGATTTTGATTTTCTGTGTTTCAAAGATTTTAAAGGAAGTTATAAATTGTTTGGTTGATTTTAATCTCTTGAATATTGCAATATGATTATATATACAGGATAGGACTTCTTGAAATTTTTCATATTCAAAGAAGTAGCAGATGATGCTTGAGTAAATATAATTGTGCCTTACTTGGCAATAGGCTTTATTAAAAGTTAAAAAAAACTTCTTACTATAATTATATCTGAACCTATTATATTTAAAATATTCAAATAGAGAACACATAGTAAATGAAACAAATTTTTATTTAAATGACTAGTCATGAAAATATTTGTAAACATCTATTTTGTTATTCAATCTTCAATTTAATTTTCAATTGGAAATAGGCAAATGAGTTTAAAAATTGGCCAGTTCCATGAGGAAATAAACAATATCTTTGCTGAAGATAAATCACATAATTTTTTTTATTCTGTAAAAAGGATTTCTTTTGTGATTTTTTAAAAAAAATTAGAATTGTGTATTTCTTCCCTAGCATTCCTTAATGTGTCCTTAATGTGTGTGTGTGTGTGTGTGTGTGTGTGTGTGTGTGTGTGTGTGAGAGAGAGAGAGAGAGAGAGAGAGAGAGAGAGAGAGAGAGAGAGAGAGAGATTTTATTCTTGATAAACAGAATGGTCAAATCTATTGATACTTTATTAGCCCAAACTTTTCTTTTCCCAAAATGAGTCCCTGGAAGAGATTAAAAACAAAGAATTGTTCACAGAAAGAAACTTGATGTTGCTTTATTTTTTTAAATCATTTTAATTGATACACAATGGTTGTACATATTCATGGTCTAGAGTGTGATATTTTAAAAAATTTATTTTTATTTTATTTGCTGTTTTTAGATATACATGACAGTAGAATGTATTTTGACATGTCATACATACATGGAGTATAACTTCCCATTCTTGTATTTGTGTATGATATGGAGTTACACTGGTTGTATATTCATATATGAATATAGGAAAGTTATATCCAATATACTCTACAGTCTTTTATATTCTCATAACCTCTCCCTTTTTTTCCCTCCTCTCCCTCTAGTCCAATGAGCTTCTATTTTTCCCTATCCTTATAGAGTGTTAGCATCCACATATCAGAGAGAACATTTGGCCTTTGATTTTTGGAGATTGGCTTATTTCAGTTGGCATAATAGTCCCCAGTTTCATCCACTTACCAGCAAATGCCATGATTTCATTTTTCCTTATGGCTGATTGATATTCCATTGTGTTTATATACCACATTTTCTTTATTCATTCATTTTTCGAAGGGCATCTAGGTTGGATCCATAGCTTAGCTATTGGGAATTGAGCTGCTGTAAACATTGATGTGGCTGTATCACCATAGCATGTTGATTTTAAGTCCTTTGGATATATGCTGAGGAGTGGGATAACTGGGTCAAATGGTGGTTCCATTCCAAGTTTTCTACAGAATCTTCATATTGCTTTCCAGAGTGGTTGCACCAATCTCCCATCAGCAATGTATCCCCCACATCCTGACATTTATTGTTAATTGTATTCTTGATAATTCCATTCTGAATGAAGTGAAATAAAATCTCACAATAGTCTTAATTTTAATTTCTCTCATTGCTAGAGATGTTGAAAAATTTTTTATATATTTGTTGACCAGTCTCATTTCTTCTTCTGTAAAGTGTCTATTCAGTTCCTTTGCTAATTATTAATTGGGTTATTTGTTTTTTGGTGTTAAGATTTTTAATTCTTTATATATATTTGAGATTAAGCTGAGCTCAAGGTGGTAAGGATTTTCTCCCTTTTGTAACCTCTCTTTACCTTTTTGAACCGTGATATTTTGATTCATGTTATGCAATAGGAAGTGATCAAATCAGGGTAATTAGCATCCATCACCTCAATTTTTTTTATTTCTTTATGTTGGGAACATTCCAAATTTTCTCTTCTAGCTATTTTAAAATACACAATAAATTATTTACTGTAGTTGCTCCACTCTATTTTACAGCACTCAAACTTCTTCATTTCATTATCCAATTCTATTTATTTACCTGTTAACCAATCCTTCTTAATCTTCCCCTTCTAGCCTCTGGTAACAATTATTGCACATTATACTTCAACAAAATTTACTTTTTAACTTCTACATGTGGGCAGAACCATGAAGTATTTGTCTTTTTGTGCCTATATTATTCTATTCTCCAACTCCTTCATGTTGCTGCAAATGACAGGGTTTCATTCCATTTTACAGATGAATAATATTCCATTATGTACACACATCACATTTTTTTCTTTATGCATCTGTAGATGGACATCTTGGTTGAGTCCATCTTAGTTATTATAAATAGTACTGCTGTAAATGTGGGAGTACAGATATCTTTTTGGCATAATAATTTTTATTTCTTTGAACATATGTCTATCCTTTCCACATTTTCAATATGTAGACAACAAAGTGGGTATAATCTTCTGTGATTTTTGTAGGCTATATCAAATTCATTGTGACATTGCTCATATATATTTTGTTATGCTGTAATAAATACTACTAATGTAAAGAAAACTAGCTGATATCTCCTTTTGTAATACAAATCACAATCCTTTATTTAAATAACATTATCCACTAGTGGTATGAATCCAATTAGGATTTTAGATGCTTTAATAGTTCCTTCACTTTGAAATAAACTAAAGTAATTATTCCATATTATTTGCAAAAACAAACAAACAAACCTCTTCATCTTTTAAATTCAGAGTAGCTTCCTTGTAGAATATGGTGCCACATAGAGGTTGTAGGTTGGTTTGTAGAGATATGTGCATTATTCCCATGTATAATTTATAATGTATATAATGACACACATATCTGTAATCAATAATAAATTGGATATATGTATTAGGAGTACAAAATTTGAACACAGAAATAACATATCTAATAATCTCATTTTAATATTGATTGTGCTGTTTTTCCTCTTTGGTTATCCATTTAACTGGTGGGACTTGTAGCCAATATTCAGGATGGCATTCAATTCATTCACAATTTTCTAGGGTTCATAGCCTTTTGTTCTCCTAAATCGTATCAGTTTGTGTTTGTGATCCATAGATATGGTAGATATGATAAATGACTTATATATTGCCTCCTCCTCTTAAAGCACTTGTGTGGAAATCTACCTGCTATTCTGTAAGGATACTCCAGCAACCATAATGGAGAAGTCGGAGTGGTGAGGGACTGAGTCTTTCTGCAATGAATAGGAATGGAAGTCTTTTGACAATAATCATGTTTGAATAGGATCCTCCAAACTCTGTCAAGCCCTCAGATGACTGTAGCCTTAGCCAATGAATTAAATACAATTACAGGAAGATCTGAAGCTTTAAGTACACATTCAAGTTAAGCTAAACTGTCCCTAGATTCTTGACACAGAAAAACTGAAAAACAATAAACATTATCTAAATTTTAGTAGCAATGGAAGATTATATAGATTTTGGTAAGAGCAATGTTATCATGGAGAGAAGGAACCAAAATTTGAATATATTTGGAAACGGACATTAGGAGTTGTTTGGAAGAATTTTGAGGAAACTGTTATCAAAATATTAATGATCATAGAAATGTAGAAGCATGGAAGATTTTTGAGGAGACTCTGGTTGAGAGATTAAAGGGAAAGAATAACAACACAATCTTCCTGGAAACTCTAAGGAAGAAGACATTTTTCAAATAGTGGCCCAAAACGACTGCTGCCTATTGACAATATATAAAGAAGTAAAATATGCAAGATGAACTTGGGAATAGGACCATGAAGGTTTCCAGGTAGAATGTTGAGGAGGCAACAGTTGTTCTGATACTTCCATAGAAATTCCAGAGAAGGGAAATAACACTCTTAACAAAGTGATCCTGGGCTTATGGTTTCGAAAATTCTCAACCTCTCCAGATAGCAAATAATACTAAAGTAAAGAAGTTGCCTTTCAGCTAAATATTAAATCCAGACCAATCTCAGAAATCCTGGTCTAAGATTAAATTGAGAGTTTAATATAAAATCACTTTTAAGACCTCAGAAATATCAGTAATGATACTTCAGAGGGAATGCAAAAACACAAAAGACAGGAAAGATTTTGACAAATGTTGTCTTACTCAGGAATTGTCTCCCTCCCTTCCTTCCTTCCTTCCTTCCTTCCTTCCTTCCTTTCTTATTTTTGCTAAATTCATTTATTAGTTCTAATAATTTATGTTGTATGTGGAATCATTGGAGTTTTCTTTATATAAAATCACGTCAATTGCAAACAGTGAAAAATTGATTTGCTTCTTTTTGATCTGGATGACCTTTATTTTTTTCTCTTGCCTGATTGCTCTGGCTAGGGCTTCCAGTACTATGTTGATAATAAATATGGTGAAAGTGGGCATCCTTGTTATGTTCCAGATCTTAGAGAAAGAGTGAGTGTTCATTTTTTCTCCACTCAGTATGATGTGAGATGTGGGCTGTGAGTAGAGAATGGATGGAAAGATAGCATGGCATCCTCTAAAGGTGATGTGCCAGGTGCAGCTAAACTTCTGAAGGGGGAACTTGTGTTTTGTAATCTTTCCCCCCTGCATGCATTTTTTTTCTTCTGAAGTATCTATTGGAAGTTTATTAATCAAACAAAAGAAATTCTAATATGCCTATTATCATTTTCCTTCAATGGAATCTCAAGGTAGAAGCTATGTACCTTAAAGATATTTGTTAATGCTTTTAATTATTAGAGAAAATTTCAATGAAATTCACCAGGAACTCTCACAGTTCTTAAGATTTATGAGAAACTCTTGGATTCCCTTGCTTCAGATCCCTCTGGAAGATTCTGGTCATTTCATTTCATTTCTTTTTTTAAAAATTGTTTCAATTAGTTACACACAACAGTAGAATATACACAATTATACATTTGTAGAAATACCACCAGATTAGATTAAAAAGAAGACAGTCAAAATAAATTTAAAAATAAATTTAGTCTCTCAAATTTCTCCAAGAAGTAAAAAGACTGAGAAGTTTACTAATTTGCAAATACAAATATTCATGAAAAAGAAATGGTGGCACAGAGGTCAGAACTTTGGACCATGAAGAAGTATTCTAAACTCCTAAGTTTGTGACCAACCAGCTCCCAACATGTGGCCATATGATTTCAGAATTACTGTAAACTCCTTTTGCTACAAGTTATTCTCATTTTCACAAAGGAATGTCAATGCCAGTTATCTTAAAGCTATTCCACAATAGCATGTTAGGAATTTAGGGATAAAATAACTTGTCTTGAGTTTCACAGTTTTATAAAACTATAATTAAGGAGCCAACATCTTTATATGTGAATGATTTATACAACAAGATTCTGGACTCTAGAACAGGTACCATATGAAGTGGAATGAAATGAAGGGTGGTTTTCAAAGGGGTGTGTGAACTTTGCAGGAAGAAGGATATGAATAAATTGTGGACAGGCCATTCCTAGTGCTTTAAGCTATGTCCACACATTCTTTGATATTTCTCTCTTCAAAAGAAGAGACCTAATTCCCTGACACTAAATGATGGGATGCACCTATTGACTCACTTCATAAAAATATGTGGTGGAAGCAACAGTGCCACTTCTGAAATCAGGATATAAAATATATTTTTAGATATTTCCATGTTTCATGTCAGATCACACACCTTTACAGTGTATATATCCATGTGTATTATCATTTGTTATTTGGAGTTATATGAATTCATTGAAGCTGTGTTAAAAATTCCTGACCTTGTTCAAACTATCAAAATAGTAAGAAAATAAAATATATTGTTATTATACTTACTTTTTTATTTCTTGGAATTTTTAAAATGATTAGCTATTATAAAATAAATTGAAAAATTAAATGTTAGAAATACCAGGCCAATATTTTTTAAAGTAATAACTATTCTTTTGTAAATTTGGCACTATTACTTGAGATTCTGAAAGCTAAGCGTATTTTCTACAAACTCATATGTTACACATTTTGGAAGACTCATTCTACCACATATTCCTGACTTGGAAAAAAGAACTATATTCTCATTAACCAGGATTTTTAACTGAGATATTTTCATATTAACATTTAAAAACATTTATAATGTATTGAGTATATATGAACAATGATGACTTATGTTACGTAAATATGATTTGTTCCACAGTCATTTTGAAAATCTTAAAAATTTTCATTTGAAAATCTTAAATTTAAAATACTTTAAATTCAATTATCTGTTGAATTTTATTTGAAATCATTTATTTGGAATTACTTTTTTGAAATTATTTATTTGGAATTATCTATTGATTTTTATTTAAAAGTCTTTAAAAATATGTGATTCTTTTATAATTCCCATATTAGCTGTAATATATGCATTATCTTATTAATGATATTTTCTGCAAAAAAAAATCCACTTCTATAAAACTAAAAAGAAGTGTTTTTGAAGATCATTAGCCTGTACTTATGGTGCTTTATAAGGGGAAGCTTATGTAAAATGGTAAAATTTCCTTAATGCATTGTTCATGACAATTTTGTAATAGCCATACTTTATCTACCATTTTTCTTTTCAAATTAAAACAGTATTTTAATGCACATTGCTAAAACACAATTCCAATTTTATCTGAATGATAACACATTTATAGCTACTATATATCACCAAATTGCTGCTATTCTTTTTTTTTCTAAACACAATAAGTTATTGAAACCAAAAACCCTATTAAAGATGTCTGGGTTTCTTAGAGATGTTAATGCTTTTATGTCTAATTTTTTTTCCACTTTAGAAAAAAATATATAGCTATATACCATTTGAGGATTAAAGATTTGAATTACCCTCTTTTTGGAAATTGCTTGTTGTTAAGTTATAAGTATAAAGACACTCTTCCTCTATTTCCTCTAAAGTCTTAATCATGGTGAATTTGATTTTGTATTTATATTTCTTAATGTATTCAATTTACTGACTAGTCATGACCTATTGGCCAAAGTTCATATTATGTGACATTATATATTATATATGTACATATATTGTGGGTCAATTTTATAACTTCAAAAGAAGCATCCATATGAAGTAAAAATGGCTCATGCTGACCTACAACTTAAATGGTTTGATTTAGGTGACAGATAGTCCTTTATATTGTCACCCGACTAATATTTTCTCATGTACTTTTTTAGACTTTCTCAGTAGCTTGTTGTGTTCTCTCACTGTGCTGCATCCTGTCAATCACTGCTTTTCCTTATTACATGCTTATAGAATCTTGTTATCTAACTATAACATAAGAATAAAGTTTGGTGTAGCAACTTAGTGAATTTCCACATCTCGCCCAGTGCTTCAAACATTTCAAGTTTTTAACTAATGTAATTGAATGGAAGGATGAACAGAGATTTCAAAATGAATAGGGATTTGAAACAAACTTCTGACTATTTTTTATTTGTTCTTTTTAGTTATGCATGACAGTAGAGTACATTTTGACATATGTGTACAAACATGGAGTATAACTTATTCTGATCATGATCCCAGTCTTTTGTTTGTACATGAAGTGGAGATTCACTGTGGTATATTCATATATGTACATAGGAAAGTTATGTCAGAATCATTCCACTGTCTTTCCTATTCCTGTCCTCACTTAAAGTTTGACTTTTGCAAATTTTTCTATTTATGATACCATCCACATGGAAGTACATTCTGAATGATTTCATTTTCATGTATCTTGCTTTTTTATAGAATGTTTACCAAGAAAGTTCAGGCTTTTGTTTTCTGTTCACATTCATATCTCTCATTAAACACTGATAAATTTTCCTGCTTTTAAAACCGTTTCCTGTGAAGTTAGCATCCTAGAATTTGATAAATCTGTAACACTGAACAAATTAATTCTGAGCAAGTAAATTTTTAACTTGAGTCAGATTCTTAACTGTGGAAAGTTACGGAATGTAAAAGTTACTATGTGAAGCCTTATTACAGATAGCTAAAACAAGGTAAAATCTCCTCTATATCCTCACTTGGCTTTCACTCTGTTTACTAAAGTAAAAATTATTTGTACTCCATTTTACAATTTAAAATATCAAATGTTAATTTAAATATTTAGCATAATTTGTAATAACACACAATATTCTTCTTATATACTAACTTTGTTAATGAATAAAAGATGATACTGTGATACATGTTAATATGGCAGGTTACCTTATTGGAAAACTATATGAGAAATTCATAAAAAATGTAATTAAATTCAGGTTATTCTTGACTTAGCAAAGGAGAAAAATAGGAATAGACATTGCATACTTTGATGTCTTATAAACATTAATCCATTGTATAAATAAAAATACATAAAATATGAACCACTCTAACTTGTGAGACTTTGAAGCTAATATTACTACCAATGATTAAATGTTGCATTATCATTCAACAAACATAGATGTTCAAAGCAACTTTTAATAATTTCTTGGGAAATGATTTTATATATATGTAAATTATTCATTAACATAAAAGCAATTCATCTACAGGAAATCTATGTGTACTACTAATACTAAATATGCAATGAGTTTTTTTGAAATTATGCATGTAAATATACTACTTTATATTAATATTTATGCCATTGTTCTGCTTGGAGAAAATAACCTTAGTATTTAATATTTCTCAAATATCTATTTCAATATCCTTAGCTAGCCAGTGACAGCCGAAGGATTATGGAAATTACAATTGTGTGATAAATACTTTGGAGATATTATTTGACTAATTTTTGAAAAAAAATTTTTATTAATAGAAATGAAATCTATTTTAGAGTAGAAAGAAGTACTTTCTTAAGATCAATCAGGAAACTGGCACAAAGGAAAGGTTCGCTTCAGTTTATTACACTAGAAACTCAGGGTTATAGATTCATTTCCCCAGTTATCAGAGATTATTCATGGAAACTTTGGAAAAATACCATCCCACACAGTGTCTAAAGAACTTCCTAAGAAGTAAACTCAACTAAATCAAACATTATTCGACCAATGATCAGAAAGATTCATTTCTTTTATAAATTTAAATTTCATGTCAAAGTTTGTTTTGGAATTTCACATAGTACCTTCAGACAACATTTAGATTCTTTTGAAACATTTTTCTTATCTGTGTTTCCATTTGCATTAAGTTTTTTTTTTATTACAGAAACTCAGAGCAAAACACGTAGGTAGCTCTCAACTTTCAAATGAATATTGCATGCATACACCTAAATATAGGTCATGAGTTTTGAAAAAAGAAACTTTGTTCCTGTGGGATATTAAGCACAATACAAAACAATAAAATTACTCTTATCTATTCAATGAAGATGAAATAAGGCAGTAACTTATTAGCCAAAGATAAAAGAGGACAGTAAATTGGGGTAATGGTGGTAAAGAGGGACAGGACTGAAAAAAGGTATATGGCCAATAGACTCTGGGGATAGTCTTTTTCTTTTGTTCTTTTATTTTCAGTTTTATTTGACAAATATAATTTTATATGTTTATGATTTACAATATGGCTAATGCAAGCCAATTAACATGTACATTACCTCACATCTCCTTTTTTTGTGTAGAAAACACTCCAAATTCTCTCTCTTAGCAATTTTCAAGTATACAAATATTGTTATTAACTCTAGTCACAGTGATGTATGGGAACAATCATTTCTGGTATCCTTTCAAAAGTTTCCACTAAATATATTTAACTCCTTTATTCACTTGTAAATCATATATTTACTAAAGATGATTATTTTTAAGAAGTTAAACTTTAGAAATACCTTGGGAAGCAGTTACATCCAAAATTCTTGTGAAATTGTAGGGTAGAAAACAGTGTCCGCAAAAAGCACTTATGAATTAGCAATGAAGTATTTGAAAGAAATTATAGAGCAGAAATGAGCATAACAAAAAATATCAGGGGGAACTTTGTGAAATATGAAGCAGTCCTACAAATCATAAAAAAGACACAATAAAATGTGCGAACATCCTGCTGTCAATTAAGATTAGATTGATATTTATAGTACACTTATGAATTAAATATCGGGAGATATTCTCAGAAATACACCATCATGTGATTTTATCATTGTTTTAAAATATCATAGATTATACTTACAGAAACTTAGATAATATAGGTCCCTAACTTAACATGGCCTTTTGATGCAATGAAGAGGTGGTAAACATAAGGCTGCTGCTGGTGAAACACAGCAAAAAGGTTCACAGTAAACTTATTGTGTGTGTGTGTGTGTGTGTGTGTGTGTGTGTGTGTGTAGAAAAAATAAACTAAAAGAATGTAGAAAAAATGATAAAAATGGGGTTGGGGATTTCACCTAGGATGTGTAAGGCTCTGTGTTTGATCTTCAGAACTATATACAAAAAGGGTGGGGAGAGGAATGGTAAAAAGAATATTATATTAAAAGCTTTAACTGGCAACATACTCATTCGCGACCACTATCAACTATTCTGTACCATACCTAAAATGATGTGCTATTCTTTTATATACCTGGAGGCACAGAAGGTTTGCTTACACCAGCATCATACAAACATGTATAATGGATTGTGCTGTGACATTTTGATGACTGCAATGTCACTGGGCCAGATTTTTTCAGCTGCATTATATTCTTATGAGACCACCATCATACATGCAGTCCTTTGTTGTCCAAAATGGTATGTAGCGTATGACTGTATTTGGATTTAAAGAAATATCAGAAAGTCAATTTGTGAAATTTAGACTGAAAATACTATAAAGGATGAGAACTGACAGGAAATAAATTCTAAAGAAATTGTAATAATTGCTTTGTTTAAGACTAGGTGCTAAGTGCATGTTCCTCATCTGTATAAATGGCATTATATCATATTATGACATTTTATCTAATAACACCAATAATATAGGGAATGAGAGGTAAAAGGTTTCATCTGCACCTATTAGCTTCTTCCACAGGATCTCTTTATTATAGCTAATTTTCCTTTATGCCATTTATTTGCAATAATGTACCATTGTTTCTCTCTTCTTCTTTTATTGTCTTGTATAAATATAAGCTCTGAACCTTCTTTTTCTTTAATCATTACTTTTAAATATACAATTCTCATAATAAACAATTCTTCAACTGGTATTCATTAGCATGGGCTAAATATTATCTTCCTAATGCTCATAGAAATATTCCAAGTACAACATGTAATTAAATATTCTATGTTAAATGAAGCCACAGGGTACAAACTTACTGTATTCCTATGAAATGTAAGATTACAATATAATTAAGTTATTTACAAGCTAAATTTTAATTTTAATGTAGGAGTTTAATTATATTATTTTCTGCTAACAAGAAAATGTATAGTTCTTGGTTTCTACTTAACGTATTTAATGGTAGTAGTTTTGAATTATTCTAACATCATGCCTTAGGAAAGGAGCACTATATTATTCTAAGTCAAGTAATTCTAAAAACCAAGTGAAAATTTAAAAAATGCTATTTATAATACATATGTGTATATCTAATATTATTGTTTTCTTTAATCCTTGTGAAAAAATCTGCCTATCTAAAGTTTACAGTACCTCAAAGCTAAAACACTTTACTTGATTTGGGGATATACTCATTCTTTGTATGTCATTTGTATGTGTTAGTATTCATAGTGTGCATGTTTAACACAAGAAAACAGACGCAGGTGAAAGAATAAAGTCTTTCCTTCTTTGGTAAGTCTAACTATATTGTTAAGTTTAGAGAATAGAAAGTTCAGTAAGACATAAGTTTTTTTTTCATTAGCTGCATGTCAGAGAGGTCATAAATTGAAAAAGTATCATCAGCTTTAAAATATTTGGGCATAGTATCTCCTTCATTAAGCCAAAATTTAAAATATTTTAGGAGGCACCATCTGCAAATGTGAATGAGATGATGAAATAGACGGGAAAATATTGAAGAAATGCCAAATGGATAAAATATTTTTAGTTAATTGATATTTCTTATGAGGTATTATATGGATGAGATATATAAGAAGATATACTGATATGAGTCCTGGTGAAATTGTGTTAGTAAAAGGTAGTTTTAAAACATGAAATGAATCTAGTTTTAGAAAATTAATAATTTTTTAAAATGAAATATTTTAGTAAAGTATAGAATACTTTTAATCTAAGTTAAGAAACAATAATTTAATATTATAATTTATAACTTTTACATGAGACAAATACAATTACATGCTTGATAATATTTGATTAAGATTCTTGTGATGGTGATAACAGGAGGCATTGTATGGTATTTTTACCTTGATTTGTACATAAATAACTGAATGTTGGATAGCTTTTCATGAGCTTCATATTATTAATCTCTCATTTGAAGTTTGAAAACAGACCCACAGCTAATGAAAACCAGAGAATATCAATAATGCATTCTAGATTCTATTCCTAGAGATTTTTAAATTTTTTTCCTCTGTGTTTGTTGAAAACATCCTGAACATTTTTAATTTTTCTTTTTATTTATAATTATATAAATTAGCAAAGTCACATTCAGTTACACATATTATGCATAAATGATTTATGTTTCTAAAAGATCTTTGGGGTTATACAAAATAGAAGATAAAATGTTCCTGTGATATTAAACAGTATGAATTAATTAATTTAGTTTTTTCATATTTAGCAATTTAGAAATTATTTATAATTAAAAGTTCTCTCCAATTGGACAGAAAGTACACTGTTTTCCTGAATCACTAAAATACTTAATTAAGCATTATTTTCGGTTTTAGTTTTCTGTCTTCTCTCATTTCTTGTCACTTCAGTGAATTTATTGTATGAAATTTGTATGTGAGATTTGAGACATTTGCATCATTTTTCTTAATGAAACTTGTCTTTTTTATTAAATTATTTATTTATTCTAATTTGTTATACACAATGGCGGATTGCAATTCATTTCATATTACACATATAGAGCACAATTTTTCAAGTCACTGATTGTACACAAAGTATTTTCACACCATTTGTGTCTCCATTCATCTACTTAGGGTAAAGACATCTAACTCATTCCACCATCATTTCTAACCTCTTACCCACTCCCATCCCCTCCCTCCCCTTGCCCTATCTAAAGTTCCTCCATTCCTCCCATGCTCCCCCTGGGCCATCACCATTATGAGTCAGCATCCTCATATCAAAGAAAACATCAGTCTTTGGTTTTTGGGGAATTGGCTTACTTCACTTAGCCCTATATTCTCCACTCTATCCATTTACCTGCAAACGCCATTATGTTATTCTCTTTTAATGCTGAGTAATGATCTATTGTGTATATTTAACAAAGTTTCCGTATCCATTCATCTACTGAAGGGCATCTGGATTGGTTCTACCATTTAGCTATTGTGAATTGTGTTTCTATAAATATTGATGTGACTGTGTTCCTATAATATGCTGTTTTTAAGTCCTTTGGGTATAAACCGATGAGTGGGATAGGTGAATCAAATGATGGTTCCATTCCAAGTTTTCCAAGGAATCTCCATACTACTTTCCAGGTTGGCTATACCAATTTGCAGTCCTACCAGCAATGTGAGTGTGCCTTTTCCCCCACATCCTTGCCAAAACATTGTTGTTTGTATTCATGATAGCTGCCATTCTGACCGGAGTGAGATGAAATCCTCCAGTAGTTTTGATTTGCATTTTCTAATTGCTGAACTTGTCTTTTGAGAAATATTTTCTTCTTTCTTATGTTTTCTCAGAAAAGCTATTGCTTGACCAATGATTAAAAAAAAAAAAAAAAAAGACCATACTGCATACCACATGTCAAAGTCACTTTCCTTCTTAAATATATGTAAAAAAAAAACCAAACAGGGCTGGGATTATGGCTCAGGGGTAGAGCGCTTGCCTAGCACGGGCGGGACCCAGGTTCGATCCTCAGCACCACATCAAAATAAAGGCATTGTGTTGTGTCCATCTACACCTAAAAAATAAATATTAAAAAAAACAAACAGAAAGCAGGTATGTTTCTCTATTTGCATTTGTAGAGGTCATACTGCCACTCATGGTGCAGATCAAATTCAGTTGGATCCCTCTGCCACTTTTCCTAAGGCTTAATGTTGACCTCCTCCATTTTCCTGTTTCCCAGCAGGAATAATGTGATATACTGGAGGTATATGCTTTCTCTTCTTACCCAGGGCTCAGATTTTAATTCTTTGGAAATCTTAGTCTCCAGTCAATTTCTTGGAACTATTTCTTTACCTCAGTTCTATATCTACCCACACATGGATTCAAACTGTTTTCCTTGAATTTTATAAAGACAGCTACCTTTATAGATATTTTAGTATATAGCAGACCCCATTGAGATTTTGAGGAGAGTACAGTGATTATTTTCCAGTGATACAGATGAAATCCAATATTGAACATCCCTCCTTCTAAGAAGTTCCCATTCCATTTGTGACACAGGGGGCTCCAGATATCTAGTTTGCTATGAATATTACTCCCTTCAGTTCTCTCCCAACATCCTTCCACCCCTCACCCTCAAATGTCTCTGTTCATTTCATATAGTTAAATCTTTCACAGTAGTTTTGATTCTGTAGCATTCTTTTTTTTTAATATTTATTTTTTAGTTGTAGTTGAACACAATATCTTTATTTTATTTATTTATTATTTTTATGTGGTGCTGAGAATCAAACCCTGGGCCTGCACATGCTAGGCATACACTCTACCGCTGAGCCACAACCCCAGCCCCTGTAGCATTCTTAAATTAGGGGCTTTCTTTCATACTCCTGCAGCTTATCCAGGTGTTTTGTTCTTTCCTTTGGAATTCTGGTGCCAGATGGCAAAGTAATACTTACGTTTTTTGCATCCCAGAATGTGTATTAGTATGTGTGGGTGGGAATAGGGGTATTGTCTTAATCCATTGTTTATGTTACAGCTGAATATTGTAGACTGAGTAATTTATAAAGAATAAAAGTTTAAGTTCATGACTCTGAAGGCTGAGAAATTCAAGATGTGATTGTGGTTGGCTGCTTGCTCTATGGTGCTTTTTGCTGGTGAAGAATTTCTGCAGAGTCCCTAGTGTAAGGTATCACACTATGAGACAGGAAATCCCAGTTCAACTTGCATCTTCTTTTCTTACAAAGCCACAGTCCCTTTGGCTTAGGACCCATCCTAGAGCCTCATTTAACCTTAACTACTGCCCAGAAGTCTAACCTCCAAATACCACAGTCAGATCCAGTTCCTAGTTTCATAATAATTCACTATGAAGATTTAATTTCAATATCAGTTTGGCATGGGCATTCAAACCACACAGGTGTTAAAAAAGTGTGTGTGTGTGTGTGTGTGTGTGTGTGTGTGTATTTTGAATGTGTGTGTAGTTTAGGCATGGAATTAATTCATGAGTGGTAGCATTCATTTTTGAAATTTTGTATATTAATAACAAATAAAATAGATATTTAATTCCATCTTAATTTATATTCTTTACTCCCTAGGGGTTATTTCAAAATTCTTGCTATTTTGAAAAGAAATTTAGAAAAGTACAAACTAAAAGGAAATGTACCAAATTTTAAGGAGAGTTGCTTCTCAGTGTCATATCGCAAGTAACTTTTATTTTTTAGAATGTGTTTCTCAGTATTTTCTAAATTTTTAAAATAGTCATATGTGACTATTTTTTCAGAAGTAAAAGATGAACAGAATTTAAATTAGGTCATTTTGTACTAAATCATTATAAAGTACATCTTGTCATAATTTCTAGAATAAGCAACTGCTACAATTTAAAAACATTAAACATATTGCTCAGAATTTATAATGTAAGAGAAAGAAGAATTAAGGGCTTTAAATCATTTATTATATTCTTCAAATATTTATTTATATTTTAATCTATGGCAGGTGCTATGTTATATCACGAATTTCTGAAGACAGAATTTTTACCTTTAAAATTCTCAAAATTTAATGTGAAAGATACATAATAAACCTTTTGACTAATTTTAATTGAATTTTAAAAGAGTGATATATAAAAATTTAGACTATTCACAATAGCTAAGATATGAAATCAATGTTGGTGCCCATCAACAGATGAATAAGCAAAGAAAATGAGGCATATACATGCGATGGAATATTATTAAGTTACAAATAAAAATAAAATCCTATCATCTGCAGCTGACTAAATTGGAACTGGAGAATATCGTGCCAAGTGAAATAAGCCAAACATAGAAAAAATATTGCATGTTCTCATTTATATGTAGAAGTTTGTTTGCTTGTTTGTTTTTTAAAGGACAAAAAAAAATGACCTGAATGTGGAATATAGATTATTAGAGACTGGGAAAGTAGTTAAAGGAGGTAGATAAAGGGAGACTGAATGTGAGTTGTGCACACTATATGTATATGTTGAAATATCACAGTGAGCCCTATACAACTAATATATATTAATAAAAATAAAGTAAAATATAATGCATACAAGGCTGATCTCTCTCTCTCTCTCTCTCTCTCTCTCTCTCTCTCTCTCTCTCTGTGCGTCTCTCGCTCTCTCTACACACACACACACACACACACACATACACATACACATTTTTTTTTGGCAAGAGGGAGAAAATTTCCATTGTATAGTGTATTGAGCAAAGACAAGAAGACTGCTTTAGAGATGGGGGCATTTGATCTATATCATGAACAATGAGTAAGGTGATCCTGTAGACAAGGTAGAGGTACAAATTCATTGATGCATGAAAGAACTTGTTGTATTCAAGAAACTTCAGAATTTAAGAATGACTATAGGACATAAAATCATTTATAAGCAATGCTGTATCAGTATCAATCTCAGGTTAATAAACCAGAAAACACATTAGGAATTTCAACAAAGAGAATACAATTTATGGGATTAGTTACAGGTTTTAGAGAGCTATTGAATCTTGGAATGAGAGAATATATGAAAGTAATGAATGGGGTCAAACAGAGAAACTTGGATGAGGGTACCTGTGAAACAGGAGCAGATCTCAGGGGAAATTACTGCACAGTTGGTGCTGATGCCTGTGAGGGGGCCTGAGAAATGTTTTAGTGAGCCAAAAGAAGCTGCAGTAGCACTGATTAGAATAGCCATTAAAATGAACAAAACAGGCCAATGATTCCCTGTTTCCTATGTCAAATTTTTAGTGCTCTTTTTTTTTTTGTACAGTCTGATGAAAAATCAACTGACAAAGAGAAACAATGTGTATGGTGGCTCTAGTCTCAGCATCATTGAGAAGGCCGGATTTGGAATGGAGTGAAATAATTATCATCCCAGTTGACCTCATTAGTCCCTTTATTCACACACACCCCTCTATACACTTCAACTTTCAGGTTATCATAATGTACTTATGCTCTCACTAACAATATTCAAATATCTTTTGTACAAATGAAGACATGTTTACCCTTCCCCCCAAATATGAGGAACTAAGTTTCAAGTCATAGTGTGATCTTTGTGTAACAGTCACAGAAAACATTTTTCAATAATGTAAATTATTCCTCTCCTTCAGGTTTAATGATTTCAGAATATTCTTCAATTTAAGAGATTAAGTTATAAATCTATACACCACCAGAAATTCTTATATAGATTCAGACATTCAAATCTGGACAGGAGAGTAAAAATAGTTAGTATAGTGACAACATGTGTGTGTGTGTGTGTGTGTCTGTGTGTGTGTGTGTCCCCACATTTACATACATAAAACTCATATGGAAAAAAAATGAAAATAAGTGCATTAGTCCATGTTTCTTCAACTGGTCAAGTGACTGTGATTCATTGTTATAGTTTCTTTCTTAGACTATATATTTCTTGGTTAGTCTTCACCAACCAGAACTTTAATTGGTCTGGGCTGTGGATATAAAATCCCAAATTATATAAATAGATTATTATAAATAGAGAGGGAACCCATTCTTTTTTGTTAATCTTTATTAGTACATTATGATTATACATAATAGGGAAATTTATTGTTATGCATTCATACATGCACATAACCTAACTTGGTCAATTTCATTTTGAAGCAATTCTGCTTTCCTTCCTCCCTCCCTCCCTCTGATCCCCATCCTCTAGTCTGCTTTTAAAGGAAAAAAATTCTTGACACTTGTCTTTGATTTTCAATCTAATTTATTTGAGCTTGAGCAAAAATGTAGTATGTATAATGATTTATTCAGAATACATATTGCATCCTAAAATATGCACAGATTTTCAAAGTGTTTTTCCTCAATTGATAGTATAATGGAGTCTGTGTGGGCTCTTGGGCTGTTCTTTCATTCTCTCATATCTTCTGAATGATACAGTAAGACTCAAAAGAGTCTATAGACATTCACCAATTATTGTACTCTGACATGAAATGAATTCCTTGACAAGAGTAATTTTGGATGGAAAACTATAACTTAAGTAAGTCATTGTCTAAGTTCACATATTTTGATGATAGTAGAAAAGTTATAGTCCTTAAATAAATATCCACTGAATTACTTTGTGTTTTTAAATAAAGTCAATAATTGATATCTTCATTTTGGAAAGAAATTAGTATAATAAATCTGCCACCAGATATGTGACTGGTGTCTTGAGGGAAAGGTATCGTATTAGTAACTCTGGCTTAATCAAAATAGCATTTGTCTCTGCTCTGGCAGATGTAAAGTGATGGGGTAAGTTGATTTTTGTTGGAGTCCACATAGCGACTTTATTTCCTAATATAGATCTTATATAACTCCTCATATTTTTGTGAACTTTCAAAGGAAAGCAAAAATTGTAATATTCTTGACCCTTTTCTAAAAGTCTGTTCATACCTCTTCAGATCCTCCAGTCTTCCTTTCAGCTTTTTCTGGTTCCCAACAATGAGGCTGAACCATAAACCATAAGTCACTTATTTGGAAGATCCATATTAACAACCATTTTAGTATAAAGTAAATAACTCTATCTCCCTTACTATACTATGTAAAATAGTATACTATAATAGTATATTCTCTTCACATTGTCTTCCAGAGAAGCTTTTGGTTGAGGATGTAGGGCTGCAGTTATTCAATTCCTGTTAGTGCCACTACATCAAAAAGAAAACCTATTAAATGAGCAAGACACTTTTCAATCAGCTGGTGTCTATGTATTTTCACCAAGGTCACAGATATGAATTGAGGGAGAGGAGAGGGTGAAACAAGAGTGGGTGCTCTAGTTTCAACTATCTGTTTTTGAATTTTTTTGTATCTTGGTCTCCATTGGAGTCTGTTTTTTTTATATTCTATTTGTACTTGATGATAGAGTGTTGCTGTGCATGCATATCCTTTGGCTTATTGAATTAAATAACATGTGCTTCATGATGGGTCACTTAATTTCCTTCACCACTTGTTATCTTGTGGTCAATTATTCAGTCTCTGTCCAGAATTTAAAAAACAAGACAGGAGTAGTTTTTGACAGTTATCTTCAGTAAAGTCAATAACCTTGCAGAATCTCTATTCCAGAACCACAGTGCAAAATATAGGAGAGACACTGAGTAGAACAACAACAATTTAAAGACCACAGATCTATCAAAGCAATGAAATAGGCTGAGGTCCAAAGATCCACTTAACCCTGGGAAAATGATTCATTTTCACCAGCCATAGGGGCTCCCACCTGTAATCCCAGTGACTTGGGAAACTGAGGCATGAGGATCAAAAGCTAAAGGCCAGCCTCAGCAACTTAGTGACACCTTGTCTCAAAATAAAAATAAATAAATAAATAATAAATAAATGAAAAGGACTGGGGGTGTGGCTCAGTAGTTAAGTGCCTTTTGATTCAATTTCCAGTAGTACCAAAGATAATAACGACAATATTATGTTTTCTAGTAAAATATAGTCACTAAAATGAGTCAAGTGGGGAGTGACATGGAATATTGCCTTTTTAAAATCAAAATCTAACAACATGATAAATAATCCATCATGGACCAACGAGAAAATGGTACTAGGGATACAAAGTCTAGTTAAGATGTTTTGCATTAGATCAAAATAGAGATGATAAGGAATAAATAAATGGTAAGGGATAAATAGGCCAAAGAGAGAAGAAAGTAGATTGAAACAGAGATTTCATATAATTTGATTAGGACATTTGGATAGGATTGTGAGAGTGAAAGAACAAAGATAACTCTCAGATATATTTCAGGGGAACACTAGTGATATTAATCAGGATATTAATATGAGGAGTCATTTATTTTAAGGATATGAATTCATTTTCAAATCTTTCACATGGATTGAAAGATCTGTGTGATAAAAAGAATCATGTCCCTCTCCCAAAGATGTCAATGCCATAATTCCCAAAGCCAATGAATTTGCTACCTTACTTGGCAACAGGGGCTTTGAAAATGCAAATAAATATATTGATAAGGAAAGATTTATCCTAGAGTATACAGGCAAGCGCAAGGTAATTACAAGAGTCCTTCTAGAAAGAAAGTAGAAACATTGGCATTAGAGAAAGAGACTGAAGCTACTCCTTGCTGGTTTTAATGTGGCTATAAACCAAGGAGTATAGGTAGTCCCAGAAACCAGAAAAAGTAAGGAAATAGCCTCAGCACCAGGAACTTCATTCAGGAAGAATGCTGCTATGCTTCCCCCTTGATTTGAGCTCTGTAAGACTTCTGACTTTAGAAATGGTGGGATAATAAACTTGTGTTGTTGAAGCCACTAAATGAGTGATGCTCTAGCACAGCAATGATAGAAAGTTAATATACTATAAAAGGGCCACTAAAGACTGGAATAACAAATGTTCTAGTCATCACTGTGATCATTAAGGGATGGGAGAAAGCTGCAGTGCACATAGGTGTTCTCATGTTTCAAGTAAAGCCAAGGTATGGGAGAGCTGGATATGAGGAATTTGAGTAGGAGTGAAGTCTACAATGAATTTGAAGCAAATTTTATGGTAGAAAAGGTAAGCAGGGAGGGGAAAGCTTCTGTTGATTGTGGAAAGGGTACTGTAGAGATGGATCTCATCTGTGAGATGGCTAAAGATCACTATGATGTATGAAGTTTGTATTTATGTCTTTATTTCTTTAGTTTTATAAATTTGTAATGTACTTATTTAATTTTCAATATAATTGTTGGAGTCTGGTATCTTCATCTATTTCATACTGTTCTTTTCCTTTTTTCTTTCTTTTGGGATGAATATCTTTTTTTTTTTTTTTTTTTTTTTTTTTTTTTTTTTTTTTTTTTTTTTTTTACAAATAGAAAAGGAAATGGCTGCACAGGAGAAAAACATGGGTCATGTCATTTACTTTCTTGTAATAAGGAGGAACACAAGGACTTTTTTAAAACCTATGAGTCATCCTGATGAAAAAAAAAAGGAACATTCTGGCACCCTGGAAGATTTTCTTGTATCCTATTCATCATTGCCCTTAAGAGATAAGCTGCATTACCAATTGTGCCTCTGAGGATTTTGTGTGTGTTGGAATTTATGTGAATGAAATCATCATTATAGACTCATAACTAACTTCTTTTGCTCAATATCTTATTTGTGAGTTTCCTCTCAGTTGTGCAATGTACTGGTAGTTTTTATTTTTTCCTGTTTGAGGCTATTGTAAACACTGCAATAAACACTCATGTATATATTCCCTGCACAAATATAAAAACACATTTCTCCTGAGAACATAACTAGGAATGAAGTTATTTTGTAATAGAATATGTAGATTTTCAGAAATAGCATATATTTCCAAAGAATCTTCCAGAATTCTACCAATTTATGTATTTATTTATGTGTTTGGTTGGTTCTTGGGCTGTTGTGTGCTGTTTACTTCAATATGTATCAGAAGTATAAAGACATACATTGCAACGATAAATAACAAGTTCACAATGGCTATTATATCAGGTTCAGAAGTACTCTAGTTGTATTTGGGAGGGGGGTTACAGAGGGCTCTTCAACAGGAATGGTAATGTTTTATTTCAAGCTTACTGGTGGACATATAAATGTTTATTATACATTTTAATTTGAGCATGGTGCATGGAAAACTGATCACTGTGGCCATATCTGGTGCATTTTAGAGGAGTGTGTGCCTGTGCATGCATTAACATGTGTTTATGTGTGAGAATGTATGAACGTGTTGGCAGTAAGTTGTAGTATTCAGCAGCAGTGGGTGGAAGAGGAATGCTATATACAAAATGGGAAGACTATCATTGTTCAAGAGAATGGATACAAATATAGGTTCTAGGACCACAGAATTTTATCAACTTATACTCCCTCCCTCAAGCAGAGTTCTGCCTTCTCCATATTCTCAACAGTAATTGTCAGTATTTTAAGTATTTCTGCTGGATATATAGTGGTATTGAATGAGTTTAATTTTTCGTGATGAATCAATTTTTACTGTGTTTTATGGTCTATTTGCTTACTTTTTCCCCCAAATTATCTTTTATCTGCATTACTTTAGTCATATAGGAATTCTCAAATATCTTTATATATATATATATATATATATATATATATATATATATATATAATATTTAGTTTTTAGTATTTTTAGGTGGACACAATATTTTTATGTAGTGCTGAGGATTGAACCCAGTGCCTCACACATACCAGGCGAGCATGCTACTACTTGAGCCACATCCCCAACCCTTAAATATATTTTTATTTGTTCTTATTAGTTATACATAATAGTGGAATATATTTTGACATGTTATACATATATGGAGTATAACTTCTCATTCTTCTGGTTGAACATGATATAGAATTACATTAGTCATATAATCATGTATGTACATAGGATAGTAATGTCCAAAGTAATGTCCAATTTATCCTACTATCTTTCCTATTCTCATTCCCCCTCCCTCCCCTTCATTTTCCTTTGTCTAATCCAATGTATTTCTATTTATGCCTACCCACCCCCTGTTGTAAGTTAGCATTCTCATATCAGAGAGACTATTCAGCCTTTGGTTTAATAGGACAGGCTCATTTCAATTAGCATGATATTCTCTAGTTCCATTATTTTACCATCTAATGCTATAATTCCATTCTTTTTTTAAAGTTAAAATTACATTGTGTACATATACCAAATTTTCTTTATCCAATCATCTATTGTAGAGCATCAGGGTTGGTTCCATCTTGTGATAATGTGAATTGAGCTGCTACAGAAATTGATGAGGCATTCACTGTATTATTCTGATTTTAAGTCCTTTGGGTAAAATCTGAGGAATGGGATAACTGGGTCAAATTGGTTTTGGTTCCATTCCACGTTTTCTAAGGAATCTCCATACTGCTTTCCAAGTTGTTGCATCAATTTGCAATCCCACCATCAATGTATATCTTTTTCCCCACATTCTCACCAACATTTATTGTTCCTTGTATTCTTGATAATTGCCATTCTGACTAAACAAGATGAGCAAGGTGGAATCTCAGTGTAGTTTTGATTTACATTTCTCTAATTGCTAGAGATATTGAACACATTTTCATATATTTGTTGATTGATTGTATATCTTCTTCTGTGAAGTGTCTATTCAGTTCCTTTGTCCACTTATTGATTGGGTTATTTTTTTTAAGTTTTTTGAGTTATTTATATATCCTGGAGATTAATGCTGTATATGAAGTGCATGTGGTAAATATTTTCTCCCATTCTGTAGGCTCTCTCTTCATATTCTTGATTGTGTTCTTTGCTGTGAAGAAGGTTTTTAGTTTAATTCCATCCCATTCGTTCATTTTTGATTTTACATTTTGCGCTTTAGGAGTCTTGTTAAGGAAATTGGTTTCTAAGCTGACATGATGTGGATTTTGGCCTTCAAGTATCAATTTAAATCTATGAATTTTTAAACTTACTAATTTAAATCTACTGAATCTAATCAAAACATTCTTGGATCATAGTTCTTGGTATATTGCAATGTCATAAAAATTTTAAAGGCAACTCATTAGTATGTACACACACAACTACTATGGTTTTGATTTTTAATAAATAAATTTGGAGGGACTTATAATATTTACAAATGAACTTTAAAATGCAATTTCCAGTCACCCCTAATGTTCTCTAAATGGGCCCAACTCATAGCACCACAGAGAGAAGAAGCTGCAAAAGTGATATCTATGCTTTTCTGCTCACCATATTGCATAGAATTTTTTTTATAATGACAGTTTTTTTTATTTTTTCACATCCAATTAAAATTGTTTTTGTTTTTGATGAACCATTATTTTATTTATTCATTTATATATGGTGCTGAGAATTGAACCCAGTGAATGAACCTAGAATATATTAGAGATGTGTATATTTGATTCACATTTTAAGTGCTAAGCTTAAAAATATGCTACTGATGCTTAATGCTTTAAAAATTGTAATGCTTGCTTAGTAATAGTATTATATTCTTCAGATTACTTAGGCTTTTGCTCCTTTCCTCCTCCCCTCCTTCCCTTTCATCTATTATTCATTTTATACTTTCTTCAATGTAGATTTCTCCTAATGGAAATAATAATAAGAAGAATAATGAACCAGATAATCTACACTATAGACCTGGTCATACCTGTAAGTCATGGGTTTGGATGAGAGCCACTTATCATTTTTTATATAATTATTGGGGTCAAGAACATGAACCATGGAGATAAATTGCCTGATTTGAATATTAGATCTAGCACTTATAGGGAAACTGTATTTTTTTCTGTTCCTTAGTTTCTTCTTCTTTAAAATAAAGATAATAATACTAAAATTGTGAGTATTAAATGAGTTATAAACTTTTTTGATGAGTGCCTGCCATAAGTGTTTGCTTTTAATTCTATGCTTATTTCCTTTTGCAAAACTGTTTTTAAAGTGAATTATTTCATAGAATTATGAAGGTCATTTTATAAAGCAAAAAATGTAAACAAAGTATATAAAGTAAAACTTAGCAATTTATTTGTTTTCCAGAAGAATACACTTATCACTAAGCAGGATTATTTATATATACATTAATCTCTATCTGGTATTAGAATAATTTCCCCAAATATCAATACTTTCCCTGACTATTTATACTTCTTACATTATTCTCTCTCTTCTTAGGAATACCTTCTCAGCAAAATTCAAATCTGAAGAGCATTGGCATTTGAGTTATAGCAAACATGCACAAGATAGAAAGGAAAATTGTTTCAATTACTTATATCACTAAATTTGTGGTATGGACTTATAATAAGTTCAGTGGAGAATAAGAAACAATTTCAGCCATCTGATCAAATTTGAAAGTCATAAATTTCAAGTCAAAGTGAAAGATATATTTGAGTGACAAGGGATGAAATTTACATCTTAAAAGCTTGATATGGAAACAGACATAACATCAAACCATGAGTATCTTTAATCCATTTTTTAAAAATAAATCCTTGAGGACAGAAATTTCTGGAAGATTTCAGTATAAATATTAAACATTATCTTCAATTAAAAATGCTCCATTAAAAACACAGTGACGTATATATAATTAGTTAATGTTAAAAATGAAATAAGCAGGAAAAATCTTATCATGTTTATATAACATGTGAAATGATATAAGTATTAATTTCTATTCATAAGCAGATAAATTTCTTTAAAAATCTTCTTTAATAAGGAGCTATTGGAACTTGAGTGTGGTAGTTATTTAAGGGTCAATTCATTAGAAGCCAATCAGGGGTAATAGATATTTGACCATCAAAGTCTAAAATTATGCTATTCAGTGAAAATAAAATGGAAGTTGAATTAATAATTTAATTTTTCATCATAGAACCATTTAAAAATCTAAACTAAGAATAAATGAAATTAAAATTAATTGTGTGCTTTCATAAATCAATATCTAAATTCTCATTTTAACACACTTCAATTTAGAAGTAGTTAATTCCTTTTTTTGTCATTGTTTTATCCTAAAATTTTGATATACAGTAGTAATATATCTTAATTTTTATTGGCCAAAATTTAAATTTTCTGTAGCCACATATGACTAGTGACTAATGTAGTATACATTGTAGGTCTAGATGTAGGAGAAGGTTTAAGTGAGTTTGAAGTAAATGATGGTTTCTATTTTTTCATCCTTTCCCATAAAGAGTCCAGATTAGCCTGTGTGATTTTAGCTAAGGTCATTTCTATTCCTTAAACATCATTGCTAGGTAGAAACAAGTTTAGAAAGAGGGCTTTCTTTCTCGTTTATTGTGAAATACGTACATGCTAGGTCTCATGTTCATGACAACCTAAATTTCCAGAATATTGTATAAAATACTAAATTACTATTCATATTATTATTGTTTATGCCTGTACAGCAGAAATAATAAAAGAGAGAAACATTTAATAGAAATAATTAGGTCCTGATCTTATCACTGGAAATATAGTGTGTGCCTTCCAGAAATCTGGAAGTTCAAGCCATTCAAGAGAGTCACCACCAATATACCTTGGCTACGTACAGAGATTAATGAATTTTTATCACCCAATGCCACTTTTCATGATGGGGTAAAGAGGACATGGTAAATTGGGCACTGGACTCTAAAGACTTTGGCCTAAAGCATGATACATGACACTTTTTTAATAGAGTTCATTGACCAAAGTAAGTCACACATTCAATAGCAAGTCATACATTCAATCCTAAGTCAAATGGGATATAGCATGGGATTCTACCAGGTACAGAAAGAAGTATGTTTGTGAATAGTGCTAGAAACTAGCTCAGGAAATAATAGAAGCCTTGTTAAATGACATAATGGCACCAACTTTAATGAGTCAATGAAAGTCAGATATATTGAAAAGATACACATAGGTCCTAAAAGTTAACAAGCATTAATTCCTCACCTAAATACTCAATGGTAAAACAGTAATGAGAACTATTAACAGTAACCATACACAAGAGATGTTACCTACAAATTAATCCAAATAAAAACAGAACATTACAGTATATTCTATTCAAAGAATTCAAATAGAAAAGTTTTAATAAACTAGTTTGAGCATAGGTTATGGTAATTGTGCTAGTGATTTGTAAATATGATTGTCTAGTTGGTATCCATACTAACTTGTGCCTAACTTTGCTGAGTTCTCTACAGTGTTCACTGTGTGTTTTGTCACTTGCCAAGGCTAAGGTCCCTTGAATGCCCTTCCCAGAATGTTTCTAGTTATCCTAGTTAATAAGAGATATTTTTTAAATGAAGTTTGGAGATCACTCAGGAGTAAACCAACAGCTATTTTGTTTTCATGCACAGAAGAATGGGGAAAACGTTTTTTTTTTGTTTTTGTTTTTGTTTTTACAACTCATGCACCTCTTATTTGCTGTCTTACTTCATTGGTGTGAGAAAATTTGGGGACAACAGTTGCTCCATTTCTTTTAGATTTCTGACTCCTAAGCCAATTGTGTGTTTAGCACTGTAAAGATGGGCAGTACCTTACCTTCCAGAACACTCCATCCAAGGTGAAAATGGGAAGAACTGACCCCTGACCCAAGTGCCAAGTGTTTGTTGTGAATTTCAGTCTGCTCAGGCTCACAGATCCCAGCTCATTCTTATAGGGTTAATCCTGACTTTTTTTCTTCTTTACATTTTCTGTCTTTTAGCTTTCAACTTCCAGTATCAGAAACAAAGACAATAGTCTCAAAGACACTGCTTAATCAACTGACACAATTGTATACCATCAAATCTGTGCAACACCTTGCTCACCTTACATGAAGGAGTGTTGAACTTTGACCAGTACACAATTTGGTATCATGCTTCTTATAGAACAAAATCTTAAGAATATGTTCTTTGAATTCACTCTGGGTTATCAGGAAGGGATCTAAGTAAATTGCAGTCATAAAGGAAACTCTGGAAGCCCATGACATGCAGTGGTAAGACAGTTAGGCCTATTGACACCTATGGATATTCTATGCGTCACATAAGTGAAATTCTTGGTAACAAAGACTTTGTTGCCATAGAACATGTTAGCAAATATTAGGATTATGTTGGCATTCCATTAAAGTGCACTAGAGAACATATGGAAGAAAAAATAGCAAAGTTTTTAGCTTAAGGTCCGCATAGGGACCTGAAATCTTATGATTGCTCTAAGGAAACACATTCTGCAGCCACAAGGTAGAGATTGATAATATCAAAATCCAAAATCTAATTCTTCAGATAACTCAGTTATCTTCAAGGTTAGACAGCTGGGTTACAAGGTAAGTTATATTCACAAACATGCAGTTTATTTATTTATTGCACATAGGATGTTTATTAGGAAAATATGAACTATCAACAATTGGAATGTGGCCATATGGGCAGATTTCACGGGTCTGAAACCTTGAACTCTTAAATACCCTGTAATTTTCTTTAGCAGCAGAAGAACACCTCCATCCATTTTATATGGAAGGTAATCTCTGCTTGTCTGAAGAACCACCAGCTGCCAATCCAACGGTAAATATATTGCAAGAAAATGTTAATCCTCACCAGGATCTATTCCTGCACATTTGACTTTCTGCTCTATATCTATAACTAGACTCAATTTCCACCAGGTACCCCAAATTGAGATTCAAAATATGATCCTTGAGGAAATGTGCTATATAACAAGAGTATTATATGATTATTATCAATTTAGAGTGTCAGAAACTTGGGGATCTTGAGGATGTGCTATTGGGAGCAAAGACTATAAGTGAATCAGTACAGGCTTACTGATAAGCACAGAATCTAAGTTCAGGCTTAAGGTTCTGGTAGTAGCTCTACCAATTGGGTCAGTTGTTTGATAGAATTATCAATCTCAGAATGATCTGCAACGAGTAAAAGAGTGAAATTAAGATATCAGGAGGAGTTTAGGAAGCTATGCAAAGGCTTGGGGCGATTGGAATGCTAGAGTGGACTTATCATGAAAGGTCTACTCAATTGAATCCCTGTGTCCCTGGGAAGTCTCAGAAAGCATTCATTTCACCACAGCTGACAGAAATTCAAGAAGGAAGCCCTTACACCATTGAATGCACTCTGGTGATTCCTTTCTATATGCCAGGAATTACAATGAAATATTGAGATGCTAAAATTCAATGGGGATGGAGAAATCCTGGAGTGGCAACAGTCAAATCACGCAATAAAAGTTGGGCTTTGTTTGCATAATGGACAGTGACTCTGAGAGACTGAATATACCAATGGACAATGGCCAGATTGCATATAAAAATAAAACACTGACTCATAGCCTGTAGCAACGAGCCCAGGAAACCAGCCACTTATGTGCAATACATAAGCCAACCTGCTGTAAGTCAGAATTGCAGGAAGCCAGATTGTTATCTCTAGACAAATATAGGAAGCTCAACAATAACTTCAGTCTCCAAATGTTTAAGAGTAGATTAATAAATGACAGCATTCCTAATTTGTTGTTCCTCTTCCAAACTGAAAAATCCATATATGTGCTTATAACTGATCCCAGAGCACACCCTCTGCTAATTTGTCCACATAGAGCTTCCCTGTGGCACCAGCCTCCAATCAGGGCATATCTGAAGCTGTCCCCAAACTGCTTTCCTCCTCTGCCTGCCTTTAGTCTTTATATATATATATATATATATATATATATATATATATATATATATATATATACCTTTGTTTTGTTTATTTGTTTTTATATGCTGCTGAGGATTGAACCTAGGGCCTCACACGTATTAGGCAAGCGTTGTACTACTGAGCCATAACCCTAGCCCTGCCTTTAGTGTTTACCAACACATAGATGGTCAAGGGTTGCTGTCTTTTTTTTTTTTTTTTGGTACTATTGGTGGATCTTAAAATCTCAGTAGTCTGTATGAAGTATCCCTGGGTGTGGTGGTGCATGCCTGTCATCCCAGAGACAGCAACTTAGTGAGGCCCTAGCAACTTAGTGAGACCCTGTCTCAAAATAAAAAATAAAACAGGGCTGGGGGATGTAACTCAATGGTACAGTGCCCCTGGGTTCAATCCCCAATAGCAAAATAAAAGTTAGAATTTTTTAAAAAAAGTATATTCATGTTTAAAGGTGCATATGGCTGACATACAATCAATGCCCAGAGCAAGTGAACTCAAAGAGCCAGTAACTGCCTGGGTGAATGCTAAGAATGAGTATGTTGGCTTCCATCTGGGATAGACAACTTTTGGTGATTCTTTATTTTTTATTTATTTTTTATTTTTTTTATTGTTGGTCGTTCAAAACATTACATCTAACTTGATATATTTCACAGTTTGATTCAAAAGGGTTATGAACTCCCATTTTACCCCATATACAGATTGCTGAATCACATCAGTTACATCAATTACATTGCCATTGATTTACATATTGCCATTCTAGTGTCTTATGAATTCTGCTCTCTATCCTATCCTCTACTATCCCCCTCCCCTCTCCTCCCCTCCCCTCTTCTCTCTCAACCCCCTCTACTGTAAAACACTTCTTCCACTTGTATTATTCTTCCCTTACCCCTCACTTCCTCTTGTATGTAATTTTGTATAACCCTGAGGATTACCTTCCCTTTCCCTGCAATTTCCCTTCTCTCTCCCTTTCCCTCCCCCCTCTCATCCCTATTAATGTTAATCTTCTTCTCCTGCTCTTCGTCCCTACTCTGTCCTTAGTTACTCCCCTTATATCAAAGAAGTCATTTGGCATTTGTTTTTTAAGGATTGGCTAGCTTCACTTAGCATAATCTGCTCTAATGCCATCCATTTCCCTCCAAATTCTATGATTTTGTCATTTCTTAATGCAGAGTAATACTCCATTGTGTATAAATGCCACATTTTTTTTATCCATTCATCTATTGAAGGGCATCTAGGTTGGTTCCACAATCTTGCTATCGTGAATTGTGCTGCTATGAACATCGATGTAGCAGTGTCCCTGTAGCATGCTCTTATTAGGTCTTTGGGAAATAGAGCGAGAAGGGGAATAGCTGGGTCAAATGGTGGTTCCATTCCCAGCTTTCCAAGAAATCTCCATACTGCTTTCCAAATTGGCTGCACCAGTTTGCAGTCCCACCAACAAAGAACCAGTGTACCCTTTTCCCCACATCCTCGCCAGCACTTGTTGTTATTTGACTTCATAATGGCTGCCAATCTTACTGGAGTGAGATGGTATCTTAGGGTGGTTTTGATTTGCATTTCTCTGACTGCTAGAGATGGTGAGCATTTTTTTATGTACTTATTGATTGATTGTATGTCCTCCTCTGAGAAGTGTCTGTTCAGGTCCTTGGCCCATTTGTTGATTGGGTTATTTGTTGTCTTTCTGTCTAATTTTTTGAGTTCTTTGTATACTCTGGATATTAGGGCTCTATCTGAAGTGTGAGGAGTAAAGATTTGTTCCCAGGATGTAGGCTCCCTATTTACCTCTCTTATTGTTTCTTTTGCTGAGAAAAAACTTTTTAGTTTGAGTAAGTCCCATTTGTTAATTCTAGTTGTTAACTCTTGCGCTATGGGTGTCCCATTGAGGAATTTGGAGCCCGACCCCACGGTATGTAGATCATAGCCAACTTTTTCTTCTATCAGACGCCATGTCTCTGATTTGATATCAAGCTCCTTGATCCATTTTGAGTTAACTTTTGTGCATGGCGAGAGAAAGGGATTCAGTTTCATTTTGATGCAAATGGATTTTCAGTTTTCCCAGCACCATTTGTTGAAGATGCTATCCTTCCTCCATTGCATGCTTTTAGCCCCTTTATCAAATATAAGATAGTTGTAGTTTTGTGGATTGATTTCTGTGTCCTCTATTCTGTACCATTGGTCCACCCGCCTGTTTTGGTACCAGTACCATGCTGTTTTTGTTACTATTGCTCTGTAGTATAGTTTGAAGTCTGGTATCACTATCCCACCTGATTCACACTTCCTGCTTAGCATTGTTTTTGCTATTCTGAGTCTTTTATTATTCCATATGAATTTCATGATTCTTTTATCTATTTCTACAAGAAATGCTGTTGGGATTTTGATTGGCATTGCATTGAACTTATAGAGAACTTTTGGTAATATCGCCATTTGGATGATGTTAGTTCGGCCTATCCATGAACAGGGTATATTTTTCCATCTTCTAAGGTCTTCTTCTATATCTTTCTTTAGGGTTCTGTAGTTTTCATTGTATAAGTCTTTCACCTCTTTTGTTAGGTTGACTCCCAAGTATTTTATTTTTTGGGGGGATATTGTGAATGGAGTAGTTGTCCTCATTTCCATTTCAGAGGATTTGTTGCTGATATACAGGAATGCATTTGATTTATGCGTGTTGATCTTATATCCTGCCACTTTGCTGAATTCATTTATTAGCTCTAATAGTTTCTTTGTAGACCCTTTTGGGTCTGCTAGGTAAAGAATCATGTCATCTGCAAATAGTGATAATTTAAGTTCTTCTTTTTTTATTTTTATGCCTTTAATTTCTTTCGTCTGTCTAATTGCTCTGGCCAGTGTTTCGAGGACTATGTTGAACAGAAGTGGTGAGAGAGGGCATCCCTGTCTTGTACCAGATCTTAGAGGGAATGCCTTCAATTTTTCTCCATTCAGAATGATGCTGGCCTGTGGCTTATCATAGATTGCTTTTACAATGAGTGGCAGCCCAAACAGGGTTGCTGTCTTGATATAGTAAATGGCTGAATAAATTGAATTTGCTTTTCTCTTTTGTTTGATCTTTTATTGTCACAAAGAAAACATTCTGATTTTCAGAGACCTTTGACTTTGGCTAGTTGATAACAGTTTCTCTAGAACCAAAATAGTCAGTGCAGACTACTAAAGTCCAGCTTGGTTTGTTAAATGGAAAAACTCTAGGCCAAATTAAGAGAATTCTGATGTAAGTCAAGATATTTACAGACCAATCAATTCTCAGACCTGTGGCACTTCAGGGACCTAAACTCCCTTGAAGGAAGACGAGCAAATGCTAAGACATGACTCCCGGTTAAACTTCCTCCATCTTTCCAGAGACCGGTAGTCTTCTATGTGGTATTCTTTTTGTTGGAAGAAGTTAAAAATGTATGTTAATTTAGTGCTCAATTGCATTTCAGAGTATGATAAAATGCATTTTCTTGTTTGTGTGGGGAGTATGCTAGGTTGAAAAAATGATTCAATTTTTAAGCCCCATGAGAATTTTGAATTTTGTGCCTTAAGACTTCTTTGGGTATAAAGTAAGACATAAATCAATAGTGCTAAAATATAAATTAGATTTTAGGTCACAATATAATATATGATATTAATTTGAAGCTTAGGAATGGAAATGGTTTATATTTCTTAAAGTGAGTGACTATTTATAGTTTCCTATGCTAATTAAGGTATGTATCATTTTGCTTTGTGTACGCATGTTTGTGTGTGTGAGAGAGAGAGAAAAAGAGAGAGAGAAAGAGAGAGAGGGAGGGAGGGAGAAAGAAAAAGAGAAAAGAAGGAGGAGAGGGAGAGAGTTTAAAAATGATTAGATGAGACTATGATTTGTTTATAAGTGTGTTTAAGTTTTCTATTATTTTGAAAAATAGTATCCCAAATTTAGCACCTTAAAATGACATCCATTTATTATGTCACAGTTTCAGTGAATCTCAAATGCAGGTACAGCTAAACTTGTCCCTCTCTCAGTCTCACTAGGCTATAATGAGGGGTCACCAGGCTGTTTTCTCATCAGAGGTTTAACTGGAGAATGTTCTTCCTCCAAGTTCCTTAGAGTCCTTTGGAGAACACAGGGTGGCTTGCTTCAAATCCACAGGTGACAGGCCCTCTTAAGAATTTTTCACCTGATCCAAGCAGGCTTCTCTAGGACAATTCTTCCTTTTACTTATTTATTGCAATCTCAAAATCCACTGATTTGGGATCTTAAATAAAATTCTAAAACTCTTTCATCTTTATTCTGTTGGCTAAAAAACAAAAACAAAAAACAAACCCACAGTTTCCACCTGTACATGGGGGAGGAGATTACACAAGTTCATAACTTATTGGGGTGGCCAAAGGGTATGTGTGACTCAATGTGATAAGCCAGAAACTCCAAGGAGCAATGGAGTAAAGGAAGGAAAAAGGAGGGAAGAAAAAGGGTAAAATAAGGAAGGAAAAAAATCAGAGAAGGAGGAAAGGAGGTGTCAAGCCTGTGGAAAGGATTCTGACATCAATTTCATTTTTGGCTTTTTCCTGCCTCAAAAATGTCCTCCATCCCTCTCAGGTTTAGTACTGATCTTCCTGTGGTCTGTGTTCTCAGTTTTCTGAACATTTAAGACTATAACTTGATATACCTCTCATTTACTTGTTTCAAGTTTAATACCCATTACGCACTGAGGAGTTCCTCAATATTATGGACTCATCCCAATTCCAATTCATCTCCATATTTTCAAAGATTTTAAGCAATTAGAGAAAACACTTGATTCATTGTACCTGAGGAAATAGGAACAGAGTCTATTCAATATGCCAGGGGTGCAGGGAGCACTCTTGTGCTTGTCACTCACTGACCCCTTATTATCATTAATTAATAAAAAGTTAGTTACTTCAATGAAAATTAAATCTGATATATGTAAAAACAAATACACCTTGAATATATTGTGACATCAACATGAACAGATGTCAAAGATGAGCATCATTGGATTTTCAAGGAGTCTTGCATGAAATTCACAAAAAGCAAGGGATAGAAAACCCTAACTTGGCATATACAATAGCAAACAGGATGTCTGAGCAGAGGCAGAGAGAGGAAGGTGCATGAGTTTGCTTAATTTCCTTCTTACTGTGACTTTGTAAGACTTAGTTGTTTTCTAAGTTACTTGTTTATTAATTAACTATAATGATAGTTGCTATTTTCAAGGGGATGGGAGGATTAAATGAGTTGAAATATTTAAAACAGTAATTTTGTTTAATATAAAATGAAAGGTCTGTTAATTGATGAATGAAAAAATCAAATGCTTTTGCATTTAAGACCCACAAACTAATAAAGCAAAGTAAAATGAGCTGAAACAAAGCACATTTAGAAAGTAGAAAATACTGGTTTGTTAAAAACAAAATTCTCCACCCTATATTTCTTTTCTTAGTTATAGTAAATATTTTTTAAAGGTATATTTCTGAGTTGTTAGTAAAATGAATCATATAGTTGTAAATAATTTGGGATATAATGTTCAGTACTTCATACTCTGATGTTTTTGTTTTACCCAAATTTGAGAACTCCTTTTTCTTTTCTCTTCCTGCTCATTGCATATTTCTAATCCTTACCTTGAAGAGACTGGAAGTTTTAAAAACTTATAGTAAGATGCCAGGCCTCCAGTCAAAATGTCTGGCTTCCAGAATCAGATTTGCCTTATTTTATTCACCTCTGAGAAGCTGGAGCAGAGTCCTAGGAATACACAATACTCGGGGAAGGAGCAATCGATTTGTCCCAAGCCAGAAGCTAACAGGCACAGAGATAATCAGAATGGAATCAATGGATTGCTACCTTTCTTACTTAAGTTTCTAATTTTCTTTCACCTTATCATAGATATATCAATTCAGGACAGGGCTGGAATGACCTGATTGGAGAATGTACTCAAACCACCATTACAATTCAGACATTTAAAAACATGTAAAAACTGTAGAGTGGGGAAATAAAAGTGTCCCATAAAGGGAAATTTGAGCTCTGCTTTTTTTTTTCCATTTGACAGAGAAAGAATAAAAACTGTTAGGGTAGGAAGTAGCTAGATATGAACAGGAATGGGAGAAGGAAAATGTCAGAAGAACAGGGTAACTGTACAAGAGCCCCTGCCAGTGACTGACCTGAGAAGCTAGTCTAGTGCCACATTGTAGGAAGAGACCTGGCACTGTCTTCTGTCAGTTCATGGACATAAACCCTGTTCCTGAGGTCATGCATGCGCCCATGAACTGCTCCAAGGGTTCAATGACTATTATATGACCTTCTGCTGGTGGCACTAGAGCAGAAGGGCAAAATGACCCAAGTACAAAGGCACATGTCCTCAATTTAAACCCAGTGCTGGCATCTGACATCCCCCCAAAAGGCAGCAGCTACACAAAGCATTGGGCCCAATGTCCAGTAATAAATTCTAGCTTATCTAATCATTCCGTAGTATTTCTTAGCTGCTCAGCTCAATGAGTAGTGATAAAGTGTACAACAACAACTGATGGCCAGAATTAGTGAAAATCATCAAACTTTATGATCATGTTTTATTTTATTTGATACTTAGGACAAATGTCTCTTACTTATTGGCAAAAGAAGCCAAGAAATATAGCAGAATGTTTAATATGCTACTTCAATTGGCCATCAAGCTTTAAAAATTAGGTCTCATTGCTATTTTACAAAGAATTACACTGAAACTCAACAAGTTAAGTCACATGGGGAGTATTTAAACTAGATATCAAACAACTGTCTCAAATAGCTAAAATAAATAAATTTATAGCTTTTATTATCTTACCATCTCACTGTCAGTGGTATTTACAGCAATTCATTTTTTTTATAATTTTAGCTTAACAACACAGTCATTCTAATTTAAATGAAAGAAGAGTCATCTATTATCACTCTTCTACATTTTCTGCAGTTCAGTACATGTCCAATTTCATTCAGAGACATTCAAAAGATTTTCTTTATTTCTTTCAAAACCATTATTACTTAGATGGTATCTCTTCATTAAGCTTGAATAAGAGCACAGATTTTCAATTCTTTGGAGAGATTCAAAGCTATCAATTGCTGTTACCTTTTTATTATTTCTTCAGGGTCTCATTTGGTACCATCTAGTAAATTTCAAAGGCTAAAAATGTCCACTTCAGACATGTTTTCTGATTCTGAGATAAAAGTCATACTTGGAAAGATAATATAAAAGAGAAAGAGAAAGAAGAAGAAGAAAAAATATGGAATCTAAAAGGTTAGGAAAGCATCAATGCATGAATTCACTCAACCTCAAGATCATGACTTTATATTTCATTTTAGATTTCTTCCCTAGTAAGTGAATAATTTACAAGTACAATTTCTAAATACATAGTTCTTATTTATTTTTCAGATTAGTTTCTTATATTTTCCCACTTATTTCAATGAATAAATTCTTATCTTCTCTTAGGGTTCCTGTCACAATTCTTTGTATCCAGACCTCCTCTATTTTAGCCTTCTCTGATTTTTTTTTCTTTCATTGTCCCTACCTTCTTCTCTTTTTGCTGCAGCTGTTAAGTTAGGGGGGGAAATCAGAAAGCTATTGATATTGCTATCTTTCTCCTGTCACTTTCATCAGAAAAATGGAGTTCCAATGTGCAGCGTCTCGTTGCTTAGCAACAGTATTTTCAACATCCCTACCAACATAAAGAGTGTGAAGCTGGGTCTTGCTAATGCAACTGCAGAGAAAAAAGAGCATAGTATGAGTGAAAATAAGAAAAATAAACCCCCCAAAACTCAACAATTTCAGTACATAATGAATACAGAATAGGTCCAACACTTTTTTCAGGGGGAGCTTTCTTTTTACCACGACATATCACTTACAGAAAAGTTTATTCTCTGAAGCAACACTTCAGGAGTTATAGAATCAAATCTGCTGACATGACTATGTTCTACATTAAGTTACTACACTAGCCCATTATTTTATTTTTCTAAACATATATTTAGGATTCCGTGAATAGGCAGCTTTACTATAAATATATTTAGTACAAAATAGGATTACAAAGAGCTTTTAATTGTTTTCAAACTTGTTATCATAGTTTGATTGATTTAATAAATGAGCTAATGGCCTTACTATATCTATGTATACAGTCCTATTATTTTTTTGTGATTTTATTTTAATCCCATATTATCTCTTTCTTTGTATAAACTCGTATTTTTCTATGTTTTGTATGTTATCATTGTCTTATGTTTAAATAAAACATTTTGATTTATTTTCATTTGTATTGTTCATTGATATGTTTGAAAATTAAGAGATGATAGAAAAGTTAACATCTGAGCTTCAGAATTAAAATAATTAACAAGAGTATATATTCAATGAAAAGAGAGAAAACAATGCCTTAAATTTTGCTTACTTATTTAATAAATATTTTTCATACCACAGTAATTTAGAACTCTATATTACAATTTCACATGGCATTTGTATATATTTCACAGAAAACTAATTCTAAGTTTATTTAAAGGTTATCTGAATTTAATATATTTTATATAATGTTGTGATATCCTGCTATTAATAGAAGTTACAGAAACTGGTATTGATGTTCCAATTTTGCTTTAGCCTTTATTTGCTTTGTAATCAGGAACATGATTTTTAAGCTACCTAAAACTCAGTTTTCTTATGTTTAAATGAGAATAATACTTCCTAATTTCAATTCTTCTACAAAAATTAAAGTGAGATGATGAATGGAAAACATGAAGCATGTCTGACATGCAAAAATATTCAATCATTTTAAAGCTATTGTTACTTAGACATTTTAAAAAAATCGAATGCTTAGACTGGATGGATTTTTTTTTCCACTTTTAGCTTTTTCCATGCAAATAAACATTTTAAACATTAAGATATGCTGAAAAAGCCATACTCATAATGTTAAGTGTTTAAGCAGATAGAATCCATAGAAATACTTGATATATGGGTAATTTAAAGCCTTAGTAATGGCCATTAATATAGACCTGTTACATATTAATATTTATTCATATTTTTGAATAAAAGTATATATAGTAGACTGGGAAACATGGTCAAAAAGTTCTTTATTTTCAACTTTATTATTGTGTACTTTTTTTTTTATAAAGGATACTCTTCCTTTAAAATAATAATAGTTAATTTCATATCCATAAAGGAAGGATATTCTCTCTCCAAAAATCATAAGTAAAACTATGGAAATAAATAATGGTATAAGCTCAGAGAATGGAAAGAAGGATGGTGAAGCATTAGCAAACAGTACTCCTCAAACACCTTCATAAGCCGGCAGTATGACTGAGCCTCAGCTGAGAGTAGTGTTTGCTATCTATATATCAAGAGAGAGACTGTGTAAATGTACCCCAAGAGAGAGAGACTGTGTAAATGTACCCCCTGAAGAAACTCAGAGGTCTGAGGGATGAACAAGTAGTATGGAATATGGATTTGAGATATGTGACTAATAGGGAATCAGTTAGGAGTCAATACCAAATACCAGGCACCCATATTCTTGATACTTGGAAGAACATGTGACATAGAAGAAAAAATAAATCTCTTATAAAAACCTCAACACTTTGACACCTAAAGTTTCCAATGCAATTATCACTTTCTTTTTTTTTTTTTCACTACTTTCTCCAAAATGAAGATCTCTGGACCAGCCCTACAAAAATATATTTGCAGGCCATCTTACTGACTCTAAAATTATGTTCAGAATCACAATATATGTAAGGAAAGCTTGTAATTTAAAACATATAGTTAAAAAAAAATTAACAAAAAAAGTCTCAAGAAAAACAGAAAAAAACACTAGGATATAGATATTAATGAAGATGATGTTTTATAATGTCTACAGGATATTTCAAAATGAATGATAATAACTGTTATATCTTCTTATAAAGTTTGAATAAAATATGTAGTTCATTAAAGTTCTGATTGAGTGTATAGTTTATATTGATTAAATATCTCTAAAAAGAGGAGAGAAAAAATAAATATGTGCAACTAAAAGCAGGGAACATGAAAATAGGAGATCCAATTTTTCACGTGTAGGATTTCTAAATGGAAATAAACAAAGATTTGGAGGAGATGATTTCCTTATTAGTTTTTTTAAGGTGGAAACAATTCCTGTGTGAAAACAAGAGGATTGGATTATAATAAACTTGAGAAATGCTTAGTCCTTGAATTAAATAATAGCTATATATTGATATATTATTACTTTTTAGAATATCAATGATAAACATATATAAAGTTCCAGAAAGTGAAAAATATGATTTACAAGGGGATGACTTTCAGAAAGATTGACACAATGAGGCAAAGAATTCAATGTGCTGGAGGAAATTAATTTTAGGTTTAGGATAATAAGCTAAGCTTTTAAATAAGTGCACAGAAAAATACATAAAATTTTCAGACATGAAAAGTCTCAGAAATTCTATATTCTATGCCCCCACACTTTTTTTTTTTTTTTTTAGAAAATTTCTTATTTCTTATTACCTTTTTTCCTCTGGAGAATCTGATTCATATAATCCCTAAGAAATTCCCTATATATGACTTATAAGGATTGGCTTACCTGAGAGTAGAGTCTGATATGTCCCACAGTCTCCTATCAATCTGAAGACTCAGGAAAGTTGTTGAAATAGTGCCAGTTTGGGTCTGGCGGCCTGGAAAACAAGTGTACCAATGTCTGAGCCCAGAATGGAAGACTAATGTTTGAGCTTAAGCAGTCAGAGAGAATTTTTTGCTTCCTTTGCCTTCTTGCTCTATTCAGGCCCTCAGTGGATTGGATGATGCCCACCCACACTGGGGAGGGCAATCTGCTTTACTAAAACTACTGATTCAAATGCTAATCTCTTACAGAAACACACTCCCAGTTTAACCAGAAGTAATATTTAGCCAAACATCTGGCACCCTGTGCCTCAGTCAAGTTAACATAAAAAAGATACTGTTTTGCACATTATGTAAGTATAAACTGAGAAAAAAGAAGGCATACAATATGGGAGGGAAAATCCCTCAGAGATGTATAGCATTCATAAAGAACCATTACTTCTTAAGGAAATAATATTTAGTGCACCATGACACAGTGTTCAAGTACTGTAGGGGAGTGGAAAGATTTTCATCATCTTTGAAACTGAAAGATTTTCATCATTTTTGAGCTGAAGTTGAAAGATGATAAAAATGTCAGTTCTAATTTTTTAAAGAATGGAAATTTAAATTAAAACTCCAGGCAACATAAAATGTTGTATAGGTTAATGGACTTATAATGTGTTACATCACAATAAGCCCATTGGAAATTAAAATATTGTAATTCAAAAATGCATTTAATACAGCTAATCTACTGAACATCAAATCTTATTCAGTATTTGTTGTTTGCCTTTATGATTGTGTGGCTGGCTGGGAGATACAGCTCACTGCAGCTGCCCATCATCACTAGAGAGTTCTGTAACACATATTGCCAAATCAGGAAATCATCATTTAAAGTTACAAGTACAGTTTCTACTAAAAGTGTCTTGCATTTGCACCAATATAAAGTAAAAAAGTAGTCATACACATAATATCAAAATGAATTAGACTGTAATTTATAACTAAAAAGGACTAATAAAATACAAATATAGAAATAATTTTCTATGTAAAAATTTTGAAATAATAGCAATTGTAGCACATTACTTTTTGGGGAAGGGAGTAACATTTTTTAAATTGTTTAATAAAAAACTTTATTAGTATATTTGAATATTTAGTAGCTACCTATAGAAAAGCAATAGTTAAATATAACTGACATACAACTTAAACATAAGTTATAGCAAACCTAACAATGTCAGAGTAAAAATAGGAATAAATTCATTTGCAGCTGATAAGAGAGACTTAAATATAAATTGAATTAAAGATAAATACCCAGCTTACATTTAAAAATAAGAAGTCCAGATATGATTTCAGGAAATGATGGAAAAAGAAATAAAATTTAATATTTTTAAATTATAAAAAAGCAAAGAATAATTTAAAATTATGATGTAATTATGATACAAAGGTGAAAGGAGATGGTTTGTGATAAAGTCTCAGATATCATAAGTTATAGAAAATGTCTAAAAGCAATGTCAAGAAATAGTGATGTAAGCATGTAGTTTAGACTTAAAAATTCCATAAAATATTCTAAAATCAAATATTTTCATTAGTTCATAAACTAATGAAATTGGAGGTATTGGAGATAGTGACACTTATTTTTTATTATTAGCCCATCTGCAATACATTTTTTTTGCTCAAGTGCTTTCATTATTTAGATAAATTTCTACATATATTAGTATGAATAAGCATATATAAATACATATATTTGGAAACAAACTTTAGTTTTTAATGCATAAACTGTGTGTTTTAGTCAATGATAAAAGTATAGAATAATCTTTAAAAAATGCAAGAGCATAACTTGAATTTTTCAAAGATTACAAGTGATTTTTAAGAACAGGCCTTACCAATAAAATTTAAGAATATTAAAATAAAAAGTTTCAATATAAATTCATCAATAACCAGATAAAAGACAATAGAAAGAAAAACCACAACCTATATTACATTTAATAAAAGACTAAAGCAATTCTCCCAATGATTAAAAAATAATCAAGGATTCTATTTTTACTACTTCCATTAAATATTTTATTTCAAGTCATAGCACAATAAAATTATAAAAACATTTAAAAGATAGACTTTAATGAGAGATTTGGAAAAAATAGATTATTGTGATGGTTTCACAACTGCATAAGTATTCCTCCCAAAATTTGGATCACATAATTTAAGTATGTGAACTTTATGCAACAAAATGTATTGCAGTCAACTGTTGCAAATAAAAAGCAGAGTAAAGCTGCATTTATTCACAGGTAATATGATTTCTTAAGTAGAACATTCAATTGATTCCACCTCAAACCATATACTGACTGAACAAGGTGGAAGGATACACAGGTTTCAAACAGAAACAATTTTACATTTATACAAAGCATCAATTAAAAATAAGAAAATACATATCACCAAGACGGTGTCTACTATCTATGAACAAATCTAAAGTAGGTTGTATAAACCTAGTATATGGAAAATGACAAAGCATTACTGAGTGATAGTAAAGAAGAAGTAAACAGATAACCACTATCTATAAGTAGATATGGAAAGAAAAAACATTATGAAAAAAGGTCGATTTTCTCCCAACTGAACTATATTCAATCAATCATAATATTAATTCCAGTAGCTTTTAAAAATAGAAAATTCATAAGAATATGCCAAGATTTATATGGAAAGACATCAAAGGAAGGATGTTTAAAGACATCTGAGCATGTTCATAAAATAACTTTAATTTAAACATGAAAAGGAGTACACTCCTAATACCCAAAATAAAAATGCTTAATCTCAAAATGATTATGTTGACAAAAGAAATGAGTCAAAAGAAGAGTTCACTGTGTGATTCCATTTATATGACTTCTACAATGGGCAAAACTAATCTATAATGGTTGAAGTCAACAATTGGTTGCTTCTTTGATAGGGGAGAGGATTAACTAGAAATGGCAGCAAGCCACCTCATAGGATGAAAGTGTACTATTTATTTTATTTTGGGCAATAGATACAGAAGTGTGTACAAACGTAATAACTAATCAGCTGAGCATTTAAACTATATTTTTGGTATATGCCTCAATTAAAATAAATGGATATATATTTCCAATAAATGCATCTCCAAATTTTTTAGAGTCATTATTTTTAGTGATATTTTTTAAATATATTCCTCAAAAATAAGTATTCTCTTATTATATTTCATAGTTTGCCTTTTGTACTATATATATACACATATATATATATCTTAAATTAATTCATGAACATCTTCAGATAAGTATGTGAACAACAATACAATTTTTAGTGTGAAGATGATAGTGATTTTAAATCCTTATTGTCAATGTTTTATCTTTTTTAAAGAATGTTTTATTCATATACTGTGAAAGTTATATTTACCTTGATGATTAACATGCACAATTTCCTTCTTTACTTACTGTACAATTAGAAAAAGCAAAGAAAAAATTCCTGATAGTTCATTAGATATAACTTCAAACACAATGCACAACACTTTTTGCTTTGTGAATATTTTTAATATCCAATCCATCGATATTTTCAGCTTTTGATTATACATAAATTTATTTCATTTTATTCATATCTAATAGATCTGTATAGCTGCTATAAAATATTTAGAAGAGAAGTAACTGGTGTCTTCTTCTAGGTTTATTGTTCTTACACTTAACCAAATGATTGATTAGTTCATATTATTTACAACATGTACTTTCTGTGCATAAGTTGTTTTTCTGACTGATCTTTGGTGTATAATAGTGGGTGCATATTAGTTCTAAGCAGAGATGATATTACCAGTGTTTTAGATCGATTTTTAATGTTTCTTTAGTTTAAAATCTTTAGCATTTCAAAAATTATATGGTAATATAAGGAAAAGTAGGGAACTTAACATATGTGAATATACATTGCCAAAATTATCCATAGTCAAGTAAAAATAACCCAGGATGTCCTCATGTGTTTAATATATGCAATTATTTGATAGTGTAATGTAGTAAATATTTCTTTCACAATAAAAACATGTGAAAATAATAAAAATAATGTTAAATTCTAAATTTTTACATACTGAAATTACAGAAGTTTTCACTAATAAAAATATCTAAATGTAGTCAAAATAAAAACAACGTTCATTTCTTGATGCTGTTTTTTTTTTCCTTTTGACTCCAGCAAATAAAGACTCTCTTAATTCTTGATGGAAATAAAAACACATCAAGGAAAGAGAACTTCATATCCATATCCCTGTTGAACATAGATGCAGAAATCCTCAATGAAATTTTGGCAAATCACATACAGAAATATATTAAAAGATAGTGCACCATGATCAAGTGAGATTTATCCAAGGGATGCAAGAGTGGTTCAAAATATGGAAATCAATAACATAATTCATTGTGTCAATAGACTTAAAGACAAGAATTATTTGAGCATCGCAATAGATGCAGAAAAAAACATTTGACAAAATACAGCACCTCTTCATGTTCAAGACACTAGAAAAACTAGGGACAGTAGGAACATACCTCAACATTGTAAAAGCTATTTATGCTAAGCCCAAGGCCAACATCATTTATAAACAGAGAAAAACATGAAAGCATTCCCTCTAAAAACTGGAGCAAAACAAAATACCCTCTATCACCTCTTCTATTCAACATAGTCCTGGAAATGTTAGCCAGAGCATTTAGACAGAAGAAAGAAAGAAGAGGAATATGAATAAGAAAAGAACTCAAACTATCACTACTTGTTAATAACATAGTTCTATATATAGAAGGTCAAAACAAATCCACCAGAATACTTCTAGAACTAATAAATGAATTCAGCAAAGTAGCAGGATATAAAAGCAACATCCATAAATCAAACTCACTTCCATGCATCAGTGATGAATCCACTGAAAGAGAAATTCACAATAGCTTAAGAAAACAAACAAACAAACAAACAAAAAACCTTGGGAATCAATCTAACAAATGAGGTGAAAGACCTTTACAATGAAAACTACAGAACATTAAAGAAAGAAATTGAAGAAGAACTTAGAAGATGGAAAGACGTTCCATGCTCCCAGAGAGGCAGAATTAATATTGTCAAAATGGCCATACTACCAAAAGCATTATACAGATTTAATGCAATTCCTATTAAAATTCCAATGACATCCTTCACAGAACTATAAAAAGCAATCATGAAATTAATTTGGAAAAATAGCTATTGTGAATTGTGCTGCTATAAACATTGATGTGGCTGTGTCTCTGTAGTATGCTATTTTTAAGTCCTTTGGGTATAGACTGAGGAGAGGAATAGCTGGGTCAAATGGTGGTTTCATTCCAAGTTTTCCAAGAAATCTCCGTACTTCTTTCCATATTGGCTGCACCAATTTGCATCCCCACCAGCAATGTCCCACTAGTAATGTATGAGTGTGCCTTTTTCCCTACATCCTCGCCAACACTTATTGTTGTTTGTCTTCATAATAACTGCCATTCTGACTGGAGTGAGATGAAATCTTAGAGTGGTTTTGATTTGCATTTCTAGATGCTCTTCAATGGATGAATGGATAAAAATGTGGCATGTATTCACAATGAAATATTACTAAACAATAAAAGAGAATAAAATCATGGCATTTGCAGGTAAATGGATGGAGTTAGAGAAGATAATGCTAAGTGAAGTTACCCCAAATCCAAATACCTAATGTTTTTTCTGATACAAGGAGGATGATTCTTAGTGCAATAGGGAGAGGGAGAATGGGAGGAATAGACAACTCTAGATAGGGAAGAGGGGTTAGAGGGGAAGGGAGGAGGAATGAGGTTAGAAATGATGGTGGAATGTGATGGGCATTGTTATCCAAAGTACATGTATGAAGATACTGTGTATTCAACCAGAGATAAGAAGAATTGTGCTCTATGTGTGTAATAAGAATTGTAATGCATTCCACTGTTACATATAAATAAAAGAAATTAAAAAAAAGAGAATACAAGTAACAATAAATGTTGGTGAGGATGTGGAGTCTATCAAGTCTTAGTAATGCTTAGCTGAAATGCTGCTCCAGCTGCTCCAGGCTGCAGAGCAAGAATCAGGGATGCTTGAAGAACTTAGCTGATGAGAAGCCTGATAAAGCCTGGGGCAAGTTGAGATGAGAGAATTCTGTCTAACTCCAGTCCTTTTAGCAAATAAATGCATCATTTTTGAGAAGCAGCTCCATCATGATACATGGTGTTGATAGAGAGTAAAAAACATAACAAGGACAACAAATGATCATCTAACTTAAACTACCCTAATACGTGGATCCTTGGTGTGGCTATTTGTAAAACTGAATGTTGATATTGCTCTTTTTCATCAAATGTGTGTGGAATGAGAGAAGAGGCCTGGGCAGTTCCAATGATAAAAAGAGATCCTCATACACATTCTGTGAAAACCTGTAGGACATTTCCTGTGGCTGGTTGATTTAAGAGGGAACATTGTGGGGTCTGCATATTGTGCTGATTGCTGTAAATTGTAATTGTCTGCCACATTACTGGAACACAATTTCACTGAGTATCTTGCTGTCCTGTTTAATTGGAAGGCATACAGTCTATGGAAAACTACATTAATCCATGGGCAGTGGCTAATGATTTGGCTGAATGCAGGAATAATTTAACATCTGTGAGTAAAAGCAAAAGCCACAAATCTGCACAGTTACAATATAATAGAAGTTATGTCTTCTATGCACAGCCCAATGCCACTCTTTCTAATCAGACGGTGCTCCTGGGTAGCTCTCCTTTCACTAGGAGCATCACTGCCACGCTGAGGGTGAATACCTCCATATAACCCAGGCATTTTATTTGTTTGGCAGAGGTTAGTGCTAGGGCTTTGTCAGGGTAGGGGTAAGGGCAGTTGTAGAGACATAAAAATTAATATAGAATAAATAGATATTACAAAAGATTTGGTGAACCAAGTCAGGGATATAAAAGACAATTCTTTTCTTCTTTTAATATTTTTTAGAAAAAAACTAATGCTAATAATATGCAAAATTAGTTTTCTCATGTTTTAAAGGTATATATCTTTGTTGCAGTTAGAGATTTGAGAGGGAGAAAGGAATAGATGATGCCAGTATTTAGAAAAGATATGTGAGAATATACCTCTTGTGACAAATGTAAATGAATATCACAAAATACACATAGTTCATAACGTTCTTTACATTAGGTGGACAAGATAATTTACTCAGCGAGTTCATTAACTCAAATACCCTGGTTGTCTCAAGGAGATTATTGAAACAAAGAAGGGCTATGCAGATTCAACAGGAAATAAAGTTGACCAAGCACTGCACTGATGATGTCTCATTTTGCTAGCCAGTTGGTTAAATACTAGTTACATTAGATACTTACTTTTCACTATGGAAAAATCAGATATATGCCACTGCAATAGAATTTTGCCTCAATTTACAGTTTCTTTATCTACAAATATGTTTATATTATCAGCACTACCCATCTTAGATTTTCTGAATACATTTATCATTGTTGTTTCCTATATAATGTTACATTTGTCTGCAAAATTGATTTTCCAATTAAATTTGTAGATAGTTAATTGAAATCTACAGCTCTTCTATTCTTCCAGCACCTGATACCAATAGGTATACAGAAGATTATAATGATCTATTAAGGTTGAACACAGCAGTGTACACTTGTAATTCCAGTAACTCAGGAGGCTGAGGTAGGAAGATTCCAAGTTCAAGGCCAGCCTCAGTAACTTAAGGAGACCCTTTCTCAAAATTAAAAAAAAGAAAAAGAAAAAAGGGCTAGGAATGTAGCTTAGGGATAAAGCAAAGTGTCTATGGGTTCAATTTTCAGCACCAAATAGAGAAAAGAAAAAGAAATTCTTGACAGCAATGACTCAGGAAGAATATTTTTGTATAATTGGGTTCAAAGTATTCTTTGATACAATGACAAGTATTAGGTATTATCTAATTGATGATGGTATATAAATATCGATTAACTGAATTATTTTTTATAAACTGGAGTTTAGTATCATTATCATAAAATATTTATAATAAAGTATATATATTAGAAAAAATATATATGAGACTATTTAAAAATAGAAATTTAAATTATTCAACAATTGAGACAAATTACTATTTGGCCTATTGTTACAACAATATCAATAACAATTGAAACATTGTAATAACAATAACAAAATAATTGAGACAATTACAATATGACCTATTGTTATGTTTAGGACCCATGTTCAAATATGATGCCCTATAATATATATTTTTTTAAAGAATGTTCTGGTGATGTATCTTGGTTAAGGGGTCTCCAGATGGCAGTCTAGCCTCAGCTGGAAGCAGCTGGAGACACTGGGTATTTCTGGTAAAGGGACCACTTAATAATTATATATCTTTCTCACTGTGGAAACATAGTCATTGAACACAATTTATTGAGTTTGCTATTTATGACTTTCATAAAATATACAAGAAATAGAAATAGTCTCATAGCATTTAGTTACTTTTTCTTTTCTTTTTTTGAGTGCTGGGGATTGAACCCATGGGTGTTTAACCACTGAGCAATATCTATAGGACATACATGTGTGTGTGTGTGTGTGTGTGTGTGTGTGTGTGTGTGTATAATACATATTATATTATATAATATGTATATTTTACATATATTTGTGTGTGTGTGTGTGTGTATGTGTGTGTAATTTGGACACAGGGTCTGGCTGAGTTGCTTAGGACCTCGTTAAATTGCTGAGGCTAGCTTTGAACTCATGATCCTCCGGCCTCAGTCTCTCAAGCCACTGGGATAATTGGTGTGCACCACCATACTTAGAGCACTTATTTACTTTTGAAAGTGAATATACATATAATTATTTTTACTCAAATTTTAAAGAAAGATAAGAAAGGGTACACAAATGAAATTTAATATTTTGTTTTATAGTATTACATTCCAATCTATATGATTAATCAAACCTAATAGCTATTCTTTTCACTCTTAAATTAGTACTTCACATATACCAATAGTCAAATATGCTTGATTGTAAATATCTATAAAATAGATTCTTTCACATATAGTTTCCATAAAATCTATCTTTTAGTTAATTACTCACAGTATGCATAATAAATAATCTTATCCCAATGTACATTTCACAAATAAAAATTATGGGCCTTTCCAAGTAAATTTACATTGCCTATTATCATTAAAATACATTTAAATATCTATTTTATGTATCACTTTAATATATTTAAATATGTATTTTTCTATATCTTTGTTTATCTACTTTATTAGTTAGCTCAAGTCTCCATAACAAATACCATAGACTGAGTGGCTTAAAGAGTAGAAACTTATTTTTTTACAATCATGAAGGCTGGGGAAGAGCAAACTCAAAATATATTCTGATTCTTTTCCTGGTTTAGAGAGTTCTCACTTCTCATTGTGTTTTCACATGAGAGAGAAAAAGAAGAAAAAAGGAAGAAGGAAATAGGAGGAGAAGGAGAGAAGGAGAAGGAGAAGAACAAGAAAAAGGAGGAGGAGAAGGAGAAGGAGAAGTAGGAGGAGGAGGAGAAGGAGAAGGAGAAGAAGATGAAGAAACCCCTATTCTCTCTCTCTCTTTATTTTCTTTGAAGGCTATCAAGCCAATGTGATTAAGGCCCTGAAAATCCTATTTCCAAATACAGTCATATTAGAGATTAAAGCTTCAGTGCATGAATTTTAAGGCAGATGCAATTCATTTAATATTGTCTATTAAAAACAAAGATTAAATACATTAATATTCTAGTACAATCAATTTCCTTTTTGATGACATTTGCAAAAATGAGAATCTAATAACTTGCTATCATTTATTTGATAAATTTTCTGTTTACTGTTGATTTGTACTATAAAATAAGTAAATCATCATTCTTAGTATAATGGGAATGTAAAGTGAAAAATGAAATAATAGAGTAAGCAGCAAATACTCTATTACAGAAGGAATAGATAGAATTCACAGACGAAAGTTCATGAAAATATAAAGAAAAAATTAGTAGATACAAATATAATTAATAGTATATTTGAAGATTTTTTAAAATAACCAACAGAAAATGGCTCTAACAATTGAATAAAAAAGGATGAGTAGAATAAAGACAATTAGTGAGAAAGCAGTGTTTAAGAATCAAGGTTTTTATGTAAGATTTATTTTTAATACTAGATAATATTAGAATGGAAGTATAAGCAAATCAAAATACTAACTTGATTTATCAACTAAATATAAAGTGTGAATTTGGAAAAAGATAATTTGAAATCCAAAGAAATATATTATGAATAATATAATTTAGTAAATTAAATTGAATAATTTCATTGGCTATTAGAAGGAAACTGCTCTATATTCCTACTTTGTCATGGAGTATACATGTGAAAAGTACATAAAGTATGCGGAGTTTTTATTTTTCAAAAGCCATTTTTATTATGTAGAATATTCATTTTAAAAAGGAATTAGTGAAATATGAGTAACAATAATACATTATGAGAACAAAATTGACTAAAAGCTTAAAATGTACAGTTACTTCTCTGAGTGAAGAAATAATAATTTAAATCTAAGCAGTTAATTGAAAGTCATAATACTGAGAACAGGCCCAACGGCCCGCCATCGTGGTAGACACATCTCCCCAGTTGGGGGAGGGGCAGAGCCGCAGCCCGAGCCTGCAAGGTAGGAGGACCTATGACCACCAACAGAACAGGCCCAGCAGCCCGCAGAGGGGCAGAGTCGCTGCCCATGCCTGCAAGGTAGGCGGACCTGCTACCCACTGGCAGAACAGGCCCAGAAGCCTGCCGGAGTGGTTGACACATTCCCCAATTGGAGGAAGGGCAGAGCCACCGCCCGCACCTGTGAGGGAGACTTTGCAACTATACAAGAGCAATATAAATATATAGGGGGAAAATTCAATAACACAACAGTTTCACCAAGCAGAAAGAAACGCAAGCAGTATGAAAAGATAAGGAAAGAAAGGACCACAAGCAATGTAGGTAAACTCAACTTTAGAAGAGGTAATAGCTGCAGCAGATGGAATGTCAGATAAAGAATTCAGGATATACATGCTTCAGATGATCTGGAGTCTCAAGGAAGACATTAGACAACAAAATCAGACAATGAAAGATCACATTGACAATGAATTACATAAACAAATCCAAGAAGCAAAAGATCAACTATACAGGGAGATAGAGGTTATAAAAAACAAACAAACAGAAATCCTAGAAATGCAGGAAGCAATAAACCAACTTAAAAACTCAATTGAGAATACTACCAGCAGAGTAGAATACTTGGAAGATAGAACATCAGACAATGAAGACAAAGTATTTCAACTTGAAAAGAACATAGACAGCTCAGCAAGACTGTTAAGAAACCATGAATAGAACATCCAAGAAATATGGGATAACATAAAGAGACCAAACTTAAGAGTCACTGGGATACAGAAAGGTCTAGAGGTCCAAACCAAAGGAATGAGCAATCTGTTCAATGAAATAATACGAGAAAACTTCCCAGACGTGAAGAATGAGACAGAATTCCAAATCCTAGAAGCCTACAGGATGCCGAATGTGCAAAATCATAAGAGATCCACACCTAGACACATTATAATGAAGAAGCCCAACATACAGAATAAGGAGAGAATTTTAAAAGCTACAAGAGAAAGGAAGCAGATTACATTTAGGGGTAAACCAATCAGGATAACAGCTGATCTTTCAACACAGACTCTGAAAGCTAGAAGATCCTGGAATAACATATTTCAAATGCTTAAAGAAAATGGGTTCCAACCCATTTTCTTTAAGAATTATGTATCCAGCGAAATTAAGCTTCAGGATGGAAGATGAAATTAAAACCTTCCAGGATAAACAAAAGTTAAAAGAATTTGCAGCTAGAAAACCATCTCTTCAAAACATCCTCGGCAAAACATTACAGGAAGAGGAAATGGAAAATAACAATGAAAACCAACAGTGGGAGGTAGTACAGTAAAGGGGGAAAAATAATCAAAGAGGAAAAACAAACCATGTTAAGTAACATAAATAAACAAATATGGCTGGAAGAACAATCCATTTCTCAATAATAACCCTAAATGTTAATGGCTTAAACTCACCAATTAAGAGACACAGGCTAGTAGAATGGATCGCAAAAAAAGACCCAACAATATGCTGCCTACAGGAGAAGCATTGGATAGGAAAAGACATACATGGACTGAAGGTGAAAGGTTGGGAAAAATCATATCATTCATATGGACTTCAGAAACAAGCAGGAGTGTCCATACTCATATCAAATACAATAGATTTCAAGCCAAAGTTAATCAAAAGGGATAAAGAGGGACACTACATACTGTTCAAGGGAACCATACACCAACAAGATATAACAATCATAAATATATATGCCCAAAACATTGGTGGAGCTATGTTCATCAAACAAACTCTTCTCAAGTTCAAGAGTCTAATAGACCACCATACAATAATTATGGGAGACGTCAACACACCTCTCATACCACTGGACAGATCTTCCAAACAAAAGTTGAATAAAGAAACTATAGAACTCAATAACACAATTAATAACCTAGACTTAATTGACATATATAGAATATACCACCCAACATCAAGCAGTTACAATTTTTTCTCAGCAGCACATGGATTCTTCTCAAAAATAGATCATATATTATGTCACAGGGCAACTCTTAGACAGTATAAAGGAGTAGAGATAATATCATGCATCTTATCTGATCATAATGGAATGCAACTGAAAATCAATGATAAAAGAAGAAATGAAAAATCATGCATCACTTGGAGAATGAACAATAGGTTACTGAATGATCAATAGGTTATAGAAGACATCAAGGAGGAAATTAAAAAATTCTTAGAGATAAATGAAAACACAGACACAACATATCAGAATCTATGGGACACAATGAAAGCAGTTCTAAGAGGAAAATTCATTGCTTGGAGTTCATTCCTTAAAAAAAAGAAAAAACCAACAAATAAATGACCTCATACTTCATCTCAAAATCCTAGAAAAAGAAGAACAAAACAACAGCAAAAGAAATAGAAGGCAAGAAATAATTAAAATCAGAGCTGAAATTAATGAAATCAAAACAAAAGAAACAATTGAAAAAATTTACAAAACTAAAAGTTGGTTCTTTGAAAAAATAAATAAGATCGAAAGACCCTTAGTCATACTAACGAAGAGAAGAAGAGAGAGAACTCAAATTACTAGCATACGGCATGAAAAAGGCAAGATCACAACAGACACTTCAGAAATACAGAAGATAATCAGGAATTATTTTGAATCCTTATACTCCAATAAAATAGAAGATAGTGAAGGCATCAATAAATTTCTTAATTCATATGATCTACCCAGATTGAGTCAGGAGAATATAGACAACCTAAACAGACCAATATCTATTGAGGAAATAGAAGAAACCTTCAAAGGCTACCAACTAAGAAAAGCCCAGGACCGGATGGGTATACAGCAGAATTTTACAAAACCTTTAAAGAGAAACTAATACCAATACTTTTCAAGCTATTTTAGGAAATATAAAAAGAGGGAGAACTTCCAAATTCATTCTACGAGGCCAACATCACCCTGATTCCTAAACCAGACAAAGACACTTCAAAGAAAGAAAACTACAGACCAATATCTCTAATGAAACTAGATGCGAAAGTCCTCAGTAAAATTCTGGCGAATCTGATAAAAAAACATATCAAAAAATTGTGCACCATGATCAAGTAGGATTCATCCCTGGGATGCAAGGCTGGTTCAATATACAGAAATCAATAAATGTTATTCACCACATCAATAGACTTAAAGATAAGAACCATATGATCATCTCGATAGATGCGGAGAAAGCATTTGACAAAGTACAGCATCCCTTTATGTTCTAAACTCTAGGAAAACTAGGGATAACAGGAACATACCTCAATATTGTAAAAGTAATCTACACTAAGCCTCAGGCTAGCATCATTCTGAATGGAGAAAAATTGAGGGCATTCCTTCTAAAATCTGGAACAAGACAGGGATGCCCTCTCTCACCACTTCTGTTCAACATAGTTCTCAAAACACTGGCCAGAGCAATTAGAGAGACGAAATAAATTAAAGGCATAAAAATAGGAAAAGAAGAATTTAAATTATCACTATTTGCAGAAGATATGATTCTATAACTAGCAGACCCAAAAGGGCCTACAAGGAAACTACTAGAGCTAATAAATGAATTCAGCAAAGTGGCAGGATATAAAATCAACATGCATAAGTCAAAGACATTCCTATAAATCAGTGACAAATCCTCTGAAATGGAAATGAGGACAACCACTCCATTCACAATATCCTCAAAAAAATAAAATACTTGGGAATCAACCTAACAAAAAAGGTGAAAGACTTATACAATGAAAACTACAGAACCCTAAAGAGAGAAATAGAAGAAGATCTTAGAAGATGGAAAAATATGACCTGTTCATGGATAGGAAGAACTAACATCATCAAAATGGCGATATTACCAAAAGTTCTCTATAGGTTTAATGCAATGCCAATCAAAATCCCAAAAGCATTTCTTGTAGAAATAGATAAAGCAATCATGAAATTCATATAGAAAAACAAAAGACACAGAATAGCAAAAACAACTCTAAGCAGGAAGTGTGAATCAGGCAGTATAGCAATACCAGACCTCAAACTATATTACAGAGCAATAGTAACAAAATCAGCACGGTACTGGTACCAAAACGGGCGGGTGGACCAATGGTACAGAATAGAGGACACAGAAACCAATCCATAAAACTACAACTATCTTATATTTGATAAAGGAGCTAAAAGCATGCAATGGAGGAGGATAGCATCTTCAACAAATGGTGCTGGGAAAACTGGAAATCCATATGCAACAAAATGAAACTAAATCCCTTTCTCTCGCCATGCACAAAAGTTAACTCAAAATGGATCAAGGAGCTTGATATCAAATCAGAGACATGGCATCCCTTTCTCTTGCCATGCACAAAAGTTAACTCAAAATGGATCAAGGAGCTTGATATCAAATCAGAGACATGGCGTCTGACAGAATAAAAAGTTGGCTACGATCTACATACTGTGGGGTCAGGCTCCAAATTCCTCAATGGGACACCCATAGCACAAGAGTTAATAACTAGAATCAACAAATGGGACTTACTCAAACTAAAAAGTTTTTTCTCAGCAAAAGAAACAATAAGAGAGGTAAATAGGGAGACTACATCCTGGGAACATATCTTTACTCCTCACACTTCAGATAGAGCCCTAATATCTAGAGTATACAAAGAACTCAAAAAATTAAACAATAAGAAAACAAATAACCCAATCAACAAATGGGCCAAGGACCTGAACAGACACTTCTCAGAGGAGGACATACAATCAATCAACAAGTAAATGAAAAAATGCTCACCATCTCTAGCAGTCAGAGAAATGCAAATCTAAACCACCCTAAGATACCATCTCACTCCAGTAAGATTGGCAGCCATTATGAAGTCAAATAACAACAAGTTCTGGGGAGGATGTGGGGAAAAGGGTAGACTTGTACATTGCTGGTGGGACTGCAAATTGGTGCAGCCAATTTGGAAAGCAGTATGGAGATTTCTTGGAAAGCTGGGAATGGAACCACCATTTGACCCAGCTATTCCCCTTCTAGATCTATTCCCTAAAGACCTAAAAAGAGCATGCTACAGGGACACTGCTACATCGATGTTCATAGCAGCACAATTCACAATAGCAAGACTGTGGAACCAACCTAGATGCCCCTCAATAGATGAATGGATTAAAAAAATGTGGCATTTATACACAATGGAGTATTACTCTGCATTAAAAAAATCATAGAATTTGCAGGGAAATGGATGGCATTAGAGCAGATTATGCTAAGTGAAGCTAGCCAATCCCTAAAAAACAAATGCCAAATGTTTTCTTTGATATAAGGAGAGCAACTAAGAACAGAGTTGGGAGGAAGAGCATGAGAAGAAGATTAACATTAAACAGGGACGTGAGGTAGGAGGGAAAAGGAGAGAGAAGGGAAATTACAGGGAAAAGGAAGGAGACCCTCATGGTTATACAAAATTACATACAAGAGGAAGTGAGGGGAAAGGGAAAAAAAAACAAGAGGGAGAAATGAATTACAGTAGATAGGGTAGAGAGAGAAGATGGGAGGGGAGGGGAGGGGATGGGGGATAGTAGAGGATAGGAAAGGCAGCAGAATACAACAGACACTTGTATAGCAATATGTAAAACAGCGGATGTGTAACCAATGTGATGCTGCAATCTGTATACGGGGTAAAAATGGGAGTTATAAACCACTTGAATCAAAGTGTGAAATATGATATATCAAGAACTATGTAATGTTTTGAACAACCAACAATAAAATTAAAGAAAAAAAAGAAAGTCATAATACTTTAGAGTATTACAATCAAAAACAAAAAAATTAGAATTTTAGCTATTCTGAAAGCTAGAGAATTTATATTTTGAATATGGAGCAGAAAGTAAAATTCAATAATAAGATACTAAAATTGATGTATTTTAATTATGAAATAAGCTCTAAAAATACACTACAATTGCATTTTTTACTACTTTATAAATTTGCATGTTATATTTGTGTATATATGTTTTTGACACATTAAAGAGTAGCTAGAGGCTGAATCTGTTGAATATTGAAATACATTTAATCCCTTTAGTATCACCATCTCATTCATTACTCCTTGGGAAATACAATTTTAATTATTCATTAAATTTGTGTTCTCATTTATAATAAGTAAATGAAGTTCTGGTAGATTCTTAGGATTTCTTTTTTAGTCTATTTTTTACCTGAAAGCCAGATGAGATCATATAAAGAATCTTTGAAATCTGAAATTGTTGTAATTAGAATTAGAAAATGATCTGCTTCTATTAGAGCAAAAATATCCTATTATAAAAGGGATATTCATGCAAAATGTGAAAAATAATATTTTTTAAATCACTTAAGAAAGGATGCTTTTTGAATAGCTCTATCATCATTAATAAAGTAGTATAGCATAAAGGAAGAGAGCAGCTGGGACCAAGGCATAGGCTGGGGAACAGTAAACGGCCTGGGATTGTTTAGCGCTACTGTGTACTTAACAGTGGAACTGTAACCACCGAGGGCTGGTAGGAATGAATGGCAGGGCTGGTTTCTTGTAGACAAGGCAGAGTCACATATAGAGGAGACCCTGAGAGAAGCAGTGACCTTCATTCAAGAGAGCTATTTGCTATGGTGTGAATGGCCCAACAGAACTCATGTTGAAATTTCATCCTTAGAGTGAGGTATTAAGAGAGGGGACAAGGTGGGTGGGATCTTTTAGAGGTGATTAGGTCATGAGTGCTCCGCCATAGGAATGGATTAACCCATTAATGGATTTGTGGATTAATGAGTTTAATGGGTTCATTTGACACAGGGTCTGTTGTAAAAAGGACTTTAGCTCTGTCTCTTGGTTCCCCCAACCAACCCTGTGATTCCCTGTATCATTTACAAGAAGGTTCTCACCAGTCACAGCCCCTCAGCCTTGGACTTCCCAGACTCCAAAACTGCATGAAATTGAGGTGCACACTGCAAAGAAAAATTATAGGGAGACTTAATAAAAGGACTATTTTACCAAGACATAGACATGATGTACATAAACTACATAGGAGAGTTCAGTACTGCCATGTACATTCAATACATCCATCTTTATTTATATATTGTCTAGTTCAGTCTCAGAGAGTCGACTATAGCAGCAGAAAACAGAGTAAGACACTCTTCAACATAGTCCAGGCAAATCAGCCTTTGGGGGAGAGAAAAGAATGGAGATCAGAGAACAGATTTGGAGGCAAATGACAGCTATCTGGCAGACTCTATTTCCCCAACAATCTTTGGAAAATATTTATGAAATAAATATAGTACAAAACACTGAGTTAACCATTAGGGCTACTCATGAATCTAGTTTGTTCCAGTTGACAGAGACTTTAGAGCAAACACTTTAAAAACTATTTTAAGAAAATGATATTACCACCACTTTCTAGAGTCCAAAAGTTTAGGAAACTTCCATGTTAGGTTAGACTTGCAATTATTAGGTCACAATATTCTTTTCTTTTAACAAGATGTTCAGGTTTCTCTGGATCTACAGAATATGCAGAATAAATTGTAATATTCTTATTTTAGCATGTAAAGGTGCCTTCAATCTGAAATCAGCCTGTCATTTTCTACTATAACATTTTCTGAGAAAAGCATTCCCAACACCTTTATATTCTTCCTATTTGTTTTAGCTCTTTCCCCAAGAAACTTGATTAAAAAATGAGATGCTATTTTTGCAATTAGGTCATAATGCAAGAATGACCCAAGCTGGGCAGATGCATCAGACATAGGGGAAATGAAAATATTGAATAGAAAGGTTTTTTGACCTTCCCTAAATTTGGTGATTTGGGTAACTGAAATGTCATTCTGGGACTTAGAAGCTACCTATGGAATTGTCACAAAAGATACTGGATCTTGAGGACAATGAGGCTTTATATTATTTCTATATCTTCCTGATAAATTTTATTTTATTGCTGCTGAAATCATCACATGGAGAATCACTGTAAATCACTCCTGATTGCTCTATGGAGTATTCTGGTAGAAAAGAAATACATGATTCTGTTCTTCCTGGATGCTCTTTTTTTTTTTTTTTGCTCTTATATTTATTATCCATTGAATCTGAAGCTAAGGTTGACCTTTGCTAAGATATTTAACCAATTACCAAAGCCTATGGAGAGGAAGCCAATAGGAGGAAGAAATTTAAGTACAGCATTTTTTTTTCATTATTTAAGTTTGAGCAACTGCACTTGGTGAATTACCTATAAATTACATTTCACAGAGATCAGAAAAATATGGGCTTAAATATTTTAGAGGTGTTATTTTTCTTCCAAATTGATATAGATGGACATAGATGTTCCAAGTCTCATATTGTAAATTCTCTACAGTGGTATCAATAAAACAAAGCCTCTGGGTCTCTGTAGCTCTATGTAAAAACCAAAAACCAAAAAACAAAAAACAACTTAGTGAATATTTTGTGACAATGGACTTATTTCTATTCTCATCTCTTTTTAAAATAATTTATGTATTTTAGTAGTACTATAGTATCAGGTGACGTTAGTATTCTCTTTTGTTCCTGGAATTTTACAATAATCAGAAAGGTTTTTTTTTTTCCTTTTTATTATATTCTGTATGTTCAACAGAGTATTTCACCAAAAAGTATCAAAATAAGACAACTTAAAACAGTATGTCCATACAGGGTATATTAATTCAAAGAAAGACAAAAGTTTAGAAAGATTATCATTGAGCTGCTCAACCTTAACCTGAACATTGAGACCAAAGTTGGAATACAAAATACAAGAAGAGGCGGTGTAAAGTCAAAAGTGTATTTGAAGTAAAAGCTTTGAGTGGGTCTCAGGCTGATTTTTAAATATCCATATGTTTTGTGATATTTTTGCAACCAGATTGTTGTTGAGACAAGCCTGAGTTTTGAATTGTTATCTTTATGGATGTTTATATTATACTTCAGAAACTTTCCAGTCAAAACCAATAGTGACTTGAACAATTTTATGTTTGATTTGACCTAAGTTTTGCCACAAACTGACATGATTTCCAAAGCAAAATATGTAGAATAATGATCATTTTCTAATGTGCAGTTTAAGATTCTAAAGATCAGTAAACAAATTTGAGATTTGGAAATTCATCTTAATGTTACTGTGTAATGGATTTTTATTTGTGTCTCCTAAATTCACATGTTGAAATCCTAACACCCAATGTGTTGTATTAGGAGATAGGAATTTTGAGAGATAATTACGTCATGAGGGCAAAGACATGCCAAATAAGATTTGTGCATGTATTTGTTACCTTTTTCGAAACTGTGACCAAAAGATTTAATAAGAACAATTTTAGAGGAGAAAAAATTTATTTGGCATTCACAATTTTAGAGGTCTCAGTCCATGGCTGGCCAACTCCATTACTCTGGGCCAGTGGTGATGCAGAACATCATGGCAGAAGGGAGTGGAGAGGAAAGCAACTCAAGACACGGCAATAAGGAAGCTCTGCTTACCGGAAATAAAATATACCCTAAGTATATACTCCCCCCACCTACCCACCTCCTTCAGCCATACCCTACCTGCCTTCAGTTACCAATCAGTTAATCTAAATTAGTAGATTAATTGTAATGGATTGGGTCACAACTCTCATCTAATCATTTTACCCCTGAACCTTTTTGCATTGTCACACATATGAGTTTTTAGAGTCACTTTATACCTAAACCATAAAAATGCCCTTGTAAAAGAGATCCCAGAGAGCTCTAGCTATTTGTAGCATGTAAGGATACAGAGAGAAGATCGTTATCTGCAATATGAAAGAGCATCCTTGGAAGAACACAATCATGCTGCCACCCTAACATCAGACTTTCACCCTCCATAACTGTAGCAAGGATATATGTTTGTTTATACAAACTATCCAATCTCTGATGCTTTGTTATAGCAGCCCCCAAAGACTAAAACATACTTCAAAAATTGTTTAATGAAACATTATTTCTAATTACATTTGACTTCTACATATATCAAACAGCATATATTGAACACTTCATATACATCAAATGTTATTTTACTTACAGGAAAAACTTAAAATCAAGGAGGTTCCTTATCCTCCAGGCACTCATTGCAGAACAGTGTTCATATTACAAAAGGTTTTGTATGTGGTTAAAATCCAGTAGATTATCTCCACCTGAGAAAATCTGTAAGGGATTTATATGGTGATTACTTTTAATGTTTTTTTTTTCCCTAAGGGATATGGGATACATTCACCCATTAGAATTAAAAGGGAATAATATTCAAGATTGGCGAACCATATCTGTAAAAGCTTGTAAATTTAAAAAAATGTCAAAATAAATCCTTATATGCTCTTTCTACTTAACATGGGCATATGTAATTATCATTATTTTTATTATTATATATTTTAAAATTATAAAAGTACAAAAAAAAATAAAGCTAGGTGATTGTTCATCAAGTTGAACACTGCACCAGGACCAGTGACAGATCTTAGGCTACATTACTCTCCTATTCTACTTCCAAAGAACAACCATGGTAGGCTACCCCAGCATCACTTGTTCTCTTAGCTCTTTTCTTTTTCCTGTTCTTTCTAGTTGGCTATTTCTTTCATTATTTTCTATTCCAAATTCTGAACTGACCTAGCTAATTATCATCATTCCTTTGAGTAGAGCCCCCTATTAGAGTCTCATTTATGTAAAAGCACCAGCCCACTTCTTTACATCGTATAGTGCTACGATGAGATTAATATCAAATTTGATAGAAATTACAATTTATTACTAAAGTATGGAGGTTACCTACTTAGGCACATGTATATCACCTTTGTGATCAGATAGAGTTTGGAGTATGTGTATGAGCTGCAGAATTTACCATTTCTTCTATTCTTTGATGGCCACATGGATGTCTAATTGTTTGTTCTTAATATACTGAAAAAGTGATTTATTGTTTCAAAAAAAGAAAAGATGAAGAGAACATATTTTTTTTAAAGAGAGAGTGAGAGAGGAGAGAAAGAGAGAGAGAATTTTTTTTTAATATTTATTTTTTGGTTCTCGGCGGACACAACATCTTTGTTGGTATGTAATGCTGAGGATGGAACCTGGGCCGCACGCATGCCAGGCGAGTGCGCTACCGCTTGAGCCACATCCCCAGCCGAGAACATAAATTAATGCGGGTTTTCTCTTACATTTCTAATGTAAAATTTCCATCCAATATATTCAGACTATACTTAACTGTCCATGCTAGTACTATTTAAATTTTTGTAAATGTGTGCATATTTAAACTGTGTTGAGGACTATAGCTGAGGTAGAATTCTTAGACTAGTTTTAATGGATATCAATTAGGAAACATCAGACCTCACACTGCTAGTTGTGTTTGAGAAGAACTTTAATTTTTAAGTAAAAAGTGGATAAAGAAGTATGAATGTTTATTTTCTTTTTTTGTGGGGTGTCATTCATTTATGTTGATGAAAATATCCTGTTTGATATTAACTGTTATTAATAAGTGCTATGTCTTATCTCTTCTTTTAGGAGAACATTTGTGTTCTCTTTGCTTATTGGGGGCCATTTAATTATTTAATCAGTTATTCATCTAAGTCACTTTGATTGTAAACTAAATATCATTGACAGTTTCAACTGATACTATACAATAATTTGAAAATAATTATAGAAATACAATCAAATATCTTTATAAAAAGTTGCCAATCGCTCTTATTTTTGTGTAAATGCCCATAAATTAGGTACAAATTTTAGGGGAATTTTATATTAATTTGTTCTTGGTTAGTAGTTTCTTTAGACTTGAAGAACAGTTTTCTAGGCATGATTTTCAGAAGATATTGTATTCCTGTAGCCCCTTACTCTGTCACTATTATTAATTTGCTAACAAATGCATGTGTGTAATAGCAAATTTGATTACTTATTGGTACCAAAAGTAATCACATTTTAATTAACTGACAAGTGGCTTTGTTGTGTTAATTCTTCCCTGTTGACCAATTTAGGGAAAGAAAATATGTGAGTGCTTTGAAGTGTACATATGTTCCATGAGATTATTTGAAATGTAGCTTTGGAGAATGTTAACAGCACATCAAAACAGGCATCCAACTGCTTGATCTAGATGTACTTACATGGCAGAGATATGATTAGATGACACAATAGAGCTTAGATAATTAATACCAATTTGTTTGCAACTGTCTCTTACAAACAATGGGAGAATGGTCTAAGATGGTCAGGGGAAGAGAACTGGATTCATGTATTATTTCTTTCAGCTTTGTATTTGATTCCACTGCAATCAGCTTTAAAAAAAGTGTTTAGCAATCCTGAGCCTTAGATTCTTTCTATAAAAATGATGTAGCATAATTTTCTTCCTAGCTGTTTATCAGACAGGTTTTTAGGTAAGTGGTGAGAAATCCAGCCTGAGATTTTAAGATTAAGAATATTTTCCAGCTGCCACTTGGCATGAAAAGTACATAATAAAAGAGAAATAAGTAAATCATTTTTGTGGCTAACTACACAAGCAAAACAATCAACATTAACAACCTTGTATTTTATTTCAATATAAAATTAAAACGAAGAAAATTAAGCCACTTGAAGATTGTAATAGTACACACAAGGTATTTGTAATAGAAGTACAGGTTTGCTATTACTAGGTTGTTTTTACCCAAAAAGATTTGCCACAGCAGAAGATTTCATTACCATTACCTATTTTTAGATATTAAACTGATTTAAAATGGACTGTGAAGGAGGTGTGCAAAAACATGATTCAATTTTGAATAAGTTTGACTTCAAGTAAAGATAGAAAGGAAAACACGTATCCACAGAACACAGAGAAAGTAAGGCTGCCAATAAATCCAGACACCAGAATGAAACACACTCTAGTCAGCATCCTCCAGAAAGCTGCACGAGCCCTGAACCCAGAAATGCTGCCTGATGGTACTTAAGAAGCAATGAGAGGAAGAAGCCCATATGCTGCACTGCATCCCTCAGGCTCCAATGGTCTTTTGGATTTAGTTTAGTGCTCGTGTCTGCCACAGAAGCCACAGGGTGGCCTTCCCCTAATCTTGCCTAAGGATTGCAAAATAGCTTCCTTCTATGAATAAAAGACAAAATAAAATTCCTAAAATGTTGAAACTCCAACTGCTGCCAAAGGAACAGCAAAAGCTTCTTCAGCGGTACTCGTAGCCAGCAGTAGGGGAGATCACCATCAGTGCTAGGGAGGGGACTCAGGGCAATAGTAGCTATGTGCCCTGATTCATCAGCCACTCCACAGGACAAGAGCACAGGCCAGCAGCCCTGGAGCACTGGCTCCATCTCAGCAGGCACCTGTGCCTTTTTGTGTAGGAGGCACTGCAGTAGCTGGCTTGCAGATGGGATTAAGTGAGTGACTTGGAATAAACTGATACACAATGAGATCACATGTCCTCAGAGCTATTATTCAAATTTCTCACATAAACTTGCTTCATAGTCTATTATCTAAGTATAGAGAATAAAGGCAGAAAAGAAAATTGTGTCAGAATTCTTTTACTAAACATTCAGTTTTTGAAGTGTGTGTGTTTGTGTGTGTGTGTGTGTGTGTATGTGTGTGTCTATGTGTGTGTGGGGGACAAATCAAACTTGGACTTGGACTCACATGCCTAAAATCTAAATATAGCTAGTAAATTTGATAAAGGAGATTAAAGATGTCAGCCTAGCTGTTTTTATCTGCAAAAATTCATTAATATATTTTTACAGGTTATAAAATCTCAAAATTTCTGAGGCTATTTTATTATATCTGTTATAAAATTAGTTCTGAGATAGGTTTTTGCTTTTCTGTTTTCCCATTTTTATACTGTCCATGTTATATTTGCAAATATGATTTTTCAAAAGGTTACCCCAGCCAAATTATCCCAACTCTTAAGGATTATATTTAAAAATACATGTTCATTTCCCAATTGATAGGAAGAGGCTATGTAGATAGAATTTGATTTTAATGCATTACAACATCAGATCAGGAACTAAGCTTTTATCAAAGCTAAAGAAAACATTACCTGACAAGGATATTTTTTTCTCCTGGAAAAGGAAGGATTATATTTGATCACACAGAAAGATCTAATTGAACATACTTCAGAATGACTCGTAAAACCAGTCATTAAAAAAAATAAATGATAAAAGTGTAAGAATTTTCAAGGTTGTCTTCACTGGGATTTTCTCACTGATTTAAGCAGACATATTTGTAGTTCAGTTCATAAACTTGTACCATTATTAATCATTATAGAGATCTAAGGCTTTGCTTCCTCCTTCATACACAGCTAGTGAATATGTCAAAGATAGATGGCTCTTCAAATGACCACGTATGTCTATCTCTAATACCAAACCCTCACCTGGCACTTGATGGAATTCTAATTCTTGCCTATTCTAAATATAGTTCCTTAAAAGCAGGCAGATCTATGCTTCACAGATATAATTATTTGATTTTTTTTTCTGCTACTGCTACCCATGCCCTCTGCCTCAATTAGTTTGCAGTGCTCCTGAAACAAAAATAAATCTGTAATATGGTGTACATGGCTTTGTGTGATCTAGCCATTTTTTTTCTGCTTTATTCCTCACACATTCATTCTTCCTTCATTATAGTGTTGATCTGGATTGTTCTCAAAGCTTCACATGTACACAGGTGGGACTTTTAAATCAGATTCCATAATGGAATGGAATTCCATTTCTCCATAATGCAGAAATGACATTAAGGAAAAATATTTGGTGAATTGTAATGTTGTTTGTATTTTGTTGACAGTACTATATTAATCTTAATTATCTGGTTTTGACAATTGAATTATAGTGTTGCAATTATCACCATTAAGAAAAGCTGAAGGGATGGGGATATAGCTCAGTTGGTAGAGTGCTTCCCCAGCATGCACAAAGCCCTGGGTTCAATCCCCAGCACCATAAAAAAAGATTAAAAAGAAAGAAAGAAAGAAAAGTCAGATAAAGGTATATAGGAATTTTCTATACTATTTTGGCAGCATATTTATAAATATAATACCATTTCCACATATGAAGTTTTAAAAAATGAATGGAAACTAACTATAGAATAATATTAAGCAGTTTAAGGTTTTTATTTACACTCCCTGAAGAGGAGAGAAGAGAGAATAGAATATGAAATAATGCCACCCAAAATATTGCTAAAATGTCATTAAATTGATGTCAAACATTCCCTACTAATCTAAATGTCTGGCAAATACCATAAAAAAAAAGCTATTCATTGCTTGTCACCCCATGGAAGTGCACCATAATTAATCTGTTGAAGTCAAAGCTCAGGTACAGGATAAATTTATGTTAATCTTCACAAATATTTTCTTGTCACTAATATTAATTATATGGTAGAAAGTTTAAAAATCACCTACCCTTTAAAGAAATTCAGAAAGACTATCTGATGACTCCCTGTGATGGTTTATGGCATAAATTCCCAAACTCCTGTCATTTAGAGTTTCCTTTTAAAATCTCATTTGCCACTCAAATTTCACTGAAGCTACATGGCAGGCAACATAATAGATTTGGGCTGTGTACTCTACACTGTGCTTCATCAGTGCTTCCTGCAGAAATTCTTCTTGTTCTTTTTTTTCTCTTAGTTTGAATGATTATAATCGGAAAATTTTACAACATATAAAACAAAACTTTGTCCAAATCACAGTGCCTATTTTTCTGCATGAGTGCTTTTTTAAATCTTCTTTTTGTTGACTATATGTTTCTCATTTCATGAAAGTTCTTGGACCAATTTGTGTTGTTTACTTACATCCTACATTACTTTATTAAATATCTTTAATTTCTCTCTTTCCAAGAAATTTTAAAAATGTTACTGAGAATTAAAATGAAAAGAGCAAAACTATAAGAAATCAATTGCTCACTGATAGGAGATTAATCATCTCTAATCCATAGAGGAGATGTGAACCATATCCCTATTGATGTTAAACTTCCTGAACACTGGTACTTGTATATTGCCTCTCCAAAGTCTATAAATATGCTTTATAAAGCTAAAATAGTTTTAATTTCTGACTTTTTTTCAAAACCATATTTGAGAATTTGTCTCTCATTATTTTGTAATCTGTGTGATTCATTTGTCTCCTTGAGTTTACTCCTGCTCGTCCAAAAAAGTTGTTCTGCCCCATTTATGGTCTATAATTAAGTTTCTTATGGGGAGGGGGGGACAGTATTTATCACTTTCTTTCTGAGATTACAGTCAAACATTTCTTAAGTCAGAAAGTTCTTTCCATAATGCAAGGAGTCGGTAAAGTGCTTCCCTACCTCTACACCTACAAATTTCACATTATAGTACAAAATACACAGAGCATTTATGAAAAATATTAAGGGGAACCCTGTGTGACTCAACATTATGGCAAGTGTGCGATCAACTCAAGTACTACCTCAGGGCCCTTTTGCATGGCACTTTAGTTTCAAATCAGAACCTAATAATTTATATTTAAATGGAAAAGTTTAAACTATATTTAGAACTACTAATCCAGTCTGAAAGGTAGCAAAGTCAGGTCTTTCTGCCATGAGTAATTTAGGGATTCTCATTTCCTGGCTGGTTTATAGAGAATGTGCCAAATCCTCAGTTACTAACACTATTTCCTGCTCAGGAGTGGTGGCAGGATTCGGGTGAAAAGCAAACACAAACGGCAGCCACCTCTTCAGATTTGACAAGAGGAAAATCCACAGATGTATATGATTCTGGACATAAGCAAACTTGGCTAAATAACTCTGAACTTAGGGTAGATGAACATATTGAAATTCAAATGAGGGCCTGTGTACTCCAAGGTTCTTTCAGCTACTTTAGAATGAAACTCTTTAGCAGACTTCCCAGCCCTCTAACTCGGTTTCCTAGGGGTCACTCCCTGTCTGAATTCAACTTAGCCCTAAAGTAACTGATAAATCTGTGCATTAGTATATAACATAGATTGTTACAAAATGATTTAAAGGGAAACAATAATAAATGAGTTGTTGATAATAGAAAATTCCTTAAAAGTGTATTAATTGGGGAAAATTCTACAAGAATTTATTTTCCTTAATGACAAAATGACATGTCTTTGTTTCATATATGTTACATATGCCAGCAGCTTAAAATGATTATTGAACACAAAAAGTGAACACGTGTCACCTCAATTAAGAATCATAGATAAGGTGATCATATAAATTCACTGTGCAAACCAAAAGACCTCCGAGACTAATAAGAATTACTGTAGAATAACTCAGAAACTTGAACTGTCCTCATCAAAGCAAGACATATGGTTACCATGAGTTTTGGAGGATGCATACCTACTGAGTTTTCTATTTGAAAGCAACAAATGTTACTTTCCCTAGTGGTTAATTGTATAAGCAACCTTTCTACTTTCATAAATAGTTCAGAATGTTTAAACAAAACAACATGAGAATCTATGGTAATTTTAGTAATTTAGCCTTATAAAGTTGTTTTAAATACTTTGCTATAACTTTTTGCAGGACATTTGGCAATTATTTCTTGGTTTCCAAAGTTGTCTATTTAGATTTCATCCAAATAATGAGGACAAAGATCATATTTAATAAAAGTTTAATTTAGATGCAAATCACTTTATTTTCATGGAATTAGAAAGGATATAATTTTATTCACAAATAGACTATAGATAATTTTCTCAAATATTTCTAATGTTCAGTGAATGTCATTATGGTAATGATTATTAGTGTAGCTAATTCTCTATAATGTTCCATTGAAATTTCAATTAAATATCACATATGTATTTATGTTAAGTCTCTTCCAGTTACAGAAAGTATAATCTGAGGGCTTATATTTCACTGGAAAATTCAAGATGCTGCCATGGATTTGAATAAATCACTTTATCCTTTTGTATGCCATTTAACATTGTATGAGTTCCAATAGTTCTTATAGCTTATAAGAACAAAGTCAAAATAAAATTCCTTCCCAGATCTTCTTTATCCAAGTCAACCCTCATCATCACAATATCCAAAATTATGTGAGATGCTTGAATATTACATTCAGATATATTGAAATCTGATCCCAAATTCTAGGGGAGAAAATTATTGATTTAATCACAAGAATAGAAGAAGAAACATGAAAAAAATATTATTGTAATTGTTTTACCTAATAGGTAAATGACATCCCTGAGTTCCTCATACCACATCATTCCATTCTTTAATAGAAGTTTACTGGGCTGGGGATGTGGCTCAAGTGGTAGCGCGCTCGCCTGGCATGCGTGCGGGCCGGGTTCGATCCTCAGCACCACATAACAACAAAGATGTTGTGTCCGCCGAGAACTAAAAAAATAAATATTAAAAATTCTCTCTCTCTCTCCCCTCTGTCACTCTCTCTTTAAAAAAAAAAAAAAAAGAAGAAGTTTACTTCCTAACTGCTGATAATCTAGCCCATGGTAGTCAATTGGCCACTTGAAAAGTACGTGTTATTCTGGGCTTAATTATATAATTGTGCAACTGCTCTTTTTCAGTTCCAGCACTGGTTCCCAGAAACATCTTTATTCTTTCTAAACTTATACATAATTTTGTTTCTTTATGATTGTATGATTTTTGCCCACACATTGTATGTTATGCATCATCCTATTGCTGAAAGTTTTCCTTAAACTATGACATTATTCTCAACATCGTTTTCTCACCCCAGATCAATCTACTTGTGATAAAACAATTTACTTCTAAATTGAGTCCAAGTAGAAGACTCCCACATGGTGAAGAATTTACCACTTCTCCTTCTAAATATGAGATTGCTGATTTTTTACACAACTTTTTTTACTCTTCTATGATTCATATCAAGATGTGTCTTGAAATGAAAATTTCTGAGGACAAAAGAAAACATGTTTCTCAATGTAGTTTGGGCAAAAAAAGTCAGCACATGTACTTTTGATAAATAAATATATTTTTGGTTCATGATACAATTCATCCATTTTGTTCTAACCCCTGAGTATTCTAGAAACATCATAATAAGTTTCTTTACCTTTTCAGTTTCTTAATAAATTAATATCTTAACAAACTCCAATATATATCCAGGTACTACTTTTTTTTTTTTTGTCATTGAAGAAGTTAACTTACAAAATGCCTGTGCATTGTTTTCCTACAATTTTAAAACTAAACTCATTCTTTGGAAGCCTTCTCAATATTTTAATAAACCAGGATAAGATATTGTATGCATAAGACATGCAGCAACTCTATGTGCTTCAAAGGAGGGTTCTAGTTCTTTGGAAACTACTAATATTTCATCCTGAAAACATTAATTAGTGATTTGTTGACCTGAAGGACTGCAATGAGAGCACTGTCTATCCAACATACCTGTTGAATTATGTCATTTTTTAAAATTTCTCAGTAGAAGTGTTTCAGTTGTGCACAACTTTTAGGCATGTACTGTACTCCACAGAAAGTTAAAAGTAGTTATGCTGTTCTTGGGTAGTGTAAGGTAGTTCATGTACTTGCCAGATGGACGATATGCAGGCACCTCTTCAGATGGCTGTCTATAGAGAGCTCTCTGCCTACGTGTGATTTTTCACATCTTGGCTCACACTTCTAAATGCAAATCCAACATTAAGGGACATTGTGAATTTGTAACACACTGGAGATCTGTTATTTCTGTGGGCAAGGATTAAGCTTCTTCATATAATCATCTTTTTAATGAGGAAACGTGATAACACACAAAAAAAATGAAGATGTAATTTAATTAATTTGTATGTGGTCCAGTTTAATATTTTAATGAAATTTTAATATATATTTTATTTCATTTTTTTCTCTCCACATTTGAAATGGTATCTAGAAATAAATTTTATTCAGCTTATGACAACACATGAATTTCTTTCTTTGAGAGCAGGATGGTAATAACTGAAGTACTAATGGCGCTAAAGCCAATTATAGAACTAACTACCTTCTTAAAAATACATCAGTTAAAAAGCAGTGCCTCTCTTTGTTCACTTTGACCTACAGTTTTGGAAGTATGGAAATCTTAGTTTGGCAATTAAATAGAATTTGAATAGGCAAAGTAGAAAAAAGTTGAAATGGGGCAAATTCTTTTTATTCAATTAAGTACAAGGAAAAAGTTTCATTTATAGATGTAGCATTATTTTCGTAAATAAAACATTTTTGTCCAGTTATGGCAAAACAGTATCTTCTTATATGTTTTGTATTTGCATCATAACTCTGGTTTGAATGTTTGTATCCCATTTACATGTTGAAATTATAGCCCCCAAAGTGATAGTAAAGGAGCTAAGACCTTTGGGATGATTATATCAGTAAGGCAGAGCCTTTGTGAAAAGAAAGGGAGGCCTCTCGCCCTTTCCACCATGTGAAGTTGAGGTGAAAAGATGGCTATGTGTGAGGAAGAGGACTGTCCTAAAATATTAAATCTGCTGATCTTTAATCTTAGACTTCTCAGCCTCCAAAATTGAGAGAAATAAATTCCTGTTGTTTATAAGCCATCCAGAGTTTGGTATTTTCTTACAGGAACTTGAATAAACTAAGACAATCATTTTCTTGAATTTAATGGGAAGGTAAATTAGAGGAAGAGTTGATCACTTTCTTTTGTTGTTGTTGTTGTTGTTGAGATGTACCACCTCACTCATCTAGTGAAAAACAGAGCTAATATTCAAAACAAAGATAAGTCTTTTCTTTATTCTCCATGACTGTCAACAGTCCCCAAATCCTACATGAAATGGGGAGCTCTGTGACCACTCTGTTTCAAGTTGCCCTATTAACCAATCTTTCACATGAGAATTATTTTAACTTGTCTAAAAAATTATAATTGTAAATATGAAGAACTGAAAAAATTTAGTAAGCTTTCTTAATAGCTATTCTTGGTGAAAAACCATTATTTAAAATAATGTTTTATAGGTGAAAGTGTTAATAAGATAGCATTACTTAAGCTGTGCATGATGGCACACTTCTGTAAAGGATCACAAGTTTAAATCTAGCCTCAACCAAATTAGTGAAACACTATATCAAAATTTAAAAAAATTACAAAAAAAGGCTGGCAATGTGGCTAAGTGGTTAAGTGCCCTTGGGTTCAGTCCTTGGTTAAAAAAAATAGCATTGCTTAAAATCCATATTAAATTATAATCCTTTGTGATGTTACTATTTTCTTATTTCTCACATAAACTATTGAAAAATCAGCAAGTTAACTGTTTCAGAAATATGACAAAGTGATTCTGGATCTCAGACACTCATGAGTTTGTGAATTTTAGAAACTCTTACTGTATAATGCTTACAGAGTTATTGATTATTTTAAGTCAGTTTAACAATACTTGTTTTATGAGGGACTAGGTGACTTTGGTGACACAAAAATTCAACTCCCTACATTGTTATTGCTTCCTGTTTTTTATTGCTGAACCTTAGGATACAATTGGACTTTAGATAACTTGAAGTTATTCAGCTGTGCTGAACCTTGGCAACTATAATATAAATTTTTTAAAAAATTAAGACTCAAGTTACCATGCATGATAAAGGCTTTCAATGATGTGAGAGCAAACATACAAACAACAACAAAAAACAATATCTCAAATCTACAACTCAGAAACTTACTAGTATATATTAGTTAAATTTATTTATTTTCTTAACATCCTGATGATATACCACTTTACCCTATCCTCTAAATGTCCCTTCATTTATTCTTTCATTAATTCTGCTCCTATTTCCATTAATTTTATTGCAAATATATATACTTCTCATATTATATTATGCCCATGAGCAATATTTTCATAAAGATGGCTAAACACCTTGGAGTTTGAACTACTGTGAATTTTGAGAAGGCATTGTCCAAGGTTGGGATGCTGAATTATGCTTTATTTTTAAATTCAAAAACCTCTTCATTTCCCCACTGATTTTACTATTGTTTTTTTTTGTTTTTGTTATTATTATAAATCATGTGTTAATCAAATGATATGACAAATAGTAGAATTATGCACTCAATGGGTGGACAGTGCCTAGATGTCTTTTTATTAATCACATCTGTTTACTTTACATATTCACAGAATCTTAAATCATTCCAAAGAACATATGTGTCAGCTCTCCTTACCCAAGAAGTTTACTAATTGCCATGGCCCACCTCTCTCATTTTATAATTGATAGCACTGATTTGTCTTCTATGTTGGTGTCTGTTTTCTGCTGCTACAACAAAACAATTGAGACTGGGGAATTCATAAGGTAAAGAACTTTATTTTGGCTCATGGCTCTGGAAGATCAAGAGCGTGGCTCCAGCATCTGTTCACCTCAGGTGATAGCTTCATGTCCGAAAACAGAAAGGCAGGTGGGTGTGTGCAGAGAAAGTGGGGCTGATCTCTGTGGCAGCCTCTAAGAGAAAGGCATTAGTGCATTCATGAGGGCTCCTTGCCATCACTAAACATGTCCCATTAGGCCCAACCTCTAAATAGTGATGTAGTGACAATAACATTTCAACAGTAAGTTTCGTTCAGCCATTAACATTCTCTTTTACATGCTTTAATGCTGTCTTCTTTAGTGGATAAAGCACTTTGGATGCAAATTTGAGGAAGTGAAAATAGCTGTTGTTGTTTTGATTCATAGGCCTTGATCTAGTAGAGTACAAAGAAGCAAACAGATACAAAACACAGCACACAGAGTTATGGTGAAAGGGGATGCCCAAGATGCCAGCCAAGAATGAGACCCAAGAGAGTCTACTTTAGCCTGAGTTGATCAAGGAGACAATATCTGAATGGGATCTTGAAGAAGTCAAATTTTCCACTAAGATTTAGGTGTATATATTTAATAAGAGTGTTTGGGACAGAAACAAGGAGACTGTGAGAGTATTTCTATTCAATGACGTGCAATAAACATACCTTAAGATACAAAAGAACAGATGTTCACTTATCCCACACCTATTTAATGAGTATAAATCCAGTTTTGCTAAATTCAATGAACTTGTAGGATGGTTAAAAGTAAGTAATAGATCTGAGTCTAGATTGTATAGGCCATGACCTTGAATCCAAGACAGAGTAAGTTGAATTTTATTTAGTAGCAATTGGGAGTTCTTAAATACGTTTGAGCATTCAGCAGTACTGCAGGATTATCCACGGCAGTGCCAAAAATACATAAGAAAGAGGCCAGCTGTGAGGGCACTGCAATCACACAGACACTGGAGGCAGCATCCTGTGAGGAAGGGAAATGAATATGAGAAAATGCAAAAACAATCCAATATGACTTTATCACTGGCCCTAGAGCACATATTTGTTACTTACAGTTTAAGATAGAGTCATATTATTGCTTTGCATCTTCAGCCCTCAAACCATGATGTTTCACTGCTCATTCTTTATTAGTCTGTTCAATAGTGTGTAAGCATCTTGTTAAAAACATAAAAATGCTCATTTTAGAAAATTTAATAAAATATTAAAAATTGAATATATAATAATACTTGAATCCAATACAGATATATAGTTGTAATTTACCCAGCCTTGTTTTTTAATTAATTTCAATTTTATTGTTTGTATAAATAATGTGCAGTAGTATATCAAGTGCTATCATCTGTCTTTTAAACATTTGCTTCTGGATTATCATCCTGAGACAGTAGTGTTTTAAAACCCAATTTCTTTGCTAAGTAATATGACATGCAATTTACTGAAAGCATCATCTGTGGTTAAGCATTTAAGTGGTTTCTAAGTATGAGATATTTTTCTGACGTATTCTGAAGAGATCTTTATTATTGAATTTCTTGTGCACATTTTTTTTTTGGTCTCTTCTGTTAATTTCTAAATGTAACAACAAATTAGAAAATATATCTCAGTTTACATTCACCAAATATAAGCTAGAAAGCATCCACATATAACATACTTAGTGTATCCATAATTTGAACACTGATAGATTTTTCAAGATTTTTGATAATTTGTCAGGTTAAAATGGTATTGAGTTGTTTTGGCTTTCATTTCTTTCACTATTGGATTGACCTTTCTTGATATTTATTACTAATTAATATAACACATTTGAAATTTCCATATAATGATCTTTTCTCAGTTACTAATTTAGGTGTATGAGTTGTTTGTTTATGAATAATATGGATCGATTTGTGGTGATATTTTTGCATGACACTTTCAATGTTGTTCCTAAAAATTTCTTACACAAACATCATGCTTTAAACAAGTCCTTTTTTATGCTTTAATACTTTTTCTCCACTCATGTCCTTTATTTGAAGTTTCCTTTAAAAAAAACATTTAGTAGTTTCTTGTTTGAAGTTTATTTTATTTTTATAAAGATGCAAGTAGTAAAAGTAATTCCAAAGTTATTGTTTTATTGCAGTTTAGAATATTGATCAGTTTTGCATCTAAAGTAGAACTATTACATAATATTCCTTTTCCAAATAAAATAACTCCTTAAAAAGTATGTCTCAAAAATATGTATTAGCTCTGGATTTGGATGTGAATATCTTTTATTTTATTGTTAGCAGCAATTTTTAAATATTAGTATATGAGTCTTTTTCTTTTCTACATGCCCTACCATGTTCCTTTGTCAAATATTACATTTGGAACCAAATTAGTAAATATGAAATTGTAGCCTCTAGGATTTTAACTTACATAACCGATAGCTACTTTCTCTATCTTGATGAGCCTTTCTAATTTATAAATACTTCATAAACTTTTACATGAAACCATTGAATTACTTAGTATTGACTTAGAGAAAATACATTTAGGTTAGATATAAACTTTATGACAGTTATTTGTTTTAAAATATCATTGCCCAGCCTGTGATAGTATTTTCATATTTCATGATACATTTTGACAGCAGAATTTTAACATATTCAGATGTCAGTATTTTTCTTTTACTGTTTATGTCTCTTTGTAATTTTGTCTAGGAAATTCTCTGAGTTTTCAAGACATGAAAGATTTGTGTCTACACTTTCTTTTGAAATTTTAAACTTTTCGTTTTTCTTTTAGATATGCAATCAAGACAAAAGAACATTTGTATATGGAGGGGCAATAATAGTGTTCTTCATGCTGAAAGGGTAGTACTATTATTGGTTCTCTCTATTCTTCCTGAATGAAATTTTGAAATGCTCATATAATCATTCAGTCCTGGATTGTCCTACATCCTAATACCATTGGCATTTGGGATTTTAAAAATACAGTTTTGAGTCTTTTTTGTCAGAAGGTATACTATAGATTCTGCCATAAGAACGCACAGAAAATAATGGGAAGGTGGGAGGAGAGAAGATGCTTGCTTCTGACAGTCCTCTGTCGTGTGTTGTGGCTGAAAAGGCAGTGAATACAAAGAGATTCCAGCATAGGCAGTGTGATTTGGGTCTGGTCCAGGGTACCCTTCCTTAGTGTAACCAAAAGTCACTGAAATGGCATCTCCACAAGTGCAGCAGCAGGAACTTACTGATGACAAGTCCCCAAACACCATTGCTGTTCTTCCTTTTCTGCCTCTCTGGCTAGCAATTGATTTACCCTTTCATTTTACACCTTATAATATCTTTTACTCAATCCTCTGTATTGAAACCCTATACTTGAAATACCTGGAGAGGTCTCTGTCTTCTTGTCTGAACCTGACTGATCCTGGCTGGTGCACTTTGTTTTTGGTCCTTAAGTTGTTACTATCAGTCAATTGGTCAGTGTCTTTAACAATAGCATGCTATTTAGTTTAGATTTAGATAAATATTGCTATCTTGCCTTGCTATAGTTCAATATCTGCCGAGCATAGTTTTATAGTGGTTAAGAGGGCAACCAATTCACAGTTGAAAACCCTCTATTGATGTCCCTTTACAATTAGAATAGTTTAAATTCAACCATGTTATCTCTATAGATTTGAGTAGCCTGTCTGGCCACTCTTAGTTTTCTGACAACAAGCTTTCTGACAGTTTCTTCATGTTTTTTAATGTTCCAGAAAAAAAAAAAAACTTTTAATTTTTTATTGAAATAAAATTAACACAAAATGCAACATTTTAACTATTTAAAATATATAATCAAATGGGTTTTAGTGTATTCAGATGTTGTGCAATCATCATCACTAATTCCAGAACATTTTCATCCTTTCAGAACAACTATCCTGAACTCATTATTTACTATGCCCTCTTGTCTGGCAAGAAAACAAAAAGAAACTAAAAGCAAACTTACCACTGGGCAATGACTAAAGAATATGTTCTCTTTTCCATAAAATAAGGATTATCAGGATATACTTTGTGTTTGAATAGAAAAATCATATCATTCACTGTGAAATATGACACAGTGAATATATGAGTTGTGAACACCTCAGATAGGAAGGTGTTTAATAGTACCAAAGAGATATGAAGTGACATGTTCCTGTCCATAAAGGAAATAATCTTGAATCTAGACCATAAACAATGATCTAAAATTACCATTAAATGGAATAGAAATACTTCTGTTGCCATTAGATACTCAGGACAGAGGAATGCTGAATGATGTTCCTTGCAAAATTGTTGCATAGCGACTGAAACATGTTTTTATGGAAAACTGAGGTGCAGAACTCAGAGAAGGCATTTGATATATAGCAGTCATACTTTGTTTTTAGAACTTATCTGAGGAGGTAAACCTCCCTTCGTGCCCTCTGACAGAATCTCATAATCAAAAGGTGTATCTAAGCAATGAAGGAAGTATAATTTGAGTATTGGCATATACAAGAAGAAACAAAACAGAGGAAAACACATTAGCTTGTTGAAAGATTAGCATGTTTCTCACAAAGAATCAATAAAACATGGAGAACAATTTTTTTAAAGATACCTATACTGAATTTAGAGTATGGGTAATGTTGAAGAAGTACCAGTTTGGGCTCTGGGTATAGCTCAGTGGTAGAGCACTTACCTAGCACCTGTGAGGCACTGAGTTCCATCCTCAGGACCATATAAAAGTAAATAGCCTCTTGTTGAAGAGGCTATCTTTTCTCCAATGCATGTTTTTGGTGCCTTTGACTAATATAAGGTAAAGGTATTGTGTCCATCAACAATTTAAAATAGATAGATAGATAGATAGATAGATAAATAAATAAATAAGGAGTACCAGCTTGACAAAACTTAGTAAAGAGGAAAATGTCAATATTCTACATCCACAATGGCCCTGCACTATGTATTCACTGGAGAATCTGTTATAATTGTTAGCAAATAGGTAAACAGGGTGTTTCATTGCAGCATTCTTGTAATTATAGAGAAATAAGTCAGTAATATACAAAGTCAAATAATAATATGAAAAAGGTAGTTAAATAAAGTTCCATGATTATGCATAACAATATGGAATAATGTTCAAGAATACTGAGTAAAAGCAATAATTTTTAGTCTTTTATTTAGCATGGTTTTGATTATTTAAGCTTCAAAACACAAAAATACTATGATAAAAATTGAAAGTATATATAAAATTTAAAGTATGGAAGAGAAAAATTGGCGCCAATTTATGAGAAAGACTGCACCTTTGGTGGGAAGGAAGAAAAATGAGACTGAGGAGTGACACAATATGGACTATAATTTTGTAGCATATCTAAAAGATATGTTAACTTGTATCCATTTTTGATAATGGATACATGAGTGTATGCTATATTGGTTTGGGAATTTTATTATTTAAAATCAATACATAAAAGATTAAAAACTCATTTTTATCTAGGACATAAAAAATATTTTCTGTACTTATGCGTACAAGGGAGCTTTCTTATATGTCTGAATAATTAAAAAAAATGTTTAGAAACAACTCCAAAAAAAATTTTTACTTGAAAAGTTTATATGAATTAAAACACACTAACTCATAACTCAATTTTTACAAGCAACTAAAACATGTTTTGCTCATTCCTGGACTGAAAGATGACATTGATTTGAAAGAACGTCCTAAACTCATGAGTTCAATAATATCTTTATCTATCATATTAAAGTATACTTTAAATATCACTTTAAAAGTGATCACATTCACCTAACAGGTTGTTTCTCTTGCTGAGAAGAAGCTTTTTAGTCCATCCCATTTATTGATTCTTGATTTTAATTCTTTCACCAAAGAAGTCTTATTAAGAAAGTTGGGGCCTAATCCCACGTGATGGAGATTAGGGCCTGCATTTTTTTCTATTAGATGCGGGGTTTGGTTTTACTCCTTAGTCCTTGATCCATTTGAGCTGAGTTTTGTGCATGGTGAGAAACAGGGGTTTAATTTCATTTTGTTGCATATGGATTTCCAGTTTTCTCAGCACCATTTGTTAAAGAGGATATCTTTTCTCCAATGCATGTTTTTGGTACCTTTGACTAATATAAGATAGTTGTAATTTGTGGGTTGCTCTCTGTGTCATCTATTCTGTGTATCATTGGTCTACCAGTCTGTTTTGGTGCCAACTCAAATAAACCAATCAATAAATGGGCCAAGGCCCTGAACAGACACTTCTCAGAAGATGATATGCAATCAATCAATAAATATGATGAAAAATGTTCATAATTGCTAGCAATTAGAGAAATGAAAATCAAAACCATTCTAAAATTTCATCTCACCCAGTCAGAATGGCAGCTATTATGAAGACAAACAACAATAAGTGTTGACGAGGATGTGGGGGAAATGGTACAATCATATACTGCTGGTGAGACCGCAAATTGGTGCAGCCAATGTAGAAAGCAATATGGAGATTTCTTGGAAAATTGGGAATGGAACCAGCTATTCCTCTCCTCTGTCTATATCCAAAGGACTTAAAAACAACATACTACAGGGACACAGCCACATCAATGTTTATAGCAGCCCCATTCACAATAGCTAAACTATGGAACCAACCTAGATGCCCTGTAATAGATGAATGGATTAGAAAAATGTGGCATATATACACAATGAAATATTACTCAGCAATAAAAGAGAATAAAATCATGGCATTTTCAAGTAAATGGAAGGAGTTAGAGAAGATTATGCTAAGTGAAGTTAGCAAATAAAAAAAACCCAAAACAAATGCTGAATATTTTTTTATATAGGTAGGCTGATTCATAGTGGGATAAGGAGAGAGAGCATGGGAGGAATAGACAAACACTAGATAGGGCAGAGGGATTGGAAGAGAAGGGAGGGAGCATGGGGTTAGAAATGATGGTGGAATGTGATGATCATTATTATCCAAAGTACAGGCATGAAGACACGAATTGGTGTGAATTTACTTTGTATACAACTAGAGGTATGAAAAATTGTGCTCTATATGTGTACTAAGAATTGTAATGCATTCTGTGGTCATATATAAATAAAAAATAATAAATAAATAAGTGATCACATAAGTTCTAAGAAGTTGCAGATCTAAAGCTATACATTCATGTATTACACCACTAGTAATTGGCATATGTGTTTTTTTCCTGAACTCCATATACAAATATTGGATTAAGATAAAATTGTAGTAGTGAACAGAATTTCATAACAATAAAACATATTTGAAATGTTACAAATTTAATGTATGACACTAACCTTAATTTCAAATTAAAAGCAAATGTATCCAGATCAAAATGAAAAAAAAATTTCTTAAATCATTATGTATATTTTAAATACATGCTGCAAGAATAAACAGAGATTTAATCATTGGCTACAAAAGGTTTTAATACTCTTTAACTTGTGCATATATTAACACAACCTCTGCCATATAAAAGATATTTGTCAATATTTTAACTTGTGTTAATACCACTGACCTCAAACTTTTTCAAGTTAATTTTCATAATCATATTCCTCTATGGGATATATATATATATATATATATATATATATACATATACACACACACACATACACACACAGGAAATGAAAATTAGTATTTCAAAGTAATATCTGCAGTCCCTGTTCATTGCAGCCTTATTCACCACATCCCAGATATGAAATCAAATTAATTTCCACTGACAGATGAATAAATTTTTAAAAAATGCACCATATGTATACAGTGGGATACTATTTATCCTTAAAAAAGAAGAAAATCTTGTCATTTGGGACAGCATAGATGAACTTGAAGGACATTATGTTAAATGAAATAAGCTACTAACAGAAAAAACAAGTATCTCATGATCTTATATGTAGTATTAAATCATTTGACTCACAGAAGTAGAGAGGTAGTTCCCAGGAACTAGAGATGGTATTGGAGATATACTGGCCAAAAGATGCAATTTTTAGTTCACAGGAGGAATAAAAATAACTACCTTAATCATGATCTGTGCATCACTTGTAGAATAATGATTAGTGGGAGAAAAACAGGAGAGTCAAAATTACTGTGGTTTGGGTAACTTAGTGCGTCATAGCAGATACATGTGCATCTATACACAAGCACACCTGCACATATATACACATGTGTTCAATCAGTTAAAACTAGTGAGAGATTTCCAAGCCAGCAACCATCTTACTCACCTAAGTTATACACTTAAGTAATACTATGTCTCTTCAGGAATATTAAAATAGAAAAAAATTTTTTACTGTCTAGGGCTTGGCATGTTTGAGAGATTCTAACATATCCTTTGATGAAAGGCTTCCATTTCAATATTTCAGATACCAAAAGAGGCATACTGTGGCTTGCATAAAGAGTAAAACTTCAGAGTTTTTGAAATCAGAATTTGAGGCCTTGCCCTTTACTGTGTGTTCAGCAAATGCCAACTACCTGCGGTGTAGCTACGACTAGATCTTTCCGCTGAGAGAAGAGGTTAAGGATTATTTTTATTGCTAAGGAATATTAAGTACTGTGTCAGGACTGCTGTGATGATAGCTAAACAACCATCAGATCTCCAATAGGAGAAAAAAATTTACTACAACAGTCATTTATAAAAATGATTAGTCTCCTGTTCATCTTCTTGAAATAACTTATTTTATGATACAAAAATTTATATTTTTTAAATGAGGTTGTTTAATAGTCATTAAAGAATATTCTTGTGTCTCCTTCTTTTCACTGGAAGAATCCTCCTTCAAGTCAACTACCTCTCAGTTAGCCAAGTTAATTAGCATCAACTACCCCTTGAGGTAAGGCTCATTCTACTTGTGCTTCTTGTTTTTCTTTGCTAGACCTAGGCATGTATGAACCTATGAAATTATTAAATACAGTGGCTTGTGTTTTTTCATATTCATATTTTTCCTAACAAGCACATTTTTGAATTAGCTGTCAACCACATTAGTGTAGCAACTGAAATAAATGAGATAAATACCCTCAGAAAAATCAACAAAAAAGTAAATAACAACTGTTTCTTGGATTTTAAATTAGTGAAAGGAACTACAATTACAAAAGTTGAATAATACATAATTTAATAATCTATTTCAACTGTCAATATACCACATGAGAAAAATACTTCAAATGTTGTTTATGATCAAGTTTAGCAAGTCAGTTAATGAAAAAATTAGTCACAAGTGCAACATAATGCCTCAAATCAAATAGCACTTTCATTTTACCATATTGTTTGTACTAAATTTGCAAATAAAGCAAGAAACTTGTGTATTAATATCAAAAAATTATGAACCTTCTTCTAATTGATGATGAGTATAAAGAACTAAAATGTATAATATATTAAAAAAATTTAAAAAGAGTGGAAACAAGCTTCTTAGAGAAAATATATTTGTTCAATTATCAACTTTTACATGAACCCAAAACTGTGGGTTTTAAATTGGTAGTTGCAGATATTCAGAAATGCCTAAGCCTGTTTATAAAAGTATGTATAAAGGCAATTTAGAAAATTACTGTTTCATTAGGATGTACCAGTAAGATCTTAGGGAAAATGCCTAGAATACTTCAACCAGGAATGATATAATTTAAAATAAAATAAATTTATTGCATAAATGTGTTTTTAATTTGCAATATTACACCAACAAAAGCAAATTAAGTTTTTTGGTGGATAAGCAAAATAAAGACTCCTATATGATTCAAATAAAATAGTATTCATGGTCAGGTGTACTACATATTCCAATACACAAAACAAGTAAAATATCATCATAAAATCATTATAGTGAATGTATAAAGTCAACAAGACAATTCAGGAGATTAAGGTAGATACCCTAAAAGTACCATAAAAGTCATATAAAGGACATTGTGAAGAATACAGATAGACTTCTCATTTGAACTTTTCTATGCTCATATATGAATACACAACCAATGAAATTCCATATTATTTACAACCACAAGAATGGAATCCTAATTAGAATAAGTTATACTCCATGTATGTGGAATATATCAAAATATACTCTACTGCCATGGATATCTAAAAAGAACAACAACAAACAAGCCCAGAAAAATCAAGAATATGTTTTAAAGAAATATATTGATTTTTTGATCCCTTAATAAGTACTATTTTTTAAATTAATATGTGTTAATTATACACTCACTGATATTTGAAAATAACTTATTTGCATGCCAATTTCCACATTTTAAAGCATATCTACAAAAATCTCATTAAAATAGTATTTCATCCTCATTTATGGATCAAGATGCTAATGATTCAAAACATTTGAATTGCTCCAAAATGCCAAAATTGAAGAAGCAGAACTAAAACTAGATAGAATTCAAGTGTTTTAACTCCATGGTCAAGGTAACTTATATGGAGCCAGATGCCCTGTGTCTGTATTAACAATGTGTTTGATAACCTATAAAATGGGACTAAACCATATTTTACATATCCAAAGCATGTAAAATAAACACACTACTTTTGTGTTAAAAACTATCAATATATATTAATGTTCAGTTAAAAGTATAGAAAATAAAATGCATTAAGAAGTTGGGCAAGAAATAAACCAGTTCATTTTTATCTTTAATTTTATTACATGATTTTTATTTCTATATTAATCCATTATCAGCTAATTTTATAGAAAAGAACAACTTTAATTGGGTTAATTTACTAATCAGCATAAAGTAATAGCAGGACACCATGTTCTAAATATATACTCATATGAGGAGTAGTATTTTATATTTAGAAACTAGAATTTTAGGATTCAATCAAGGGAGTTACAACATATTGTTGTGTGGCTAAATCACAGCAGGAATGTATTGTTTAGTTTTCTATATTCTTAATAACTTTTAAAAATAATTGTTTTTCATAAAGATTTTTAGAATATTAATTTATACTAGACAATATGTTATCATTAGATGTGCAAAGAAAAACAACCCAGAATCCTTGTTCTCAATTTTCCCTAAGTTTAGTTGCTAAATAGAATATACATCTTTATTTGTAAAGTGATATGAAATTATAATTCCCATAATCTTAAGAAGGATTTAACCCATGAGTAATATTAGAATTAATTCAAATACTTCCAAACAATTGAGAACTATTTTCACAGTCTCTAACAAATTATTAGAGACTGTGAAAATAGTTAACATGATTTGTGAAAACTGGCAATTTCCTTGCAATATAAATGTTTTTCACATGGAAACAAAGTTATACAACATAACTTTAGCAGTTGGAAAATTATTTCAGTTTTTGTTATTAAGTATAGAGAGATTTGGAGTAATCCATTAGGTCTTTACATAATAGAAGATATTTTTAAAAAATCAAAATATTTTCCAAATTGAGTAGATTACAATTTAAGAAAGCAAGCTATCTGACTTTCAGAGTGTTCAAACAGAAGCTGAATCAAATTCTGATAGAGAATTACATATAAAATTATTTGTATTTGGCTAGTGCTTAGCCTGAATTACACTGAAAAACCATTCTACTTTATAACTTTTATAATTCTGACAGACCCACATGAAGGAACCACTACATGATTTATTATAATAAGCCTAAAACTGAATTATTAAATGCATGCCATTAAATTTATCATATACTATTAGGAATGACAAAACCAATGTACTTCAGGCTTGATAAAGGGGGCATTTAATAGTTTACCCTTCCCTCCCTCTCCTCTTTCCTTCCTACCCTCTTCCCTAAAAGATAGGTATGCTAGCACATGCACCACATCTTTTGGATCCTGGAAGCTTGAAGACCGTATGTTATGTTGCCAGTGGACCAGAGAGCTTGTTTAGGGGTCCTAGCAGGGAGTATGCTACTCCTACACCATTGCCAGGAAAGTGGTTTTCATCAGGAATGGTCCCTCTTTAGTAACATTTCAGCTTTGGGAGGAAACACTGAGGAAGGAAATTGACACTCTCCAGCCAGTCAGATCAGCCTAAGCAACCCTGGCAAATAAACTGGGTGACAGCCGTCTGCAGCCAGATTACCCTCACATCCCAATAGTGTTAATTAATAGTGTCCCCTCTTCTTTCTTTCAATCCACTTAGGAAAAGAAAATGCATGATTTACACAGAATAAGAACATGGAAAGAGTTTAATCAATCAAGAAAAACTCTAGAGAAATATACAAATATATTGAGATTTGCCCAAGATGAGACTGGGCCCCCTGTTTTTCTGGAGATTGTTGATCTGTTCAGGAGTAGACTTCTAGGGTAGTTATCCAATAGAACTATTTTTCCTTTATTTTGTATTATTCAAAATAGCCTGATAATGTCCTGTATGCAGCAGTGTCTCAATAAACTCCATTGAATTACTAAAATATGGATCATTTGCCCTTAGCCAGTAATGTCCCATTAAAAAGTGCCAGTTTATTATGGACTTTGATTAGACTGTTTTGACTAAATGTTTAATTAAGTTTACAGACTATGAGTGGTTGTTTTTTTTTTTCCTTTTTAATGTTGGAATGTTAATCTGATTCATGAAATCTTTTAGTTTGTCTTACCTTTGTCCTTTATATGAAATATAAGTAATGTTTTTCAAAGGGTATAATTTTATTTTCTTTAAAAAACTACAATGTTTTCTTTGCACAAAAAAATATAATCTTGAAACTGTAATTTGAGAAAAAAAATTAAATTGACTACAGTTCTGTTTCACCTTAGTCTTTTGTCATTGAAGATAGGTACTGGCAAATTTTCTAAGTGCATCAATAGGAAGGAATTATAATGACCATCTGTGTTAGGTTTTTGTTGCTATGACCCAAACACCTGATAAGAACAACTTAGAGGAGAAAATGTTTATTTTGGCTCTTGGTTTCAGAGGTTTTCAATCCTCTTGAGCTGGAGGTGAGACAGAACAATCATGGCAGAAGGGCGGCGTGGGGGAAGGCTGATCATCAGCTCAAGGTGGCTGGGAGAGTTGGGCAGTGAGGAGAGGGAGAGAGAGAGAGAGAGAGAAAGTGGGGGAGGAGGGAAGGAGGGAGAAGAGGGAGAGGAGAAAAGGCAGTCATACAAATGTAATCCCTAAGAGCATGCCCTCGGTGACCCACTTCCTCCAGCCATGCCCCCATGCCTACAGTTACCATCTAGTCCAGCAGTCTTTTTGAATTATTAATTCATCCAACAGATTGATGATTAGGATATAGCTCCCATCATCTACTCATTTTACCTCTGACCATTTCTGCATTAAAAATGGGGACACCGCGTATCTAAGCCACGATACCACCTTAATAAGTATTTTTCTTGTATTTAAAACAGCAGAGAATTAACACTTCATTATCTCTCTGACAGAAATATGATAAACACAACAAATAACAGGTGTTGATATTTGTTGGTTAGTAGCTGAGAAAGTGGTGACCGGTCCATTACCTAGGTATGATTTACCGCTGATAATAAAATCTACAATCACAAATTCATAGCCACAGAGAAATTAATTTCTAGACTTGAGATGCTGTATCTGTGTGGCTCTGGATGAGCCAAGAGATGTCTTACCTAAAGCAAATTTTCCTCAATGTGATTCTGGATATACTGCAGACCATTATAATCCTATGTTACCCTAAGCCAGTTATTTTATTTAAAAAGCCATTTTCTAAAATAGACCTAGAGTAATTAAGCTTCTTTGAAAAGCATCCACAGTTATAATTTATATAGAAACATTATGAACTAAAACTTTTCAGAAGCTAAAATATTATATTCTGCAAACCTGTTGGAACCCAAAAGCTTGCAGGTGCTTCTTTGAAAAATGACATTTCCATCATTTACCTGACAAGCACAGCTGAAATATCAAAGTTATAAACATTCTGCTTCTGTGTGCCAGCTGCTGTTTCCCTGGAAACAACCTAAGTTGCAAAAGCTAGGTAAATTTACTTACCTTAAAATCGTGAGGTTTTTGAATATTTTACCAAATGTGTGCTTACCTGATATAATATACCTGCTTTATTTTAAAATATCCATAATTATTATTTTATTCATTTGTATACACATATGTAAAACCAAATGCTATTAAATAATAAATATATACATTTAATTGTTTATGATATAAATATGTTATGAAATGAATTACATTTATCACATGCTATTAATTATATTGTTTAAAATCTTTAAAAGTGGGGAAATAAAATATAGTTTTTATTTTTGGCATAACCTAGCAATAGCTATAACAAGAGGAGAATTGTTTAAGCAGTCTGAAAAAAAATCTATTGATTATCTAGATCATTTTTATTTTTAAAAATCTAAGTAATTGGGCCCAGAGTTGTATCTTAGTGGTAGAGAACTTGCATAGCATGTGTGAGGCACTGGATTTGATCCTCAGCACCACATACAAATAAATAAAGGCATTTTGTCCATATACAATTAAAAATATATTTTTTAAAAATCTAGGTAATTGCTACATTTATATTAATGGAGTCTAACAATTTTATCTTCTCTTATCTTGTTCCATCATTTACAATGAACAGTGTGGTATATGCCAAGAAGTTATAAAATGATCTCTGCTGCAAAATAGTCCTAAAAGATGGAGGGACCTTCATATTTTCTTGACACTTATACATTTGTTATAGATGATACAGTTAGTAAAAGAACTTCACTTTCTTTCAGTAGTTTTTCTCTATAAAATCATAGTAATCTTTAGAGCTGGAAAAGATTAAAATATAATAGTATGATGCTCTTTTAATGTTTAAGAGCCAAAAAGACTAAAATCAAACACATGTTATACCCTAAGAGAATAACCCTGAGTTATAGTGCTAGTAGATTTACTATGCCCTGTTATCAAAAAATAATTTTTAGATGTTGCTTCCATCTTTTAGTTACTTGGGAGACAGTTTTTTTAGTAGCAATGACAGTTATTTCAAGAGTTTCCTCAAGTCCATATGGACTAACTTGAATTCTAAAAATACACAGCGGAGCACAGCTTAAACCTTTGGGAGAATCTGCAAACTACTCAACTTTTACTTATATACCAAATATAAAAGTTGCAAACATTCTTAGCTTATTTTGTTATAACTGAAGACCTTTCTGACTTGAAATGGCACTATATGTGTCCATATTATTTTTGAAAGGGAATTTATGTAATTGCTTTTTTTATGGTAAGCTAAACAGAAGATCCACTGTATTTGAATTAAACCAAAGTTTATTACACGTATACACACTGATATTTTTACAATATTAAAATAAAAATGATATATAAGAAAAGTATAATAGAGTTGATATATATATATAAGCATTTCAATTTCATTAGGTGATTTTTAGTGACTATGTTAAGTCATTAAATAATATACTATTTAAAACAACAGGTAAATATAAACTTCAGAGGTTTAGCAATTAATTCTCTTTATTCTTCAGATTGGCAGTCATTCCGTCTAATTCTGAAAGTGCTTAAAGATAATTCTTTTTTTGTTAGTCTTTTTTCTTTTCTTCAGTACATTAGCAAGGTGAACTTGCTGTGGCCAGTTGCCTGTCCTTTCCTACTTTGAATGTACCTCAGTAGGAGAAGGATTCTATAATCTACATGGACTATTACTTTTAAAAATTAATTTTTAATAAATAAGTGTCATATTATATCTATCTTTTTTGATCTTTCCCACATTTTAATTTTTGCTATGATCTATTTCTTCTTTTTTCCCCTTCTATGTATTTTTTTTTCCGCTTCAATTCTCAGAACAGTGATTTGACATCTTCCCTTGAAAAATTATATTTTTATGCATCTCCAGTTTGATTATATTTTATATTATTGATTAAAACATTTGTAAGTCATGAAGTTGTTAGAAAATATAAATAGAGGCTTTGAAATCCCATGCAAAGTTACTATGAACTAACTGTATCACTTGGGTCAGTGAATATCACCTAGGTCAGTGCTATTACCTCCCTTCTGCTATTGTTCTGCATCACCATAAGATAAAACTAGATGTGCTAAAGTGCAGATCCTGAGCAGCTCACTCCTGAAACATGATTACTTAGTTGCTTAGACCAGATGCACAAGCCTAGCTTTATCCATGGCCATGATTGTATACTGATATCTTTTCAAGATCAATATATTCCAACACCCTGTTCCTCCCTCTCTTGCTCAGAACAGGTGAGAACTTCCTTTCCTCCTCATAATGCTGCCTAGATGAGTATTTTGCAGTAGGAAATGCAATAACTATTAGCCAAAAATGATACACATGAATTGTTATGCTGACAATTATGACTAATAAAGCATAATCTCTTTATATATGGTTTTTGTATTAAAAATGTGTATGTTGTTCTATTTACTGATCAAAATAACCTGTTGAGATTACTTGACAGAGGACAAATTGAGGGTTCCAAAATTTTAATCATTTTCTCTAAAATACACTATAAGTGGGAAATCATTTTTCTTGAGTCACATCTAATAATTTTCATTGCTAAAAATATTTAATTTGCTTATTAATATATGAAGTGAAATAATAAATGTAAACATTGTTAGCAATCATAAATAACAGAATAAAAGTCCTATGGTCTATATTTTAGTAATCATCTAAATTCAATTTAGACTTAATGTTTACCTTAATTCTAAGTTAATTATTTATTGGAAATAGCTAAAAGTTTTGAATTTTAATATTAACAACTGAGAAAACCCAAGGAGATTACCACGATAGTGCTGATAGTGCTTAAATATGAACTCAGGATTGTTTTCCAAATTCTGTGTTTCATTGGGAATTTTAATTTGTTAATTACTCTTACAAATAAGTAGGAGGAAAAATACTGAAGAAAAATTAATATCAATAAGTATTTGTCTGCAGTTTTTAAATTATTATATGCATTATATGCTGAGAGCCATAGCCAAGTAAGAATGATGCATGGCATTTTTGGTTGAAAGGTGACCCTGCTCAGGGATTAGGGTGGCTCCAGGTTTAGGGTGGATCCTGCTAGATTAGGGTGGCTCTGGGTTTAGGATGGATCCTGCTGGATTAGGGCAGATCCTGCTGGGAATAGGGCATATCCTGCTGCCTCAGGCGCCCGGCTTCTTGAGTTCCCATGGAGTTCTCGCAGGATTCTGAGAGAATTGGTATGCAGAGCCCGGTGAAGGCAGTGTATTCCCAGGTAGTGTGTGTGGAGTGCCGGTGAGAGTTCGGGAATAAAGAGTTGCTGTTTAAATCTACAAGGCTTTTGTGGTGGCTCGGTTATTTTGTGCCCAGCCAGACTGCGGCATTTATACTTTGATATATGAAAGCATATGTTGTGCTATGAAAACATTGTGTTTATATTCATATTCTTGTTCTATGTGTACCTTGACATGTACACGATCTTCTCAACCTTTGGGAAATGAAACAACAAATTATTGGATTAAAGGGATGATCTAGAAGCTAAACTCCAAAAATGATATTTGAATTGACTAGAAAAGTACTAGCAGGCAGTCTCTTTCTAAACCAATTTAATGTCCTGTGAAGTAATTCTCTAATGTGATTGAAAAAGTGTCTTAAATTGTTGTCATTATGTACTTAGTGGTAGCAATACTAGCATCTAACTGAACAACCCAATTCTGTAGCATGCAACTCAATTTACATAATCAATCATGCTTTAATCATTAAAACATAAAGTAAAATAATTTGGAAACATAGGCAAAATAAATTAAATTTGTATATATATATATATAGGCAAAAATGATCTTTCCAGGGCTAGGATTGTGGCTCAGTGGTAGAGAGCTTGCTTAGTATGTGTGAGGTGTAAAAACTATGATGCAAAGAAAAGACCACCAACTCCAATTTTAAATCAAATTAAAGCAAGCTTGTAATTCTGGCCAGAACTGTATCTTCTGCAATCCTTGGGTTAGAGAACAGTACCCCAGCTCTCTAGGACATAGTTTTATAGCACAAGAAGTTGCAAAAGGGTGGTGTCTTGAGAACTTACAGATAACAAGATTTTGACACACATAATACAAAGAAAGATAGTAAATTAATAATCTAAATGATTAAACATTTCAAGTTTGGGAGTAAATTTGGATCCCAACACCAGAATTTATGAGGCACCATTAAGGTTTCAGAGAGGGTTGTTATCTGCTCAGGGAAAGCCCGGCATGGGTGAGTTCAAGGCACAGGCAGGCATTCCAAGCAAGTTTAGAAATCACAGTAATTTATAGTAAGACAGGAATTAACTTTTCATGACTTTTTGACAAGATGGCTCCCAATCTTAAAGTCAAATTAGGTTGGGTTCATCATGAGGTACTGGTTTAGATCCTCAGCACTACATATAAATAAACAAAATAAAGGTCCATCAGCAAATATTAAAATACTTAAAAAGAAAAAAGAATGATCTTTCCACATAGATTATATGCCTAATTTCTTATAAATAGTTGAATCTAACTACCATGGATATCTAGTCTCTGACAGAATTTGAGCATCTTCATTGATATATAGAGAGCCTAACAGATACCAATTAAGACTACCAATAATTTGGGGATTAAAAATAAATAATATAGAAAAAGTGACTCTAGGCATGGACATTTTACTCAGTAAAACTAGTGAAAATCATTTTAAAAACAAAACAAATGTAAAGCTATGGCAATGGTCTTAAGGGTAAATAGGAAATTCAGAAATATTCAGGAAAAGCTGAGAATGTATTGTGACTAGACCACAAGTACTCCTGCCTGCCATCTTCAGTTAAGCAAGGCAGAAAGCCTCCACTCCAGACTCTTGAAATCAGGAGCAAAGCACTCTTCCCCTCTCCCTACATGCCAGCCCAGAACTTTCTTTCTGGTAGATCAGGATTTCAGTGTTGCTGAGGCTATGTTAGGAGAGTTCAGCTGAGAAGAGGATCTCTTCTTCCACTCAACCATCACTCATGGAATGGAGATTCTTCCTTGGGAGTGGTACATTGGGGAAACTTAGGGCCCTGATCACCTTTGATCTGCATATGAGATAGTGAGTTCATGCCAAGAGAGATAAGGCAAGAGAACCTCAGCCTGCTGCCCCCCTCCATCAAGCAGTCAGCTCCTAAAGTAAGGATGCCACTTATAAAGAGGACTGTCATTGTCTCTATCCTCTGCTCCAGAGCCCTAACAGAAATTTTGTTGGCAATAGAGCAGGCTTTAAAAATAGAGTGTCTAATCTCTTATTAAAGGATCTTACTTTAATTGTATCAGAACCTAGATAAATTTAGAAATGCTCTCAAGAGCAGTGTAGGTCGAGGTGAAAGACAATGGTAGGAGGGGCTGAAGTGTAAAGGGTTTAAATTTCAGGAGAGAACCAAGGAATAAGAGGAGAGGAGTCCTCCTGAGGCCAGAGCAACTTTCAAGCATTGTGTTTGGAAACTGTTCCTTCAAAGTTAAAGTTTGACTACAGGATAATACAAAGTAATTTATGCCTAAGGGCAATGTTGAAAACAAAAGAACAATAATCCAGCCATTAGAGGTCTTTAACAGCTGGGTATTACCAGGGAAAGACAGAAAAGTACCCTATAAAACTATTGTCATTGATCCATTTTGAGTTAAGTTTTGTGTGTTGTGAGAGATAGGGGTTTAATTTCATTTATATATATGGATTTTCAATTTCCCCAGCACCATTTGTTGAAGAGACTATTTTTTCTCAATGTATCTTTTGGGCACTTTTATCTAGTATGAGATAACTGTATTTATGTGGGTTTGGGTGAATGGTGTGACCCTACTTTGTATACAATCAGAGAAGTGAACAAGTGTACTCCATTTGTGTACAATGAATGGAAGATCATTCTGCTGTCATGTATAACTGATTAGAAAAACAACAACAATAACAAAACCACTATCATCTCAGGGTGACTGTGGACAAGCTTAAATTGGTGCCTCACAGAGGAACAAGATCAGAGGCTTTGCCCTTTGTGTATGTGTATGTGGGGGGGAGGTACAGGAATTGGGGAATGCATCACTTAAATAGTTTGGTTAGTGACTAAAGGAACAAGCAAATAATTAAAAGCCTTTGAGGGAACCGGAACCTAGAAGTCAGAGTTGCTACAATGTTTATCTAAAGTATCCAGTTTCCAACTACCACAAAATATTAAACATGCCCCAAAATATGTTTAACTCTTTCACTGGATAAAAATTAAGCAATAGACACTGTATAAGAATAAGCAGATAACAAATTTAACAAAAATTCTCCAAAGTTTCTATTATAAATGTGTTCTCAAAGCTAAAGAAAACTGTGATTAAAGAAGTAAAGTAAGGTATAATGATGATTGCGTTAGTTGGTTTTTTATTCATGTGACCTAAATGCCTGACAAGAAAAAAATAAAGGAGTACAGATTTATTTTGGCTCATGGTTTCTGAGGGTCAGTGTATTCTTGGCTGACTCCATTGTCCCTAGCCTAAGGCAGAACATCATGGCAGTAGATCATGGCTGAGGAAAGCTGCTCAGCTCGTGGCTCGTGGAAAGTAGAGAAAGATAAATGAGCCAGAGAAAGCCAAACCTTTTCAGGGCATGCCCTCAGTGATTGACTTTTACCAATTAGTTGCCACCTTTCAGTATTCCATTCAGCTATCTATAGATTAAACCTTAAAGTGGATTAATCCACTGATGAGATCAGAGTCTTCATGATCCAATAATTACCTAAAGGGCTCACCTCTGAACCTTGCTGTTGTGGGGGGCCATGATTTCAACACATGAGTTTTGGGGAGACCCAAAACAAAACAATGACCTTTCATCAAAACAAGAATGCCTATAAAGAGATAAAAATCATGAGAAAGAACCAAGTGGAAATTACTAGAGTTAAAAAGTGGCACTGAACTTTAAGTTCTCAAAAAAAAAAAGGTATACTCACACAGAAGAAAGAAAAAATAAATTGGAAGACAGAGATTATATTAACCAAAGAATGAAGGAAAAGAAATCTTTATTAAGAGATTTAGAGAAATGGTAAGCCACTGATAGGCACAGCAACATACATGTAACGGGGCTACCAGAATGAGAGGAGTAAGAAAGGAGGAGATAAAATCATTTGAAGAAATAAAGGCAGAAACTTCCCAAATTTAAGGTACAATACTAATTTACTCAGCTAGGAAATTCATCAGACTCCAAATACGATAAATGCAAAGATTCACAAATAAACATCGTAGGAAAAATATTAGGGTCAGAGACAAGAAGAAAAAAGTATGAGGCAAGGGTAAATTGACATGTAATTTACAAGTAAGTTCCCAAAGCACTTTCTCTAAACACTAGGCAGATTAAGTTTCTACCCTCTTGATACATCACAATCTACCCTCTTGATTTCTAGAAACTAGAACCTTTATATATTGTGCAGGAGTTTGGTAGATTAAAAAAAGCTTGCACATAGATGTTAATGTTGACATTATTCATAAAAAGCCAAAAAGTAAAAGAAAACTAAATTAAATGCATAAATATATATCAAGTGATGAATGTATAAACAAAATGTGGTATATTATTACAATGAAATATTACTTGGCTACAAAAGAGAATGAAACATTGATAGACCCTAAAATGTGTGAACATTGATAACAGGCTAAATAAAAGAGGCTAGTAACAAAAGATCATATATTTACCTGATTCCATTTACATCCCATGTCCAAAAGAGGAAAGTCTATGGATAAAAAATAGATTAGTGATTGCTTAGAGGTATGTGGGGTTGTGGGAATAATGATGTTATAGCTATAGGTTCTGGGGCTTCTGTGGAAGTGACAAAACCATTCTAAAATGGACTCTGATCATGGGTGTGCATACCTGCAATATACATTGGATTTTACATTTTAAGTAGGTGAACCATTTTTATGAAAATTATATTGTAATAAACTTCTTAAAAATAAGTAATTTGGATGCCAAAATGTTCTGGAGAAAGTTTATATTTAGAGTTATGTGAAACATAGCTTTTTAAAATAATTTAGTTACGTGAAACTAATCTCTTTTTAAATAATTTACTCATATTCCATATCTGTTTCTTATAGTGACTGGCATATAGAACTCACAACTATTCTTAAAAGTTGGTAGACTAGTTCTAGAGTTCTGGGTCTGATCTAAGACATTTCATCTTGGGAACCATTGTGTAATCAATGTAAAAATGTTTTATTTTATCTATAAGTTATATCAAATAGGTCAGAGAATATGAACAGATTAAATCTTTAACAATAATGATTGTAGTCTTTATTATAGTATTATAATCTGGCTCTCTCTTTACATTATTGAATCAGATGTTCTTTTTCAATTTGAACTATCATCAAATTAAGGCAATACAGTCATTCATAGTTCACAAATTTTCTCACTACTTTGAGGATTCAGATGAGATTAAAATTAGACACAAATTCACATTATTACAATAATCAAGGCTAATATTTTGAAATCATAATGCTAATTGTTAAAAATAACTGATAAGAAAACAATTCCACAGAATAAATTATTCATGATAATGACTATTTATATCTTAAAATGGCACACTGATTGCAACTCCTTTACTTGAGTAGCTATGATTTTTGTCTAGAGAATTATAGACCTTGCTATATCTGTTTATTATATCTAGCTAGGGCACATTAATCTAGAGTCCATAACATGGCCCGCTCAGTACCCAGGGCATAGCCTACAATGAAAAATTGATGTGAAGTAATTAGATTCTCTGATTTAAATAAAAAAGAGGTAAGACACTAGGTTTTTAGGAATAGGGATAATATAAGAAGGTTGGCATGTTTGTGCATATATTAAATTTATGTAATAAAAGAACCTAACAGTAAGTAAAGACAGTCACACAGTGTAGAGAGAGGAGAACAGGGAAATGGGCAAGGAAAACCTAAGTCAAAATTCATAAAAGACAACCATATGGCATATAAAGAAGTATAAATTTTAGTAATATACCTCTTGACACTATAAAGACTATCCATTTAATCTTCACATTATTTCCACTTCAGTAAAGAACAGTTGGCTAATGTATATAGTAAACTGACATTCACTTTGGGGAAAAAAAAACTTTGGAAATCATATAAAACAAAATTCAATAAAAAGTTGTAATAATGTTAAGTTTTTTCAGAGATAAATGATTTTAGGTGTTTATTTCTTTCAAAAGTCTCTAAACATTGCCATATTATTTAACTTATTCTTGACATCTACACTTTTCCCTTTAGTAACTGTCATCTATATAACAGCAGTTTCACATCAATGCTTTCCTTGCCACAATACAGGAAAAAAAATTAATCCGAAGTTTGATAGTTTTAAGAATAATAGTTGCAATTCTTAAAATAATATAAACCTTGAGCTTTCATTCATGAAATAATGTTATCTTTCTAAGGTAATATTTTCACGTAAGTATATCCAACACTGAAAGTCCATTAAGAAATGTTAGAGTGCTCTTCATGCTCAGTACCTTTTCTCAGAATCCTTCTTTGCATTATTTGTGCACAGTTCAAAATAATGCTTGTGAAACAAATCAGTATTTTATAGAATTAAAAACTAAGAGTTTCTTGTTTTTAATTATTATTTAGAAAATTACCTGGTAAGGAACCTAGCAAAGTCAAAATGTCTCATATATTTTCTCTCACTTGTTATGTTTGCGAATGTGTACATGCAAAAATTATGAATACCAAGACTTGGGATAGTATGGTGGAAAAGAAGAAGTGAGTTTTAAAAAATTTACATTAGAGTCAGTACTAAGTAGGTTGCGTATTATTTTAATTTTTAGTTTTGAAATATTCACATGAGGCATCAAAATTAGAATAGCATGTGTATCTGAATATGGGGATGGACAATGGGAATAGATAAGACAAGAGACTCATCTTTCTCCAAGTCAGGGTCATAGTACGTACTTCAGAATTTAGGAAATCAAGTCCCAACCACAGTCTGACTATAGGTCAGCTGGATATTTTTCCAGGTCAATAACTCATAAATGGCATGGGAGCCTAGGCCAACGTTAGGCCTATGACCACCCCACCAACCAGCAGACCTATGCTGGAGCCTAGGCCCAAGCCTAGGACTGTCACACCACAGGGGAGCCTTGGCCAAGTTTAAGGCCACTACCCTCCCAGGAGTACAGGCCTAGCTCACCTCCTCTTGGGACACGGCAGCCATCACCATAGCCCTCCCCATGCAGTTACCTCCACCTTTAGTTGCAGTAGCATCCATTGTGGGACACTGGCCAGGTTCCAGAAGCACAATACCAAGGTGAGGTACAGGTAGTCTGAGGGACACAATAAGATTATAGCATAGAAATGTAATATCTGAGGTCCACACTGCAAGATAGGAAGACACATAGACAACATAAAACAAACAAACAAAACAAAACAAATAAACAAACAACAACAACAACAACAACAAAAAAAAAAACAGGGAAGAAAGTGCCCCAAACAAACCAAGATACTACAATAATGGAATTCATGGACAGCACACTTGATGAAATGTCAAATAAGGAGTTCAGAATGTACATAATTAAAATGATCTATGAATTAAAGAATGACCTAAGTGAGAAAATATGGGCAACCATTGATGATGCCAACAAAGAAATAAGGGAGCAAATACAGGTATCCATTGATGATACCAACAAAGAGATAAGGGAGAAATACAGATAGCAAAGGATTATTTCAAGGAAGAGATACAGATTCTGGAAAAAATATCAGAAATCCTTGAAATGAAGAAAATGGTAAATGAAATTTAAAAAGTCAACAGAAAACATCACCAACAGACATGCTTACTTGGAAGACAGAATGTCAGATAATGAAGACAAAATATATAATCTTAAAAATAAAGTAAACCACACAGTGAAAATGTTAAAAAACCATGAACAGAACATCCAAGAAGTATGAGATAGCATCAAAAGACCATATCTAAGAGTTATTGGGACAGAGGAAGGCAAAGAGATTCCAACCAAAGGAATGCAAAATCTCTTCAATGAAATAATATCAGAAAATTTCCCAAGCATGATAAATGAATTGGAAAACCAAATACAAGAGGCTTACAGAACACCAAATGTGCAAAATTACAACAGATCTACACCAAGACACATTATAATGAAAATTCCTAGCATATGGAATAAGGATAGAATTTTAAAAGCCACAAGAGAGAGGAAGCAGATCACATATAGTGGGAGACCAATTTAGATAGATCATAGCAGATTTTTCAACTCAGACCCTCAAAGCCAAGAGATCATGGAGCAACATATACCAAGCTCTGAAAAAATTGATGCTAACCAAAAATCTTATATCCAGCAAAATTAAACTTCAGTTTGATGGTGAAATTAAAACCTTTCATGATAAACAAAAGTTAAAATATTTACATTGAGAAAGCGTTCACTACAGAGGATTCTCAGCAAGATATTCCATGAGGAGGAAATAAAAAACAATGATAAAAATCAGCAAAGGGAGGAACTATACTAAAGGAAAGGCCAATCAAATGAGAAACCAAGTCAAGTTAAAAACCAAAAATAACCCCAAATGTCTGGGAATACAAATCATATTTCAATAATAACTATGAATGCATGAAAGTGAATGGCCTAGATTTATCAATTAAAAGACATAGACTGTCAGATTGGATTTAAAAAGACCCAACAATATGCTGCCTTTAATAGACTCATCTCACAGGGAAAGACATCCACAGACAGGTAAAAGGGTGGGAAAAAAACGTACCACTCAAATGGACCATGTAAACAACCAGAGGGTTCCATCCTCATATCAGATAAAGTGGACTTCATACCAACGCTAGTGAAAACTGATAAAGAAGGACCTTTCAAACCGCTTAAGGGATTCATACATTAACACAACATAAGAATCATAAATATTTATGCCCTAAACAATGGGGCATCTATATATACCAAAAAAATAAAAAATAAAAAAGCCTTCTCAACTATAAGAACCAAATAGAACACAACACAATAATACTGGGTGAGTTTAATACACCTCTCTCACAACTGGATAGATCTTCCAAACAAAAACTAAACAAAGAAACTATAGAACTCAATAAAATAATCTATAATTTAGACTTAACATATGTAGAATACTCTATCCATCAACAAGCAAATACACTTTCTTCTCAGCAGTACATGGATCCTGCTCCAAAATAGACCCCGTGTTATGCCACAAAGCAAGTTTTAGAAATGCAAAACATAGAGATACTACCCTGAATTCTATTTGATCATAATGGATGAAATTAGAAATTAATGATAAAATAAAAAATAGAAGCTACTCCAATATCAGGAGACTAAACAATATGCTATTGAGTGACACATGAATAAAAGAAGACATCAGGAAGGAGATACAAAAAAATTAGAGGTAAATGAGAACTTTGATACAACTTATCAAATTATCTGGACACTATGAAGACAATGCTAAAAGAAAAGTTCATTACAGTAAGCTCATTCATTGAAAGAAGAAAAAGTCAACAAATTAAATGACCTGACAAGACATCTCAAAGTCCTAAAAAAAGAAGGAAAAACCAACATTAAAAGTAGTAGAAGACAGGAAATAATTACAATCAGGGCAGGAATCAATGAAATTGAAACTAGATGGACATACATTATTACCAGGGTACATGTATGACTGCACATATAGTGCGATGCTACATTGTGTACAACCAGAGAAATGAACAGTTTTGCTGCAATTGTGTACAATGAATCAAAATGCATTCTGCTGTCATATATACCTAATTAAAATAAATAAATTTAAAAATTAACACATAAATCACCATAAAATATCATAATTGTATTAGAGTATCACATAAATGAAGACTAAGAAAAACATTATTTTTCAGATTTTATTCCTACTTTATGTATATCTCCAGAAAGATAGAAGAAAAAGAAAAAAAGAGAAAGAAAGAGCAAAGCACCACAAAAAAACATTTACTAAACAGAAAAGATACACATATTTTTAGAATGAATAGAACTATCATGGGTTAAATTAATTTTTAAAAATGTCACAATACAGATAATTATGTTGAACATTTGGGAATTTGAGATGAGAAAAAATTTCCAAAATAAGAAATTTTCAGAATTAAAAAAAATGCTGTAAATACAACTCATTACTAAAAAATTAAAAATTAGAAGATTAATATTTTTAATCCAAAAAATACCCAGCTAAAATATGCTCAAATATGAAGCTAAAATGTTTAAAAAATGGATCATTCAGTGGCATGCAAAGTTTCTGAGACAACTAAGAAAATAAAGTAGTTAACCAACTAAATAATCAGAAAAAAAAAAGCAGAGGGTATAAGGGAAAATTAAAACTGGCATGATAAAAATTTATTACTCATGTGAATAATTTTTTATTGGTAATGAAAATTCAAAAGGAATTGGCACTATGATAACAAAATAAAATAAAAAGGAAGATAAAAAATTAATTGCATGCTAAGATTATGTGTTCTTTTTGTCAAACTGTAAAAACTCATTGATATTCTAATAAAAACTGTTATAAATACACATATTAATTACTTATAATAGCTTGATGATATGAATATATCCATTATTTTCCGAGTAGTAAAACAGCAGTAAGATAAAATTTTATTCATCTAATAATAAACATTAAAAGACAATTACAAAAAAATAGCATAAAAGCATGCTAAGAGTTGTGATTTGTAATAATATTTGGAAGTCTCCTATCCTTACAAGAATAGCTGAATAAACTGAAAAGCTTTTCTTTTCTATTGCCTTTTCTCAGAACCTTTGGACAACTGTGATTGTACAAAAAATTACTCCTCAGAAATCTGGAGAAAGGAGTGCAACTCAAAGGATTCTGTATTGGTGAGTAGGTCGCCTATAGAAAAATCCACTAAACACAAATCAAAAGGAATATTTCAATAGTAAATTTAATGAATTTCTAGAGACTGAGTGCTGAGAAACTTAGAAGCTACACGCATGAAGAGTCCCAGTTATTTTCACAGATTTCTTTCCTAGAATCCCAAACAATTATCAGAACAAGGGTCAGAGAAACATATCTTCACAGTCCTGAAACAAGATGTAGAGTAGCCACCACAGAACTCTCAAACGCTTTACTAGCAAAGGTGTCCCCAGAGTGCTGTTTTGAAACCTTATCACATCTGGGGAAAGAAATTCCACCCAGTTCCAACCAGCCTTGACCTTCATGTTTTCTTTGAGAGAAAAAACTATAAAGCCACAAGTCGACAAGGATTCAAGAAAATAGACAAGGAGAATTGCAACCAGAGAAAGGAGGAGGGAATAATGGTGTGAGAGCTATTTACACCCTTGATGAAGGGACATAAATTTGGAGAGGCCAAATTCCTGAGGCATAGACACACTGAAAGTCTGAGATAATCCAATGATTGTAGCATGGTCTCCTTCCCCATATCTAACCCCCATACCATACATTTTCAGAGTAATAGCCATGGATTACCTTGAAAGAACTGCTAGACACAAACTATTTTTTAAAAAATCTTATCAAGTAAACCAATTTATTCAGTGCATTTAAAAATGTTTTAATCAGTTATACATGACAGTAGAATACATTTTGACACTTTGTACACAAATGCAGCACAATTTCTCATTCATCTGGCTGTACATGCTGCAGAGTCACACCAGTAGTATAATCATATGTGTATATAGGGTAATAATTTCTATCTCATTCCACTGTCCTTCCCATCCCCAAAGCCACTCCTGCCAATTCCTCTCTGCACAATCCAAGCTTTCTTCCTTCTTCCTTACCTGCCCCCATTCACATTATGGATGAGTATCCACTTATCAGAGAAAACATTCAGTCTTTGGTTTATTGGGATTGGCTTATTTGACTTAGCATGATATTCTCTAGTTCCATCCATTTACTGGCAAATGCCATAATTTCATTCTTCTTTTAGACTGAATAATATTACATTGTGTATATGTACCATATTTTCTTTATCCATTCATCTGTTGAAAGGCACTTAGCTTGGTTCCATAGCTTAGCTATTGTGAACTGAGTAGCTATAAATATTGATGTGGTTGCATCACTATAGTATGCTGATTTTAAGTTCTTTATGTATAAATCGAGGAGTGGGATAGCTGGGTCAAATGGTGGTTCCATTCCAACTCCTAGGGAATCTTCACTCTGCTTTCCATAGTGATTGTACCGTTTTGCAGTCCCACCATCAATGTATGAGTAGGCACAGACTTTAGAGTACCAAATCAAAGCTAATTGTCATAAGTCTTCACACTAGAAGCCTGTTTATCCTTATATTTATTACAAAATTCATCATGTCTTGCTTTCAACAACATGAACAACAAAATTATGTAATATCTTAAAGGAACAAGAGATAAGAAATGCTGAAGACACAAATTAAAAAGAAGACTGTTAAGACACATAATCTGCAATAAAAACAAGGTATTTGAAATATTAACACATTTTAGTTTCTAATGAAAGAAATAGATAATATAAAAGAACTGATGGGCAATGAACATCACCAGTGATATGGAAACTCTAAGAAAGAATCAATATTAAATACGAGAAATCAGTAACACAGTCACAGAGATGAATAGTGCCTTCAAAGAGTTCATAAGCAAAGGCAAGAATCAGAGAATTTGAAGATAAGTTAACAGAAATTTCCCAGCTGAAAGGCAAAGTAAAATATGAATAAAAAAGAACATCAAAAGCTTTGATATAAAAAATTCTGATATTAATCAAAAGTTATAATATGTTCTTAATTGAAATAATTGAAGAAGAAAGAGAATGGGGCAAAAGGAATAATTTAAGTTATAAAAATTGGAAGACTTATATTGTCTGATTTCAAGCTGAATGTATAAGAAAGTTAATGTAATCAAGACAACACCCTATATGCAAGGTAATGACATAGTCAATGAAACAATGTCCAGAAATACATGGATACTATTATAGTAAACTGTTCTTTATAAGGCTAATTTAATTGAGAAAGGGTAATATTTTCTATATTGTTGAAATAATTATATGCAAAGAAAACATACTTTACAACCTACATCAAAATTAACTCATAATGGATCATAGATCTCATTTACAATGAAAAACTTATGAATTCATGAAAAAAACATGAGGAAATCTATGTAAACTGGGACTTGGTGGTGCGTTTTTAGATACAATGACCAAAATACCAGGAAAAGTTTATGTTTTACTTTTATAATATTAAAATTTTTCCTCTGTGAAATATCACAAACTGAAAGTGTTTCCTAAGTTTATATCTTATCAAGAACTTGAATCAAGAACATACAAAGAGCTCTAGAATGTCAATAATAATAAAGAAAAGTCCAAATTAAAATAGAAAAAAAATGATCTGAACAAACAATAAGAGATGGCAAAGAAACATTTGAAAAGACATTAAGAATATTTGTGATAAGGAAAATGCAAATTTAAACAACAAGGTAGTACAACACATCTATTAGGATGGCTAAAATGATTTTAATTAAATATATCAATTGTTTTCATGGATGGGGAGTACAAGAAGCTTTCATTGCTACTGGGAATGAAAAAATGATATAATCCCTCTACAAACAACTTGGCAATTTGTTATGGGGCTAAAACTTATCTTAGTATATGATATATCCATTGTACCCTTAGGTATTTACTCACCTGATTAGAAAATATGTGTGTGAAATTTTTTAGCAGCTTTCTTTCTTGATCATCAAAAAACCATAGCAACCAAGCTGTCCTTCAATAGGTAAATGGCTACACACATAATGATATGTCTATACAGTAGAATACCATTTAGAGATAAAAATTAATGAGTCATCATACCACATATCAACATGGCTGAATTCCAAATGAATATTGTTAAGATGGTCTGAAATAGCTCAGTATTTTAAGATTCTTAAAATATAGCTAAGTATTTTAAGATTGTTTGTATGACAATCTGGATAAAGAAAAACTGTAGAGATAAGAAAGAGATCAGTTGTTTACAGAGGCTTTGTAGTGAAAGAAAGTTGAGTAGATTAAATAGATTATTTTACACTGGTAGAACTGTTCTATAAGATGCTATAATGCAGATACTTGAAGCTTTTATTAAAACTTATAGAAGGTTATGGCACAAATAATGAACCATAACTACATGAATAAAACAAAATCACTATATTAGGTGACCTCAGAATGGAATTGGGAAGGTAATAAAAGAATTTAACTGTGACTGTGTAGAAGAGCCTAATGATATATGCTGGCTGTGTTAATGTGGTACCCTGAATGACATCCTAGAATAAAAAAAAAAAAGAGATACAAAGTAAAACTTATGGAACTCCAGATAAACCACGAAGTTCAGTCAAAAAATCACACCAATATCAGTTGATCAGTGTGACAAATGTCCCATCCTAATGTAAGACTTTAATGAAGGGGAAACTGGTGCTGGTACTGGTATAGAAGAGAACTCTATCATCTTAACAATTTTCTGGAAATCTAGGATTTTTTCATTTTGCTCCTCCAATGTCTAATCTCTATAAATTATCCAGTTTCAAACTCAATTTTTACATTTTTAGAATATTTGGAATAGCAACATACCATTTCTCCAATTCTAATTTGTCTCAGTCCCTTTTGTGATAGTATAAACAGAATATATAAAACAAGGTAGATTTATAAATACAATGAACAGAAACTTATTTCCTTGCATTTCTGAAAGATGATAAATTCAAGAGCAAGATACCAGTCTTTAGTTAGTGTATTTTTTCTGTACCATCACATGGCAGAAAGCAGAAAGGCAAAATCAAAGAGGGGCCAAATTTGCTGTGTTAGTGGTGTTAATTCCACTCAAAATGAGGTTCTCATGCTATATCACCTCCTGGAGGTCCTGCCTCCTACTACTGCCACAATAATAATAATAACATTTTAGCATGAGTTTTGGAGGAAGAAAATATACAAATCATAGCAGGCAACAAATTGAATACTTGGGAAGTTGTTTTTATAGAAAATTTCAAAACTATTTGTACGTACCCAATGGAAAAAATCTTGGCAGATTAGGTCAGAAAGCCAGGTAATCAATTCTCTGTTGCTACTCATTTTTGGAATGGACATATCGAGTTCCTTTGACTTTTTTTAGAAGATTTCTTTCTTGAGGAGAAAAATGATTACTAACCAACACATGAGAACATAATTTTGTTTTTTGAGACTTCTAGTTTTTCTCTTCATGTCATGATCAATCACACAGATGGACAGTTTAAAAAAAATTTCTAAGATTTAGAGGTTTAAGTTCTGGATGTTAGATGGAAATCCAGGATATAAATATAATACAGAGAAAAAATGTTAATCATCCTGTTTATGATACAAATGTATTAGAAGATTGTCTGAACTACCTAACATTTCTCAAAGAAATATTTGGCGGTGGGTACCAGGTATTAAACTGAGGGACACTCAACCACTGAGCCACATCCTCAGCCCATATTTTGCATTTTATTTAAAGACTGGGTCTCATTGGCTGGTTTTGACCTTGCAATTCTCCTGTCTCAGCATCCTGAGCCACTGAGATTGCATGTACCACTGTGCAAGAGAGAAGTATAGTTTTGAAGGAAGAAATTAAAGTGGAATCATGAAGAAAGAATTTGAAAAAAGTTAAGTGTTCAAAGGATGCCATAGCTTTTGTCCTCGGTAAGTGGCATATCTATTTTATATTCATTAGATAAATAAAGTGTGAATATTGTTGGTATTCTAGGCTACTTTGGAAAAATTAGCATACTACCTTAGATATTATATTTGAATATATCATTTATTATATTTTTATCATTTATAGTCCAAGGAGTTTTAAAAGGCAAACTCTAGGCTAAAATTATAAAACATGACACAGGTATTTATTTTATCATTTTCCCCAACATCCACAAAGGAATCTAAGGAGATTAATGTATATATTTTGAAGTTTCAATAAGAATCTTCACTAAAGCTGTTCATATTCCTTTATTTTAAGGAAAATTCAAGTATAAAAATGATAAGCAAAAATGCTAATCATTATTTGTATTTCTCCTAAAGTATGAAAAGATTTGTAGACTAAGCATATTTGCCTCCATTTTCAGTTGTGGACTGTGATACTAGTGGCACAGTGGTTTTACTTTGATTGCTTCATTTTGATTTTATTTTGCCTGTATTTCTGTTTTCCTCTAGGTTCATACATTTATTGTGCTGAAAAGCATTTTTCTCACTTATCATTAATAAAAGGAGGACATATTTGTACTTGATGTACTTCCTCTTTTTAGTTCATTACTTTGTTTCTCCATTACTCAGAGGTAAACCTCATGTATAATCCAGAACCATGATTAAGTCATGACCTGGATACTGGATGTCCTAGTGAAGAAATTACTGATGTTCAGTCTTTAATGTATTACATCATGTTCTACTTGTCTTAAAAATGGCTGAATTTTAATATGGTTTCAACCTTGTTTTAATAAACAAGGTTGTCATTTTGTCCATATGATTATACTTGAGGACTCTGGAAGAGAGTGGAAGTGTTTAGTATATGACCCTCTTTTGACATAAACAAAACATATTTTCTTTCTCAGAGCTACATAAAAGACACAGGGATTCCCATTATAAGGAGATAAGAAGGTGTCAAACTCTAGCATGAAAATGATAAATCTGCTAGCTTTCCTGATTGGATAAATTACAGTGCAGGTAAAGTGCTAGTCTCTTGTCGATAATTTAAAATTGAATTAGAACCCACTTCAGCATATATACACATTTCACTTATATATGACATTGAAAATAGCTACACTTAATAAAGGCTGATTAAGTAGAGCCATTTGACCATGAAGTTTTAAATATAAAGAGATATGCTTCAGAAATGTTGCTGAAAGATTATAGCAAAAGTTAGCAAGAAATTAAATGCTCTGAAGGTTTTATCAGCGTTGGTCAGTGTAACATTAATATAAAAGAAGGAAGAATATGACTTGAGAAAATTACAAAATTCTCAAAAACTTTTTACCCTCGATTTCTTTCTATTCATTTTGGTAGTACATACATTTTATTTCTATAGTCACCTTTATTGAAAAGCATCATGTTTACTATTGCTACCATTACTCTTTCCATAGCATTGGGGGCTAAATAGGAAAGTAGGAAAGGAGACCTTTCTAATTAATAAGATAGTCAAAAATGTTATATTCTCTTCTTCTAACTTTCTATCCCATCCTTGGAAAATTTTAACTTTTATTTTCAACAGACTGGTTGAAAATCTGTTCTTTATCCTAACCTGAACCCTGTCAAACTTGTTTTTCTCATTACATAATTTTCTTCAAATTTTGATTTAGCACATACATTCACCAAATTTGGTAATATTGGCATTTTCTCCCTTTTTCTGAGCCTAATACATCCAATTACTCCATCTGCTTCATGCCATTCATATTTGTCTCACTCATTTTGATTCTCATTGCTATAGTATTCATATATTCAATTGTCATATGTTTTATTTTGGTCTTCTAGAAAAAAATAGAACATCATTTTTTACTCCCTACTCTATATCTCCTTTGCTTTCAGCAAGCACTTGATCCGGTCATGATGTACTAACTAGTCTGTTTCCAACATTTCATTGCTCAGTATATAAACCAATAAGATGTACCTTTAAAAACTATCAGCAAAACAAACAAACAAACAAAAAACATGAAAAATTTAACATATTGTTTCTGACTTTGAAGATGAAGGAAATCATATGATAAGGAATTCAGATGTCCTCTAGAGGATAAAGTAGGCCTCTGGTCTATAGCCAAGAAACAAAGGTCTGGAGAATAATTGAGTTATAGTTTTTATTATTATTTTTTCTTCACACACAAAAAACTACAGACATTATCCCAATTCTCTTTAAGCAACCAAATTAATCTTCCCAGTCATTATAGAAAACCTCTTATTTACCTGTTGGTTTTCTTGTCATGAACTAAGTAAATAGCTTTGTAGCAGCCATGATCTACAGTTTAATGAAATAATTGGCCAATTTAAAAAGAAGTAGTTGGACTCTTAGAAACCAAGAATTCTGCATTAGTTTTTATTGCTATGAAACATATTACCAAATGACAATTTTTTTTACAAAATGCACATTTATCATCTCATTGTTCTTGTATATTAAAAGTCTAGCATGGCTCAACTGGTTTCTCTGCTTGGAATCACCCAAGGTCAAAATCAAGGTGTTAGTCTAGACTCTTTCATGAGGGATCTTGGGAAGAATATACTACAAAAATTTTCAGTTTGTTGGCAGAATTTAATTTCCTATATTGTAAGGTTGAGGTTCCTATTTCTTCATTGTTGACCAGAGGCTGAACCCATCCTCTAGAAGCTTCCTGAATTTCTTATTGGATTATCTCCTCTGTCTTCAAAACTAGAAACAATGTGTCGAATATTTCATGCTTTCTTTACTGATAGTTTTTCAGGGTACATCTTATTGGGTTAGGTATATTGAGATGATCTGCAAATTTTAGGACAAATTAATGAGGGATTTTAATTTATGTCACAACATATCCTTCCATAGAAGTACATGGATGACTTTAGATTGAATAACCAGGAAACAAAGACTGTTGTGAGTGTCACATTTTCAGAACATTGACTACTACAATGTCTAGTCCAACAGAGCCCAAAGTTTCAAAGATACAAAGGAAAAACACTGCATTATATAATTAAGATAATTAATAGAGATGGTGTTACCTATCCCATCCTTCTGTTCTCAGATTCATAAATACAGGTTACAGAAGAAACAACACACTATAGTGATCACTGATCATAACTTATGCTATACAAAGCAGAGAAGGTATAAATATCCAAAACAAATATTTATTTCACTGAGAAAAATTACTCCACCTTCCATTATAGGAGGAAGCCAGTACAGCCAAAAAGAATCCTTTCTGGAAATGGTGCCACAATGTGCTATCAGTGTTAGTCTGATGTTGGCAGGTATGGCTCTCAGAAGTGAGTATTACCGGTTGATTTTTGGTTGAATGGAAGCTTCTGTTGCTGGAGCTCCTATATAACTTCAATCCCTGCCTCTATTACCACATTATTAATGAGCCCGTTATATAAGGTTAAGGATGGCTTGGAGAGAGGCTAATTGGCATTCAAGGAACCATTCATCTTGTCTATCTGGTTATTAAGATTCACCTCTGCTCCTGTTGTTCTTTGTGAAACATTGTCATGGGGCATAAATAATGTTACTAGAAATATCTGTCCATATACCATTTTTCTATCTTTCTTCCTAGCATTTTTTTACGTTTGTTCCTTAATAAGTTAAGGCTCTCAGCCAGACTGTAAGCTGCTGCCCTGTGGATTGGTACAGTTCGGAAATTTTGGACCTTGCTCCTTCCAGAACAAATTTGACTGCTGGATAAGAAGATTTTCTCTAAAATCTTGCTTGAGACTATCCCTGAGTGAGTGCTAATGTCCATTATTGATTGGTACCAGCCTATTATTACGTGGAAATCACACCAATGTGTTTTTTTCCCTCTTAAAGAAGTTATAAGGAACTTTCCATAGAGCATTAGTGCTGGTTAAGAAACAGATGTCACTGAAGAGGCAGTAGAAATCATGGAGACACAAACACTTTCATTGTCAACTTACTTGTACTTTCAGTAATCGTCTGAGCCTTGTTTCTACTAATTCCCTTTGTAGATGGGTACTACCATTCCCACCCAAAGTAAGGGCTTGATGGATTCTGACAGCACTAATTCATGATGAACACCTTGAATTTCAAGATAAATTGGTGGTGAAAGGTCAAGTGATTAGTCTTACATAAGCCCTAAAAGCAATCATGAAGGTGTTTCTCCACAATGGAATAATTACCTGCAAAGGATGACATAGATTTACTTCAAAATTAAAAAGGCTTATATTATGATTCACCTACAGGGGCCTGCCAGACATTCCAATCTTCATCCCCATTTTCAAGTAATGTTAAGTTTTCTGGGTTATATGGACTAGAGATGTAGCAGCAGGACTCAATACGGAGCCTGTTCTCTGCATCCCACTCAAAACTGGAAGGCTTTCAACTAATTTGGCAAATGGTTGGAATTGCATGCTTAGATGAAATATATATCTATTCCAGAATCCAAAGAGACCCAATAGAGACTATTTTTCTCTAAAAGGTATGAAATATTTTTAGTCATATCTATAAATTCATTATATACATTTGTTTTTTCAGGGAACCGATTTGCAAAAATATGAAAAACAGGAAACCTTTTACTATACTGACAACAAATCCCTCTTTTCTCTTTCATCCTTCACTAATATTATTCTCAAGGCCCTTCCAGTTTGCACCTGACAGCTGGTCCCAAAGCTGATGCCACATGTTTCACTTTATTGCACAGCAGCAAACCACTTCTGATACGAATAGCTGTGTAGGCTATCTTTGCTGCATGGCAAATCCGTTCTAAAACTTACTGGATTAAACAGAAATGATTTTATTATCTCTCATGGTTCCATTTGATTGGAACTCAGCTGGCAGTTCTTTTGCTCCATGTCATTGTCATCTGTTTCCTCAGGCAACTGGATTCTGTACTTGGATGGAATATTCAAGACATTTCACTCATGTGGTTCTAATTAATGCTGGATGTTGACTGGGAGTACCTCCAGGGATGTTGATGAGAATACTTTTCTTCAAAGCCTTCTCCATGAGAGCCTGATGCCTGGTTTTTAAGAGGGAGTGTTCCAAAAGATGAAAGTGGACACGTCAGTTAATCTACAGTTCCATAGGCCCTTCAGTTGCACTTTACTGATCAAAGATCATAATGACAAGAATCATGTGGGGGGAGACTATGCTATGCACAAATACTAGTCTCCTTCATTAAATTCTCTGCAAACCAGCTACAATAGAATAATTTTGTGGTGTGTATAGTAGTATTAGTACCCCAAATATCCTCATCATGAGTATTACAGTACGTTCTGTTTACCCATTCTTCTTTAGCTTCCTACTCTAAGATGTGATTACTTACTGCCTCTGGTATATTCTGTGTAAACACAACTCATATATATTTCCACTGCTCAATCCCATTTAATGACTACCTCAGATTTTAGAATAAAGTTTGTGTTTCATATCATATAGATTTTTGTTTTGTCTTGTTTTTAGCCCTTAGCCCAGAGATGAGCATAAAGTCAGTGTTTAGTATGATTCTATAAATGGATGAATTAATGACAAATGAAGTTCCATAAAGTACTAATCTTCTTTCAGTTGCACTTTCAATTTTTAAAACCAAGAAAATGTGTTTAGTCCGTTTTCTTTATTTGGAATAAGATCTATCCAGCATTCTCACAGTTTAGGAAGAAAGACATATAAAAGTTATAAAGATGATCAATGACCAATGTAATAAAAATATACTTTAAAATAGTATTAAGAAATAAAGAGGAGAGTAGTTTAAAATATTGGAACAAGATAAGTATGCATGCATTCTGTTTAATATCAAATTCATAATTGTTTCTTTGAGAACATATTTGTAAGAATGAAAGAAAGATCCATGCAGAGCAAGAGTGACTTATCTTTATATCATCCACTCACATGAAGATAAAATGTAGGAATCAATTAGATTAATTTTTGTCATACTCATAAACTGTATAAATAATAGAGTAATCTGTATGTATGTGTTAGTTTTGTTGGCAAAATAACAATTATTATCATTGACACTCTGATGTATACTTCTTGTTCTTTGAGTTATTTCTGCACTTATCAAAAAATAACATGTTGATTTTTTTCTGATTTCTAATAAGGAGTAGTTTTAAAATTCCTGACTGAATTCCACAAACTCATTTCTTGGATTGATAATTGTTCTTAGGAAGTACATTTAAAAATATGTTTTTCTTTGCTGTTACTCCATGCATATTGAAATCTCTCTTCCTTTACTTATCACTTGAAAATAATATAGTTTCTTGATCTAGCCATCTCATAGGTTTAATTTTGGATCTTCCAAAAAAGGTTCATCTGGTTTGCATCCTACCTTCTAAACTGGTTACAAGGAACTTCTTTCTAAAACAAGCTGCTCATATTTTAGATATATTGAATGCTGATATTAGAGATTAAGACAATGCTTCCCATCTAGATTTTAAATATTGTAATAAGATTTCTATGTTTCTGTACATTCACAGAAATACATAATTACAACATGACTGCATTCTGTACAATTAGATGACATAGGTTTAATGCAGAATTTATACTATATTTTATATTAAATTTCATCTGATTTATAGCTCACTTAATTTCATCACATATGTTTGTTTGTGATCATGCACATGGTTGGGTATTTTTTTCCTAATCCTTTTACCTAGAAGCTCTTTGTAATCCCCTATCGCCATATCAGCCTCTTTCTCTTTCAAGTGATCCATATTAACAAATACATATCCTTTCATATTTTTCTTGTGTGTTCATAGAGTAAGAAAAAGAAATGCAAACACTAAGCATGTTTTCAAGCAAATCCACATTATAAATAACTAGAATTTATTGACATTCTGGAATCAAGAGATCAGTATAGAACTGAGTGTTGTTTCTTGAGAACATGCATTTCCAAATAGCACTTCCCTCCTGCTGTTTGGAAGCAGGATGGGTTCTGATTCATTTTCTAATGCTCATAAGTGCCTTCACAAGAGTAATGCAGATGCTGGTGGTGGGAACTAGGTTGAAAGGTACTGTACTATTAAGCTCCCTGAGGCTGTGCGTGGGCTAAGGTCAATATCTGTACACAGAGAAACCTTGGAAGTCACCTCTTGAGGATGACAGGTTCTTCTTGGTCTGTAACCCTGAATGACTCTGTATACCTCTCAAACAAACAAAAATAAAACAAAACAAAGTACTGCAGATTGGACTTTTAAAAGATAAAGATATAAAAATCATGCATGTTAAAGAATAAAGATTAAGAAGTACCTATGCTACAGCAACAAAAGTTAAGAATTCTGATGTTCCTCTGACTATAAAGAATTCTAAAAATAAAAATCACATTTTTACATAATCCTGTCTTTCATTAGAATTCAGGATACCATCCTGAATGTTTCAGATATCTTATTTAAAATTATTCAAAAACCATATTGATTACTCTGAGTAACTGTCATTCTGCATTGCCTTAAAGCAATGCAGAGGACATCATCCTGTGATTTATTTTCACTATAACAGTTTCTTGCTTGTTCATGTGTTATAAGAATCTCTGGAACATTTGAATCTGACTATATCCTTGTTAATCACTAAGATGTCTATAGGCTTCATCACCAATCACTTAATCAGAAACTGTTTTCTAATGCCTCAAGCACTTCTTTTTCAATCAATTTAGCAAGAATTTTTAAATGACTTCTAGACATCATAGTAACAAAAAAACATAAAAATAGAGCTCTTAATATCTTAAAATATGAAAGATATTTCATGAATTTTTTCTTACCTAAATTTTTAGCTATATACTTTCTCTGATTTTTTTAAAATTCATATCAGGTTTTCTAATGGTCATTATCAAATTTATTTCTCCCTTTTGGTCTCTGATTTCCTACAAATGAATTCAAATACAATATGCTTTTTAAAATTATTAACTTCTTTAATCATATTCCTAGGAATTGAGCACTTAAATATAAAAACCCCAGACCATCTGCTTATGTTATGGGTTGAATATAAAGTGTCCTCCAAAATCTCCTCTGTTAGCACAGGAATATTCAGAGATGTAATGATTAGGTGATGAGAGCTCTAACCTCATCAGTCCATCCCAGTTTGGATTAACTGGCTGGTAACTGTAAGAAAGTGGAGTGTGGCTAGAGGAGGTAGACCTAGGGCAAGGGCATGCTGCCCGGAAGGTGCATCTTCCCTGTGGTCCCTTCTCCTCTCTCTTTCCACTTCTTGTGTGCCCTGTCCTGAGTAGATTCCCTCCACCACAGTCTTCCACCTTGGTCCCAGAGCAATGGAGTTGGCTGACCATTTACTAAACCTCTAAAACCACCAGACAAAAGAAACTTTTCCTCCTCTTAATTGTTCTTGTCAGGAATTTTGATCACAGTGATGAGAATCTGACTAACACAGCTATGTACATTGTACATTTTAAGCATCGAAAATGCTCTGTATGATGATAGGTACTAATATTTTTATTTACAAATAAAAACATCAAGGCTTGACTATATCTGTTGCCAAAAATTTCAGAGATAGAAATTGTAAGGCCAAGTTTAATGCAAATCTGGCTAACTTAAGCCAATATATTCACTGTTATATACTTCCTCCATCACTGCATTTTTTTTTTGTTCAATGCATCTGATGCCTACTGTTTGTTCTAGAATGATAAAAGCAGATTTAGAACCCATAATATAATATAAAGCATTATTTGAGATACTTGTCAGTGACTTCAAGGATTAAAAATATTTTCTGATTTTGTCTCTATTGTATCTATTGTACAAATCCACATTTAATTGAAATATTTAACTTAGGTTAATTTCTAACAATAACTAACAGGACAGCAAAAGAATAAAAAAAAAAAAACGAGGAGTGTTATTTTCTTCACTGTTCCCAGGAAGGTAAATCACTGGCTGTTAGTAATTTGTTCTAAGTATATATCTCAGGCTCAGAAAAACTACATACACATATTTGGCAGAATCCTCTATTTGTTGTTATCTGAAGAAATCTATTAATTTCAAATGTGTGGCATATTTGAGTAAAGTAAGAAAAAATAATTAATGTAGTGCAACAACATTGTGTGGGATTTACTCATGTTACTGCCAAGATTTGAGCAGAATGTAAGAAATTAGCATCGATCATCAGTGTCTCACAATTTCTTTCATCAAGCTAAATCACAGTCACATCTGGAGTCTTTAATTGTGCCTTACAATTAGTTTAGAATACTATAAGTGGCAATTAAAAGTGTTGGAAAAGGCAAACTGAGGGTAAGTAATTTCATGAAATAATATATCTCTTAAGCTACTACTAGCATACAGAATTAGTTATAAAATTACTCTTTGATTTCTCTTTCCTTGTAGTTAGAAACTTGAATGCAAAGAAGCACTTTAGTAAACAGACATGTTCTTACTCTTACTTTTTTTCATCACTTCTGTCTCATTTACTTTCAAATTCTTATTCTTTAAACTCACAATATTTATTCATACTGTATTCTTTTATGTTCATTTTGTTCCTTCTTCAAAATCAACATGGCGATTTGTTTGCTAGGAGGTACATACAATTTTTAAGAAAAGATTTATTTTTTCCTAGGTATTTTCAACAAGAAACCTCAAGGAAAAAATCTAAATGTGCAGTAGAGCATAGTGCATTAGTTTCCCAAATTTTGGTATGCATATGTTACCTGGTTTCTTTGAAAAATTGTAGATTTTAGGAACCTGCCATAGGTATTTTAATTCTACAAGTGGGGATAGAAAGGAGAAAATTGAGTCTTAATAAATAAATTGGTGGATATGATTTCAATAGTCTTAAATTGGAAAGTTATTTATGCAAATTTTAAAAATAAAAGAAGCCCTGATGGACATTTACTGCCATCCTTGATCCAATCTACCTTCACCAACTTCCAAAATAAAAATTATTGAGGAGGCCCTTAGTTGTCAGTTTTCCTGCTTATAAACTAATAGTCTTTCATATTCACACACACACACACACACACATACACACACACATACACACACACACACACACACACATACACAGAGTGAGAAGGAGAAAGAACTGTTTAGTTTTTTGTTTATTTAACACTAATCCTCAATCAGAATGGTAGCACTGGATTTAATTATGTTACAGTCTTCTTGCATCACACTTAATTTTCTTTCTGAATAGTGGAATTTCTTAAGAGAAAGAAATACTTTTCTTAAGTAACTATCAAATTTTACTCAGCATTCCCTAGATATGGGTCTTTGCATGTGATAAAAGAGTTTAGAAAAAGAAAATTTCTTTTAGCTCATGCTGTCATGGAATTCAATTCATAGTCATCCAACTCCATTGCTGTGGCCCTGAGATGAAGCATAACACCATGGTGGAAGGGCATGTTTGACGAAAGCTGCTCAGTTTATGACAGCCAGAAGTAGAGAGAGAAAGAAAGTGGAAAAGTCCAGAGAGAAGGTAAAACCTTCAAGACCATGCCCCAGTAAAACTAGGCCCCACCTCCCAGTACTCCATTCAGTCATCAGTGGATTAATCCACCACTGAGGTCAACAGCCCTCATGATCCAATCATTGCATTAAATTCCTACCACTGAAACTTTCTGCATTGGTGATCATGCTTTTCACACATGAGTTTTTAGGGGATACTCTAAACCCAAACCATAACAAAGATATTTTTAATGTATTGCAAATATGAGAAGACTTATTACTATTGAATATTGGAAATTTTAAGATACTACAATGTAGGTAGGATTTTATCTAAAATGTAGCATGAAAAGAGGTATTATTGCATAGACTATTGTTTTTGTTTTTATAAAAGATCTTCTGTATTTATTGCATAATGATTTTAAGCCTTAAAATACTACATTTTATATAGTTTTCAATTAATTTATGATCTGCATATTTTTCAGTTTAATTTATTATTTATAGCATATGTCACTCATAATTTTGAAAAAAATACTATTTAGTGTATGCTATTCTCCTAAAAAATTAGAACTATTTATCCAGAAGAGGTAGTATTTTTCTCCTCAGCTCCAATAATGAATTCTGCTTTTCTAATTTTCAGCCTATTTTCCATTTATTAAATAACTTTAAATTCATAGAAAAGGTCCAACATCACTCAGTTACACTGCATCCAGAATTATGCAAATCAACATTTTGCTCCAAATCCTTTAATATACATATTTTAACAATAAGTACATTTGTTTACATTACTAGTAAAATGATCAAGTTAGGAACATTTTTAAATGGCTTGGTGTTATCTCTTACTATAAATTCATATTCAAATCTTGTTCATTGTTTCAAAAATGGCAGCCCCTGATGGACATTTACTGCCATCCTTGATCCAATCTATCTTCACCAACTTCATTTTGTTACCTTTTCCCTCTAGGGTCTAGCAGATATTTCCCATATAAAATCCTCATTCCTCTCTTTCTAAGTACTATGTGAATCTTTTTGAGATTTGTAAATATCCTATCTTCATTTGCCATCTTTGTTTTTACTGATGAATCTTACTTGAATTATTTATTACTGTGATGCTTTAAAAAATATAATTTTAGAATTCTCTTATTTCGTCCACATTTCTTGCTTTAAAACCTATTGTTTTGCCTGCTGTCTTTTCTGTCATCTATCTATTGATCAATTGATCACTATATCTTCTAGTTATATCTATTTTTATACACGATTGATTAGCAGTTTATTCGATAACTTATAATTTATTACTATCACTACTCATTTTGATATTTATGTTATATCTGATTAAAAAGTAGTAGACTCTACTACTAAACTTCCATATTGCTTTCACACTATTCCACCTTTTTAAAGCTTTTCCTTACCTTCTGTTTCAAATATTTTGAAATTTATTTTGTGTGTTTCTTGCCCCAGGTCTAGAATCACTAATTTCTGTGAGAGGCTAATGATAGATGATGGACCCTTACAGTGGAATAGAGGAGAAAAGTGAAAATATGATTGGTTCAGCCAAATAAGTGGGAATACTTCCAATTCCAAAACAATGCAGAAGTTTTTATTTCCCAATCCCATGTTCTCCAATAGAGAGAAGCCTCACTACTAATACTTCATTACTCATTTGATTAACCCTCCAAAACAAAATATTTTTACAATTGCAACACTGGTATCAATTTAAGATATAAATATACTGATTAGAGTTCCACAATAGTTTGCAGTTATTTTTGCTTTTAAATGAGAATATATAATGAAAGTACTGCTTTCAGTTTCTTCTATTTTTTCCATTTATTTAGAGTGCTTATTTTAATCATTTAAAATATAGCGAAAACCAGTGTTAATTTTGCACCACACTTTGGATTTAATCTTCCTTTTCTATATGTCAAATATTAATATCTTAGGTGTGGTGGTACACACCTATAATCCCATCAATGAAGAAGGCTGAGACAGTATGATCCCAAGTTTGGGTATAGTCTCAACAATTCAGTGAAGCCCTAGCAACTTAATGAGCCCCTGTGTAAAATTAAAAAAAGAAAGGAAGAAAGAAAGAAAGGAAGGAAGGAAGGAAGGAAGGAAGGAAGGAAGGAAGGAAGGAAGGAAGGAAGGAAGGAAGGAAGGAAGAAAGAGACAGGCTAGGGATGTGCTTAATGGTAAAGCACACCTGGGTTCAATCCCCCGTATAAAAAAAAAGATTTTTAAATATCTTTTCAAAAGTCAAACTCATGTAAAATGCTAAACACCATGGTATTATTTTTTTTCTTTTTTTTTTAAATTTCCTTAGCATTGAAGACTAAACTCAGGACCTTGTTCATGCTATGCACTAATAAGGTGTATCTGCCACTCTACATATTTGCTACTTCTTTTTTTACCTTCATACCTAGTTTCACTTAGTCTTTGCAGATAATCAAATTTATGTTTTTCCTTTACATTCTCTGTCCATATTTGTGCAAATTAAGTAAATACACTTTTCTTATTTTTATTCATATTACAAAAATAGTTCTATACAGTTCATATATACTATATTGATATTTACTAGTCTATAGATATTTACCAGTCTCAAAAAATGTCACATAACACTTTAAAATGGAGAAATGAGGATTTAATGTGAGAAAAATATATAGATGTATATATGTATACATACACATACACTCAGTGCACTAATTTATTGTGACAAATAAATCCAGAAAATTGGTATATTTCATTTCAACGAAATCTTCTTCACTCTTTTTATAGATGCATAGATAAACTGTATGGTTGAACAAAAGTTTTTTCCCCAAAATTTCTTATGTGTGTGCTTTTAGGTGGTTTCCAATTTTTACATTAAAAATATGAATCACAAGGGATAAATTTGGACATATGTAGTTTTGTATATTTTCAAGCATATCTCCTAGAAAGGATATTTCTTAAAGAATGCATGGATAGGATTTTATAATCATTAGCTATAAACTTCTTTTGCTTAAGAATTAAATTAAAAAATCTCCTATTATGAATGAAGATGAATAACGTTAAAGAAGGCCATTTTATAGATTTTTTTTTCTTTTCAGAAATAGACACTATTGTTTTCTTTGGCACATGTACATTTTACCTGAGAATTTTACTTTATAATCTTCCTCTAATTTAAATAATGTTTTTATATTAACATTACTGGTCTAAATATACATAAATAATTTTTTTCACCATGCAAATATTTATTTCTTATTTTAACCAGGCTAAGTATATTATTCTTTTCTTTGTTGACTCCAGTTCCAAGAAGTATTATATGGAAAACCCATCCCCAATCTCAAGTTTCTAGAGTAGTTATCTCTGGGTTTTTTCCTAGTATTTGAATAATTTTATTGTTAATGTTTAGATTTCTGATCCATATGGAAATTTTCTTGTGTACAATTCAACTTTATCTATTTTCCCATATGGCTTTCCATTTCTTCAAACTATTTTCTTAAAGTCCATCTTTGCCTATTAAGACACCTTTTTCATCTACTAAACCTGCTTATAGACTTGAATTATTTGGAGGTTTTAAATTCTGTTCTGTTGGTATTTTTCTCTCTCTATGTGCTATGCCCCCACTGTTCTTATTATAGTAGCTCTTTAAAATGATTTAATAGTTTTTCTATATTAGTGTTTCTCTATCCTTACAACATTTTTTTGTGTTTTATTTTCAATTTTAATTTGTCAACTAATATGGCTCTAGTAAAATTCATTGCTGACATTGTTTTCAGGATCATGTTATATTTAAAAATTAAATAAGGAAAAGCCTGTTGTCAAGTTCAAAACTTTTGTTATAATGTTGGTCCTAGCCAAGAACATCTGGCATCTGGGTTCTGTGTTTTTTTTTCCAAAGTGTAATTTTAGATCTATTAGAATTTTCTAAAGTTTTTTCAATATAAAACTTGCAAATGGTTTAGATTTGTTGCTAATTTCATCTTTTTTCTTGGTTTTAAAAAAGGTGCATCTCTTGTAATCTTAACATTATAATATGGATCATGTGTTATTTTATTCATACAAATTCATGACTACTAATAATTGATAATTGTCTTATTTGTTATAGTTAATGTTTTTCCATAGGACTTTTACTTTTGTCCAATTTCAGAATTAGTTAATGTTTGTATTGTTTTCGCTGGTTGGTATGACTATCCATCCTCTGGCTCTGGATTTGATTCAGGTGAATCCTTCAAAAAATATAAACAGCATTGAATAAGGTCTTGCTTTTAAGAGACAATTTGAATTTTGTTTATTGTCCTTTAAGTTAAGACCATTCACAAACTTTAGGTAAACAATATGTTTAGGTCTCAAGTATGCTATATTATTTTTTAATATTATCAAGCATTTTCTGTCTATACATTTATTTGTACAGGTATGAGGTACTGTACCTGGTATCTATACATGTCTTTTTCTAATTACTTGTTTTTCCAATATTTTTTTCTTAATTAGGGAAGGTTTGTTTTGTGTTTCAGCAGTTAACTTTTTAATCCCACATTTAATAAGGTTCACATTTTAAAATCTATCTTTATTTATGGCAAATCACTATCAAGCAAAAAATGCTGTAACAGTTCCATCGTATGTCTTATAACAATATTTAAAGTTTTATGTCAGTATCAGTTCCTCAAAGATTTTCAAATAACCTATGACTATATGCCAATTTTGTCTTTATTTACTTACTTAGGTTTGAAATATAATATTCATACAGAAATATGTATGGCTTAGGAATAATGATGTGAAAACACAGATAAGCACCAATACTAGGTAAAGAGATTGAATGTCTGTCTCTGTAACTTCCATGCATGTCTATTTTTGATCATGATTTCATCTCTTTTCCCCAGTGAACTACTGCCCTGAACTGTGTGATAATCATTTCTTATAGTTTTGTCATTCATATGTGCATCCTGAAACAATAATTGAGAATATCAACCTTCTGGCCTTTCTTTTAAAAATTGTATACATATAGAGAAATTGTAAGAATAGTAGTGAATATTTCTGAATATTTCACCTAAACAAACTCATTGTTGACAACCATAATTAGGCTATCTCTGGACCCTCCTCCCATTCTGTTTTTCTCATTTTCTTTCTCTCTTTTTTCTTATTGATTTTTTTAAAAAAATAAATGACAGTGGAATACATTACAATTCTTATTACATGTATACAGCACAGTTTTTCATATCTCTGGTTGTATATAAATTATGTTGACACCAATTTATGTCTTCATACATGTACTTCCGATAATGATGTCCATCACATTTCACCATCCTTGCTAATCCCCTGCCCCCTCTCTATCCCTCCCACCCCTCTACCCTACTAGAATTCATCTATTCCTTCCATGCTCCCCCTCCATACCCCACTATGAGTCAGCCTCCTCATATCAGAGAAAACATTCAGCATTTGTTTTGGGGGGATTGGCTAATTTCACTTAGCATTATCTTCTCCAAAGCCATCCATTTACCTGCAAATGCCATGATTTTATTCTCTTTTATTGATGAGTAAAATTCCATTGTGTATATATACCACATTTTTAAATTTATTTATCCACTGAAGGGCATCTAGGTTGGCTCCACAGTTTAGCTACTGTGAATTGTGCTGCTATAAACATTGATGTTTGCCTCTGGCTTCTCTTACTTAAAATTTTAAATTTTGTGATATACACCATATGGTTGAGGGTAAGTATTAATTAAATTTGAAACTGCATGTAACTCACTGTATAATGAAAACTTTTCCCCCATTTTCTTCCATTAATATATAAACACAAAAAGGCTTTTAAAGATTACTAAGAAAAATGTATGTGAACACTTTGTGCAATCTCATAATCTATATCACCTGATACCCATAAGTGATCAAAATCTGTTGTTTTACCACTGTTAACAATTAAAAATTTCATGAACTCGAAAGTACTTGATTACTAGTCATATAATCCTTCTTTGGAAAAGAAAAACATCAAAACTAAAAATTTTAAAGCACAAGGATATTCAACTCACTGAAGGAAGATAATGTTCATTAAGACCTCTGCTTCCACAGTCACGTTCTATACTGCAGAGTTAGAATGTGAGAACATGGAATCAGGGCACACAGATCATTGGGGTTTAGGTCATGCTGCCTGCATGCACAATATTGTGACATTTGAGAAAACAGATCACTTTCATCTTCACCTCTTTTCCCATGAAGTAGATTAAAAGCCCAGAAAGGGAAGTTTCTGATTCTCCCGTCCCCTTTTCTTGAAGTAGGTAATAAAGTCCTTATTCAAAACATACATTTCCTATACTCAGAGGAAAGAAGTCAAAGACACAGAGGTGCCAGGAGGAGTCTTAATAAACAGGCATTGCTAGATTCCCCCATATTATCCAAAAATAATTCTCCATGACTACCCTTGCTTCATTAATCTTAAACATAAAAACACTCAAGTTTACATTTTCCTTGGGTCTTCATTTCCTTATGAAGTCTTCCTTTTCATGTACAACTTATATTAAATATACTTGTGTACTTTTCTGGTACTAATCTTTGTTTTGTTATGGGGCCTCAGCCCTGCACCTATTGATGGGTGAAAAAAAAAAGATATCTATTTTCACTTATACAATGTAAGGGGGATCAGAATATAATTTCATGTAAGAAAGTTCTCTCCATTTATAAATGGAACATCTTACATAAAACTTGAGATCTTAAAATCATTGCCTGTATTAAATAACAGTAATTTGGTTTAATATTAGTAACCCATACAAATGACCCTGTATGTTTTGAACATTTGTTGACTGAAATCAAACAACCTAGAAAGTCTATCAGCTTTCAGCTTTCAGGCACAGAACAAAAGACTCTACTGTAGATTAAATGCTTACAGTGTATTGGGTGCCTTGCAAACAGTTTTTATGTTTATTCATATCTGCTATAGTTTTGTACCTTATAAAGTAAATATGAATGTGTTCACTGACCATTTACATTTTGTAAAGCAATTAAGCCAAAAGCCTTTCATTGCAAAATGTCAAAAAATGCTAAATAGATTTAATGGTTTTCTTAATTTTATCACTAGATTTTTCGATAAGAAAAATCCCAGAAGCCAGTACCATAGAGGAAAACTGAAACAAGACTAGAAAAAAGAGCAAAATCCAGGTGTTTTTGCAGTGGGGTTGCCTAGAATGATATTCAAGGGGCAGCTGCTTCCTATGGCCTCATAATTATGGGAGAGAAAGCCTTGAGCAAAAGGTAGTTATAGAATGGAAGGTAAGACTATGTATGCATAGAAAACTCTACAGAGACAAACAGCTATCACTCTGTAGCTAATGTGAACAGAGCAGACTGTGTTGACTTGGTTTTCAGTGGTAATAGAAAAGACTTCCTTGAGAGTTTGTAACCACAGATTCTTCCTAAGTATGTTCAGGGTTTGAATTGATACATCAATATAATGAATGAACATGAAACATTACCCATGAATATTACCTTGATATCCCTGAAGTGGTTGGAATCAGGAACCACAAATTGTTGGGAAGGAACAACCAAGGAAACATTTAGTTACACAGAGATACTAGAAAGCAAAAATTGAACAAATATAATTTATTATTATAAAATATTCAGTTTTTCAAAAAGACAAAAATTCTAAAAATGTAAATATTAATATGGTTTCAATGTATTTTAAGGGATAATGACTATCAGAAAAAGTTTCAAACCAAAAAACCCAGTGGGAGATCATAACAAACAGTTTAAAATTATGACAAAGCAAGAAAAAAGATAATGAGAATGCATACTCATGCAAAATTACCACAATGAAATGGAATATCACTGAAGCAAATACAATCATTAAAACTTAAAGATGGGGGCTGAGGTTGTGGCTCAGCAGTAGAAGGCTTGCCTAGCATGTGCGAGGCACTGGGTTTGATCCTCAACACCACATAAAAATGAATAAATAAAATAAATAAAGGTAGTGTGTCCAACTACAGCTAATATATATATATATAAATTATAGAGGATGTTATTAAATACTATGAGGCAACTATATTGGAAACGCCAGAGGAGTGTATTAATTCTTAAAATCATAAATGGTTAAAAACTGATTTGAAGGTAAATAATTATTCCTGTAACTCTTAAAGACATGGAACATGTAGTTAAACATGTTGTTCTATAGAGGAAAATCTGAAACTCCAACCATTTAGGAATACTTTATTTGTAATTGTCTGTAGGCATAAAGAAAGGCATGTTTCTACCCATATACAGAGTATTCCAGAAAATGGAAAATGAGAAGCTTTTCTGTCTCATTGTGTGAAACAAGAATATCTTTGATACCAAATTAAAAATGAGAGTTAATGAAAATAATTATGAAAATTATAGTACTAAGTAATAGCAGAATAACAGTTTTATACAATGTTTTAGTCACCTTTTGCACATAGTGAGCAAAATACCTAATAAAGACCACTTAGAGCAAGTAAAGTTTACTTGGAAATTAGGATTTCAGAAGTCTCAGTCCCTAGATGGCCAACTGCGTTCCTTTGGATTTGAGATGAGGCAGCAACCAGAGGGGAAGGGTGTGGTGATGGAGAAAGCTGCTCTCCTCATGGCAGCCAGGAAACAGAGGTGTGGGGGCAGGGGCCTCAAGGAAGATGCACCTTCCAGGGCACATCCCCAGTGACCCACCTCCTGGAGACATGACCCACCTGCCTATAGTTTTCACTAAGTCCATTCAAACTAGGATAGACTGATTAGGTTACAACTCTCATAGTGTAATCGTTCCACTTTTGGATATTCCTGCATTAACACAGGAATGTTTGGGTCACTTCATACCCAAATCATAACACAAACTAAATCTTAAAATCAATAAAACAAAGCATAGCAGAGTTTTAATAAGTTACACCATAAAATCTTCCTGCATAATGAAACTTTTCATCATAGAGTGATATATTTAAAGAACAGTAAAATAGTGCAAAAAGATCATTTTGGAAAAATGTCAGTTTAAAAGGCAGTATAAGAAAATTTGACAACTATGAATATGAAAAACTGCTTAAAAAATTGATTATAACCAAATTTATAAGCACAAAACTAAAGTTTTTTTTTTCTTTTTTAAATCTATGGTTATAGCACAGAAAGCAGAAAGCTTTCTGGTTTACAGTCATATTCTGGTGAAACCGAAGGAAAAAAAGAGTAAGAAATAACTTAGGCTCTTCTATTTTTTTCCCTTAGAAAAAACAGAAGAATGAGTTTTATTATGCATGTAAAGTAGGAAGAATAATTTTAACCAATATTAGTCTAATATGAAAACATTCTACACTATATTACTTTTTTGGTTACATGTAAAATTTTCTATGGGATCATTTTTATTTTAATTACTAATGATAATGATATTAATACATTATAATTTTGATTTTTGTTTGTAGATTTTGTCACAAGATTAAAGCAGTATACCTGTGATGTTTCATATAATCTGAAAATTATAGCATGATATTATATTGTATTGACATTTCAATTATACCCACACTCCATTTTTGAGAAAGTTTGTACCTTCCATTTGGAATACCTACATATGATTTTTGTGCAGACTTATATGATCCATTTGCAATCGTAATTTCCTAGAAATGAGTGATCAGAATTTACTAAAAATAATATGAAAAATGTGTGTATCCTTTGTCTCTATGTTTAGATGACAGTTATTGTTTTACATTTAAACAAAGCTACTAAACACTAAAAAAGAAAACAGCAGATCGATCAAACTTTGCTTGGTTGGTTTTGAATAAATCTATACAAGTTATGAAGTGAGCCTGTATTTCACTATAATAGCTATACCTTTAATCCTAAATTCAGTTACAATGATCTAGAATGCAAACAATACCAGGTGATAGTTCATGTATCTGATATGTTTTATTCAACAAAAATCAATGGCATCAATTATTTTGAGTCATAGATAAAATGTGTTTATTTTCATAATTTTAGATCAATTAATTATATTCTAGCACATACATAATTTTAAGGTTGATATTTTAAAATTTTAAAGAAAAGTCACTTTGTAATAGATCCAAATATTGCAAAAGCATGTATAGCCCAACTAAAGCACAATAGTCCAGAAAATGTTTCTTTGTTTTCTTCTAGAATTATTTTACACACATGAAAGCACACTTCTAACTATTCTTTCTCTGTTCTGTTATTTTTAAAATTACTTTTATTTTTTATTATTTTATGACAACATTGGTATTGAAGTAAAACATATATTTAGAAAAAAATGCAGTTTGAAATAATTTTTGTAAAGTATATACACATGGGTCACATTTCTTAATAAAGGAATAACACAGCTAGTACTTACAAGGGTGATGCTTAATGCTCTGAGACAATAACCTTTGGGGAGCTGTTTCACTTAATTAAACTATGGTCATCTGAACCCTATGTGCCAACAGCCAGAGTCGAAAAAAAAAAAAAAAGCAGTTTACAATATTGCCTAGAGAAAAGGAAGATGAACTAAGAAGGAAAAGGAGATTAATGCTAGACAATGAGGGGAGCGAAAAGCAGGCATAGAACTTAGGAGGCCCAGGAGCACTTACCTATGGTGACGAGCTCAGTGCAAGAACATATTTACCCTAGAGAGGCAGGGCTACCAAAATTCAGGATTCTCCAGAATGAAGATCATATCACCAGATAAATATCCAAAAGCCAGAAAGATGTTAGAAAGAAATGAGAACATAGATAGATATATGGAATTGAAAAAGTATAAATACAAATAACTTTTGATCAGCTTCAAACACCCAACATCTGCCTAAATATATTTTAGACATTTTAACCAATTTTCCCCTGCTTTACCCAGTTTTATGGTTTAGATTAGATGGTCCCCCAAAGCTCTTATGTGAGCAATGCAAGAAGGTTTAGAAGAGAAATGATTGAGTTATGAGAGTCTTAACCTCTCATAAAATCCCCTGATAGGAATTACTGAGTGGTAAATGTAGGAAGGTAGGACATGGCTGGAGGAGGTGCCTTATTGGTGGCATGCCTTTGGGGCATATATTTTGTATCTTGCAGGGGGAGTCTCTCTCTTTGCTTCTTGATCATCATGTACTGAGCTGCTTTTCTCCACCACACTCTTCTGCCATGATGCCATGCTTCACCTTGAGCCTAGAAGAATGGATCATGCTTTCTATGAACTGGGATCTCTGAAACTGTGAGCCTCCAAATATGCTTTTCTTCCTCTAATTGTTCTTGACTTATTTTATGATCACAGTAGTAAAAAAAAAAAACTGAATAAAACACCCAGCTTCCTCCCAATATGATGTTTAGTAATATTTGAATTCCCAATTAGGCTTATGTGATATATGCAATACTAAGAAGAAATTTGGGGGAAAACTAGATGAAGAATAAAGAGGCAAGTCATCGAATAAAGTGGCATGAAATATTTATAAACAAAAGAATGGAAACACATATAGCAAAATTTAGAAAAAAATGGTTCAATGATAGTGACATCAATGAACTTGCTTAATTGAACAAAGCAAGTTACTTTGTATTGCTCACTGTTCAAGTTAATAATGTAGAATAATATGTACTTTAGTGTGTAAAACAGTATTATATCCAAATATATGAATATGTACTAAGTGGGACAAAGGATTTTACATTAAACTATATTTGTAAACGCTATAAATTAGGAATAATGATTTATTTTTGTTTATTTCAATACTAAGTTAGCCCATCATCATTTATTGTAAAATCATCCTTTTCCCATATATAGTTGTAACCATGCCATAAATCAGTTTGTTCTATGCCCTACTCTTTGATGCTGGTATAGCCAAACACCTGAAAATGAATAACTTTTAGGGAACAATGTTAGCTTTCCATCACTGTAATAAATGCTTGACTAAACCAATTAATAAAAAGAAAAGATGTATTTTTTTCACATTTCAGTTTTCAGTCCATTGATGGCTGAGTACTTTCTTTTTGGATCTGTGACAAAGCACAAAAACATTGGTGGGAAGTGCAGGGTGAAATAAAACTGCTCACCTCATGGTTTGGGGGGAAGCAAAAATAAAGAGAGATATAGGAAGCTGGTCGGGTTTCAATATCCTTTTCTAGGGCATGTTCGCAATGAGCCAACTTCCTTCCATTAGGCTCCCACATCTAGCTGGGAAGCAAACCTTCAATATATGACCTTTGGGGAACATTTGAGATCCAAATGTAACCAAGAAATTTGTTTCTTACAGTTCTGGAGGCAGAAATCTATAATCAAGACATAGAGAAGCTTGGTGTTTGCTAATGGTCTTATTTTAGATAGCTTTTTCACTGCTTTGATGTAAAAGACCTGAAAAGAGCATTTAGAGGAAGAATAGTTTATTTTGAGAATTCACAGTTTCAGAGGTCTCAGTCAATGATGGCCAACTCCATTCATGTGAGTTGAGGCAGAATATCCTGGTGGGCACTTGTGATGGAGAAAAGCAGTTGGGAACACAGCACCAGAAGAAGAGAGAGAGATTCCACTCTCCACTGACAATATATAGTACCCCAAGGGAACATCTCCAATGACCCACCTCTTTCAGCCCAACTCTGTCTGCCTACAGTTACCACCCACTTCGTTCCTATTAATGGATTAATGCACTGATTGGGCTAAGGCTCTCATAACCCAGTCATTTCACCTCTAAAGATTCTTGCATTGTCTCATGCATGAGGTTTTGGGAGACAAATATTATTGAAAATAGCATAGCATTCTATCCCTAACCCCCCAAAACTGATGATTATCTCACAATGCAAGATATACTTAGTTTATTTTCAAAAGTCCTCATATTTTGAAATGATTCAGGATTGTCCAAAAGTCCAAGTTCAAAATCTCTTGAGTCTCAAGGCAAATTCTCATCATGAGCCCCTATAAAAATTATAAATACATTACATATGTCCAATATAAAGACTCAGAGTAACTATTTTTATTCAAAAATGGACAAAATAACACAAAATAAAAAAGGAATTGGACCAAAGCAAGACTAAAATCCAGCTGGACAAAAAATACCTGTAGTTCCAAGTTCAGTACCAGGAGCACAGGCAATGGTGATGTTCTCTCCAAAGGGCTTGTGTATCTCCACCCTATGGTTTTGTTTGTTGAAGCCCACATGGCCTCTCTGCTGGCTTGTCTGCGCTCAATTCTGATAGCTTTCCTCAGCAGAAATTCCACACTGTTGACATTTCTTAATTTCAGGGGTCTCCTGTGCCACTTTGGCTTCATTCTCACATCTCCACCATCACCTTCTCAGGAGCTGCCAGCAAGAACTCTGATGATGCTGAAATTTGCCTGATCTCCAAGACATTCCTTTGAAATCTCAGTGCCCTAGATCCAGAATTCTGCATTCTTGCAGAACCAAGACCACATGGTTAATGCCAAGGTCAGCTGGCATCTTGAGCAATAGTCAAGCCTCAGTCAGACTCTCAGTGCTTGGATGACTGAGTACAATAAAACAACTTCCTAGGTCCCCTGTGCAAAGTATCCCAATGATCTCTTCTCAAAGGAATTTTTACTTTTACATCTTTGAGACTGAGATGGGTGTGGTCTTGCCAATTGCTGATATATCCTCAAGCCATCTTTCTCAATGTCTTTTGTCCAGGTCTTTCACATTCCTTTAGTGACATTAATGTCTTTAACAACTACAACTTCCTTAGTCCCAGTTCTACTCCCACCTTTGAAGTCTAAGGTTTTCAAATCTTCTGTTTTGCTTTCTGCTCCTGATTATACACAATAAACTTGCCTAAAAGCCAGCCACAGCCTGAAATTATGCTGCCTAGAAATTTCTTCTGCCAGATTAACAAGTTCAGTGACCTATCTCTTCCAGCAGAAACTCAGCCTTGCATAAAATTTCAGGACATGGGTAAAATGTAGACCACTTCTTTGTCAGAACATAATACAAATTGTCTCTAGTCCAATTTCTAATAGAGTTCTTCTTTCCTTCTGAAACTTCATGAACTCAGTCTTCATTGTCCACAGTCCTACTGGTATTCTGGTCTTTTGAGCTGCCACCAGCATTGCTCTTTAAGGTTCACTTAAAGAAATCTAAAAGCTTTTCTCGATTGCATCTCTAAACTTTTCCAAATTTCTCCCCCAAATTCCAAAAGGCTCCAAAAGCTTCTAAAACTCCAAAAGCTTCTAAACCACATAGTCAGGTTAATCCCTTCAAGGTTTCCACTTCTCTGGACCCATTTCTGTTTTAGTTAACATTTTTGCCACTGTAATAAAAAAGACCCGACAAGAACAATTAATAGAGGAAAGTTTATTTGGGGGCTCACAGTTTCAGAGGTCTCAGGCCATTGAGGCCAACTTCATTCCTCTAAGATGAGGTAGAACATCATGGTGGAAGTGTGTGGTGGAGGCAAGCAGCTGGAGACATGATGTGGCACAAAGAAACAGAGGGAGTCTGTGCTCACCACTGACAAAATTTACACCTGAGAGTGTTGTATCAAAGGACTCACAACCTCCAGTCACACCCTACCTGCCTATTGCTAGTACCATGTTAATCCCTATTGGTGGATTAAACACTGATTAAATCAAGGCTCTTGTGAATCCATCATTTCACCTGTAAATTTTCTTGCATTGTTTCACACATGAGATTTTTGGGGACCCAATATTGAAGATTTAAGATGTCTGGTCTCTGTTTCCAAAATGCCTCCTTCTTGCCTTACTCCAGGGAGAAGACAAACACTATCTTTACATGGCTGAAGAGAGAGAAAAGCACAAAGGAATGGAATAGGTGGAGCTGCTTCCTCCAGCCTTTGTATAAGAAACTACCCTGTACCTAATGGTAGAGAGCTCTTATTTACTTTAATCGCCTCATAAAGGTTTTTGTCTCTTCAGATGTGGTTTTGGGGGGGTTAAATTTCAACATAAAATTTGGTGGGAAAGAAACATTAAAAAAATTTTGCTTTCTATTATATGTACATAAGACATTTATACAGATCAATTCTTCTATCCATGTATATACCTATATCCTCTAGATACCTTTTCCTGTAAACATATATTACCTATTATTAATATTCATTTTTCTGAGTAAATTTAATAATAAACTTTCTAATTTTCACAAGAAAAAATCTAATATTTAATTGTGTTTATAGATGAATTTGAGAGAAATTGATATTTTGACTCTATTAGGTCTTCCCATTTATTAAATAGGCATACCTTTTTAGATATTTAGGTTTTCTTTAGTTTTTATAAATAATAATTCATAATTTTTCATGTAGATCTACTCCCTCACCTTTACTAAACTTTATTTTAATGCTATTAAAATGGTATTTTAAAATCTTAGTTTCAAGTAGCATCTGTAAACAATTAAAACAGAATATACAAATGACTTTTGTATTCTTAGCTTTTAATTCAATAACCTTATTAGATTAATTTATATATTCAAATATATATAAATTATATGTGTTTGAATTTTCTGTGTGAACAAAAATAACATATCAAAATGTTATTTTTCTTTTTTATTTCTATGTCTTCAAATATTTTTCCAATACTTATTGAACTGGTCAGATTCACCAGAACAATTAACAAGAAGTTGCTAATATTCTGGAATATTCTTATCTTGTTCCTAAATGTAAAGAATGTATTTCATCATTTTAAATGCTAACATCACTTATAAAATAACTCACAATTATCACGTGTAGGGAAAATTAATTTCTGGTTTTTCTAAGATCTTTTGTCATGAATGTGTGAATTTCATCAAAGAATTTCTTTTTTGGCCCTTTAATTATCCCTGTCTGATTATTTCCCTTTTTTTCTAAGTGAGTAAATTGAGTGTTAAACCCTCATGCTTTCATAGAACTATATATGTTCAGAATACATTATTATTTTTATATAATCACCAGATGGATTTGCTAACATTTTTTTTTTAAAAAAAGACAATGCTAATGAGAGATAGTAGGCTGTTTCTTTCTTTCTTTGTTTTGGTACTGGGGACTTAACCAAGAGTTGCTTTACCACCTTTCTACATCCCCAGTTCTTTTTATTTATTTGTATTTTATTTGAAACAGGTTCTCACCAATTCTCAAGGGCCTTGCTAAATTGCTAAAATTGGCCTCAAACTTGCAATCCTCCTGTCTCAGCCTCCCAACTCACTGCTTAGTTTCTTTTCTTGTAATGTCAAGGAAATATTTTGTAAACGTTAGACTGGCTTGCTGAAATCACTTGAGAAAGCAGTCTCTTCTTTTTCAATCTCACACAAGTTTGTGAGAGATTGGTCTTCATTCATTCTTAGACATTTGAAAGAGTTACCCAATAAAGTCATCTGAAACTGAAGTGTTTTTTTGTGTTTCAGGAATGCAGGATGGTATGTTGAACATGGATTCAGTTAAACAGTTATTATTTTTTTCTTCCATCAATTTTAAGATGTGTTTTGAAGACTTGGACTTATTGTTGTGGTTTGTTCAATGTATACTCTTTATTCTTTTTCCTATTTGTTTTTCAGTAGTGTACTCTATTATTTCAGCTAATTTACACTGACCAACTCATTATTCTTTGAACAATCCAGAGACATTTTCATTCTAATACAATTGCACCTGAAAGGTTTCTCTGCCTGTGTACTCTTCTTGAATGTTTGAAGTGCTTGCTCAGAAACTCCAGCCCCAGCTTAAGTCTCAGCAGGAGGACTCTGACTATAATTTTATTTATTTATAAATGTAAACTTTCTTCACCAAAGTGTGACCTCTTTCCCTTTGAGGTGATTTCTTTATTATAGTAGGCTTTACTTATTTGTTTTATTCATTGTTTAACTGTGATATGTTTTTTGTTTCAGTTGATTTTTAACTTTACAAAAAGAAGAGTAACATACAGTTAAAGAGTTCAGGTAAATGTCTCTCCAGTGTTAGCTATTGGAAAATGACATTTTGTCAAGACACTTTCATGGGACAATCTCCTTAATTAATGATACCTGATAGGATAGATCATTTCTCTATTGTAAACTTTTTGGGTTGAATTTATTTGCTTCTCAAGTTGAATGTATGTTAAAAAAAAAGTATTGATGGAAGAACAGCATGTCTTGAATGCATTATAGAATTTTCCTGTAGCAAATAGAAACCTAAGTTAAATTTTTAATACTATTAATTTATTATTATAGTAGTTTATCTCTAACACTAGTTTGTGAGGATCTTTGAAGAGAGATATTCACCTTTGCATACATTCAGACTGAGATAAATCACTATTTCAAAATATTTTATGTTTGCCCTCTCTTTTTAGTTCATTTATGGTTTTCCAGAGCAATGTTAAGAAATGTTAATACCTATTGGAATTTCTAATATGGGTACTTACTGATTTAATCTTTCTTTCTTTCTTCCTTCCTTTCTTTTTTTTAACCATGGATTGAACCCCAGGGTACTCTACCACTGGGCTACCCAGCCCCTTTTATTTTTTATTTTGAGCGAGAGTCTCAAAAGTTGCTAGGGTGACCTTGAACTTGTGGTCCTCCTACCTTAGATTCCAGTTGTGCCACCACAGTAGCAATTTTTTGGTTTAAAATTTTAACATTGGGGAATCAGTATGTTTTTAGCATTGTCTATATTTTAGGATTTATGTCTTTGTTTACACTTACTTGTGATAATCAGTAGTCTCAGTGCAACTGATAAATAAAGATTTTAAAAATATATTTTATACTATGTAAAATCAGTACTGAGTGGTTAAAATATAATTTGGCAATTGGTATGTTGCTTTTTTGCATAATTTAAAATTATCTAATTTAAAAACAGATGAGAATGCATACAACAATACAAGACTTTCACTTTTATGTAAATATAAAAAAAAGAAAAAAGAATACTTGGTAAAAATTAACTTTGCTTTATTTTATCTTCCTTATTCAATATGCATGATTTTTAATCAAGACTCTTTATCTTTGGCAATATGTGAATACAAGGTGTGATATTCATCATAAGTATATCTTTCTGAGCATTTCAGCACCTGGGGTGAATTATGATAATTAAGTACTATATCGTTATGTTCTAACTTTTCCTTTCCAACCCCTGCTGTGAAAATTCAATTTCCAGATGCTTTTGATGTTTCTAGTTTAAAGGTGTAAAAAAGATCTGCCTTTTCTAAACTCTCAGGTTTGTCATATTAGAGATTCATTTTATAGCATTCATTCAATACTTATTTATTTCTCTAGCCAAAATAGGACATGCATTTTTCAGGGAGAGAATAGTTTCTGAATTTAGAGGATGGAAGACAGTGAATGAATTTTAATATTTCAACTTATTCTAGTTAATCATGAGAAAACAAGAAAGTGAAGTGTATTTAAACTTGCATTGAATTTGTTGTAAGAAAACATGTAACAAAATCTTAATCTGATCATATTTTCCTTCCTTAATTAAATGAAAATAATACCTTCCTAACACAAGTGTGATGCTTGTTAAATGAGACAAGCAATATAAAGCTATATTGAGTAATAATCCTATATACTTTATACCTGTATACAAATTTTAAGTTGATATTGATATCAGTGCATTATCATTATTTTCTTGTGTCTAGACTTGATTCTTGATGTACAAAAATACTAAAAGTGAGGTTCTTCAGAATGAAATTGAGAAAAATCATGCTATGTACATATATGAATATACCATAGTAAATTCCAGCTTTATGTATGTCAATAAAGCACCAATTAAAGAAACAATAAATAAAAGAAAGACCAGTAGAGTGGATGAATGAAGGTGAAGAGGGGGAGGAGGGAGGGAAAGAGGAAGTACTGGTGATTGAAATGGAACAAATTACATTTCATTCATGTATGAGAATATCAATGTGAACCCTACTCTTACATTTAACTATAATGCACTAATAAATACATTAAAAAATAGAGACATACTATGGAGTTTGTTTTTTAGTTTCAAAATAGATCAGGGTAATTATGTGTGGATGATAATGAAGCAAAGCATAAAATATTCTACGATTTTTAATTAGTTTAATAGGGTTATATAATTTTCTTAATTAATTTCATAACTGGCAGACCATAGTTTGATGGTAAATATTTAATGTTGTTTTGATTTTATAGTCTAAAAATTTCTTGCATTTTTAAAAATGACACTTTGAAGGCAAATCCATAATGAACATTTGAATGATGTATAAATGTATGTATACACATATATTTAGCTATAGAATCATTTTTCCTGTTGTGGTAAGAAAATATGTATGTATTGGGGCTGAAACAATTCCATTTCAGGATTGGCAAGTAGCATTTCTGATATAAAAGGGTGAGATAAAGAAAAAATTTTGAATGAAGGATTTTTAATGTGTGTGATTTGATGTGTTACGTTTATTCAGAATTGTCTTCAGATATTACAAATAAAATTAATTTGAAGAAAATAGTATATATTAATATAAATATATTTCATTTTTAATGTTTATATTTATGTATGTTCATGCTGCAATTTCAGAATTAAACACAATGAAAAGATACTGTCTTTTGTTGCTGTTACAAAATAACTCAGGTGGCTTACTCAATAAAGAAAAAACGTTGAGTGAGGTCACAGTTTTGGAGGCTGAAAGTCCACAATATTTTATAAACCCACAAATTTGGGTTTCTATGAAGGCACCTTGACTCTATTGCATAATGGAGATGGCATCATGGCTGGAGCTCATGCAAAAAAGTGAGAACATGTAGTGAGACAGGAAGCTAGAGTCAGCAAGGCCAGTTTTGCTTTTTAAAAAACTCATGAGAACTAAATTCCTAAGACCAGATTAGTCCTTTGTAATGGCTACCATATAACTAAATTTACTACCAATAACTAAACCATATCTCATTAGGCACTATCTCTTAAAAATCCCACCAGCTCTTAATACCACCATGCTGGAGAACAAGCCAAACACAGTAACCTTTGTGGTAAAAATCACATCTCATAACAGAGGACATTTTGATAATTATTTGTAATTTTTCTCTAGCCAAAATGCTTAAGATAGGCTTTAATAATACTTATTTATTTTTTTAATTTTGGAATATAATTTGGAAATTTTATGACAAAGGAAATTGAACTCAATAGTCATAGCAGTGGAGAATTTTAATTTTTATTTAGTGTGGGAATTTAAAAAAGAAGATTAAAAAAAATAACAGGGGATGAGAGCAAAGGCTAATGTTACTCCTTTCAACAAGTGTTCATATGAGAAAGGCAACACAACATAACAGGTAAAACTTTAGCCAGATTACTGTTAAAACCCCGAATACACTATTTACCATTTTGTGGCCTGGAGCTGGTAAGTTCTCTGTTTACTAATTTTTTGTTGTAAAATGAGGATTAGTTTATACAAATTCATGTTGGATCTACAAAATTAAACATGTTTCTAATTTTTTCAAACTTATACCTCTTTTGAGTTTAGTGGAAGTAAAGATTATGTTAATTATTTATTAAATTATTGCACTTTTACAATTTATCCAGCAAAATAGAATGTGCAGACAAATATCATCTAATGATCTGTGCCTGTGAACTGCAGGTAAACATTGGAACCAAAGCTATAACTTTAGGAAATTTCAAATATTTCATGTTTTGAGCTGGGTGAGTGAACTAGACCTACAGTACTTCAAAACTTAGTTATTGATAATGTATTAAGAGGGTAAACATGAGGTAACACCAGCCAAAAAAATCCTGACTTGTAGATATTTCACGTCTCTCTCTACTTTCAATTTGGGTAAAAAGAACAAAAAGACCCCTACGCAGTGGTGAAACGGGTAGAATGCTATTATCCACTATTCAACTCTAGGGCAATTTTGGATCTAAAATTTATAATTATGAGTGATAACATTTTCATGTGACCCTATTTATCTTATTTAGTTGTTCTGAGATTGACCAGTAAATTTAGGAGTGGACAACTTGATTCTTCAATTTTAAAGCTTTGTTTATCTTTCACAATGATAACATAAACAGTAAGAAGCACTTGGCAGCTTATCACCATAAAATTTTCCATTAATTTATTAGCCAAAGGTTTTATGATACACTGATGATCACTGACTGAAACAATTACAATTGATTGCAAAATAGTAATATTGTCAAGTCAGTAGAGAATAATTTCATTGAATCTAAAGATATATTAGAGTTCAACTGTGTGTTCCTAATAACACAGTCCCATACATACATCAAGAGATTTAAAATGAGAAAATGTAAAATATATATGTTTGGATATTTGTATATACTTACTCCATAAATGATGAATAAAACAAACATCAACTAAAACCAACTTTTAAGGATCTTAACAGCATTAAATGCTAACTTAACCATGGATATTAATGAACTGTTTGAATGCATACCTTGAAATACACATTTACAACTACTTTACATTAGACAGAGGTGCTAAAAGCATGCAATGGAGAAAGGATAGCATCTTCAAGAAATGGTGCTGGGAAAATTGGAAATCCATATGCAACGAAATGAAAGTGAATCCCTTTTTCTCACCATGCACAAAAGTTAACTCAAAATGGATCAAAGAGCTAGGAATCAAACCAGAGACTCTACATCTAATAGAAGAAAAAGTTAGCCCTAATCTCCATCTTGTGGGATTGGGCTCCAAATTCCTTAATAGGACACCGATAGCACAGGAGTTACAATCAAGAATCAACAAATGGGACATATTCAAACTAAAAAGTTTTTTTTCTCAGCAAGAGAAATAATAAGTAAGGTAAATAGGGAGCCTACATCCTGGGAACAAATTTTTAACCCTCACACTTCAGATAGAGTGCCAATCTCCAGAATATACAAAGAACTCAAAAAGTTAAACAACAAAAAAACAAATAACTCAATCAACAAATGAGCCAAAGATCTAAACATACACTTCACAGAGGAGGATATACAATCAATCAACAAGTACACAAAAAAATGCTCACTATCTCTAGCTATCAGAGAAATGCAAATTAAAACCACTCTAAGATATCATCTCACTCCAGTAAGAAGGCAGCCATTATGAAGTCAAATAATAACAAGTGCTGGTGAGGATGTGGTGGAAAAGATATACTTGTACATTGCTGGTGGGACTGCAAACTGGTGCATCCAATTTGGAGGGCAGTATGGAGATTCCTTGGAAAGCTGGGAATGGAACCACTATTTGACCCAGCTATTCCCCTTCTCGGATTATACCCAAAAGACCTAAAAAGAGCATACTACAGGGACACAGCTACATCAATGTTCATAGCAGCACAATTCACAATAGCTAGACTGTGGAACCAACCCAGATGCCCTTCAACAGATGAATGGATTAAAAAATGTGGCATTTATACACAATGGAATATTACTCAGCATTAAAAAATAACAAAATCATGGCATTTGCAGGGAAATGGATGGCACTAGAGCAAATTATGCTAAGCAAAGTTAGTCAATCCCTAAAAAACAAATGCCAAATGTCTTCTCTGATATAAGGGAGGTGACTCAAAACAGTAGGAAGGAAGAGCATGAGAAGAAGATTACCACAAAACAAGGAAAAGAGGAGGGAGGAAAAAGGAGGGAGAAGGGGAATTGCATGGAAGACGGAAGGAGACCCTCATGGGTTCACAAAATACATATATAATGGTGTGAGAGGGAAGGGAAGGGAAAAAAAGAGAGAGAGAGAGAAAAGTGTCACAGTAGAATGGGTAAACAATACAGAGGGGAGGGGAGGGGAGGGGAGTGGGGATAGGGAGGGCAGCAGAATACAACTGACACTAGGATTGCTGTATGTATACACATGGATGTATAACCAATGTGATCCTGCAATCTGTACACGTGGAAAAATGAGAATTCATACCCTATTTGAATCAAATGTATGATATGTCAAGATCATTGTATTGTCTTGAGCAACTAATAAAAAAAGAAATACACATTCTTTTCAAGCACATATGGGATATTTATAAATATTAACCATAACAGAAAAAATAATTCCCTCATGAACATAATGGAAGTCCAACTGCCTCATTATTTTTGAGCTGGGACATGTTTTTTTTTTTTTTCCTTTGTCTAGAACTACACTATACTTTATCTAGGGTCTCAAGTCTGCCAACTGCAGACCATGGGCTTTATTAGCCATTTTTTTTTTAAATCTATCTCTCTCTATCTATGTATCTGTCAGTCTAATCTGTACATGTCCTATTCATTCTGTTTTTCTGGGGTAATCTGTTATAATAGTATAACCACAAAAATTAAAGATTTTTCCATAAAACAAAAAGATAAATATATGGAATAAATAATGAATAAAACTAAAAAAGAAGAAAGACAGACAAATAATTTACAAATAAATATATAGAGTATACAGATAAAGTGATATACAGAATTACATAGATACATCAAAAAGATGCCATATTGAATATTAATTTTACAAAAATCTTTTGTAATTTATTTTATTTAAAATTTGTCACTTTCTATAAAAAGTCATGGCAAAACTGCAAAGCAGAAAACTAAATGGTACTAAAATCATTATACCTTGAACAAATAACTAAATATCTAAAACAAAGAAAACATCATGCCCACATGGACATAGAGGTTAATTTTACTAGTTATTCCAGAAATAGATTATGACTATCTTATAGTCATCAATTCAGAGGTGAAATAAAAAATAGTGACCTCTAAAATTATTTTATAGGTTTGATTTTAATAACATATCAAAACCAGGTAAGGACAGAATTAAAAATTAAAATGTTTCAAATGTTTTTGTCAACTCGAATGAGGAAATACTAACAAAATATTAACTATTTCATTCTATAAATGAAAATTTAATAGACAATTGCCACATTTGGTTAATTTAAGGAATTAGAAAGTAAGTTCTTATAAGTTATCATATTAGCTTATTATATTAACTATTTAAAAGATCATCTCAACAGTTGCAAAAACATTTTAGAAAATTGAAAACTAATCATAGAATAAAAACATTTAATTAAAAATTGAATAAAATTTTCATAGTCTGAAAAATTGCAGCAAACACAAAATTAAAAATCAATAACAAAACAAAGATTACCAACATCATTATTTGAGTTTTTGAAGTCCATCTGTAGTACAATAAGACATGCAAGTATTTATATTTTTAAGTACCTTTTTAATTTTGGGGGTATAAGAATTTGAGAGGGACCTGGTACTGTGGCTCACTCTTACAATCCTAGAGACTTAGGAGGATGAAACAGCTTCAGAAAATTAGAATGGACTTAAGCAACTCAGATCCTGTATCAAAATAAAAAAGGAGCTGGGATGTAGCTCAGTGGAAAAGTGCCCCTGGGTTCAATGCTCAGTATGAAAGAAACAAACAAAAACACAAAACCCTCAAGCAAACAAGTAAAAGTTAAAAAAAATAAAAGATTGCACTGGATAAGTGTGTTTGGTCAGTCATACCACATATACTATGCATATCAAAAACAATGAAAACAGCACAAAATACTTATTACTTCACCCATAACTGGAATAATCAAGATTGACAATATATTTAAATTAAAAATGTGTGTATATGTATATATACATGTGCATATGTTTTATATATTAAATATATATATACACATATATATAAATAAACATATATGGTACTGTCAATTTTGAAAAAACAAGAGAAAATATAATTTAAAGGGACATACATTTAAATAGTGAAGTTTCTAAAAATATATCATGGAAGATAAGCAAAATATGTGTGTTTATTATAGTAGAGGGCTATAGTAACAACAACAACAACAAAAACCAAACATGGTTAGCATCAAAGCAGACCTGAAGATAATGGAACAGAATAGAAGACACAGAGACATACCCACATAAATATAGTTATCTCATCCTGAAAAAAGATGCCATAAACACATATTGGAGAAAAAATAGCCTTTTCAACAAGTGGTGCTAGAAAACTGGAAATCCATATGTAACAGAATGAAATCAAATCCCTATGTCTCACCCAGCACAAAACTCAACCTTAAGTGGAACAAGGACCTAGACATTAAATCAGAGACCCAGGACTTACTAGAAGAAAAAGAAGGCCCAACTCTCCAATATATATCATCTTGGGAGCCAAAATTCTCTACGAGACTCATAATGTGCAAGAAGTAAAATAAAAAATCAATAAATGGTATAGTATCAAACTGAAAAGCTTCTTCACAGCAAAGGAAACAATCCTGTACAGAGATCCTACAGATTGGGAGAAAATCATCACCATCTGAACCTGAAATAAGGCATTAATTTCCAGGATATACAAAGAACTCCAAAAGCCTTACCGCCAGAAAAATAAATAACTCAATAAATAAATGAACAAAGGAACTGAACAAACATTTCATAGAGGAAGAAATATGAAAAAATGTTGAACATCACTAGCAATTAGGGAAATGCAAATTAAACCCACATTGAGATTCCATGTCACTACCGTCAGAATGGCAATTATAAAAAATACAAATACAATAAATGTTGGTGAGGTTGTGGAGATAAAGGTACTCTCATATATTGTTAGTGTGACTGAAAATTGGTGCAATCACTTTGGAAAGCAGTATGAAGATTCTTACAAAATTTGGAATGAAACAATCATTTGACTAGTTAAGTGATTCCAAAAGACTTAAAAACAGCATACAACAGTGACACAGCTATATTCATGTTTATAATAGCTCAACTCAAATAGCCAAGCTAAAAAAACAACATAGGTATCCTTCAACAGATACATGGATAAAGAAATACACACACATACACACACACACACACACACACAGTGGAATATTACTCAGCCATAAAGTAAATGAAATTATGGCATTTGCTGGTAAATAGATGGAATTAGAGAATGTCTTGCTAGGTGAAATTAGCCAATCCAAAAAACCCAAAGGCCAAATATTCTCTCTGATTTGTGGATGCTATCCCAAAGCAAGTGAGATTGGGGAAGGAAATAATAGAAATTCATTGCATTAGACAAAGGTAAATGAAGGAAGAGAGTGGGGAAGGGAATAGAAAAGACAGTAGAATTAATTGGTCATAGTTTTCCTAGCCTTGTACTTGTGTACACAACCAGAGTAACTATGCATCATGACTAACACAAGAGTGGGATCCTAAATAGAATAACTTTTACTCTATGTATGTATTATCTGCCAAAATATATTCTACTGTCATATATAACTAAAAATAACAAATAAAAAATAAGTTTAAAATAATAGGTGTCTGGAGAAAATTATTAAAATCAATCAGTAAATATTAAAAAAAAACAAATGAAGGGGAATCATATTATGATAAGAAAAAAGGAATATTTAAAGAAACTTGACACAAATTAATCTAAATTCCAATAAAATTTCTACCCATTTTGTGCTTTCCTTAGAATTTCATATAAATTTTCTAAAAAATACTTCAAATAATAAAAAAAATCTAGTCATTTTTTCCTTTTCTATTTGATGCCAGATTTATTATAGATACTGACTAATTTAGAGGAAATGGCTTATATTTTAATTTTGCATATTAATACATTTTCCAACAGGTTTAAAACAATCAAAATGTTTTGTTTTTAATATGGCTAAAGATATTTACATAATAGAAAACAAATAAAAGTCTCAAATTTAATGTAAAATTACAATTCATGTTAAAATACTAGAAAGTTTATTGGAAGTCTATCATTAATGTATACAAAGTAGTTAATCTGTATTTTAAACAAATTTTAATATCTATAGCATTGTGTCAAAAATCCCTTAAAATATTTTTATATATTTCAAAGATTAACACAAAAATGCTAATGGCTTCCAGAAACTCCTAAAAGCCTGGCTACAAGTTTTATACAATCAAGCAGTGTTATTGGATAACTATATTTTGATCAAAGTGAGCTCAAGTATTACTTTTTCCTTCTCTAGTTATATTTAGTTTATATGAAGATTTAGTTAAAATTATTAGTTTAAAAGTCTTTGTCCCCAAGTTTATAAGCACAAAAAGCAAAATTTAATTTGACATTTTTATTTTAGAAAGTAGTGATGAAATCTAGTTTAGAAGTTAGGTATCAAGAAAGATATCATCTCCACTTTTATCTACTTAACATAAAATCAAATCCCTGTCATTTATCAAGTGTCATAGAGAATCATCAAAATTAGGCAAATTTCTCTTTTACTTCATGCATAAAATGAGATTACAAAATAATCATAATAATATTATCAGTTGAACCTCCATAATGTATTTTTGGTTTTATCTTCTGTGATGATTAATCTCAACATGGAACCTCAAAGTCATTTTATGTTGCTAAAAGCTGTACATAGACATTACTATTCACATATAATTATTCAGATCCTATTTCATCATGATAGTTTTTTATTATATCACAACTAAGACACAACTTTTAAAAATCAGTTACACCCACTGATTGAGTGTTCTGAGAACCTGAACTTTAATTTTTTTTCTTTCAGTGACAAATATCTAAAGGTTCAAATTACATCAGTAATTCATACCTAATATATATTTAATGAATTTGAATTTGTATAAATTGGTTATTCATAGATAGACTCTTCTGTGTGTTACACATGTGTGCATATGTGTGTGCATATATGAGTGCATAATATGTTATTCCCTAATTAGTCAAAATAAATTAGAAGCCACTGCAGTTCCACAGCATTACAATCTAGTAGGTTTATCCTCAAAGATACATTCTTCTCCACCTGTGTGTACAATTATGTTTTGGTCAGAGCAATTATGTAAATTTGTGTAGTGAAATTATTGCGTTAAATGATTTAGTCATCAAAACACAAATTTTTGTTATCACAATATAAATATAAAATTGATCACAAATCATCAAAGTAGAGCTATTTGCAATGGAAATGTAATTGAAATGATAAGATGAGGAAATTAATGTCAAGGTAAACGAGGTTATTTAAAACACTTTGAGTTGTGATTACATTATTTTAAATTTCACTTTCATTTGAAGTATTTAAATATGCAACAAGATGATCCTTAAGATACATGACTTTAAGTTTTTTGATTTTTTACAATTTTAAGTAAACTTCATTTCTAATCAATTTATTTTTAAGAAAGACACCCAAGTGTCACATTGTAAGTAAAATTTGCATTTGGAGAATTTTCTTACTAATGTTGTTTCTCTTCTCTACTAAGTTCCATACTGCCTTCATAGAAAACCTGAGAAAGGTACACACTCTCATTTCAACTCAACAATATTTTACTGTAAGGTAAAACCAAAGTTTCCTAGTATAGCCTACAAGAAACTTCATAAGTTAAAGTTTTCTTAACTTTTTTACATGATTCATTTCCCTCCCCACTTTACAATAATTTATTCACTCATTTACGTATTTGCTCATAATTATATACTAAAGCCCTATATTTTGTTTGAAACTACTTTTGTGCTATAGATATGGAACAGATATATTTATTGTCTAACAGAATTCACTATTCGTAGATAATGTATTAATTCCTGAATTTTACATAAGTTGCACTGTGAACATACCATTTTAAGTATGATTTTATGTATAAAGTCTAGTTGGAAAAACAAAAACTATTGCAAGGTCTAGTTTACTTAATGATCATATACACACTAAACTATTCTCAAAGTTTTAGAGGAAAGAGAGAAGCTATTGCTTCTTCCTGACACATAATATTGCTCTTATATGTGGTCTTCCAACCTTTGGCCAGCAAATCAGAGCCCCACAGGGCTAAATTCTACTTATCCCACAGACAGATGAGATTTAAAGGAGAGAAACACCACTGAACTTGCTTCCTTCTAAGAAGTGGGCTCCACACAGTGTGCTTGCACCTGAGGTTTCCAGTCCAGATTTCCTAAGGTTCAAATAGTCCCTATATACACATAGTACCAGTGTACACATTGCCCTTTAAAGCCCCAACTGCAGAAGTTTAGTTTCTAAAATAATTTAGATGTCTATACTTACTAAAATCATTAAAAATCTTCTCTGGTCCAGACTTTGGTTCTCACCCAGATTTTAGCTGGTTTGCTTTTCTTTTCAAGTAACACTGTAAGTTCCCTACAAGCTTACTCCTAAACACAAGGATTTCATTTCTCCAATGGGGCCAAAACTTTGGAAAATCAACGTGTTGTTTTGGGATTGTCTTGAGGTCTTCACATTTATTAAATAGTTTTCCTTTTGATCAGTCATGGTTCTTGACCTCTCAGCTGGCTTATTTTACTCTATCCTTTTACTCCTTCACACACAATCTATGGGTTGGGAAAACATCCATAAATCTATATTACATAGAAATTTATATGAGGACCTTTTATAGGTGAGCACATTGATAGCTTTGCTGGATCAGAGAATAATAAAAGGCAAACTCCATAACACTTAATTCACAAGGCTTCATTATGCTAAATGTGGTTTTGGACTTAGTATTTTGAATGATGCATTTATGTGCCTGACTCACCTTCTCTAGTGTAAAGTCTTTCAAGTCAGAAGTCATATTTCTTCACCATTTTATCTCAATATGTAATGATTGTGTTATTGGAACTATTTTTTCTCTATTAGTATTTAACTCAATTTATAGTTGTCTATTACTGTAGTTGTATTGGAAATATGGTTCTATAACTCATGGTAGGGGTTTAGGTTTAAAATATACATCAGAATCAGAGTAACGCATGTGAGTTGAACCTATGACTATTGATGAGATCAGACATGGAGACACAAATTAAAAAAAATATAGACCAAATCTAAACCCTGGAAAGATTTAACCATCAGTGCAGTAAGCAGAAGAAAAAGACCTATAAATCCATAGATGTGGAAAGAGATTAAGAACCAGGAGAAAATAACATGACATCGTGAGAAAATCAAATTTAAACATGTTTCAGTAGTAAAAAATACTGCAAAATTTTAAGCACAATGATCAAAGATGTTAGCTATGACACTTCTGGATGACATTGCAAATATTTGGGAGCATATGAGACAAGGTTTGTAAAATATAGTGTTGAGTTTAAAGTATTATAGACAATAGTGAAAAAAAACAAAAGCAAAAATGAATGCTAGAATAATAATTTTATCCAGACATCTCAAAAAAATAGAAATAGCGGGGAAACGGTATTCTCAAAATACCTGTGAATTCATTTGTGAAGACTTTCCAAGCTGAAATTCCTACTAAGATATGATGTTTTGTATATCACACTACCCCATTCTGAGTTTATTCCTCATTTTCTCAGATACAGAAATCTGAAACAGAGGGATTCAGTTCTTTTAATCATATGAAAAATTTTCACTTGGCCAGAATCACAAAAGAAAAGTAGATTTGTACGTTTTTGATTTTGAGTTAAGATACAGAAACTGAAAGAGTAGGTCAGACACAGAATTGATGGCATTTATAGGAAAGCCTGAGAGACTGCAAGCTGAGGCAGTGTGCAGAACAGATATATTTGGGCACATAAACTAAAAGAAAATAGTAGATGCTTATTTGCAGGGAGAATAAAAGTAAAATATGTGAATACCGTAAGCCATAGCCAGAGTAACCCAGAAGAGAGTGCAGTGACAGAGAAGCAGCCCCTAGAGTTGAGCTCTTATTGGTATATTTTCATCACGGTTTACCCTATACATTAATAATAAATTAGTTTTGAATACACTCAACATTTCATTTCATTGCTAGCAATATGTATTCTTCTCATGTGTGAGTTTCATGCCATGGGCTCTAAGATGAAGAAAGTAGGGACTTTAAAATATTAACAGAAGTCACATGAGGTATAAAGGAAGGAACAAGACAGATACTTTGCAGATATAACGAGATATGTCAGAGTTTTGTACCATGATTGTCCTATTGATGCCTTCCTAGGCTTAATATCACATAGGCACTTCAAGTATCCTGGTCCTGCTTGATCATGAGAATCAAGTGGTAAAGGGGGTTATACTACAGCCTGGATTTACTGCAGGCCTTCTCTTGTTTTGGCCTCTAGTAGAAACTGGCAGTCTACTGGGTGAATATATAGATGGGTTGATATAGTTCATACAAATAGGTTCTATTTAATTTCCATAAACTAAAATTCTGTTAAAAAGATGTTGGTCTTCACCACGGTAACTAGTGTGAGGTATAGTGTGAGGTAAAGTATCTTGTCTTTCACCTTGGTGGGTATGCCTCAATATACTCCAAATCACAGAACTCCTGGAAACTTTCTGGATATTTAAATACCCTTGAATTGGTCAGGTTTATATTTCACTATTTATTTCACGTAGGTCTCACCAAGGGATCTAAAGCATTTCTGCTGTGTTTTCTAGTCAATGTATGACACAATCAATATTTAGTGGGCTAGTATAATGCTATTTTTTTGGATTTCAAGATGATAGAAATCTCTAGACATCATTTCTGCATCAATTCAAGATGATGTAACATTAATCTGTTTAACATTCAGAAATAAAAACTAAAATCCCAGATGAAATGTAAAATATTTTCAACATTGCATGTCAAGCATTTCAGGATAGGGACTCCTGGGAAAATAGAAGCAAATGAATAAATCCTGATATTTCCACAAAGTGCAGGTTAGAGAGAATTATCTACTGAGACAAAGGAAGAGGGGACCAAATCAGAGAAAATTGGTATACCTGAATTAAGAATATGAGCTAGAATCCTTAGCATCTTAAGGAACCAAGACTTTGCAAACAACAGGGTAAAGGAAAGAAGAGCTATGCACAGGGGAAGAGGTTTGTGACTCTCTGTCATTCCCCCATGGCTAGAAGACTTCAGCCCTGGATAACTTTATTTTCCTGCAGATCTCATTCAGCTTTCCTCTGGGATACACTTAAACTTACTGGAAACTGTGTAATCTCTTCACATCTTGGTATGTAGAACCAGAGCACCTTAGTTAAGGGTGAGTTTTCCTCTTTTCTGGAAAAACAAAAACTGGATGAAACATATGAAACAATACATTGTATATTGTGCAAAGAGTAGTGATGCTTAAGAAATAAAAAAACTGTTATAAACTCAAAATTGTCTAAGTTTATTGTCTATAAAGAGACACAAGGTTATGAATAACCTATATATCCCTTACCTAAAATGCAAAAAATATTCATAATTTATTGGATACTAAGTAATCATAAGAATTCTTGCCTGAGTAGTAAAAAAAAAAAAAGTCCTTGGATTAAATATTGCTTTAACCTAACAGATCTCATACCAAAAACAAAACAAAAAAAGAACTAAAACTAAAATTGTCTCAAATACTGCATCCCAGATCAAAGCTTAAGAATATTTGCAATAATGAGAAAATATTCAGCATCCAACAATGTATGAGTACTATGTCAGGCATCTAATAAAAAATCACCTGTCATTTTAATATGCAAGAATACATAACCCATATTTAGAGGGAGAATTCATCAAACGTAGGCCACAGATAAATGACACAGATAATAGATTAATGACACAATTACATCAAAATGGTCATTTTTACTATATTCCATCTACTCAAAAAGTGAGGGGACAGATTGAGTATGTTAAGTGGAGGCTTCAAAATTGTAGCACAGACCAAAACTGAATTTCTAGAGATGATAATACAATGTGTGGGATTAAAAAAAATTGATGTAGAATTAATACAAGGATAGATATCGCATATGGCGAAATTATTAAAAATACAACAACGCCTACCCTAAAAAACCAAATGCTCAGTGTTTTCTCTGATATAAGGAGGCTGATTCATAATGGGGATGGGGAGGAGCATGGGGGGAATAGAAGAACTTTATATAGGGCAAAGGAGAGGGAGGAGAAGGAAGGGCACATGGGGGTAGGAAAGACTGTGGAATAAGATGGACATCATTACCCTACGTACATGTATGAAGACATGAATGGTGTGACTCTTCTTTGTGTACAACCAGAGACATGTATAATTGTGCTCCATATGTATAATATTATTTGAAATGCATTGTGCTGTCACATATAATATCTTAGAATAATAAAAAATACAATAGTTGAAATTACCCAATTGAATAAGAGAAAAGAGATTTAAAAAATTAAACTGGTGACAACTTCAATCAGCCAATATACATGTAATTGGAGTCTTCAAAGAGGAAGAGAGGGAGAAATCATACTAAATGAAATTTTATATACAAATTTTCTAAACATGAAAATTTAAAGAGATTGAGTATAAAAGTTAGATATAACTTCATTCTGAATGTGAGAAGAACCAATTTACATTTAAAGATAAAAATAGGTTAAATTAGAAAGAAAAAAATACCATTGAATTACTCAACTTTCTGTTAGTATAAGGAAACTCTGGACAGAATACTTGTGAAATAATATGGTACATTTTCCTCACAGTTCTGGAAAATTAACAGCTATTATTTTTCAATAGTATATTTATTCTATTTTCTCCTTTTTTTACTTATAATATTCCAATTTCTTCTGCTATCCTTTCAAATCTTGTCCCACAATTTTTAGATATTCTGTTAATTTTTTTTTGCATTTCTATTTGAGATGTTTTATTGGCCTATCATTAAGCTCATTGACTTCATTTTGGGCTGTGTCCAATCTAATAATGACCTTATCAAAGATTTTTTAAATATATCACATTGTTTCAGATCTATCAATGATGCTTTTTAGAATTTCCATGTTCTGCTCACATAATCCTCAGTGTCCATTTTTGCAGGAACTCTGTCTTTTATGGGTTTCAAGGAAGGAGGTTGCATCACTCAGTGGTCTTGTGTGTTTGATAAATGCATGGGCCTTGTTTTACTGATATGACCTTAATATACCCATGCATCCATGAACTTTTGATTCAGTCAATAAGTTCACAGGTGGTCATTTTTATTAGCATAATTAACTTATTTATCATTTTGTGTCTTAGTTGTGCCATTGGTTTACTGATGGTGGTTGTTTACTTGTAAAACAAGGTGTAGAGTCATTCCATCTCAGTACTTAAACTCCAGATAAAGTAGCTTATGACAAACTACCGCTTTACAAAGTAGAGTAAGTCAGGTTTAGGGAAAGCCTGAAAACCGCTGTTCTATACTTCATGGAGTAACTCAGAGCAGGGCAAAGCTTGCTTTCTCCATGGGTTCAGAGAGTTAGAAGATGTCAGAGAGAGAAAGCTTCCTACACTCCTGTGATTAAACCTTAGTCTTTTTATTCCCATGTCTCTGAGTTTCTGTGGAGATGCAGCTGTTATTTCCTTGTAGGTAGAAGGGTCTAGAAGGCCAGAGGAAGCTACAATGGGTCATGATCTGAGATGGGAGGAGCCTCTGGTTCAGGCTTTTGTCCTGGAGAGTGGCCTTTGTTGTAGAGAACGCACAGAACTCTTTCAAAAATGATTATTCTTCCCTCCCTCTGTCAGAGGTACGAGAGTGAGAGTATTTTTCCCAGATCTTCATGTGAGAGTTGGTAAGGTTCATACTGGTTAAACTCAAGAGAATGTGGGGAAACCCTGGAGCAGGCCCCAGTGGTTTCTCACACTCAAGCTCATCCATATTCAGAATCCTCTTTTGTCTTCCAGGTTTAACAACCTACATTATCATATTTCTAACTTTAATTTTAATAACAACTTCTTGACTTTAATTGTGTATATCGGCATTTATTAAAATTTTCAACACGTGAAAATTTATGTTTGTAAGATGCCAGCATTTCATTTTTACTGATTTTATAAGTGTCAAAAATCCTATTTCATCTTACCGAAATCCTTTGTTTCTCATGTTCAATTAATTAAACATCCATAATTTCAGAATACCTTTTTAAATGTGAAAACACAGAGTCCTATCTTAATTAATGGACTTAGTACCATATAACTGACAATTCTAATGAAAGCCAAAATAATAACAGGTAGACTTCCCTTTTTTCTCTTTGTGTGCTATTGATATTATATTTTTATAGTCCTTATCTATTTCCACACACTATTGAAAAACTTGGCCTAACTACAAACTACAAAATGAGAAAACAAAGCCTCCAAGCCTGCCTTACTTTTGACACTAACTGCAATATCAAAATCAGGGGAGAGAAGGTCCTCAAACCACCATCATTTATAATTACTTACAAAAAAGATTTATATACTTGTTGAAATCTGTTGTACTACGACTATAGTTTATTAGAGAAAATACAGATATTAAAATCACATGAATAAAGAAATACTTTTGTCAGAGTCCCAGAAGGATACAAATGCAGAATTTCTGCCTTTTACCCAGGGATTCAGGATACATTACTCTTTCTTTGCATTAATGTATCATGATATGCATGCTTGACCCAGATAGGAAAACTTGCCTTAGTTTCAGTGTTCAAAGACATCACTGGTGCTCCATTATGTGTTCATGATTGATTGACTTTTCATATTGTGGTTCTCAACCTCCAGGTCTCTGGATACATGACTGTAAACCTCTACCAACTTAAGTCAAATTTTTCTTCATTCTGGTCCTGGCCAGGCCCTATCCTAAGACTACACAGGTGTGGCCAGCCCCTGACCTAAATTACATAACTAAGACTAAGAGTATGGGTCAAGACCCCTTGGCAAACAGATATTCCTTTCAGGCATAACCTCCAAGGGCCCAGGGATTAACTCTCAGATGTCAAGGCAAATGCCAAGCTTTTGCTTTAAACAAGACAATTTTTTTTACTATCCAGGTATTATGTAAGATGTATACTGTCCTTTTCTCTGCCACCATTAACTATTATATGACAGAAAATAAATTTCCCATGAAACAAGTAAAAATAGAGTATCATAAAATATTAAGAAACTCTTTCCATTATTTTTTTCTAAAAAAATATGGATAGAGAATTCATGGAAAAATTCTAGTTTCATTCAAAACCTCAAATCCATGGGCAAAGAGCTATCTATATGAATTTCATATAATTATTTTAAATGATTTCTTATTTTTCTACCAAATAGGTATATATTGTCATAGTTGAAAAATGCTTTCATTCTCACATTATAAAACCCTTTTTCCTTCCACAAATTAAAACAAATACATAAGGTGTTCCTCAGGCACATATATTTATTCATTCAAATCTCTATGAAAAAGAACATTCTTCAATTCAAATATCATCCAAACTTTCATATATAATAAAGAGGATAACTGCATTCAATGTTAATTTAGTATAGCTAATCATCATAATTAGGTAATGTATTTTTATTTAGATAATGAGTTCAAATATTTTACTGATGATACAAGAATAATAAATTAAAATGCTACATGAAAATTCATGAAAACTGAACTCCACTGTACCATGGCATTTGAAATTTACTGCCAAGGAGTTCATGCAGAGAACTGAGCTTGATTTTTTTTTTCTTCAATTCATTATTGAAAACATAAAAGCATATTCTCTTTGAAATTTTCGTAGCATTTACTTAAATTTGTATTTACATTCATTTGACTTATTTTCAACTTTTTTCTAGAACTGACTGATAATATTTGCTTTTGGAACACTGTTTTATATTCTCTCTCCCTGAGGGCAATGTTTTCCATGAAATAAAATAACTTACATAAATATTTTTACATTTTCCCAAAAGACACAGGTGGACATGGCAACACAGAGAAATAAAGACTGGGCAGGTTGAGGAGGGTACCCTGCCCACCTGAGGGCAGTGTCTGCAGAGTCTGGGAGACTTCTGGTATAGTCAGTTTCCTAATCCAGGAATTTCAATGGGGAAGAGGTCTTCTGCCTCGTGGTGTAGCCCCACATGGAATGAGGAATTTGGACAGGGGTGAGAATGACATTTGTACTGGGGAGAAGGGTCAAAGTGGAACAAGAAGGCTAGATACATACACAGTATTGATTAAAAGAATAAATAGGTTTATATTTATCCATATGCCAAAGTACTCAAGCTTCCAACCTAAGAACACCAACATCCTATGTATCACAAGAACAGCAGCACATCTAACACACAAATCTTGCAGTCCAAATGCAAAATTTTTCCCTATACAAGATAGGTCACCTTGAAATGTCTGATTTGAAGTACCAGATGAGTAGTAGCATCTTGTTTTCCAGGAAATCCGTCCTCAAAAGAAGAATGATACTATAACAAAAAGGCACAGAAGGAAGATGCCATTGGTCAAGTCTGGTATCATTTAAGTTAAAAAGTAGTATTTTTAACATGTTATAATTTATTTTTAAAAAAACTTATTTTATGTTCATATAAAATATAAAACTAAATCTATTTAGAAATAATGAGTACATTTAAAGTTTGATAAAGAATATAATTGCATGATCTCATCCCACAAAAGTAATAAATTACAAAGGGGAAATAAAAGTTACTTTATAATGAAAAAGCACATCAGCCTGCACCTTAATGAAGTAATCAAAATGAACTTCATCAGTATGAGGACAGATTGGAACTTCACCATCTGTTTGGATGCAATGAGAGCAAGGCAAAACTGCTGTGAAATTCTTGCCAAAAATACACACCCTGAATCAAATCATGAGAAAACATTAAGACACATTTAAATTGGTTAGCATCCTACAAAATAAATGGCCTGTAATCTTAAAAAAGCTATGAAAGTCAAGGAAAGAATGGGAACTGTTCCAGATTGAAGGCAACTGAAAGACATGATAACTAAAGGCAATGTGGGATTCTGAAGTGAATGCATTTAGATTATAGGAAAGTTGGTGAAATTTGAAGTAGTTCTGAGGATTACATAGTAATACTCTAACATGTGTACCCTAATTGGGAATGATTGTGAGATGGTTAAGAATATGAATGTTTTGCATATAGATACCATACAATAATATTGGGAAGGTGACAGGACATCAGCTCAGTAACTTAGTTTGCAAACAGCTATTTATGAAATAACCTATGGCACTTTGGATAAAGAGAATCCCACTATTTAAATAAACCCTGATAATTTTCTTTGCAATTATGAGTGAAAGCTATTGAAAATATGTTAAAATAAAAATATAAATTAAGCTGGGTATGGTGGTGTATGGCCTGTAATCCCAGCGGCTCTGGAGGCTGAGGCAGAAGGATCATGAAATCAAAGCTAGTTTCAGCAACAGTGAGGTGCTAAGCAATCCAGTGAGACCCTGTCTCTTAAAATTAAATACAAAATAGGACTGGGATGTGGTTCAGTATTGAGTGTCCCTAAGTTCATCCCGGGTACCCCAGAAAAATCTAACTTAAAATTTTATTAAAATTTAATTCTAAAATTTGGACTACTTGATCCAAACCCTCTATCCTCAAGGAGTTAAGGATCTATGCTTCATTTTTCTAAGGATAAATGAATACTACTACATTATCCATTAGTTCTGCATAATTGGAATTTGTGAACAGTGCAATAAAATAAATTTTAGATCTTTACATTTTTAAAAATATTTATTTTTTACTTTTTAGTTGTACACAATAGCTTTATTTTATTTATTTACTTTTATGTGGTGCTGAGGATGGACCCCAGGGCTTCACACGTGCTAGGTGAGCGCTCTACTGCTGAGCCACAACCCCAGCACTCTCCCCACCCAGGTCTTTACATTTTATCAACAGAAATTGCTGAAATAGAGATTTCTGAATAGACTCTAGAATCCTTAGAATCTATCTATCTTGAATCTAATTAAGACAAAAACACTTAGTATCCAAATCTAGCACTTAATCCCATGTATCCAATGTTTCTATTGTTTCTTTCTGTAATAGCAATAAATCTTTTATGATAGCAGTTAGACATGAACAGTGGGTCAGGAGTTTAAGAAAATAGTACAGAACAAATCAATTAATCACTAGCCATCCCTCAGTGGCCCCTCAAGTTCTGACAAGATAGCTATTTCAGACCCCATGCCTTATCTTAGCCCTATTCAATATGTGAGCACATGTGAAGCTCTAGATTCGATTCCTCTCACAGCAGGAGAAATATGGGTAAATTCAGGAGGTAAGAAGCAAAGGGCAAAAATATGTTTGCTCAAAAGGGTCTAATTGCTGAAATCTGAAGCAAGGAAACATGTAGGAACATAAGCAACACAGACCAGAGATTCTCAGACCTAAGAAAGCAGAATGTTTAAGATCAGAACCCACTGACCATAAACTCTTTAAAACCAGTTCCAATTACGACTAGTCAGCATGGCCAGATGATCAAAAGTTATCTTTAGGTTGTTAGCTAATGTTGTCTGTCAATCCATCCCAAGAGAGCTGGAACTTAGGCCAGGTCTTATAAGTCTCCTTCTTACCCAAATGACAGTTGGGACACAGAGAAGTGAGTTGCTACTTTCCTCTCTGAGAGGACCCACTCTTTCTTGAGAGTATCTTCCCCCGACCTTCTTCTTTTCCTTCTAATAGACTTTTCTATATCTTATTAAGTTTTGTGTTTTGCTTGAATTTCTCTCATGCATAAACACAAAAAGCAGAGATCATAACATGGTTTCTGATACCAGAAAGTGGCATAAAATTGCAGAAAATTGACATTTCATCTAAAAATACTTTGATCAGTTCTACCTGGACTAATAAGAATAACTCAAATTTCTTGAGTAAACCTTCCTTTCTATTTTCAAGTAATAGTAAGCAGTAGGAGCTTCAGTTGTTTTTGTTTGTTTGTTTTTTGCTTTCAAAAGGGGAAAAAAAACATTTAGGCCATAGTAATCTTTAAAGTCTGAGTATTTTATTTATTTTTTAACTTTTATGTCCTTTGTTTTAACCCAGTTCAGTGTTCATGTTTCCTTTGCTTTCTTCTTCTATACACTATCACAAGTCAATCTGTTCATTCACTAAACATCCCCTTTTATGTCATGCATTGAGCTAGAATTTTACATCTACTTATCCTGTCAGGTATAGAAATGATGCACAATCCAAACATTTATCATTTTTTATCTTCATTAGGTTACCCTTACCAAGACCAGAAAGAGAAATAAGCAAATGGCCAAATAAAATAAAATAAAATCATACTATGATATGAGAGTTTCCACTTCTCAAAGAATATCCTACCCTTAAAGTTAACCATGCTACAACTTGACAAGCAACCCAAATACTGTCCTTTCTCTTTTTCTTGTTCATATAGTGATTTAGCCATTATGCATTCATTATCATGAATTAAATTTATCTTTCCTTCTATATCTTGCTGAATTCAAAAGTAAGATGGTTTTTAAGTCTAATCCTGGTAGTATTTTAATAGAACCTTCACCAGTGTCTCAAACTTTAGGGTTCTCTTTCCACTGAATCATTTTCCACAATTCTGCATGGTAATTATCCTGAATATAAAGATGGTCTTGTAGTCTGTTCATGAAAATCTGTTCATTACTCCATAGAAAAAGAATTCCATCTTTCTTATAAATCCATGAACATCCATAGCAATCTGCCTCTATACTACCTTAATTTTATTCATTCATTCATTCATTCATTCCTACAATTTATGATGGTGATAGATGTTGTGAGGAAACCCTAAAGCAAATTATATGTTTATGGATTAATTTTTATTTTATTTCTTTTCTTTTGTTTTTGGAACCAAGAATTTGACTCAGGGCACTTGACCACTGAGCCACATCCCCAGACCTATTTTGTATTTTATTTAGAGATAGGGTCTCACTGAGTTGCTTGGTGCCTCACTTTTTTTCTAAGGCTGGCTTTGAACTAGCAATCCTCCTGCCTCATCCTCCCATGCGGCTGAGACTACTGGCATGCACCATCACCCCTGGCCTAATCTCATTTTTTTTAAACTAAAATAATATTGAAAGATCTCTATAGTAAGGAAACACTTGAAGTAAGATTTGAACACACTGAGGAAGTGAGCCATGTGAAGATGGGGAAAAAGAAATAACAGCTCTTCTAGTTTAAATAACTACCTTCACCACCACTCCTTGCTTGATATTCTGCCATCATTTGCATATAATAGGTGAGCAGATGTCCTACACTACCCTGAGGTATGTTGATATACCAAAATGCCTTCAGCCTCTTAAATAGGATATCATGCTTCCCCCAGGCTTATTCAACCCTTAATTTGACAGAAAAACTCTTATTCAATCTTAAATGTGTCTAAGATCTAGACAAAAAAACAAAAACAAAAATAAAAAAAGACTCAACAATCAGGTGTACCACTGCAGTCACTAATATACCAAGAATATTCTGTGCTATGGATGAGTTAGTTTCATCATTTGTTTGGGGGTGCAGATACTAGGGATTGAACCCAGGGGCACTTAATCACTGAGCAACATCCCCAGCCCTGTGTGTGTGTGTGTGTGTGTGTGTGTGTGTGTGTGTGTATTAATATTATTACTTTTAGGGGCTGGGGTTGTGACTCATCAGTAGATCGCACTTGCACTTGTGAGAACCTGGGTTCGATCCTCAGCACCACATAAAAATAAATAAGTGAAATAAAGGTATCGTTTCCAACTACAATTAAAAAATAAATATTAAAAAATATTATTACTTTTAATTTTGAGAAAAGGTCTTGCTTAGTTGCAGAAGCTGGCTTTGAACCTGTGATCTTTCTTCTTCAGTCTTCCGAGTTGCTGAGATTACAGGAGCGACCACTACACCTGGCATGCCTGTCTTTTTTGACTAAACATAACATTTCCGAGTATCATCTGTGTTGCTGTGTGGTGTTAGTATATTCATTCTCTTTGCTATTTGTTTCCATGTATTAATTTTTAATTAGGTTTTTGCATCAAAGATTTTATATGGTTGAGAGATTACATCATGATTATCTTGTCTGCTTTTGTCTAATTTTAGTATTAGGGCTTAGATATTCTCGTAAAATGCTGTTGATAACTTTCTTTCTTTTTCTATCCTCCCAAATACTTACACACTATGAGCCTCTGCTGGGATGAAATGATGCCTTAGTAAGAGAAAGCTATTGATAAAGTGTATTCCATTTAGAGATAATGATATTTTTTACTTGGCATACTACAGTGGAAAATATGATTGAACTTTTAAAAAATGTTCATTTGACAAGAGTTAGTAACAAAATCATTACACTTAAAATCAATTTATACTATATTTTTGGAATCTTTGAAATTTTACTGTGTACATCCATTTCTCAAAGTTATTGGCAATCCTAAGAAAATATTGATGTCAACATGTATTTTTGTTGACCATGTTCTCCTTCCTCAAAATCGTGACTAAAGAATCTTTCTTAAGAAAAAGAAATCTTGCAGAAATTTCTAGCCATCTATAATATAAATAACTTTACTGATAATCTCATGTTGAACTGTCACAGAACTTTGGAATCATGAGAGCTGACTTTGGAATATCTGACTGACCTATCTTAAAAGAATTATTCATTCAGCTGCTCTAATTTCAAAAGCATTTTTGATATTTGACAAGTCATACAAAAACTCACAACAATTTATATTTTGTTATACACAATTTAACACATTTGCATTGAAGTTTTATTTTCCATTTCAATGGCTTGGCATTTAGACTATCACATGATTGGATGTAAGAAATAATAGTTAAAACAAAATACATCCTAGCAGTCATTTTTAATAGATGTACACATGCTCATAGTTTAAATAAAATGTGAAATTTACAGATATTTGCAAATTATTTTAAATCATTTTATATTCACATAAATTTTTTACTTAAAAATATTATTTCATCCATTTTCCTTGAATGTTTAAAGATAAAATTTCAAGTTACTTAAATTTAAAAAAAATTAGCTTAATCTTTATGATTGTTTTCTCTTCCTTGAAAATCTTTAATTAAACTTTGATGAGTCAATAATTAAATATATTTCAGGAAGTTATTGTAGAAGTAGTGTATATCTTTATTAAACTTGACTTAAAATTAAAGTTTATACCTGCCTTGGAAACATAACTTGAGTGTGTTATAATTCACATTTTAAAATTTACCATATAAATCTCAGGACAAACAAAATGAAAATTTGTGATATAATATGAACACATTTAATTAACTCTACATGTGATCAGTTATTGTTACATTAAAAACTAACACAATAATTAACATTTATATAAAATTTAAAGCTAATAGGTAAACACTTTTCATTAGATTTAATTGATCACTCATTTTTGTCAAATGTGTTTTTTATTGGTTAAGAGAAGTTGGCAACTATATAAAGTATATTTCAAAAGAATATTGAATTAAAGAATACAAATAATAAAACCAAAGTGAAAAATATTGCTGCTTATGTAAGAGCACAAATCAGCAGAAATATGATGCGATGTAGATTTATAGTATAACATTGTAGAAGCCATATATTTAAAAAAGTAAAATTGATTAGCTTTAATGTAATTTTACTCAACTAATTATATCCAAAGCATTTTCATCCCCACATTTAATCAGTAAAAATTTCTTAATGAGATTTTACTTCTATAATAAATCTTCAAAACTTGTTGTCCATTTTACAATTATGCCACATCTTAATTTGCACTAGACCTATTGTGAGCACTCAGTAGTTACACGTGGGTAGTTAGTACACTGTATTGACAATGCAGTATAAAAATGGATTCTTTAAGTCTTATTTAGACCTTGGGAATCCTAATTCCATGACAATAAAAGTCAGATCCAAAGTCTTAATTTTCTGGAAGTCAGTTAAGCATTTTCTGCATTTAACATATGGATACTTGTTAAGAAAACCTACTGTAAGGGACCAGCGAAATGTCGGAGGAAGAGACCACAAGAGACTGGCTTCATGCAATAAGCAGACGGGGATTTTTATTGAGGATCCAATTCAGCGCGCTGAGGCTCCAGGCTCACTCAGGAAGGGAAAACAGCTCAGACCCCAGAGCAGAGGTTGAACAATGCTTAAGTACACTTTTTGGGGAGGGCAGGGGCTTTGCATACATCATAGTCTCCTTTAACAAATCACCATACACCACGGGAAAATCAAACAACAATTCTTAGACTTGATTAGTACATTCATTGTCGGGAACAAGGCGAGCTGGAGGGATAGGTCATTCCTAAGGAGGGGGTTACATTTAAACTGATTGGTTCGGGCCCTGTATGTCTACGTGACAAGCAACACAGCGTCTTGAATGCTTACTTGAGGAGTTACACAGGATCCCAGGCCATAAATCAGCTAAATGGCCAGTGGGGCCTTGTCTTAACTGCCTCAGGAATTTAACCCATGCTTTGCAATTTAGAAGCTGGTTTACAATGCCTGGTCCTTTACATTTTAACTCAGGCTTTGCAGCTTAGAAACTTCACCCTTTCACTACAAAGATACCTGTTGAGAAACGAACAAAAGAAGGACACACACACACACACACAGACTCACACAGTGCAGAGACAAGAAAGCAAGTGACTGGTTTCATTTATTATCTCAAAAGTTACAGAGCTCCCATTACCACATTACTACATTCTAACTAGTATTCCTTTTATCTCTAGTGCTAGCTAATGGAGATAAGATCTAGGTTAATGCAAACATAGAGCCCCTTCTCTCCAAGGACATTACCATTGAAACTGGATAGTGCACCTGCATAGATATTTTTTTTTTTACTTAGTTACACATGACAGTACAGTGATCTTGACATATCATGCATTTGAATCAGATGGGATATAATTTCTCATTTTTCTGATGTACAGGTTACAGAATCACATTGGTCATGCAGTCATATATATACACACAGTAATAAAAATGTCTATTTCATTCTAGATTATGCTAAGTGAAGTTAGCCAATCCCCAAAAATCAAATCCTGAATGTCTTCCCTGATATAAGGGAGGTGAGTCAAAATAGGGAAGAGAAGAAGAGCATGGGAAGAAAATTTCCTCTACATAGGGAATAGGGGAGGGAGGGAAAGAGAGGGAGAAAGGGAATTGCATGGATGGTGGAAGGAGACCCTCATTGTTAACAAAATACATGTATGAAGATGTGAGGAAAATACCGTTACCCTAGATTAAGTCAAGAGAAGTGGAGGGAGGGGAGGGAAAGGGTTGGGGAGATAGGAAGGATAGTGGAATGAAACAGGCATAGTTATCTTAATAGCTTCAAGGGGAAACTGCTGGGCATTCCAAGCCTGGAAAACAAGGCGCCAGTTACCCCCAAGGAGTTTTCTCATGGTGTTGGGGGGTGGGGGAGATGCTTCCCTGAACATTTTCATGTTCAGAAACCTACAGGTACTAAGATAACCAAATATTTATGGTAGTTGAGTTGTATCTGAAGAACATAGACATTTAAGAGAAATCTAAGGTTAGTGAGAGAGGTAAAATACAAATGTATGTGCCCATGGTTTGTGTCTGTCCATGTGTGTGTGTGAGCGTGTGTATGTATAGTTGTTATTTCCATTTAAATATGAAGGACATAAGGCATAAAAACAGCAAAAATTACCCATTGTCACAAATTTGATCATTTCCAGAGTCAGTTACATCATTTTTAATATATTTTCTTCAGAGTAAATAATCTTAACCACTGCAATAAATTCTCATTTCATTGCTATGATATATAAGGTTTTCTTTTAGATTGGAAGATTGGATAGAAGTCACATTTTCCAGTTAATTTGATCAGTACTTTTTTCCAAGGAAAATGAAGGCTGTTATAGAAATCTTAACGATTATGCTGAATAATAATATTCTGATAGATACACATCTGCCTTAATCTTCTGGTTTACTATTATTTTGTGGGAAGCTGTTCTTGCATGTGATTGAGCTACCTCCCTGGCTGGGTGAGAGGCGCTCAGACAAGCTGTGTCAGAGCTTTTCCCTACCCTTCCCAGGTGCAAGAGCTTGTCCGTGTGGGGGTGTGACTGACCATTGACCTGAAAACCAACCACTGACACTGACCTTGGAATGCTGTCCCCCTGGACCTTCATTGGATGGAATTTTCCCTTGAATATTTTTGCTCCCCAATAAAAGCTCACTCTCTGGTGTGCCTCTCTCTCTCTCTTGCTGGTCTCTTGTGTAAACCTGGCTACCACCAGGTGGCTGGAGGCAGGAGCTGGGAGGAGCCATCTCTGAGCTGGGCAAGAAAAAGGTAATTTGAGAGTTATGTGTCTTTAATTTGATCTCACTAGTTAACTTCTATGTTTCAAACCTTAGTATGAAGCTAGCTTGCTGGTCGTGCGGCAGATTATTTAATTATGCTTATGTCAGTATTAGTTATATCATGTAGTCTCCATTCTATTCGTTTTACTTTGAGGAGTTGATAAAGGCATTATGGTCTTATAATCTGATCCCATTGTTTAATTAATTGAATAATGATAAAAAGATGTTTTGGTCAGTTTTTTGGCTACTGTGACTATAAGATCTGACCAGTACAATTTTGGGGAAGAAAAGTGTAATTGACTCACAGTTTCAGAGGTCTTAGTACATAGATGGACAGCTCTATTCCTCAGGGCTCCAGGTGAGGCAGCACATCAGGGAGGAAGAGTGTGGCAGAGGGAAACATCTCATATGGTGATCAGGAAGCAAAAGGAGAGAAGGACTCCACTTTCCAGTTACAAAATATATACCCCCAAACCACACCCCAATTCCCACCTCCTTCAGCCACACCTTACCACTTCAATTACCATTCAGTTAGTCCCTATCAGGGGTTAATTCACTGATTGGGTTAAGACTCTTATAATGCAATAATTTCTCCTCTGAACCTTCTTGAATTTTCTCACACATGAGCTTTAAGGGGACATCTCACATCCAAACCATAAAAAAAAGATAATTCCAGAAATTCTATATATAAATGTATGTGTGTGTGTGTGCACATGCACGTGTGCACTTAAGTGAATTGTATGCACATACATACTTTTTAATATTTTTCAAAATGTGATTGCATATGAACATTACATATTTAGATAAGTTAATACAAATTGAAGTATTAATTAGTTTAAGCCAACTTAAAAAGAACAGTGTATAGATGAGAGTAACGTTCTGTGCTTACGCTCAAATGGAAAGATTATAACTAGAACAGGCATCTGACAAACACAGGGGCAGATCGATAAAAACAAGTCATGCTTATAAGCTTTTTTTTTAATTTGAAATATAATTTTTAAATTTAAGCCATCTGGAAATATCCTTTGATATTTTTCTTAAAAATGTATTCTTAAGTAGATACGAAAATGTTAAAATATTCATCTTAATATGAGCCTGAGAAATAGCTCTCTTAGAATGAGCTCTGTTAGCTTTTAAAATGGTCTTGAATTATTTAATGTATTTTTAAGATCTTCAGTGAATCATGGCACAATCATTCTTTCATGAGCTCTGTCATCACAATGGTAGAATATTAAGCTTATAAATTTATTTCCTTCTTACTTTAAAGAAGAATACTATCACTTGTCAGTTCACATAGAGCTATTTCCATAAATCGATGAGAGATATACTGAGGATTATGTAGTGTCCACGATGTCCCAGTTTCTTTTTTTGTCTAAGTATGAAGTTATAATACATTCAATGTAAAATTTAGAAGTTTCCTAATTTCTGTTTTTGCTGATGCATCAAAAAACAAAGCAGGGAGGAATTTCAGAACTACTATAGATTTGCGTAAAACTATACACAAAAAAATCACCTCAAAACAGACTTACAGCCATTGGTAACCTCAAGAAAGTATAAAGGGAAGCTAATATAATAGGAAATTCTTTGTATAGTACTAGCTTTGGATGTTGTATTTTTCTTTTGTTTCCCTTTATTTAGGTGAAAGACTTCTCGGAATTTTTATTCAAAATTCTAGTATGCAGTCAATGGAACTTGGTGGAGAATTAGGAAAAAAAATGGTATCTGAGTCACTTGTAATGTGAGAAACAAATAAGACATATCTCACAGGGAGAATGCAGATGGGCATGACCTGTGATGGGAGGTACTTAGAAGGAGAGAAGATGCATTTTCCAAGGGGCCAAATGGATTGGTTGAAGGAAGCCAAAGTTCAGTTATACTCAAAGGGACTTTGTGAAGGAGACTTACTGTGTTGTGGATGTGTTTGTACGTGTGTTAATATGTGTGACAGGAAATTACTCTTGGGATATCAGGAGAGGGAAAATTAAAGAAAAAAATCCTTCCTATTTTTGTTATACTCAGAGTGAACTAATGTTATACTAAACTAGCTCTAACATTTCAGCTATTTTCTCAAGTTTCTTGACTCTACATATCTAAAGTTATGCCTTTAAGTAGAGAGAGGAATTGTTGGTGAAAGAGAAGAATCCTACTTTTCCTCTTGTCAGGAGGTAAAATGAGGTTGGAGTGAGAGTGTGTATGTTTTGGAATTGCCAGCTATAAACCAAAAGTAAAGAGAGAAACCTACAATCACTTACTGAGATGGTGTGCTGATCACTTTTCCTTTGCTATAACAAAATACCTAAGATAATCAATTCTATAAAAGAAAAGGCCTATTTTGCCTCAATTCTGTAAGTTTCAGTCTGTTGTCTGTTGGATCCATTGATTTTGGGCCTGTGGTAAGCTGGAGCATCATAGTGGAACATGGTATTAGAAGCAAGTTCATTTAATGGCATGAAAAAAAAAAAAAAACCATAGGAAGAGACCAGGGTACCCAATCTTCTTCAAGCACACATCCTATGATTTAAAATCTTTTGCTAGGCACTACCTCCTATAGGCCCTGCCACTTCTAGGTAGTGCCACAGACTGGGGACCAAGCTTTCAATACATGGGTCTTTGGGAGACATCTCAGGTTCAAATTATAACATTTTCCCCTGTCTCCTAAAGGCTCATGTCCATCTCACAATGCAAAAGGTATTCAGCCCATTCCCAAGAGTCCCCAGAGTATTAATTATTATAGCACTGCTCAAAAGTTTAAGTTCAAAGACTTTCCTGAGACTCAATGCAAATTCATCTGTAATCCCTTGCATAAGTAAAAAACAAGTTACATATGTCAAAGATACATTGGCACAGGGTAAACATTCCCATTCCAAAAGGGAAGAATAGCTTAATGTAAAGGAAGGATCACACTAAAGCAAATCTGACATCTAGCAGAGAAAACATTAAATCCTGTAGCTCCATGTCTGACATTTGGGACACATTATGGAAGGATATGAGTTTCCAAGAACTTGGAGTCTCCTGCCACTGTAGCTTTGCTGGTTATAGCCCACATGTCCGCTCTCTAGGGTAGATTTTGAACACTGCCTGTGGCTTCTCCTGACAGGCATTCCACATTCCAGGCATCCCTTCTTTCCTTGAGTATCTATTGTAGTTTCAGCTTACTCTCAGAGCTCCATTTATCTCCCTTAGGGGCTGCTTGAAGGAACTCTGATCATACCACTAATTGCCAGGCCTCTCAAGCTAACTTTGAAATCTTGGCGGAAGCCTCCACCACTCTATAACTCTTGCACACTGAATATCTGAAAAACAGTATATATGGATTATGCCAAGATCTACTACCAGTGCAAGTCATACCTGGGCCTACTTGAAACATAGCTGCAGCCACCTCTGAGTGTCTTGCCAGAAAAGATCCTTAGGTGGTTTTGTGCAAGGGATGTTTTCTGGGGCTCTCTTCTCAAATGAAAATCCTTGGGAAAAAAAATCGTACTTTTACACCTTGGAGGTGCTGATGCTTGAAGTGCCCTCAAGACTTCGTTCCTATTGTCTTGGTGCAAAGCACTTGGCTTTTTAATGTGTAAATCTCTTTAGCAACCGCACCCATGCTGATTGCACCTTCAGATACACCCCTTTACTGGATAAAATTTACAAATTTTCCAAATCTTTCTGCTCTGTTTCATTTTGCTCCCATTTATCACTGTAAATTTGGCTAACAAAGACCAGCAACACCCATGTTGCTGTCAGAATGCAATGTTGCCTTGAATTTTCCTCAACTACATAAATTTAGCCTCCCACAAAATCTCAAGGTGTGGACAAAATGCAGCCAAGTGCTCTGTCATGGCTTAACATGATTTAACATGGGGGCCTCTAGTTCGATTTTCAATGAATACTCATTCCCATTGAAACCTCATAAGCATTTGTAGGTATTCTGACCATGGAAACATACAGGTTCCTCTGGTGACCAAACTCCCAGGGGGGTAAAAGGCACTCTGCTTCCCATGCCAGGAATGCCCAGCAGCTTCTCCCTGAAGCTAGCAAGATAACTATACAGGTGTAGTATCTAGTTACTATGGCAATATCCTTGGAGAAAAGGGCTCTTTGAGCTCAGTTATCTAGCACCTGGGATTAAAAAAATACTAAATGATAATGTAGTTACAGTACTAATGACCTATGTAACTTTTGATATAAATAAACGTGGCTGCTTGGATGGGCAGCCACTTCTTTTTCTGCCTCTGCATCTTGTCTCTGTGTCTCCTTTTATTTTCCTTACAAGCATTGCCTTAACTTCTTGCATTCCCATCAGCATTCTGGTCTTTTCAGTGGTCACCATAACTGCCCATTAATTTCCACTTATAGCATTCTATACTTTTTATAGCATGCCTCCTTAAACTTTTCTAAATTTCCTGTAAATCAGTTTCAGAGGCTTTTATACGTTGTTAGGTATATTTCCAACAATAACCCTATATCCTGGTACTAAATTTTGTGTTATATGTTCATTGCTGAAATAAAGTACCTGAGATAATCAACTTTAAAATATGAAATGTTTGTTTGGCTCACATTTTGGGGAAGTTTCTGTTTATGGTCAATTTGCTCTATTTCTTTTGGGCTCTGGTTAGGAGCATGGCAAAGGAAGTAGCTTACCTCTTGGTGGTTTGGAAGCAAAAGTATAGAGGAAGATAGAAGGAAGATAGTTAGGTCATTGTGGGTATACTCATAATGACCTAACTTCCTGTCATAAGGTCCCACCTCCTACAGTCCCTATCACCTTTACAGGCTGGGAACCATCTTCAACCCATGAGTCTTTGGGGAATATTCTAGATACAAACTATATCAGATGCTATATAGAAAAGTATAAAGCCTGAGAAAGCAACAACATCTGCATGTTCTGTTTTCCCTTATGAAATTCCTCTATGGAGGTTCAGGTAAGTGGAGGGATGGTGGTGTAGTCTACCCTGCCCACTATTAAGGAAGCCCTGAACAAAATGCTTTAAAAACTTATAACGCCAAGCTTAAGGGGAGGACCAAGGGGAAGGGCATACAGTAGAAAATTACTAAATACTGAGTCAAACTGGGGAAAAGTGTTTTCAAAGTCTTCCCCCTTTCTCCCAAAAAGGATCCACAGCAAAAGTCCGAGAATGATAGACATTGCCAACAAGACACTTGGGCTAGGAATGTGAGTATAGAAACAGAAAAATATATCCTGAGGCTTGATGACAGCCAGACTTAACGAAGAATATAATAATCTACTTTAATTTTCAAGATTGAGAAAAATGTTTATTGTTGTACTGATAGCTGATATGGTGTCTCTCATAAGCAACATACTAAAGAAAGTTAGATTGTTTCGTATGTTTAAATAGAAAAGTGTGCATTCAAACTTGACTCTAGAAGCATGATACACAACTCAAGAAACTGTCCTTAAATCACAAAATGAAAACTGTATAAATACTAAAAATATATAAAGAGCAGATTAAAAATCAGGTGATGAAATAGGAAATAATTTGGGAAATTAAAGCAGTATGACCTCAGTTTTTATATTCTAGATATTCATTTCTATAGTATAGATTTTAATATTATTGATTTAAATGTGGAAAACAACATACCTTCAAATTCCTAAATTTCTAACTTCTGCTCTTTTATTTAGAAAAGGATTCAAAACAACAACATGACTTGTGGGGAGTAAACAGTGATCCATTTCAGTAATTCCTCTTCAGTTCTTCCTTTACAATTAAGCAAAAACAAAATTTAATATTTTATTAAATGTGACTATGTTCATGATATTTATGCATATATGTAGGCATATAATAAACACATACATTAATATATCTATGAGTGGATAACTGTGATTTCTCTCTGAAAATATAATTATGTACATAATCACAAGAGAGAAGCATGTGAGAATTAGACAGTTAACTTCTCTAAATTTCTCTCAGAACCAAGTGCTTATCTAGCATTTTAAACTTGGTCCACCAAAAAATCTCATCATTGCTAATTTGGCTTTCACTTATATCATAATCCCATATTTAAATATGAAACTATCTCAGGATCAGAAATGTTAAAAGACAAAGCAGATTGGGTCAGCTGGACTGTCATAAATGATAACTTTCACCTGGGGCATAAGAGTTCTCCATAATCGTTAAGATGCTTCTAATTTGTCATAGGAAGTAATACTAATAACATAGGAGAGTTATCATCTCCATCTGAAGCAGAAATAAAACACAATATTGCAGATATAAAAAATGCAAATTTCAGCAATAACTCAGCAAGATAGTGTACGAATGCAGTTACTTTACCACCTAAGAATGGCTGACTAGAGCATTTCTTAACAGTGTCTTTTTATTTCATGCCAAATAGGTTGCAGGAACAAAAATTAGGACTTATAGAGGATCAAGCTTCTGAAACGAAAACTAAGGAAATTTGTATCCGAACAGAACATACATATTTAAACTCTTAATTTAAAAAGAAATCTAAAACAGCTGAGCAATCACTGCCAGTAGACAGCTACCACATTTCCCCAATCCCATGGCCTAGGCATCACCCAAGGGTAGGACAGCTCCTGAACGGAGCTTCCTAGAATTCTTCATAGAAGAGCAAGGTTGTCTTATACATGCTATGTTATGCAGAAAGAAGAATGAATTAAAACGTTTTGGTTAGTTTTATTTTGGTCAAAGAGAAGAAGTAAAAAAGAGATGTGGTTGGAACTGACATGCAAACCAGTAATTTAGAGCATCTCTCTCCTTCCAAAAAAGAAAAGGTCAATCTTTAGCACAAAAGGAGCTTTCCTTTTGAAAATGTCCTCAGTTTTGTTACTTATCATTTTTAATCCAGTGACTATGTTTTGATTGACAGAATAATGCCACATCAACTATCTTACAAATAAGCAAGTGAAAATTGAACTTTTGCCAGGTGCTGTGGTAGACTCCTCCCAGTAGCCTGGGAGGCTGAAGTAGGAGGATTAAAGCTCAAATCTAGCCTCAGCAATTAAGGGAGGCCTAAGCAACTCAGTGAGACCCTGTCTCTAAATTTTATATTGGGATGATCATGTGGCTAAATGGTTAAGCATCCCTCAGTTTAATTCCTGATACCAAAAAATTAAAAAAAAAATTGAACTCTTAAGTTAATGATGTCAGCACAAATGACTGAGTAAATATGAAGATTAGATGTGATTAAATATCTTTTTAAATTCAGTATAAGTAAGGACTTGAAGCAAAACTTTAAATTACTCAGAATATTCTTTATGGTATCTTTTTTGAATAAGACAACATATCTTTTAACACTTCCTACATATGCATGGAACATACAAGTAATAAAAACTTAACATGAATTTGACTATATTAAATTAAAATTAAATATAAAAGATACACTAGAAGTATTTTTTAAATTACCAGAATAGCAAATTAATGTAACATAAACTGTAAGAAGAGATAAATGCCAAGAACATAAACATAGATCAATAACATAGACTAGGGAGCTTTTATATATATATATAAATTGTATCTATAAACATATAGATACAATTTATTGAAAATGCTAGAATTTCAATAAATAAAGATACCAGCAATGAAAGTAATGAAGGGACTATAAATTAAAACAAAAGCAATAAATTACAATTTGGGGCTTATCTTATAAAAAATTGACATCTGATTACAGAAAGTGTTGGCTGGATAAAAAGCAGTCTCACATATTACTAACAGGATGCTAATTAGTGCTATTACTTTGGGGAACAATTTATAAATACCTTATGGGGTTGAGAAATAGGAACGATAATGCAGGAATCTATTTCAAAGAGCTCACGATAGTGAAATTCTGGTCTACATTCTTTATAGGAACACAAAGAATCATGGTCATTAGAAGATAATGGTAAAGTTAAAAATCATAAAACAACCTATAAGTTGTTTCAGGGACTACCTTAATTACCATTGGCTTATTCAGATAAGCCAATAATAGAATACAGCAGAGATGTTCAAGAGAATGAGAAAGATACACATATATCTAAGGCAAACTTTCATAAAAATAATAGTGAGGTTTGTTGAAAGATGTAATTTCAAATGATGACTTATTACCTTAATGGTTTACACTAAGTCTAAGCCAAATGAAAATGCTAACATTTGATATTTTTGACAGCATTAATGCCAATATTTGATAGTTACTAAATATTACATAGAAATGATCCATCTCAATTTAATATTGTGTTTATCTCTAGGGAAAGGGAAATTTAAAACTTTTTTATGTCACTTGTTTAGCTGTATCTACAATTTGTAATTCCTTTCAAATAAAAGAGAGATGAAGAAAAATATTCCAATAACAGCAAATAAAAGACTTGGAAATACATTTAATTGTAAGTAACTATGTGAAAAAGATTATAATGCCCTCTAAATAAACTATCATAAGAACTCATTAAATGAAGAAATAGAACATCTTATAAGATTAATGTTTTAGAGTGCTATTAAGAACACAATACTAGTTTTAGTTTATAATTAAAGTCTAATAATTAAAGTTCCAATGAGATTATATTTTCACTTAAAAATGAGAACATTTTATTTTTACTTATTATAAAAATGTGAACATAATAAACAACAAACAAATTTAATATCTCAGATAAGCTATTTTAATACTAGCTACATTATCTTGGTTATCCAGAGAATGAAAACTCACACAATGTACATGTATATGTGTGCATGTATTTGCATGTATGTGTTGTACACAGATTTAGTATAAGGAGTCAGCTCTTGAGTTTATAGAGACTAGCAAGTATACGAATCTGCAGAGTTTGTGGGTAAGCTGAGGACCCAGGAGAGCTAAAGATATAGTTCCTATCTGAGTCAAATGCCCAAGAATCAAGAGAGCCAAGGGTGTAATTCTAGTCCAAAAATGGATAGGCTTAGGGTCTAGGAAAGCCACTGATTCTTTTTGAGTTCAAAGCCAGGAAAAAAATTAATGTCACAGTCCAAGAGCTATCAGACAGGGAACAGTTGTTTCTTACTCAAGGAGAGTCAGCTCTTCTGTTTGCTTTAGACCTTCAACTGATTTGATGAGACCAACTCACATTGGGAAGAGAAATCTACTTTGCTCAATCTACCAATTTTAAGGTTATTTTCATTCAAAAACACCCTCACGGACAAACCTAGAATAATGTTTGACTAAATGTCTGGGTACTCCATCACTCATGTAAATTGACAAATAAAATTAATCGGTGATCTCACAAGACATGTTTTTAATGTGTTATACATTATATTTTAATTAACAAGAATAATTAAAGTGGTGTCTCAAAATTGAAAGATAACTGAAAGACTAAAGATATTACAGAAATATGTGTATATGTATGCTTATATGCATATATATATGTGTGTATATAATACATTATTTATTAAAAATCATAAAATATATATATTCCTCCAATATATACAAGAGAAATTTGAGGAGGGGTGAATGTGAAGTAATAAAAAATATCTTGAGTGGATTAAAATTTTTGTTTCATCATTAGTTTCTCAAAATGGTTTTGTTAGGGGGCTGGGGATGTGGCTCAAGTGGTAGCTCACTTGCCTGGCATGCGTGTGGCCTGGGTTCGATCCTCAGCACCACATACAGACAAAAGATGTTGTGTCTGCCAAATACTAAAAAATAAATATTAAAATTCTCTCTCTCCCTCTCTCTTTAAAAAAAATGATTTTGTTATCCTTTGGAAAGAAATTGATGAATTAGTGAAACTATTTAAGAGGAAGATACATTCTAGGCATAATAACAAAACAGTCAAACATAAAACTGAAAAAAATCAAATGTTGATATATAACATCTGTCCTCAAATACTATCCTTACTTAAAAGTAGATTGGAGAGCTGGGGAATTTTGGAGAGAAAACATCCAAAACATCTATAACACTTATTGTGTTCTGTTGAGAATTTTTTTGGTATAGAAGATATCTAAATAGTTTAAATAACAGCAGATATGGAAAAAATACAAGGCAGTGCTAAAGAGCAAGAATATCTGGGTAATCTATATCTGCCAGATATATTTTATACAGTTACGCAAGGGAGAGCATCGGATCTTATTATTCTTTCAAAATCTACTAATAAGTACTATTGGTAAATTAATGTAAGACCTGAAGATTTTTAAAAATGTTTTTATTAGTGTATTATAGTTATAAATAATGGTGGGGTTCATTTTGGCATAATCATTCATGCCTAGAATATAATTTGTTTTATTTTCATACCCACTGATTTCTCTTTCCGTCCCCTATTCACTTCCCCTCTTCCCCTTCCTCTACTCTAATGGTCTTCTGTTTGTTTATTCTTAAATTGGTGCTTTGTATTCATACATAAAGGTGAAATTCACTGTGGCATATTCATAGGTGCATAGCATAATTTGGTCTATTTCATTCCATAGTTCTTCCTTTTTCCTGTCTCTCCTCCCTCATCCTCTATCCCTTCTTCTGCTGGCTGATTTTTTCTCTATTTTCATGGGATCCACTGCCCTTTTCCCACTCCTTTATTTTGCTCTAGCTTCCACAGATGAGAAAAAATATTTGACCCTTGATTTTCTGGGTCTGGTTTATATCACTTAGCATGATGTTCTCCAGTTATATCCATTTACCAGCAAATGCCATAATTGCATATATGCATCTATAGAAAATAATTTATCAGATTTTAGAAATCAAGTCGTTATATTAGTAAGTAAGCCATCTTCTGTTATTAATATAAAATATACAACTTGAGATTTTTTAAGTGGCAGTTAAGCAAAATTTAATACATTATAAAGAAAATTTTAAGATAATCTTACTTCATGAATAACCAAATAAATACTGTATATGTAAGTTGTTTGCAATTTTCGCTCTAATGAATAAATGCTCACATATCAAGGCTTATATGATTTCCACAAACTAACAGTCTGAACACAATTAATGGATCAAATTTATCACCATTTAACATTTTTAAATTTACCTTCATAAAGATAAGAAAAATTACAATGAGCTGTTAGGCTGAATAAAATTTATCTCAGCTGCTATTATCTAGTACTGGTTCTGCACTAATTTTTTATTTGAAATTAATTTTTTCTTCATTTGGTCTGATTTATGTTTAACATAATCATATGCCTATAAATGATTCCTAGCTTTTTTCCTGACTCATATTTAATTAAATTGTTACTTAGTTACTTAGGATACTTTATCTTACTTGATGTTATGTCTCAGAAGGAATTTTGGTATTTTTAATGAAAGAAGGAAATTTATTAAAAGACTCATAATTTGTCATAGTCAGCTTTTTCATTGCTGTGACCAAAAGACCAGACAAGAACAATTACAGGAGGAAAACGTTAATTGGCTCATAGTTTCAGAGGTCTTAGTCTATAGATGGCCAATTCCATACCTCTGGGCCCCAAGATAAGATAGAAATCACACCAGAAGAGTGTGATAAAGGATAGCAGCTGAAGACATGGCCATCGGAAAGCAGAGAGATATCTCTGCTCGCCAAGAACAATATATAGACCCCCAAAGAACAATCCTACTGAACCACCCACTCCAGCCACATCTTGCCTGCCTACAAATACCACCCAATTAATCCACCTATTAAGTTACACCTGTTATAATTTAATCATCTTAGCTCTGAACATTCTTGCATTGTCTCATACATGAGCTCTTGGGGGATACCTCATATCTAAATTAAAACATAATTCAATGCATGCTATGTAAATTAGCATCTTTAAAAATCAATAATTATTATTTCTGTAGTCTTCAACTAGAACCAACAAAGACTTACTCTATGCAACAATAATTTATAAACAAATATTGTTTCATTAAAAATTGCCTTTAGATTTTGTGAAGATGATAAAATGGAGCTAGGCAGTAACTCCTGATCCTCCATGGCCCAGAAAGGAGGCAATGAAGGAACAGCTGAATGGAGAGGTGGGTGACAGAATAAATTCTCTAAAACAATATTGAACAATCTGAGACTTGAGGAGACTTAGTTTTATTACTGTAACAGACATTAAGGACAGAGTTCCTTAACCCTGAATGCTGACCATAATGGGTAGAAAAGGAAACAGAGATAGAAAAGGAAACAGAAAATAACATAAGCTCACTTCCTTAACAACAGCTGTGAAGAAAAGCAGTTCAAAATCAAATGTGACAGGAGCAATAGAGTCAGCGAAGAAGATTAAGAAGCTTAAACCAAATTGTGAACTGAAAGCTGAGATGGGCATGGCAGCCATTTTTTTTTGAGTTCACAGCTGGCCAGCCTCTCTTCAAGAAACTAAATCAATACACTTTCTCTCCTTTCCCTCTTTACTTTCAGAGAGCAACAAATAAAACTTGAGGGAGTACCTTTGCAGTAGGATGTCTCAATAATTCATCTAGAAGGAATTTATAAAGGAATAATTACTAGCTGCTGAAACCACTGTGAATAAGTTGAGTAGGGTGGAGCAATGAGATATTAAGCATAGGTGGGATGATGGCTGTCTTTGTCTTGGAGAGTGGAGGGGATGGAGCCATTATTCATGGCCACAGGCAATTAGAGCTTGGCCAGGATGGGAAATTCTTAGGCCCAAAAAAGTATATAATCTTGAACATAAAGTTTCTATTGAGATCATGACCAGTGTAAGGGTCTAGTGAAGTGTTGGAGGAAGAGACCACAAGAGACCAGCTTCATGCAATGAGCAGGAGGGAGTTTATTGAAGAGGATCCTAATTCAGCGTGCTGAGGCTCAAGGCTCACTCAGGAAGAAAGAGTGGCCCAGAGCTTAAGTACACTTTTTGGGGAGGGCGGGGGCTTTGCATACATCAGAACAAATCATCATGAGGCGTGGGAAAATTGAACAACTCTGAGACATGATTAGCACATTCATTGGCGGGAACAGGTCGGGCGGGGGTGATTGGTCACTCCTAAGCAGGGTACACATTTAAACTGATTGGTTTGGGCCCTGTGACAAACTGCACAGGGCCCTAGGCTAAATGGCCAGTAGGGCGTTGTCTTAACTATCTCAGGAATTTCAGGTTCTGGGTGTAGCAGAGGAACTTTGGGATGCCCGGTCTTTTACATTTTAATTTTGCAGTTTAGAATCAGCTTAGAAATTTTACCCTTACACCAGAATATACTAGAAATAGGAGATAATGTTAAAATACCACATTGAGACTCACTGAAGAAGAATTAGGCTTGATGATATAAACTAAATAAATTCACAAGCTTTTCAATGAAAGAATAACAGAAAAATGTTTCAAATCTTAGAAAGGAGATAAAAATCCACATACAAGAGGCAATTAGAACTCCAGCAGGACAGTACCTGAAAAATCCTTTCCAAGACACATTATAGTAAAAATGCCTAATAAACAGAATAAAAATCAAATTTTTAAAACCACTAGAGAAAAATGGCAGATCATATTTTTAGGTAAATTAATTCAGATTTCAATTTATTTCTCAACCCAGACCCTAAAAGCCAGGAGGTCTTGAAATCTATCAAGCACTGAAAGAAAATAGACATTATCCAAAATTACAATATCCAGCAAAACTTTCCTTCAGAATTGAAGATAAAAATATTCTATGATAAGTAAAACTAAAACAAGTAAAACTGTACAAAAAATACTCAATGTTTTATGCAGAAGAAGTGATAAATTAAAATAAGAACTAGCATAGGGATGAACTACACTAGGATAAGCAAGACTGAATTAAACATTAGAAATAAATTAAAATGGCAGAAAATAAAAATCATCTCTCTAGAATGACATTAAATGTAAATGTTCTAAACTCTCCAGTTGAAAGACATAGACAGGCAGACTGGATTAAAAACTGAACCCAAACATGGTATGTTGTGTTCTGTATGTGATATTGCCCTCAAAAGCTCATGTGAAAAAGTGCAGGATGGTTTAGAGGAAAAAGGATTGGGTTATAAGAGCCTTAACCCAATCAGTAAATTAATCTGCTGATGGGATTAACTGGGTGGTAACTAAAGGTGAGTAGGTTGTGGTTTATATTCCCGGGGGGCATACCTTTGGGGTATTTATTTTGTATCTGGCAACTGGAGTTTTTGTCTCTCTGCTTCTGATCATAAGGTGAGCTGTTTCCTTCTGCCACATTCTTCTGCCATGATGTTCTGCCTCACCTCAAACCCCAAGGAATGGAGCCAGCTATCTATGAACTGAGACCTCTGATACTATGAGCTTCTGAATAAACTTCCTTCTCTAAAATTGTTCTTTGTCAGGTCTTTAAGTCATAGCAGTGAAAAAGGTGACTAAACCAGAAATTGGTACCAGAGTAGGGGCGTTGCTGTGAATAACCTGATCCTGTGGTTCATAAGCATTTGGAACTTTATAGAACTGAGGGGAGAAACTTTAAGATGTTTAGCAGCACAAATCAAAATGTTTTAGATTGTTGTAAGAGGAGCTTAGTGGCCAATTCTGGTGGGAGCTTGAAAGACAAAAATGCCAATAGGACTGTGGATAGTGAAGATAGAGCTCAAGAGGGTTTATAGGAAAAGGAGGAAACTATTGGTAATTGGACTAGAGGCCATTCATTTTATGGTGTGGGTGAGAAGTTTTCTGCATTAGTCCATATCCTGAAACTTTCTGTAAGGCAGATTTATTTAAAAGTGTTATACTTCTTAATCTGGCAGAGGAAATTTCTAGACAGCATAGTGTTCAGATAGGGTATATGTATTGATGGTGGCTTTTATTCAAGTTTAGTGTGATATTCAGGAGCAGAAAGCAGAGTAGAAAGATTTGAAAAATTTGGTCTTCAAAGGCAGAAGTAAAAGTCAGGCTAAGGAAATTGCAGTTGTTAGACATTACAGTCATGAAAGAAATGCCAAAGGCTTTGGCCAGAGATAAGAAAGATGACTTGAGGGCAAAACCATACCTGTCTCAGGCTCAAGGGAGTAACAGTAAAAGTTGTTTTGAGAAAGACCAATGGGACATCCTTTTGCACAAGGGCGACTTGCTCAGCCACCCAGACACTCAGAGGCTGCTTTAGCCAGGGTTCCTGGAGGTTTTACTACTGCTCCAGAAGGTTGTAGACCTTGATGTCAACCATGTGGTGCTGGTTTTACGGGAATTCAGGATGCTCCAGTTAGGGGATCATGAAGGCTTCCATCAAGATTTCAAAGGAAGACCTTGGAGGCCAGGCAAAGTGCAAGAGGTTCAGATTCCCAAGGGCAACCCCTGAGAACCCAAAGTGTGGAGTTGTGGGGAAGAAGCGGAAGCTGCAGTAGAGATCCCCAAGATTAAGATGCCAGTAACATGGGATACTGTCTGAGGAAAGCCATAAGAATTGAGAATAGAAAAGCCATCAGAAAGGCCACTTGGGCTACAACCAACAAAGTCACAGGGCAGAGCTACACAAGTTCTTTGGAGAGAACATCATGATGCTGATACCACCTGTTACCATGATGAGTTCTACTTCCTTGCATGTTCAAGTATATATAACATCAAGAGAAGCACATAGAGGCAAGCATATAAAAGAGGGCTTATTTGTAAAGGAGTAACCAGACTTCTCCCTGGAGGGAGAAGAGAGCCATAGCTGGTATCCCAAGAAGTGAGAGTGTCATGCCTTTTTTATATGTCCTAGGCTTCCTTTGTTCTCCTTCTCTCTTCCCCCTTATCTCTCTCCTCCCTGTGTATATGACTAGGCCCAGGAGATGTTAGGTGGGATGGCCAAAAGGTGAGAAGCAGATGGGCTGGAGGGGCCAGTTTGGAGTAATCTGGGCAGGAACAAGGCCTGGGGTTTATTAATTAATAACTTTTATAACTCCCTGTAGGGAGAGACAACCCCTGGGACAGGTTACCTTAGCAGCAAGTTGAAGCAAGGGTAAGTTATTTTGATAAGGGTAGAGGAAGACCTCTGAAGGCATTAGCATTTTAATCCTTGGGGTGGTCTCAGACTTCTCAGACTCAAATTGGCCTCCTTGATCTGATCTGACACCATTTACCTATCTATAAAAAACTGTCTACCTCTTTCAATTATGGCTTTAATGCCAAGTGCACAAGTGCTGAATGTGGAGTTACAGGACTTGTTTTCCTCGATAGATTTTAGTCCTGTTTTGATCCTATCCTCTCTAAGTTCCTATTTTTGCAAATGACAACTTTTACTCTGTACCTTTATATATTGAATACTTATAAATTACTTTTGATTTTTACGGGAGCTTAAGATGCAAGCTTGCCCTGAGTCTCAGAGGAGACTTTGGAATTAAAATTCTGGGCAATCTTGGGACTATGAGGACTCTTGCAAATAAACAAAATATATTTTTCATTATGAGAAGGTCATGAGCTTTTTGGGGCCGGGGTAGAATGTTATGATCTGGAAATGATGTGTCCCCCAAAAGCTCACGTGTGAGACAATACAAGAAAATTTAGAGGGTTATGAAGGTTATGAGAGCCTTAAACCAATCAGCGAATTAATACCCAGATGGGATTGACTGAGTGGTAACTAAAGGTAGGTAGGGTGTGGTTAGAGGAGGTAGGTATTGTGGGCATGACTTTGGGGTATATATTTTGTATGTGGTGAGTGAGTGTTTCTTTCTGCTTTCCAATCATTATATGAGCTGCTTTTCTCTGCCACACTCTTCTGTCACAATGTTCTGCCTCACCTGAGCCCAGGGGAATGGAGCTGTCTATGGCCTGAGACCTCTGAAATTATTAGCCCCTGAATAAACATTTCCTCCTCTACAATTGTTTTTTTGTCAGGTCTTTCAATCACAGCAGCAAAAAAGCTGACTAAAACAGTCTTTACAACAGACTCACCTCACAGGCAAAAACCTCCACAGAGTGAAGGAGAAAATTTGGGAAAACATATACCCTGCAAATGGAAACTGAATGGATGTAGGGGTATCTTCTTTTATATCACACAAAATAGACTTCAAACCAAAATTAATCAGAAGAGACAAAAAAGGTCATTTCATACTGGTTAAGGGAATTATCCAATAAGAATATATGATTGTAAATATTTATGCCCCAAACAATTGTTCAATACATGCATAAAATCAACCTTTCTCCATATAAAGATTTGAATAGACCTCAATACAATAATACTCAGTGATCTCAACACATCTCTCTCACCACTAGATAGGTCATCCAGACAAAAGTTAAAAAGACTCTTTAGAACTAAAAAAACCATTAATCGAATGGGCCTAATATCTGTAGAACAATTCAGTGAACAGCAACTGAATTCACTTTTTTCTTTTCTCAGCAACGCATGGAATTTTCTCTAAAATGGATCACATTTTGGGACACAAAGCAAGTCTTAGCAAACACAAAACAATAGAGGAAATATCTTGCAGCTTGTCAGATCATAAAGGAATGAAATTAGAAATCAATGAAAGATGTAGGTCTTTATGATTTTAAAAATTGCCAAAATGACTGAACCCAAAAGTTAAAACTAAACATATTTGAAGAATAGAAAGTAAAACAGCAGATAGAGCAGTTGTGTGCAAAGAATTATTAACAGAGACTTAAGAATGCTATACGGTTTGAGGTGTCACCTCTTAAAAATTAACAAAACGAAGTGAATATTGCCATGGACTTGGACAAAGAGTAGGAATAAATTAGTTGTTTACTGATTTCCATTGTATAACCTGTCATGACATTGAATGACATGACACCACATGTATAAGTTATTTTGAATTTTAAAACATGTAAAAAAGTATGAGTATGACCTGGTGAGAGTGGGTGAGCAGGGAAGAAACTGCTTGATTACATGCTGTTAGTTTTGTCTCTGTTAACCATCCAGAAGATCCAGATATATTTTATTCATTCATTCATTCATTCATTCCAGGGATTGAACCCAGGTGCACTTAAACACTGAGCCACATCACCAGGCCCTCCCCCATTTTACTTACTTTAGAGACAGGGTCTCACTGAGTTGCTTAGGGCCTTGCTTAGTTGCTGAGCTGGCTTTGAACTCATGTTTCTCCTGCGGCAGCCTCCAAAACTACTGAAATTGGAGGCATATGCCAACATGCTTGGCTTCAGATATATTTCTTAATCTTTCATTCTTTATTTTGCTCATGTAAAATATACTAACTACAAAATACTATTTTATTAACTAATCAACTATAGAATTGTGTTACTATCTAATTTGCAAAGGGATATTTAACATTAATAACTATGTTACAAAAAATTAAAATAAATAGTGCTATCAAAACTACCTGGTGATATTTTGTATAACATTCAGTCCATGATTTTGCTTTATCTCATTCTTATAGATCTATTATATTCACAAATATCGAGGAGTCAAGATTGGCAGCCTAAATAAAATATTGGTTTTATATTCAAAAATTCAAATGTCATTGTACTTTATATAAAAGAAAACTAATAATGTTTGGAATAGTGACTAAATTTAATATATAGCAAATTAAAAAAATATTGCCCCCATAAGTCATTGTTTTTCAGACATTTTCAGTATTACACAGAATAAGCGTGAATTTGGGGGAAGCGAAGCTGATTTTTTCAGTAAAAATTATACAAGATAATTTGGATACTGTATTTGGGCATTAGCAATAATTTCTCTAATAGATTAATGATATGAATAGAAAAAGTATTCATAGTATTAGCAGTTACAAAAGTACTGCTATTTTAATGGAGGTAATTAGACCTTCTGAAGTAATGATAGGATATTGATTCTATAAGGATTGTTTCATCGTCAGTTATAAACCATGAAGTAAAAATATACACAGAAGTGTCATGATTACCATTTATTCTCAAGTATTCAACAATTATTTTGTATAATATTCTTATGTTAACATTAGCAGTACATATTAGAGCATTTGTAATAAAATTTTATTATATAATATAATTAATATGCCATTATATATTACAAATACATACATATGTTCATTTTGTTAACTGATAATCTAATGGAAGTTTCAAAGATAAAGTAAGTGGCAGTAGAAACAATTGTAAGTGCATTAGGCCATAAATTAACTTCTCAATAGTGAATCGCAAAAGATGATAGCTATTTCTTAACTTTATCTCTTGTAGCTATAATGATATTGCACTTAATCATTCAATTTATGTTAAGACCCATAGAGTGACAAAAGCACATTAATCTTAAGATCATGTGATAGTTACTAATAGCCACGTTGAGAGTGTTGAACAAAATCAATAGGATTAACTATCTTGTTATAACTATTCAATCTAAGGAAAAGTTTGACCTTACAAAATATTGTGAACATTTGATAAAAGGACAAATTTAGAGTCTAAACATAGACACTTTTAGTCTATTGATTTACTGGGACACAGAAATTGTTCTGCTATGTGGCTGAGGTTGTAGAAAATCAGTGATATAAAATCAATGAGGCTGTTATACCCAGATTTTGCTTTCCTGATTCAAGCGATTATTTAACTCTTCATGACCACAGAAGCCTTTTCAATAACCTGAACTTTTGTAAGGGGTCAATTAAAACACCACTTTTATACAAATACTTTTAAAACTATTCCATGTACCTCCTTGCAACTTATATATTATGCTACTTTCTTAGCAGTGTTTTCAAGGAAATTTGTTTTTTACATCATTCTCTACTACAAATAACACTTATAGTTTCAGAATATTTTGATCTTATCATCATGAATCTAAATTTATTACTATTCTTATGAAAAGAAGTTCTATGTTTAATTTAAAAAATATATTTGAATACATGCTCCTAAATAACTAAAAACCAAGTGTGGATTTATTAGTTCTTATGTTCTTAAATTAATAATTTGCCACTAACACTTATGTGAATTAGAGATTTGGCTCTTGTCCTGATAGGTTTTACATGTTTTTTATATGAACTCGTAGATGCAGCATTTCTAGGCTTAGGAAAGAAATATGTAGTCCAATATTTATTTCTGTCAAGGCTGTTTTTAAATCCTAGGTTTGTTTTTGTTTTTTGCACTTGTAGTATGTAAAGCAAAGAAAGAAAGTGATCATCACTTAGTCCAGAAATGGTTTTATGCAAAAATCTAACCAGTACCAGAATGTAAACAATGTCAGTTTAATTTACAGTATAAGATTAATAATGGTTTTGTTCTTTGGTTAACACACAATTCAGGTTAGAATGAATTCTAAAGCTTTAAAGAACATAATTACATTATTTCCTTGAGTCAGCTAGTGTGAGCAACTTCAAAAAGATTAAAACAAACAAACAAACAAAAAACCCTATGATGGTTTCTTTTCCACTTGTCATCCATTACCTAGTGATGGAAAAGAGTCACTCAAAACTGTGCCATTCAGATCAAGTGCTGCCAAGGGTCTGAAAGATTGGAGGGAAATTTAACTATTAAACATGATAATTTATGAAAAATCTCTAGTCTCAAAAATTTAAGAGAAAATCTTTACTTATATAATTATATCATCATCATCATCACCACCACCATCATCAGACTAAGGGTTAAACCCACCAGAACTTCTGGATAGAAAAGGCACAGACTTGTTGGTTTTGAATACTAAGAAATAAAGTGTTTGGATCGATCAGCAGTAAGTCTGTGGTATATCAATCACTGATGTGTATACATAGTCCCTGCACAGCAAGTTGTTTTGGGAAGGATTACTAGCTTAATGGACTAGATAAAAGCTGCTGTGAAGTTCTTTTGAACTGAGAAGGGGAGTGGTCTTTCTCCTTTAAATATCTAGTGAAGCTCCCTAAATGGTGTGGCTGACACACTGCAATAGGTCATGGTGGATTGGCTTTGTTATTATTAGGATATTCATAACTTATTATACGTCTTATTCAGGTAATGGAATATGTTGTGATTAAGTGGATATATTTTCTATGGGCACTCCACCTAAACCTACTGATGTAAAAGCAGGCAACAGTCCCTAAAACCATATCAGAGTTCTTGTTTCAGTTTCCTTTTAAGGGTTTTACTGATGCTAAAAATAATAGAGTGATTTAGAAGAGACATGGGAATGTAAAGGGGTAGAAATATTGATTTTAGAAATTGATGGAAATAATGTGATAATCAATGGAGCCAAAAGTTTTTTGCAGTACTTTCAAAAGTTAGGTGAAATGATAGGAGATCCTATTGTTGTCCCAATTAATAAGGTCATAAATAAAATCTACTCTATTTAGAGAAATTAAAATAAGCAAAACCAGAAACCAAAGCAGGCAAAGAGAAACCTGATCTTAAACTACCAGGGGAAAATTGACCAGGGTGAGAACTGACAAAGGAGACCAAGGTTGGCCTGATCCCTAACTGGAGATTGAATGCTTTATGCACATATATGGGTAAAATGGCAAAGAAAACTCTTTGCAGCTTCTTGACTTGGGAGCATAATGCAGTGTAATTCCATACCTGCTGGTGAAGTCTTAAGAAGGCTGAAGTTAGATTGGAAGGTTGTGGGCATGCAACAGTTGATGGAATTATGTTTAAAATTTGGATGAAAATTGGTTTCAGGGTAAATAAGTATTGATCTAGACATTGTGTGGCAAGCTGAACTCACTTTTTAATAAAGAATAGTATTTAGTAGAAAATGATTTGTTTACTAGAATAAATGTGTTTGAAGCAATTCTTTCCTAGGAGGAAGATAAAGGATAGAAGTTATCGTGCAAAGTAAATAAAGTTCAATGAAGCAAGTCAGACAGATTCAGCGAAGAATGCTAGATAATGATAGGACCAATGTTAGGAAAGAGATGATACTCCATCCTAGCCAATGAACTTCAAGGGGATATTATAGACCTTCAAACTTATAAAAATCCCAGGGTGTACATTTAATTTGCATAAAAGCATTATCGTTGTCCTTGCCTCCAGGCTATATCAAAATAAAACACATCTTTCAATATTTTTAGCAGACACAGAATAGGATTTATTCTGAACATTTTTATTTTTCTGATGCAAGAACACAGTGCTCTACTATACAAAAGCATAAAATGGAAACCAGTCTCAATACAAGCCTGCTTATTGAGACAAAGTGACAGGATTTCCCCCAGCTAACTTGAATTCTAGAAATAGCCAAATAATGGCCAATTGTAATAACACCTCTCTATAATATTATCTGGCATATAAGTAAGGGCTGATTCTGTTGGAAAGTTAGAGTGAATACATCTGTGATTCTTAACTGCTTTTTCTACAGTAAAGCTAAATTATACCATGATCTTACTGTTTTATAAAGTAACACTTGAATTATTAGTAAGATTCCATTACCTTATGCAGATTGGTCAGACAATGAATGTGATAGGGACTACTAGAGGTAGGAGATTGAGTAAAATCTACCTTAGCATGTAATACTTGTAGAAAAGACTGTTCTAAGGAAGAACAGGACTTAGCTAATGATCAGGTAATTTGCATATAAAATAGGTTGGTTCAAGTTTATCATGAAGTACAAATAATAATGGATTAAGATATAAGGAAGGAACCATATTAGTACAAAATATGAAAATAGATACAGTGGCCTCACAGAATGAATTGTTTCTTTAAATCTATTCCCACCCTCTTCTCCAAATGCTAGGCAAGTGATTTGATTGTTTGGTGTCTGACTTTTTTTGAATAAATTATGTGAAGTCTGTACTCATGTTCAGTCTTCAAGATTTTCCTTTATTAGACTATGGTTCAGCTAACACTTAACACATTTTTAAAAATATATGGAACCATAATTGATATTGGGCATTTGTTATTAAAAATGGTATACTAAGTAAAGATACTAAGAAACGAATAGCCTTATTTTGCTATGATAGTCCCCAAGCTAAGGGTAGGGATCTTGGAAACAAATATGTTAAAAAAAATTGAGGATTTTTCATTCCTCATTTTTGATTGCTTGATATTGGATACAATATCTGCTTAAGTATAGATTTAGAGGACTTATATCTATTTTCTTTCAAGACATTCATAGTTTCAGCTGTTGCACTTAGGTCATTTGTATCTTTTGAATTAATTTTTGATTTGAAGTAGGGGACCAGCTTCGGTTTTGGCATATGGATATAACATCAATGGTGTTAAGAAGAGTGTCTTCAATGTATATTCTTAACACAATTAATTAATGTTATTCCACAATTCGCTGAGGTTCTATTTGTTTCTGTCATTTTTTCCTTTCTGACCCTCAGACTTTTATAATCTCAACTGACCTATCTTCAAGTTTCCTGATTTTTTTCTTCTGCCTCCAAAAGTCTGTTCCATTGAGTTTTCATTTCAGTTATTGTACTTTTCAACTCCAAAATGTTACCTTTTTCTTATAATTTCAATATCTTTTTGACATTTTCTATTTGTCATAATACTCTCAGACCTCCCCTTTGTTCTTTAGGCATAATGCTCTTTAGTTCTTTGAATACATTGAAAATAGTGGACTGGAAGACTTTTCTAGTACCTTCTCAGGGCAGTTTCTTATGTTTATTATATTTTGCTTGTGTCATGAATTCTGGTTTCCTCAAATGTCATATATTTTTGTTTTCATTGAAAACTGGACCCTTTCCTTCTTCCCTAGGGTTTCTTGATTTGATTATTATTTTGGTTTCTGACTTTTTTGGACAAATTATGTGAAGTCTATACTCATGATCAGTCTTAAAATTTTTGTTTTATTAGTCTATGGATCAGCTACTACTTTCATATTTACTTATATATCTGGATTCAACTCTTTCCCAAGGGATTATGTGTATTCTCTCTCTCTCTCTCTCTCTCTCTCTCTCTCTCTCTCTCTCTCTCTCTCTGTGTGTGTGTGTGTGTGTGTGTGTGTGTGTGTGTGTGTGTTGGACATGCTTTCAATTCTGGAAGGTGGTTTAAATTTCTGTTAACCTTCACTCCCTGCTTGGATAGAACCTAAAAGTTACAAGAAATTATTGTTTTTTTGGGATTGGCTTATTAAGTGATGATCTCCAGATCCATTAACTTACTAGTCGAACTCATAAAGCCATTTTTTTTTATGGCTGAGTAATATGTCATTGTGTATACATACCACAGTTTCTTTTTGCATTCATATGTTGAAGAACACCTCAGATGGTTCCATAACTACCAGGAATTGAGCTGCTATAAGCATTGATGGGGCTGTGTCACTGTAGTATCCTGATATTCTTTCTGATATGTGGATGCTCACACATAACAGGAGTTTGGGGGAGAGTAGTACTTCAGTGGATTAGACAAAGGGGAATTAAGGAAAGAGAGGGGAAATGGTAACAGGAATGATAGTAGAATGAATCAGACATAACTTTCCTATGTTCATGTATGATTATACGACCAATGAAATTTCACATTGTGTATAACCAGAAGAATAGATTCTAATTAGAACAAACTATACTCAATGTATAATATAATATGCCAAAATATACTCTAATGTCATGTATGTATAAAAAGAACAAACAAAATAAATAATTTTTTTTAAAAAGAGGTTAGTGTTTTGGGCTTTTTAATGACTTTCCTGGGCATGCAAACAGCCCTACAGACCTACGAACGCATATATCCCTTCCAGACTCAAGAGTGTCTTAGAGATTTTTCCTTCCTCCTATAACTATTTCATTATCCAACTTTTCCTTTTAAGGTTAACCTGTTATTTGCCCCAAATGTTACTCCTAACTTCAGGAATTCTCACTTGAAATAACTGTCTCTACTTGCATTTGGAACAAACTCTCCCTACTTCTCAGTGTGAGAAAAGACTCTTCAAACAGGCATGTCCTCATTCAGGCCAAATGAAAAGAGCTTCAAGAAAAAAAAAATTCTCAAGAAAGGTCAATAAACAATAGGAATTGAGCTTCTGTAAGCATTTTGAGGAGTATGAATTTTGAGAGACTTCAGCCCATTTTGTCCCTCCATTGGCTGTTGCTCTGGTCTTGACAAAGATGGTGGGCTATTGGCTTCCAACAGACCTTTGGAGGGAGGATGGAATAAAGGCAAGTGAAAATACCTCAAGCTTGTTCCTATTGTTGAAATTCATGTATTTCTTGAATACAAAAAAAAGTATATTCTTTCATAAAAGGAGACTATTGTTGAGGGAACTAATTTCTTGGATTGTCAAATCACTACGTATTCTTCAAAGAGGACTCTTTGAAGTAAGCTTATAGCTAGCCAGCATAATGATTAAAAGAAGTGTCCATGTATTAAACAATAAAATGAGTGCTTTTATAATTCCCTTTTACACACATCTGCCCCATGGACAGCACTTCAATCTATGAGGAGTTTAGATAGGCATTGACAACTACTGCTAATTTTCATTAGGTTGATTTTTTTTCCCATATGAGTTTTCTCTAAAGAAATTGATGAATTAGGTTTCTGACTTGCAAATTAAATCATATATATTTTTGTCTAATTGTTGTTATACTCATGGTATCCTGATTATATTTTGGAATTTGCCAAACTATTAAATGAGATGTTTCTCATAGTTTCTTGATATGTTTTACTAATCTAAATTTATATGGAGATCTTATTTCAGAATAAAATTTTACTGCCATAAATTTATCACCACATACATCAGAGTCATTTGTCATTTCTCAACAACTTACAATAATAACCAGATAAAAGGTAAAGCAGTTTTGCTGCTTTGTTTCATAGTGTAGGGAATTGCTATTTTTTTCCGCTTAGACCTTGAGAAAGGGGAGAAAATGTTGCAGGAACTTGTTGGTAAATAACAATTTTTCTCACAACAATGATTTTCTTTAGTTTCATCATCAGAATATTTTGGCTAGAAGATCTTCTTTTTTAGTATGGCTTTTTAAATGAGCTTTATGCAATATAGTTATTAATATGTTTTATGTTATTACTATTTGGAAAAATTACTAATTAAATGTTCTTAAATTATTGGCTATCTCATATACTAATTTGAAAATACTTCTGTTTGTTTAGTCAATTATGTTTGATTACCACCTTTACAGAGATTTGATTACTTAAATAAAAAATTAAAATTATGAGAGTCTATTTCAAATAATAAATTATTTTATTAAAAATTACCTTTCTCTATACATTCTAGTAAGGGTTTTATTAACAATCATGAAGAAGTCAAAGAATATTCTCTAATTCTCTACAATATATTAACAACTAAAGTTTTGATTTAAAAGATCTATTACCAAAAGGAGACTAATAGTGAAACAAATATGAAAATACTGTATTTATGTTTATACTTCTAGAAATTTTAATTAATTTCAAAAGTACTTAAGAAGAGCAAGATATCAAATTAATTGGCCTGACAACACAGTGCAGAAGAAGAAAGAGCAAATACATTTTATTTAGTGAGTCATTTTACCTATTCACCTGGATAACTCCCTAGTTGTCATTGGTAAATCAAATGACTTTTTTGTACCTCAATTTCTACTGGACTGACATAACTACTTGAAATTATTTTCTTAGAGAACTAATACACAGAAATAGACTTATATGATATTTTCAATGTAACAAATCTCACTAATTTGTCCTATGATGAATAAAATAAATATTAAGGCATGCATTATTTTTCCCCTCAACTGTATAATCTAATGTAAGATAATGTGTTTTTATTTTGTTGCATATTTTCTTTCTCTAAAACTCCTAGCACAATTTTGAATCCTGAAAAAAAGTGTGCAAAAAATAGTTCACACATTTATGAAATATTCTGTCATTTTATGTCTTGTTTTCAATTTAGTTAAATTTTATTTCTCAGTATGATAATAGGTATTTTTTAAATAGCATTTTTCTGATTATACTCTAGTCAAAAAAATCATCACATGTAAAAATGTAATTGCTTGGGTCTTCAAGTTAGGGAGAAGTGTTAAATAAAGCTTGGCATAGAAGTGATTTTCTGATCCACAGCAGGAAAAACATGTAGACTCCTGGCTGTCATACCTTTCTCTCAATATTATAAACATTAGTTAATGATAGTTAATCCTAAAGACTTGGGGATGCTTACTCTTAGCCAGGTATTATGATAGGTCTATATTTTTTCTTTTACTTTGAAACAGCAGGAACTAATCAAGCCCCATTTTATAAAGGTATTTCACTTTTAAATTGATTTTAAGGAAGGAGATCTGGAGATTTAACGTATTTGAAATTTATTCTATTATAACAGTAGTACTTACAGGGCATTTCATGGAATCCTAGGGTAGGTGGACTTTAATGTCAAAACTAGTTTCCTAGTAATTCTGAAGCATCATCTATTTGTCTTTTTGATTTCGGTGACAGATACACTGATAATGTAATTGTGGGTAAAACTGCAGATTTCTTAGCATAAAACAGGACATATGCAGAGTATTAGGACTAGTGTGTCCTTTCTTCCATGCATTTGCAGAATAAGAAAACAAATGAAAAAATAACCAAAACCAAACATAACACTTGGTTCACTTATGAATATCTTGGACACAGTGGTAGAAAGTATTAATTTTATTAAATCACAACTATGAATATGTCACTTTTATATTTTCTCATGAAATGAAAAGTTCATATAAATGACTTTTGATGTGTTGAAGAATGACGGTTTTCTAAAAGAAAACAAAAAATGTTCAAATGTCAAGCTGCTTTGGCAACTTCTTTTCATGGAATACAATTTTTATTTGAAAGAATGCTTGACAGACAAATTAGAACTATAATGACTTGGTATTTTGCAGACACGTTTTGTAGATAAATGAATTATACCTGTCTTTCACTGGCAACTGGAAATAATTGTTGCCAGTGAGCTTCTGAGCAAAAATAAAAATTTTGAGATGCTTTTACCAGTCTGCAAATTTTTGGTGAAAATATTTTTCATTTATAATATATGATATGTACACAAAGATATTTTGGAAACTTCTGAAATATCACATCCTAAGAATAAAATAAAGAAAATGTTTGATTCTGAATTATAGCCTCAACTAAATTAAGCTAGACATATTCATATATATATATATATATATATATATATATATATATATATATATGTTTTGCTACTTTATTTAAAATTGAGATTTCATTGTCTAACACAATCATTTTTCACTTTAACATTTTTTAATAAAAAAGGTTGTACAACCTAGAACTTAGAAATAATAGACTTTCTCCTTCATCCATACTTATTTCTTCTTTATATAGTTAAAAACAAACAAACAAACAAAAACCCCAGAATTCCTGATAAATAAAGTTTATTGTGGAAGTATCTATAGACATGCTATGCAAATTATGGTATCTGAGCAAACCCATGAAGCAGGCCATAAAACCTATGTCATCTTCCCTTAAGAATATCATAAAACCTTCATTCCAGAAGTAAATTCTAACTTCCCGTTAGAAGAGGAAAAGATTGTTTCATTAATGAGGATACAGAGACACAGAAGAGAATCCTGACTAATTGGCCTTACCCAATTCCCACCTTCAGTGTGTTTCCATTAGATCATACCTACTTGTCCTGACATGCAACTGGATCAGGATCACCGCAGGTGAACTTGGCTGGCAACTAAAAACCACACAGACACAGACAATACCTTTTCTGGGGTGCAGTGATGGCTTTTTGGTCTCAGCTCCCACAAGGGAGGCAAGAGAAAGGCAAGAGAGGCAGGCAAGAGAGTGAGCATGCCCCAACCTTGATTTTTATTGGGAAAAGCTGTTCCATAAAACATTCCATCCAAATAAGGCAAAGGAGTAATATTACAAGAGAACAAGGGGTCAGGTTTTAGCGGGTGGAGTCTTGCTTGGTGATGTATTGGTCAGCAGTTTGACTGACATTTTGGAGAGTCACACCTGTCTCAGGTGCTGTGTGGGATGAAAGGCAGAATGAGCAAAAAGGCACATACACATTGCACAGCCCAATCAGGTAGCAATGTCAGTCCAGCCCCTTCACACCTTCAAATGTGCATTGCTCACACACAATGCCGATGGCTGGCTCAGGACACCTACTTGTCCTCCAAACATATGTCTCCATGATATTCACTTCCTCCTTAAACTGAGCATAAAAGTATACATGCTTCCTTATTTCTTTAGATTTTCATTTCTAAAGGTTCCAAGGCACATAAACTTGCATTAAATAAGTTTATATGCTTTTTGTTGTTGTTGTTGTTCTTTTGTCCTTTTCTATAGAGGTTTTAGTTATAAATTAAGCTATGGTGGAAAGAAATCCCTTTGCTTCTACACAGTCAATCCTTAGCCCAATTACTACATTTCTGCGTTCTTCAAAGATTTTCCAATATCACCAAAGAACTGTTATGTTTTTTAAAACAGTATGTTGATTAAATTTCTCCTATATATGATATACTTATTTTGATAAAAATTTCAGCTAAATAAATAAGTGGATAAAATAATTTACATATAACATATGAGAATGGGTGCCACAGTCTGGCTGGGCACAAAATAACTGAGCCACCACACAGCCTTGTAGATTCAAACAGCAATTCTTTATTCCTGAACTCTCACCGACACTCTACACACACTACCCATGAACAACCTGCCTCCACCCGGCTCCGAGCACCAATTCTCAGAGAACCCCAGAACTCAACGGGGCGGATGCCTGAGGCAGCAGGATATGCCCTAATCCCAGCAGGATCCGCCCTAATCCTAGAGCCACCCTAATCCCTGAGCAGGGTCACCTTTCAACCCAAAATGCCATGTGTCATTCCTACTTGGCTATGGCTCTCAGCAAATGGGATAATTATCAAACATATTATGAATTTTGTATTTACTTTGGACAAAATATGACAAATATAAACATTGTTCTAATCTTTTCACTTCCATTCAAGAAGATACAGTTCTCATTTGGCAGGCATAGACACTGAAGTCCAGAACATTAGGGAATTTAATCACATGAAAAACAGTGAATAGCAAAAGTGTCCTTTTTTCAGAGAGTGTTTAATTTTGAGCATGTTAAGTTATTCCAAACAACTTGTTACAATTTAATTATGCAGTATCTCTCGAAAGCTCCTGTATTGATGCAGTAATATTCGGAGGTAAATAAATGGATTATGCAAGCTGTAAGCTAATCAGTTCAAATGGACTACCTGCCTGGTAACTAGGTCAGCAGAATATGGGTGAAAGAGGTTTGTCATGGAAGCACTCATTTTCCCAGTTTTGGCCCCCCACTCCAATTTCCTGGCTGCTATGAGCAGAGCAATACTCCTCTCATACCTCTCCACCATGATGTTCTGCTTCATCTTGGACCCAGAGCAATGGAGTCACTGAATGTGGACTGGACCTCTGAAACCATGATCCAAAACAACTTTTCCTCCTTTATGTAGTTCTTATTAGGTATTTTAGTCATAGCAATAAAAAGTATACTAATACACACACTTCATTTATTCTTATAGTGCATATTACTAGGAAAGCATTGCCTATATTTCAGGAGTACAAAATAATGTAAGTAATGTTTGTTTCTATAAACTTGACCTCTCAGTCATTTGGATCCAAATTATTTGCTTGTGAAAAATTAAAACTCTATCTCCAAAGAACCTAGATCTCAGAGAGCAAGTACATGCGACTTATATTGTTATCTTAGACTAGAGGATCTGAAAGTACTATACAGTTTGAGAATCACTGTCAATCCTACAATATATGAAGGTATCTGCTGTATGAAAATCAGAATGGAGCATTGCTCTTTTGCATTATATTTAAATGAGACATCTTTGCTACAATTCTGAGTTATGAATATGGATAATTTTTAGATATTTCCAGATGAAAAATGACCTAGAAATTCAAGATGATATTTCTAAAATGATATATTTCTCAGAATTTAGCCTCAAGTTTTCAGATGAATGTTAAATCTTTTTTTTTTTTCTAAAATGACATAATGACTTTTTAAAAATCTAATGAATAGAGATAATTTATTTGCCTATATCATTATTTTCTAAGGAAAATATTGTAGAAGTCACATAACCAAGGTTATTTTTTTATTAGGTTCAATCAATTTTTTTAGATTTTGAAAGTATTAGCATTGAGTGAAATTCATAAAAATCAAGTCATGGAGAACTCCTGTTTAGAAAGCTGAGACAGGATATGACTTAGCATTTATTTTTTTAGGTCTGTTAATTTTGAAGATTTTAATAAAGCCTGCTAAAATATCCCTTTCCCTTCTTCTAGGCAATGTTTCCTAACCTCCTTTGTAATGGTGTGATTTTTTTGGGGGGGGTGGTTACTGAGGATTTAACTCAGGGACACTCTGTCACTGAGCCACAACCTCGGCCCCATTTTGTATTTTATTTAGAGACAGGGTCTCACTGAGTTGCTAAGCACCTTGCCAATGCTGAAGCTGGCTTTGAACTCACAATTCTCTTGTCTCATCTCCCCAGCCACTAGGATTACAGGCTTGTGCCACTACACCTGGCTGTAACTGGTGTGATCTTCACACTGAGGTCAGTCAATGACAGTGAGGAGAAAGGGATGTTTATATCGCTGGCACAGGACTTCAAAATGTCCCCATGCTCCTGTCTGTTATTTTCTAGAATTAAAACCCCAGAACTAACTAACTAAGATTTAGTGAAGACATTCAAATTTAACTGTCAGTATTAGTGGTAAGAAAATTAATAAGAATTAATTAAAGTACACTTACAAATTTTAAATATAAAATTATGTAATTTTAACATCTTGAATCACAGGTTCTGCTTATGCAGGAATAACTAGTATATTAAACAGAACTTGTTATTGATTAATTTCTCTTGTTGAATTGTTTGGACAATTTACTGATGGTGGGAGATTGAGACGTTTTGTGAAATCACTGCTCTTGATTTCAATGCTTTCAATAAATTATGTTACATAGCACTGATGTAAATATTTGATAAAGTTGAATTGTAATACAAAGCTATCAGATGTCTGGACATACTTTTCAAATATCCTTTAAACCCCTTGACTTAAGGATATTTTGATTTTTGTGCATCACCTTTTTCAAAACAGATTCATCCCTTCCCTTGACATCTGTGGAAGTTAATAATTTATTCTGGTCTCCATCTGATGGGATGATGGGCTGTGTGCCTTTCTTTAGTATTTAAAATAATCTTTCTAGCAAATTACATTTCAGTTCTCCTTGTGACTAGGCATATTTATTGAAGAGCTAAAACATGATTTTGAAGAGCAAAACTAGTTTAAGATTTTCAAAAGTGGGGTTCAATTTATTTTAAAAATATAATTCAGTCTTGCTTTAATTTACTTTAACTGACTATACTTCCATACCTACTATATATAAGGAAATATATAGCTTCCCTGACTAGTAAGATTATATAGGGACTTTAATCTTCTGACTACAAGCACCGTGAGAGACTATTTCAATAAACTGGAAATCATCAGAGAACTTGAAAAAAGATCATGAACATTTAGGAAAGAAAATATGTTTAAGATTATTATTAAACATAATTATTGGTTTACATAAATTATTGTATATTTACCTGTCTAAAATACATGTATTAATAATCATGCCTTAGAACTTTCATTGCCATCGAAAAGAGGTCAGAATATAGTGGTTAAAAAAATAAAATTCAAACAGTGATATCTTATTAAGTAAAAAGAGAAAAAGAAAATTGAAATATAAAAATGTGATAAAATATAATGAATATTCATTATCTACTCTTTAAAAGATTATAGGATTCTTTATTTTTATAATAAGCATAATTTTGAAAAAATATATCTACTTTTGTTAAGAAATATGTCGTGAATTTCCTTTTAACTTATAACATTTTTTCTATTAGTGGTATTTTAAAATATTGCAATATTTATTCAAAACTTGGATTAAACTCAATCCATTTTAATTATATTTCTGTAGGATTCAATGTTGGTAAGTATATTCTATTTAACCAAATACTTTACTCCCAAATCTGTATTTTACTAAATTAGTTGATTTTTTTCATCTTTCAAATGTATGTAAACCTAATGTTGAAGTAGAGACAAGTAATAAGTTTATAGCTAATTTTAATGTTAAAATACCAACAATTACTCCTTATAGGATTTTCTAAAATACTATTTAAATGTAAATATTATTTACCTTTCAAATTAAAATCTTTAAAAATTGAAATCAAAATTGCAAATGCTATTCTCAGTAATCTGAAACTAATACAATTTTTGCTAATATCTACATAATGATGGTTTCTTAGAAGCTTGAGTTTTTTAGAAATACATGTTCCTTGATGCTATTAAAGCCACACTGATCTTCCAGTGATTGGCATCCCAATCATCTTAAGGTCACAAGAGTCATACCTGTTATGGTTAGGGTATGATTGTCAGATTTCAGCTATTAGGTAAACCATAGAGTGTGCTGTCTTCTGGGTTTTGGTCTTTATTTAAATGAGCCAAAATTATAATAGGTTTCAAAGGATAATATGGAAAATGAAAGGACTCATGTAACGATAATGTACATATCAGATAGTATTGCTTTGTCTCAGTAGGAACTGATTCATATTATTGCATCTTTGATAAAATGCAATACTCTTGTCAGGTGAAAATCATGAAAAACACATATGTGTATAGATTGCTTCTCACTGACTAACTTGAGAGCTATTAGTCTCTAAAATACATCACTGGATATAGATAATATTTGAATTATTTTGCTATGAATGTCGTTATGGTAACTAATAGGAAGTCCCCAAGAAGCAACTTGCCTTCCTACTCTGAAATAAATAAAGATTTATGTGAAAATCTTCAAACAAATACTGCACATTCACTAAACACTGCAAATTTCTGTCATCCAAGGTGAGCTAATGCCACTGTTTTAGCTCATAGCCTAGACTGTATGAAAAGACAGTGATATAAAGTGGGATATGTAGTTCAGTGAATATTGGTAATCAATAATTTTCCTTCTCTTTGAGATATTTGTTTTTATCCACTTATTTTTTATCACTAATACATTACTGAATTCTTTTTAAATGTTTTTATCTTTTCTTCATTTAAAAATTTTTTTTCCTTTTAAATCAAATGTTATATACTCTTGTTTATTTCCTTTTTAAATACCTTTATTTTATTTAGTTTTTTAATGTGTTTCTGGGGATCAAAACCAATGCCTCATACATGCTAGGCAAGCACTCTACCACTGAACTACAAACAGCCCTTCTTTTCTCCTTTCCTCCACTGAAGATTAGATAAATTTCTATTTTGGCAAATAAAATTTGCAATAAGAATATTAAAACAAAGAAAGAAATTAAAGCTATGAAGAGGGTTACACTCGTAGTGGTTAGCAGAATTGATTTCTTGAGAGACAACAGAATATGATAGCTATATGGGAGTTATACTCTTGGTAATCTATGTACAAAATTGACATTCCATCAGTGTAGCTGCATTTTATCAGTTAGAAGCAATTGCAAAAGCGTGGAATAAGCAGATGGGGCTCACTGAGGTCATCCTAGAAACTGTTCACTCTAAAGAACTGCAGATCTTTTTTGGATATTGTTGGGTCTTATGGTCCAATATAGGTCACAGACCATAGGTTCCAACTAAACCAATAGGTTCCAACTGAAAAGTCATCTTAGAACAAGTTTTTACCTCTATAACTATAACATTTTGTAAGCATCCCCTAAAAAAACTGCATATGACTACACTAGAAGTCTGGAAGGTTCCTCTAAGTCTGTCTAGGACAGGAGAGGGAGACCTTCATTTTCTTCTAGTTTTTGTGTTAGGCAATGGAATACTTGGAATAGATGGCAGGAAAAAGACTGATGCAGTTGCTTCTTTGCAAGTTTTTTAGTAAATTTCTGAATTCTATCCAGGGTGGGAGAATATGGATTAATTTATGGAAATTCTGGGAAATCGGGAAGTGGCTCCTGAAACTAAGTCCAGATATAAGCGAGAATACAGGAGGATGGTGCTATTTATCTCAACTATTGAGTTTCTCAAAGTAATACCTCTGAGTTTGGTATTAGTTACTGGCAGAAAAAAAAAAATTGCCTAAGTTATTTTGTCCTCTAAGTGTTATTGGATACAAAATGAATACGTGAGCTTTGATAGATAATTTAACAAATGGACAATTGATTTCTGGTGCCTTTTGTATATTTTTCAAAAAATTTGAAGGAGGTTTTTACCTCTGAATCTCATTGGCCAGAGTAGTGCAATAATGGGACATCTGCCTGGAGATGTGCTACAATGAGGCACTATGTTGAGGTGGTATAGTGATATTGTTATGAGAGAAAATGTGTCTGGGTTTTTAGCCCTCATTCCCTCCCGACCTGTGGGAGAGATGGGGAGAACATGCCCTGACCAGGATGAGCTAAGAAAGGAGAGGGCTGACTGACCGCCTGCACCCAGCCCTCCCTTGCTGGAGGACAATCAAAGCAGGATCTCCTTTATTGAGAAAATACACACAGCTAATATAATGTACAGGAGCCAATAAGGATAAAGGTCAGCAGTAATGGGAGACAAGAGCTGTCCACAAGGGCAGAAGGGTTCTGAGGCTATCCTAGAGGTGGTCCGATGATTTTTCATCACAACCCACGGTAACGCCTTCTGGCTGATCGCCAGGCACCATCCTAGCCATATGTGGCCCCAGGACTGGGAAGCAGGTAGCTGCCAGCAAGTTAGGTTTCCTCTTTTCTGAGGCAACATGCCCCACGTTACATCATGCCCTACAAAAATGTTTTGCTTCAGCTTGCCTGATGTGGCAAAGCTAATCTGCTTTCTAAATTATAAAATACAAAAGCAGACAGAGCCCAGGAAGAACCCCAAGGAAGTGAAGATATGGAATATCATTAAAATAAGTGTAATTATGGGGCAAAGTATCCCGGATCATCTTCAGAAGGGAAAATTATGAGGATGCAATGAGGAGAATTTAAAGTTCAATAACATTTTCATGGAGAATATAATTTTTCAGTTTTATATTCAGTTTATTTCTGAGACAAATATACACTTATATTTCTAACATATGTTAGAATCACAGAGAAAGGATGATATAATTTACATATAGAGTCTCTCACAGATATCACTAAATTTTGGGGATAATATGCCTAATGAAAAACATGAAAAATATTACATTCTTACATTCCAAGTCAACAATATATGATCTTAATGAATATATAATAAGATGTGTTATGAAGACAATAAGTAAGTAGGAAGGTGTTTTGTTTACTATTTGTTATAGTAAACGAATGTCAAAAAGGCAGAGTAGCACTTTTAAATAACAGTAGTGGTCAAATATTATTACACTGCAACACTAGAAAATGTATTTTTCACTATTCTTTCTTGTATTTGGATTATAGAGTTAATTCTCCTGATAGTACAACTGAGGAGTCTAGAACATAGAGCAGACATGTACCTTACTGTTCCAGAAGTGATACTTGGAAAGAATAAAACCCATATTGAAACTTTCATTTTTATTTTGGTATTGCTGTAGCCCCAAAACTTGTTTAAATAAAATATTTAATCATAAATGGCTTTTTATATTTATTACTGCTTATGTAAATGTGTGATAAATGTGATGGAGATGCTTTTATTAAGAAGACTAAACATTTTTTGTACTGAGCATTTATTTAATGTTTGAATTATTATATTTAATTAAATATCTTAATGTAATACACTTAGATATTTGGTGTAGCAAAAATTTCTCTAATATTTATTGCTGTCTATGTAATAAGGGATTCAACAGGAATTACAAGGAAAATGAAAAAATATGTTCTTTGATAAGTATACATGGGATAAAAAATATTAGGAAAAATTGGTGGGCCTCACTGAATTCTCTTATTACTATGGGTTTATAAATCATGTTAATCTGTAGCATACCTGGAGTATTGCAGTTGGTATAGTTTGGATCTGAAATGCAATCCAAAGGCTCATATGTTCAAAGCTTTTTCTCTATAGGGGAGCTATTGGAAGGTGGTACAAACTAAGAGGTGGAGCCTCACGGGAGGTATTAGATCAGAGTTGAGGTTATACCCTATAAGGGGATTAGAAAATGCTGATCTCTTCTCTTACTCTCTGAGATCATTCTGTGAGCAGCTTGCTCCACCATATGCTCCCTGACATGATGCATTTCTTTGCCACAGGTCCAAAAGCAATGGAGCCAACCAACCAGGGAATGGAAACTTCAAAGCTGAGAGCCTAAGTAAGCTTTTCCTCTTTTAATGATAATTATTTCAGATATTTTGTTATAGTAAACGAATGTCAACAGAGCAATATTATAATTTCTCCATCCAAAGAGATTCAGTAAACAAAAAAAAAACACCAATTTTTTTTCTGCAAAAAAATTAGTCCAGACTTAAAAAAAAAAGTAAACCTGCATATATTTATTCTCACTAATGTGTGACTACATCAAAATTAAGAGATTTTGTGAAAAAGTATAGCCACTCATATTACTTGCAAATAAGTTTATTTGGCTCTTATTACTTTTAATAAAAGTAATATTCACTAGAAGTTATGACTACAAGATTGTGGTATCATGGTACAATCAGTGAAAAACAGTGAATTTGAAGACAGAAGGATGAGACTGAGTATAAATTAACAGAAATATCATTATAATGGACAATGAATGAAATGAAATTTCAAAAAACAAAACTCTTTTTTAATTCAGGGATGATATATAAATATACAATCTAAAATATGAACATACAATTATAATGATAAATATAGTATTATTTGCTAACACTTTGTGAGCAATTTTCAGTCATGGTTCTAAGCATTTTTTATTCATTAATTACTTTTTGGTGGGATGCACATTAATTGTACACAAAGGCGGTTTTCAATGTGGCATACCTGTGCAAATATAAATACAATTGGATCAATTTCATTAATTAGAACCTACTTTACACTCCCCTTCTCCTCCTCCTGATCTCCTTTATCTATCCCACTGGTCTTCCTTTTAATTTCATGAAGTCTTTTTATTATCATTAATTTTGTCTTGTATCTTACACACATGGAGAAAACAAATAACACTTTCCTCTCTGAGACCAACTTATTTGCTCAAAATTATTGTCTCTAGTCCCATTTGTCTTCCTACCAATGATATAATTTCATTATTTTTATGTACAAATAAATCCCTATTGTGTAGCTAATCTATGGAACCAATCTCGGTGCACTTCAACAGATGAATGGATAAAGAAAATGTGCCATATGTACATGATGGAATATTACTCAGCCAAAAAGAAGAATGAAATTATGGCATTTACTGGTAAATGGGTGGAAATGGAGACTATCATGCTAAGTAAAATAAGTCAATCCCACAAAACCTAAGGCCCAATGTTGTCTCTGATATGCAGATGCTAACACATAATAAGGCAGATTAGATATACTTTAGTACTTTAGATTAGACAAAGGGGAATGAAGGAAAGGGTGGGGGGATGGGAATAGGAAAGACAGTATAATTAATTGGACATAACTTTCTTATGTTTATATATGAATACATGACCAGTATAACTTCACATCATGTACAACCATAAGAATGGGAAGTTATATTTCATGTATGAATAATATGCAAAATACATTCTGCTATCATGTATAACTAAAAAGAACAAATAAAAAATAAATTAAGTGAAAAAAAGATTTATATTTATGCACTTTTAATAAATCAACACTAATATTTATAAATTACTCAGAAAAAATCCTAGCATAGTGAATACTACACAGTAGATAATAACTAAAAATAAAATAAATAAGATGAATTAAACAATTCTGTATAGTGTGTATATAATATATTTTATTTCTCATTTCATCTGCTGACAGACACCTAGGCTGATTCCATACTTTGGCTATTGTTCTGTGATAAACATGGTTATGTGTGTATCTCTAGAATATGCTGATTTTAATTCTTTTGGATAAATATGAAGAATTAGTATAGCCAGATCATATAGTGAATATATTTTTAGTTTTTTGAAGAATTTCAATTCTGATTTCCATAGTGGCTGTACTAATTTCCATGTCCATCAACATTGTATAAGAATTCCTTTTTCCCCAAGACCAGAGTTTGTGGTTGTTTGTATTATTAATGATTGCCAATCTAGTGAGATAGAATCTCAACATTGTTTTTGTTACATTTCTCTAATGATTAAAATATTAAATACTTTTCATATAATTTTGGATCATTTGTACTTCTTCTTTTGACAAGTGCCTGTTCAGTTCATTTACCCATTTATTTATTGAGTTATGTTTTTGAATGTTGAGTTTTTTGAGTTCTTTATGTACTCTGGATGTTAATCTAGCAAATATTTTCTGCTATTGTTAGCTGCTTTATCACTCTGTTAATTTTTTTTGGAAGTGCAGTAGCTTTTTAATTTGATACCATTCCACTAGTTTATTCTTTCTCTTAGTTGCTTTTGCAGTTGCAATGGTTTTTATACCAGAGCCTCAGGGATGAAGGTTCATAATGTAGTTACAGTTTTGTGTATGTGTACTACCATGGGATTTGCTTTCAGATATTCTCATTCTTTCCTTTGAGGGTCACAAACAGTTGGCCAGTGAGGATCTAATTTATACTGAGATACAAAAATAATGATAGACTTTTATTCTAGGCCATATTGGACCTTGTTATGGTTTAGATCTAAACTGCCCCTGCACCCCCCCCACCCACCCCCAAAGCCCCTTTGTTTAAAACATAATCCCCTATGCAGCAAGGTTCAAAGATCAGGCTTTTACACAATGATTAAGGTTGTAGCCTCATTGTTAGATTAATTCATCTGATGGCTTAGTAGTAAGCAGGTGGGGTGTGACTGAAAGAAAGTAGGTCACTGGGGACATGACCATGGGGACTATATCTTGTTCCTGGTTCCCTTTTCTTACTTTCTGCTTCTTCACTATCGTATGCTGAGCAGTTTTTTTCTCTGCCACACTCTTCCACCAGGATGTAACGTCCCAACTCAAGTTCAGAGCAACGCAGTCAACTGACCATGTACTGAGACCTCTGAAACCATAGCTAAAATGCCCTTTTCTTCCTATAAATTGCTCTTGCCAGGTATTTTGATCATAGCAATGAAAATCTGATCAACATAGGCCTCTAAAACTTTATAAAATTTTACTCATTTTTTATACCCACTTATCTTGCTGACATGTCTGTCTCCCACACTCTTCTAAAGGTGGAAAACCTCTCCTAGCAAGGGCTTGTTTATTCTTTTAGAATTAAGCTCACCTGGTTGTCTTGAAACACTGTACAGTCTTCTTATAAAATCAAAAATACTTATGATTTTGAAGAATATATATACTTTTATTTTTTCATTGTGGAAGTATATTCTTTTTGACTTTGTACATCCTGAGACTAATGTACAAGGTATTATTTTCAGGAAAATAAATGCTTTAACATTAAATACATTAATTGTCATTATAATCTCTTGAGTTAACTACAATTTTGCCTTAAAATGTTTGTCTTAAAAATTATTTTGTTGGGAAATTTAAGTAATTTACTTCAGATCAAGTCACTTGTCTTTGACATAGCTAGACTGTAAATTTGGCTGCAATGTCTGTGTAAATTACATACTTTGTTGGCCGTAAGTAATGTTTTCAAACCTGACATCCTGCTTTATTCCAGACTAATCTTTGGTCCACACAAAGTGCATTTCCCCATGACATTTTCTATATTGGTAGTTCTGCCATAGGATGTTATCTATGCTAAAAAGTTTAATTCATACTAAAAATGTGTTATATTGTAATTTTGCATTCTTTTTTAAAGCTGTTGCCCAAACTTGGGTGTCAGGTTTCACAAAACATTGATCTACCTCTGCCAGGAGGTTCCAATTGAGAATCCAAATGTTTAATCAATTGTATTCATCCAATCCTGTGTATATACTCAGAGAAGAGTTATATTCAGTAGCACATACATACATGAAATAAGGAGCTAGTTAGGAGGAGTAATGATAAGAGATGTTTTAGATATTTATTTTAGAAAGATATTTCCATTTTAAAGGGCACACTAATTTAAACCTACAAAGTGGAGTTACTGAAGCACAAAACCACATTGACATCAAAATATGTCTTGAATTGTGTTTTAAGTATGATAGAATTGTGTTTTAAATGATGGATATTTTAATACTTTTAGTTAAATTTACTCAATGGAGCAGTCACAGCCTAGTTAAAAAAAAAAGTGTCAAGTGTGGCACTATAGATATTATGAGAATACTCTGTAGAGTTATTGAAGAAAAGTGATCCATCTTGGAGCTCCCTTTCAGCTAGATAATGCTATTATAGGCCTGTCTCTTTGTAATAGAGATGCTTTTTCTAAATGAGAAATAGCATCACAGAGAAGTAAGAGGTACTGTGTGATCCCTACCAATGACTCTGGCTCATTCTGTGTGTTTAATGATGCCTGCAAGAAAGCTTACCTGCTCCTGCAAGATATTTCCATCAGTGTCCTTGAGATGAGCAGAATAGAAATGAAGCAAAAAACAACCCTTAAGTGGTTGCTTTTTATGTGATGTTTAAGAAATACCTATTTACATGTTATAATTTTCAGCAGATAATGTATGCACCTAGAAATGTAATAAAAATAAGCACAAAGGAATCTTAGTCTTGATGTAAATACTAAAAAAACTGCTTTATCTTTCTTTTTTTTCCCTTTTGGTATTAAGGATTGAAGCCAGAGCTACTTGTATGTCCTGAGCCTCATCTCTGGCCTTTAAAAATTTTTTTTTAAGTATTTTATTCAGGATCTTGCTAAGTTGCTTAAGGCCTTGTGAGTTGCTGAGTCTGGATTTGAACTTGTGATCGCCCTGCCTCAGCCTCCTGAACTGCTGGGATTTCAGGCAGGTACTACTGCACCTGGCTGATTTATCTTAAATTAATGTTTTTATGATTCTCACAGGTTATCTTGTCAATATATTAAATCACCAGATTGTAAAATATCTAAAAGACTCTTATACATTGATAAAGACTTCATATTCTTTGTCTGTAAATTTACTGACTTAGGAATTTTGGACAAAAATGTGTTTAGATGAATAACAGCAGAAAATACAGAATCTCCATTTCATTGTCAAGAAAATCATTCTTGTGTTCCAGATATATTACCTTCATTATCAGTATGATAGTAATAACAATCCATATGGTGTGATTCAAAACAGAATACGGCACTTCCAAAAATGTATTGTTCATTAACAAATTGATAGGTAAATATCTGGACAAAACTAACTTGTAAAAAATCCCAGCCATTTCTATGATTTTGGAAATTTTTTATCATATTCCCTTCTTTCTCTCTCCCTCTTTCCCACTTCCCCTCCCTCTTTCCCTCATTCTTTACTTTTCTTCTCTCTTGTTACACTTTTCTTAAAAAATAATTGACAGTAAGTTTCAAACATAATGCCTCACTTTCTCTAAACCTTTCTGTTATTGCCTAAAAATAAATTGTTCTATAGTTCTATCATTCCTATTAGCAAATTAGTATTGTTTCTTTATATAAGTAGTGTCTTTGAACATTGGTTAATGATTGTCTGCTAGTTTTCTCCAATGTAAAGTTATTGAATTTCCTTTTAAAATAACAAAAACTACAAAAAAATGGAGAAATAATATTTCTCAACAATTTCCATTCACTATTTTTAGCATCAATTAATATTTATTGCTAAAATAAGTACTGCCTGATTAAATTATTTTGTTCTTAGATTATCTATAATTGGTAGTTACCTAATTGTACCATTCCTTTTTCATTTATTAGTATGCCTTCTTCTATTTTGGAAAATGAATTTTTGATTTTCTTTACCTCATTGATTCCTACTTTATCTATTGCTAACATTATTATTATTATTATTTTGTAACCCTAGGGAAAGTACATCCTCTTTCTAACTTTCATCATGGGAACCTTATTGATCCACCTACCATTTGCTTTTGACATGCTCCTGATTTTTTTTTTTTTTACATTTTCTTGTTTTTTGGCAAAACATGTTCTAGGCTTTCTTCTGTTTCTCCTTCATGAGATGTGGAGTGAGCCATTTCTCTGAGGAATCCTCATGCATTTAAGTGGGGAATAACATTTGGACATCAACTCTGGACACCAGTTATGCAAGTTACTAATAAAATGTCACTACATAAGACAGTTAATCAAATCAGACTGAAAAAATAGTTTTACAGAATCATTGTATGTTCATACTGATACTGCACATTGAATCCAGCATCACATAATTATTTTCTTCTCACATTTCTCATCTGAATCATTCTTCTCTGACAATGAAAACGTTTTGTGCCTAATATCATAGTGAATATACTCATTTTCTCTGTTACAAACAATGCAAAAGTACTTTTAATTACTATACAAATACCTTTCCAATAACACAATAGACAAATAAAAGATTAAAAATTTACCAATAATGCCCCTAAATATGACTGTAGTTCAGTTTTTATATGGATTTAAACTGGTTGATGTTTATATGGAGTCATATATGTTTAAACATGTAGGATTGTATAGTTTACTGCATTCAAATTATTTTGATAAATATGATTCTAAAAATTTTGTAATTTTATCAGTATCTGTTCTTCTGGGAGTATTATTTTGACAATTTGATATGTCATTGGATCCATTGGGTTTTTTCTTTTCCTATTTTAAATTTTTGCATATATTTATAGTACATATTAATGAGATACAGTGTGATACTTCAATAAATTCATAGAGCATGCAATAATCAATTTCAGTCTCCATTTACATACTCTCCTCACTCCTCTCTGACCTTTAATAATCAGTAGTCATATTCAGATCAAGTTTGTTCTATTTTTTTAAACACATATATGAGAAAGAACATGTAGTTAATACCTGCATTTCCACATCTGTTTAATTTTACTTCACATAATTTTCTCTAGTTACATCTACTTTGCTGCAAATGATGAATTTCTGTTTTAATTGATTTTATTTTTTAAGCACACAACAGTGGAATGTATTACAATTCTTATTACACATACAGAGCACAGTTTTTCATATCTTTGTATAAAGTATGTTCACACCAATTCATGTCTTTATACGTGTACTTTTTTTGCATTACAATTCTTATTACACATATATACCACAATTTTTCATATCTGTGTTTGTATATAAAATAGGTTGACACCCAATTTGTGACTTCATACATGTACTTTGGATAATGATGCATCACATCCCACCATCCTTGCTAATCCCCTGCCTCCTTCCTTTCCCTTCCTCCCCTGTTCCCTATCTAGAATTCATCTATTCATCCATGTTCCCCCTCCCTATCCCACTATGAGTCAGCCTCCTTATATCAGAGAAAACATTCCGCATTTGTTTTTTTGGGATCTGCAAATTTCACTTAGCATTATCTTCTCCCATGCCATCCATTTACCTGCAAATGCCGTCATTTTATTCTCTTTTACTGATGAGTAAAATTCCATTGTGTTTATATGCTACATTTTTTTATCCATTCATGCACTGAAGGACATCTAGGTTGGCTCCACAGTTTAGCTATTGTGCTGCTATAAACATTGATGTGGCTGTGTCCCTGTAGTATCCTGTTTTTAAGTCCTTTGGGTATAGTTCGAGGAGATGGATAGCTGGGTCAAATGGTGGTTCCATTCCCGGATTTACAAGAAGGAATCTCCATACTGCTTTCCATATTGGCTGCACCAATTTACACTCCCACCAAAAATGAATGAGTGTATCTTTTCCCCAACATCCTCGCCAACACTTATTGCTGTTTGTCTTCATAATAGCTGCCATTCTAATTGGAGTGACATGATATCTTAGAGTAGTTTTGATTTGCATTTCTCTGATTGCTAGAGATGATGAGCACTTTTTTCATATATTTGTTGATTGATTGTATATTCTCTTCTGAGGAGTATCTGTTAAGTTCCTTGGCCAATTTGTTGATTGGGTTATTTGTTTTTTCAGTGCTTAGCTTTTTGAGATCTTTGTATACCCTAGAGATTAGTGCTCTATTTGAAGTGTGAGGGGTAAGGATTTGCTCCCAGGATGTAGGCTCTCTGTTCACCTCACAGATTGTTTCTTTTGCTGAGAAAAAACTTTTTAGTTTGATTCCATCCCATTTATTGATTCTTGGTTTTAATTCTTGTGCTATAGGAGTCTTATTAAGGAAGTTGGGGCCTAATCCCACATGATGAAGATTAGGGCCTACTTTTTCTTCCATTAGACATAGAGTCTCTGTTTTAATTCTTAGGTCCTTGATTCATTTTCAACTAAGTTTTGTGCTTGGTGAGAGATAGGGATTTAATTTCATTTTGTTGCATATGGACTTCCAGTTCTCCCAGCACCATTTGTTGAAAATGCTCTTTTATTGTAATTTTGTGGGTTAGTTTCTATGTCCTCTATTCTGTACCATTGGTCTACCAGTCTGTTTTGGTGCCAATACCATGCCATTTTTGTTATCATTGCTCTGTAGTATAGTTTAAGGTCTGGTATAGCAATGCCTCCTGCAAGGAGATTAAAAAAAATCCTAGAGGTAAATGAGAACATAGACACAACATATCGAAATCTCTAGGACACCATGAAAGCAGTACTAAGAGGAAAATTTATTGCATAGAGTTAATTCCTTAAAAGAAGAAATAGTCAACAAATAAATGACTTCACACTACATCTCAAAGCCCTAGAAAAAGTAGAACAAACCATCAGTAAAAGCAGTAGAAGGCAGGGAATAATTAAAATTAGAGCTAAAATCAATGAAATTGAAACAAAAGAAACAATTGAAGAAACTGACAGAACAAAAATTTGGTTCTTTAAAAAAATAAATAAAATTGACAGACCTTTAGCCATGCTAACAAACAGAAGGAGAGAGAGAACTCAAATTATCAGCATATGGGGCTGGGGATGTGGCTCAAGCGGTAGCGCGCTCGCCTGACATGCGTGTGGCCCGGGTTCGATCCTCAGCACCACATACCAACAAAGATGTTGTGTCCGCCGAGAACTAAACAATAAAACATTAAAAATTCTCTCTCTCTCCTCTCTCACTCTCTCTTTAAAAAAAAAATTATCAGCATATGTGATGAAAAAGGCAATATCACAACAGACACTACAGAAAGCCAAAGGATAATTAGAAATTATTTTGAAATTTTATACTCCAATAAAATAGAAGACATTGAAGTCATCGACAAATTTATTAAGTCATATGATTTGCCTAGATTGAATCAGGAAAATATGCACAATTTAAACCAACCAATATCAAGTGAGGAAATAGAAGAAGCCATCAAAAGCTTACCAGCCAAGAAAAGCCCAGACTGAATGGATACACATCCGAGTTCTACAAGACCTTTAAAGAAGAATTAATACCAATACTCTACAATTTATTTCAGGAAATAGAAAAAGAGGCAGTAATTCCAAACTCATTCTATGAGGCCCATATCACCTTGATCCCAAAACCAGGCAAAGACATATCAAAGAAAGAAAACTTCAGACCAATATCTCTAATGAACATAGATGCAAAAATTCTCAATAAAATCAGGGCAAACTGATTACAAAAACATATCAAAAATATTGTGCACCATGATCAAATGGGATTCATCACAGGGATGCAATGTTGGTTCAACATATGGAAATCAATAAATGTAATTCATCACATCAATAGTCTTAAAGATAAGAAACCTATGATCATCTCAATAGATGCAGAAAAAGCATTTGACAAAATACAGCACCTCTTTATGTTCAAAACACTAGAAAAACTCGGGATAACAGAAACTTATCTCAACATTTTAAAGGCTATCTATGCTAAGCCTCGGGCCAACATCATTCTAAACCAAGAAAAACTGAAGGCATTCCCTCTAAAACCTGGAATAATACAGGGATGCCCTCTTTCACCTCTTCTATTCAACATAGTTCTTGAAACACTAGCCACAGCAATTAGACAGATAAAAGAAATCAAAATGATATGTATAGGAAAACAGAAAAATTAGCACTATTTTCTGATGATATGGTTCTATACATAGAAAACCCAATATACTCCATGAGAAAACTTCTAGAACTAGTAAATGAATTCAGCAAAGTCGCAGGATATAAAATCAACACCCATAAATCAAAGGCATTTCTGTATGTCAATGACAAAGCCTCTGAGAAGGAAATGAGGAAAACTACCCCATTCACAATAACCTCAAAAAAAAAAAAAAGATATTTGGGAATCAACTTAACAAAAGAAGTGAAAGATCTATACAATGAAAACTACAGAACCCTAAAGAGAGAAATCAAAGAAGACCTTAGAAGATGGAAAGATATACCTTGCTCTTGGATAGGCAGAATTAATATTGACCATACTAACAAAAGCACTATACAGATTTAATGCATTTTTGATCAAAATCCCAATGGCATTCCTCATAGAAGTAAAAATAGCAATCATGAAATTTATTTGGAAAAATAAGAGACCCGGAATAGCTAAAGCAATCCTTAGCAGGAAGAGGGAAGCATGTGGCAAATGATAGATTTCATTCTTTATGGGAGAATATTATTTCAATTTCTCAATCTCTCTATTTATGTATGTCTCTATATGTAATTTTATGTATAATGTTTGATCTATGTTCATGAGGGATATGGATCTATAGTTATTGGATTGTTGTATTCTTGTCTGGTTTTAGTATCAGCATAAAACTTTAATGCCAGCCTTGTAGAAAGAAAATATTCCCTTCTAATTCTTTGGAATATTTGGAAAAGTATTTGCATTATTCTTTACTTTTTTTTAGTAAAATTCAGTAGTGATACCATCTGGTCTTGGACTTTTCTTTCTTTGGGGACATTTACAACTGATTCAATCATACTACTCATTTTTGATCTGTTTATGTTCTCCATGTTGAAGTTTGGCAGGTTATATATGTCAAGAAATGTATCTATTTCTTCTACACTTTCCACTTGCTTGGCAGATAGTTTTCTCTAAATCTCTAATGATCCTTTGTCTTTCTGTGGAGTCAGTAGTGTCATCTTTTTCATCTCAAATTTTATTTGTTTCAGTCCTCTCTCTCTTTTTCTCTAGTTTAACTAAAAGTTTGTCATTTTTGTTTATTATTGTGTTATGGTTTGGGTGTGTGGTATCCCCCTCCCACAAACTCTTATGAATTAAAGAATAGTCAGAGGTAAAAGCAGTAGATTGTGAAAGCTATACTCTAATGAGTCATTTCTACTCTGAATGAACTGATGGGGTGATAACTATAGGCCTGGGGCATAGCTGGAGAAGATGGGCCACTGAGAATCTCTGAAACTGCGAGGCACAAGTAAACTTTCCCTTCTTTAAATTGTTGTGTCAGGTATTTTGGTCACTGTGATGCAAAGCTAACTAAAACAAGAATTGGTACCAAGAAGTAGGGTTGTTGCTTCAAATAAGCTGATTATGTTGTTTAGAAGCCTTTGGAAATGGTTTGCAGGAGGATTTTGGAAAAACTTGAAAGTGCAGGCTGGAAAAGCCTTAGAATGTTGTTAAGTAGAGCTTAATGGGAAATTCTGGTGGGAGCTCAACATACTGGAATGCTGATAGGACTGAGGACTGCGGATCCTGAGATTTCAGAGGGGAATGAGGACTCTTGAGAATGGTACTAGAGCCACTTATTATTCTGGCAAAGAATTTGTGCATTTTGTGCCCATGTCCTGAGACTTTGCGTCGGGCTGAACTTAAAAATGATGGATAATTAACCTGGTGGAGGACATTTCAAGGCAGCACAGCATTCAGTCAGTGGCGTGGATATTGCTGGCAGCTTTTGGCCAGGCTTACTGTGAGAAATAGGAGCAGAAAACCAAGTTAAACGATTGATTTTAAAAGCTCATAGATTTACGAGAAAATTGCATGTAAAACTGGGGTCAAAGAAGTTGTTCTTGTTGAAGAAATTATATCCATTAAAGAGGTGCTAAGTATTTTACACAGAGACAGTCATCAAACCTATTTGTTTTGGAAATATGGTTTGATGACATCTTGGGAATTTGCAAGACCATATCCACTACAGGCTCCAGAGTACAGAAGTGAAAAATACTTCCTTTGGAAAGAGATTATGGGGGTACCGTTCTCATACAAGGAGACCCAGGATGTTGTTTCAGCATGCTGAGCCACAAAGGTACTCAGAGGCTACTGGAGACATGATACCAGGGGACCGAAGTATTGCACAAGCTGCTGGCAGATCTTGGTGTCATATACATGGTGCTGATTCTGAAGTAATGCAGGATGCTGAAGTTAGGGGGTCATAGAAGCCTCCAGTGAGATTTCAAGGGAAGGCCTGGGGGTTAGGCAAAGTTTCAGGAAACAGAATTGGAGTCCCTGTGACTAGACCCGGAAAGGGATGCATGAAGCTATAAACTTGAAGTTGAAGCTGGAATGGATACCCCAGGAATCAAGAGATACCAGTAATGTGGATTGTTTAAAGAAAAGCTGCTTACTTCAGAGAAGAAAAAACAAGCTGAAAAAGAGCCCATGCCTACTTCAACCATCAATGACAGAATCAGAGTTGCCCAAGCTCTTTATAAATTACATGTCACTGTCCTATGTCCTAGGTGCTATATGTGGAGTTGCAAAGTTCCAGAACCTGTTTGCCCAGCTGCATTTCAGTTGTGCTTTGGCCCCATCCCTTCTTTTATATGCCCCTATTCCTTCTTTTTGGAATTCAGAAATGTTTACTCTTTGCCAGTGTATATTGGATGTTTGTAACTTGCTTTTGATTTTGTAGGGGTTCACAGAAAAGAATTGCCTTCAGTCTCAGATCAAACTGTGGACCTGAACTTTGAGTAATGGTGAAAATGTTAAGACTATGAGACTCTTAAAATGGACCAAATGCATTTTGCACTGCAATTATCTTCAAAATATATTATTTTAAAAAATCTTAAGACAGGATTCAGTGTAGCTGTATAGTTCATGCATCTGAAGCTGGTCTCAAGTTCATAACTAAATATTTATCAGCTTACTCCTCTTCTATCCTTCCCAGTTTTTCTCATCTTGGTCTTGGTTTCTTTTCTGGTAGCAGGACATGAATTCATTCATGAATAACTTTATCCCAAAATATTCCTCACCTTTGTTTAGCAACAAATTTTCTGATTCCCTATTTTCTTTTATTACTCTGTATGGAAATACAAAGCAGCACATTCATTAATTAATGCATTTGGATTTAGTTTTTTCTGTTAGTATGGTAACTGCCTTGTCACTTTGAATAAAGAGCTCAACATATCCACTGGATAGTCTCATATTCAAGTTTAGTGGATATTTATTCAGTACTGGGAAAAGCATTTTACTTTGTGGAAATCATGAACTCAAGCTAGTACAGTCTAATGTTGTGTGAAAGAGAAACAAAAATCTAAGAAGTGTGTCCATGAGAGTAATTATGAGGCAGCCAGTACTACTTCATCTTGCTGGTTTGAATTCCAGCAGCATAAATTTTATCAAGTGTTGAGTGAATATCTTCTAAGGAAATGTCTAATATTTCTGAGTGTTGTCCCTGAGTTGACATTTTAACTGGGCTTTCATCAGGACATTCCATTATGACCAACTGCTTTGGAGGATTGTGGTATATGGTAATATTATACAGTACCATTTTCAAGAACTTATTTTTCCAATTCTTCTTTGGTACGGATTAATATTGCAAGGAATTCCATGCTAGAAAATGAATTTTGTGATAAAGACACATCTGGGTAAAGAAGGTAAATCAATGTACAGAGTACTTATATGTTCTGATAGGGATGAACCAATGTATATTAAAGGGCTTTAATGTAATTTCCATGTTGCTTAATGACTCACTAGTCTCCTTGGGCAAGCTAATATATAAGAGGATTAGCATGCTCTCTGCTACCAGAAAGTTGGGAATTCATAAAGGCAGTAGGGTTATACTGAAGATAAGTAGTCCATATTTTTGGTTCTGCTAGAGTTTCATCATTGTCTCATTTTGCCAACATTGAAAGTCTGAGGAGAGAGGACTCCTACGTGTGAAGAATGTAAGATTTCTATCTGTCTTTGAGAACTTGTATTAGTTTCCTATGGTGACTATAATAAATTACAATAAATGTAAGTCACATACTTAGTGGCTTAAAACAATGGAAATTTATTCTCTTATATTTCTGGAGGCCAGTCCAGGGAAGCAAATGTGTCCTTCAGCTTCCGGTGACTATTGGCATTCTTCAGCCCCCTTGGTGTGTGACTGTATCACTTGAATTCCTAACTCATCTTTACATTGCTTTCTTTTGTGTCTCATTCTTTTATGTGTCTTTCAAAGGGCAATTTTCATTGACCTCAGGCTGTTCTGGATAATCCATATTTTTATTACATAAAATATAAAACTTTATATTTTAAACTGACTAGAAATTTCTTCTCTTTGGACATAGTATAATTTTACAAACAAAAGTTAGTAATGCCAAACTTTACTATAATTTATTATCCAATGATACCATCACTACAAAATTTATCTCAGATTTCTTAACTTATTTCTATCTGAAAACACCCTTTTTCAGGGATTTGGTGTGAACTTGTCATCTGAGGAGTGAACAGACTACTGCCTACACTTGGAAAATCTAAAACATTTCTTGAGGGAAATACTGATTTCATCCTCAAGTCAAGTTTATCAAACTTGAATTAATTTCACATTGATAACACTACTTCAGAGAGGAAGTTTAGAAAATACAACACCACCAAAAGTATGTAGTAATAGGCCCTCTCAGAAATCTTCATTATTACCTATTCTAAGATTTGCCATATTTGATATATGGCACAAAATGCAAAGTATCCTAATGTTTTTATTGATGCTGAGCTGAAAAGCATTACATTTTAAATTGATGAGGAATTTCTTTCCTGTGCTTGGACATAGTATAATTTTATGAACATTAAATTGATAATGTCATGTTTCAGTAGGGATGCATTTACAGTGAAAATACCACAAACAAATCTCTCATGTCTTTAGTACACATGTTTAATTATAATTTATTTATAAAGGGTCATCTAATTTTCATAATGTATAATTATATCCTAGTTCTCAAATGTCATTATTCTTAGATGTAATTCAGCACCAACATTAAATTATAATATAATTTTGTCACCTGTCTTAGACTAGAATGCATTATGTCCATTTATTAATAGATATTTAGTCATATTCCTAACATATTGATGGAAATTTGCATTTTAAAATGATTACTTTTGAATTTGGCCTGGGGGTAAATATCAATAATTCAATATTTATGGCTTAAACTAAAATTCTTCAATTTATAATGAATCAGATCCTCATAGTCCAGGAAAAAAAATTCTACAACTTTCAAATTGAGCTGCTCATAATGTGTGAACTGATTTTTAGAAAAGGAAAGTCTCATTTTACAACTTTCACTCTCACTCCTAACACACAGGGAAAGAAGCAAAGACTGTGTTGATGCAAACTGAAAGAAGACAAATATGCAGAGCCTTTCAGGCTTTGTGTGTTTGTCTTATGAAGTAGGCCGGTACCTCCTGAAGAGAACACAACCAGAGAAAATGCAAATTAGACCTAAATAAATTATGTTTCTCAAACAGAGAATCCTCCATACACAGGGAATATATATGGCTGCCTGCCCACCTCCCCCAAGCTTTCAACAAAAGTCGCTGTGTATAGAGATGTAGAGGAAATTCATGTTTAAGTCTTACCCACCTATATAGTGGGTACACAGCAGTCATTGGGAACATATACTCTGGTTCAATAATGTTAGGCTTAAATTCTAGCTACAAAATAGATTAGATTGATGACTTTGAGAAACTTAATTAGCTGTTCTCATTCTTACTTTCCTAATTTCTGAAAATGGAGGTATCAATGTAAGGACTACATGTAACTTGTATACCACCACATGTGGTACTGGAAATCATTCATGCATTGCTATAATACAGCTAAAGATGTCATTATTATTGTCAGTATTTTTATTGACTCAATATTTAACCTCTTCCAGGTTTTGCTCAATTTCCACTTTTTATTGAGAACATAATGATCTCCTTATATTAATAATCTCTGATCCTTTCCAGTTATTTCTTTAGTCTATTTTACTGGTATCATTTATCAAAATCTAATATGCTTTATTTTATTACTTAATTACTTAATTAATTGTACATCTCCCTCTATTAAAATTTAATTGCTTTGAGAAAGGGATTTTTTTTATCTTTGTTAACTACACTCTTTTCAATGACTACATCCTAGATACTAGAACAATGCATGGCATTCTGACATAAAATACATGCTTAATAAATAGCTTTGAGTGAGTTAATCAATATTATTAAGCTGATGTGAGCATTAGGCTACAAGTAAATTTTATGCGCCAAGAGAGTGCTAATTTCACATTTAAAAATTAAATCTTAGGACCCATATAAATGACCTCTCCAATCAAAATGCAATTTTGTAGTAGACTATAGTTTCTTATTTTGATTACCAGATATTAATTTATTTTAAGAATCATAATTTTATACTTATGGTTTGCTGTCTTTTATATTACTTCTGCTTTAATTGCCTTACATAATGTGCAAAACTCTAATTCTTAATAATTATAATAAAATGTAGATAACACTTTCCTCATTTTAGTACACTTTCAGAGATTCACAATCTATGTAACACCTTTCTCCTTGCCTCTGACTTTCCCCTTCCAACTATAGGTATTCAGCGTGAGTTGCTACCAGATTTCTTTGTTTCAAAGAACTGTCATCATTTGTTTAGAGAACCTGCTATGCCTTCCCTCAGATCTCATAGCTCAGAATAAATAACCTAATCTGAAAAAATTTCCAAACAAAAATATCACTTCCAGTTTTGTTACATCTTTTACCATGGACACATTCTATAAAACATATGATAACAGATAAAGAATTTAACTGAATACTAATCTACAGGGTCATGCATAAACAAGGACATACTGACCATTGAGTGAGCATGTCTTTTTAAGAACTTAAGAAAATTTGCTACTTTAGCAAATAAAGGGCTTGTCAAAATATGACTAGAGTCCCTAGGTTGGTCAATGAAGTTGTTCAAATTGTGCCAATTTTCACCTTTCATCTTGTTCATGTTCAGTTTGATATTTATGTCCTGTTGGTCACATTTTCACTGACAAGATATTTGTAAAATTTCCTTCTCAAAATAAAATAAGCAACTACCAATTAAAAAATAAAAGTCAATAATTAACTGGATATATATATATGTATATATATATATATATACTATAATTCCATTAGTAACTTTACATACATAATTTCTGAAAGGTATCATTTCATTTCTTCCTTGGAGAAAATAATGTGTAGGGGGTATAAATATCCTGGAAAGGTTTCCAATAACTTACCATTCATATATTCTTATATGAAAAAAATCAATGATCTTTTAAGTGTGTTATAATGTTGCTTTACCAGGGCAAGCAACATTGTGATCACATACCAAGCATCACTGTTATTAGAATTCCACTTTACCTCTCTCCCATGCTCCCCTCTTTACTGGATCCTAGGAAACAAAATGAAGGATGTTTGATATTTGTTTTACCCTTTGTGTCTACTGGCATTATGAGATTAGGATATGCTTTATCTCTGGCAGAACTCAAATCAATGAAGTTCAACAAAGATTTGTAGAAGCTACATTTTGTACAGGTTTCTCTTCTGCTTATTTCTTTCCAGTGATCAAGAAAATCCATACATGCAATGTGAATGCACTCAAAATGTTATCACAGGAAATAAGTTCAGAGTACTTCAAGGATAATTCACAGACATTTTTTTTCTGACACTCATCCCATAATTCCACAATGCTAATTTTTCCTTATACATGTTTTGTATATTAAGTTATACATAGTATAAATAGTATGCCACTGCATTATATCTTAAATGAACAGAGATAAATTCAACATAAATCAGACTCCCTGCAGACTAAAGAAAATAAATATTCAGTTATTATCCAAATTTAATCACACTGTTTCTTGTACTAATGTGTACTCATGGTAGTAGCAACCATAAATACGTTAAACATCAAAATTTTATAATTCTTAAAATCTTAGCAATTGGAAAATCTCTCTTCTACTACTATTAGCATGATGTGACCAACTAACATTTACATCCTTGGACATGGTAATGTAGGATATTATAGAATTTAGGGACTAGTACATTACTCAGAAATACTGAGAAACAGTATTGAGGTGAGCATATTTAAATGAGATTTTATTTCTATGCTCCTGAAACACTGTGAACATGGGGTTATAGATTCATAGGCTAGATCCTCAAGGCAGAAGGCAATGCTGCAGTATACAAGTGGAATTTCTTTTTCCAGTGTGAAATCAGTTCTGTTCTTAAGAACTTTGAACTGATTAGATCAGATCCACCAAGTTTAATCTTCATTACATAAAGTCAATAAAGTCAATTGATAACAAATGCTAGTTTTAGAAATCACCCGCAGAGAAATGCCGAGATTGGTGTTTTAGTGAATAACTTGGTACTAAAGCCTACCCTAGTTGCCACATAAAACTGACCATTAGAATTCACTCTTTGTCAGTTTGGCACCGGTGCACACCTCCTTAATCCTCAACTAAGCTCCATAAAAATCTAGTAGCAAAGTCACACTCCCACTGAATATGATACAATTGCCCCACAGGTAAGTGAAACAAGCTAAACATTTTTTTTTCCAGAAAGGTATTCAAAACCGATGGATGATAATCCCTGTGATTAAAATCCTGTAACTTAAATATCAGGGTATAAAGTAAACTAATATTAATATATATTTTGTTATACTATAAAAGGATAATAAATAATACATAAAAATAGATTTACACAAATGTGTTCATAAAAAATGAGGAAGAAATACTCATGATAATTACAGTCCTCACTTCTATAACTGATAACATGGTCATAGTTGGAATTCATAACTACCTGTCCCATAATCCCTTTACCCCAGGTAAGCATATTAGCTTATGTGGTATTTGCCTGGTGGGTTGAGCCAGACCTTCATTCCTAAGAGAAAGTGTCTTATCCACTGGCAATCCTGCCTGCATAGCATTGTGATTTTTCTAGTCACAGAACATGGTAGTACTAAAGGATATCTTAAGTGATCTCCTGTGTTCCAGATCTATCTACCTCTATTACGCAGTAGTTTATTTTCCAATTGTAGATAGGATCAATCACTGTTCATTAAAGTAATTTGCCTCTTTGTCTTTACTTCCAGAAGCGTGAGGAGCATAAAATGTGAGGATGGCAGTCATAGCTCTCTGTTCAGTTGTGTCTTTTGGTATTTCTTCCTTAAAACTGAGACCTCTAGACTTTACTATGAGAAGAATATAATCATATTTTAGATACTGATATCTTGGTACATCCTCACAAGGGTCACTTTTCGTGCCCTGCAAAGTTGAGACATGGTTCACATCCTTTCCTGTAATGATTTCTGAACTTTAGATTTTACATTTATATCAATTATTTCTATTGAATTAATTTTATGTATGGGGGAAAACAAGGAAAGAGGTTAATAATTTTTCATTTAGTTGTTCAAATTTTCTAATAGCATTTATTAAAAAGTTTATCCTTTTGATCTTGATTTAACTTAATAAATATGATGAATACCATTTTTATATGTGATTCTATTTTTGACTCTTTATTCTGCCCTATTGATGTATTTATTCATCTTACGACAATAACATCTAGTCTTGATTATTATGGTGTTGTATTAAGTCTTAAAATTAGATAGTACACATCCTTCCAGTTAGCTATTTGTCTTCAACTTTATTTTGGCTGCTGTGTCCCTTGAATTTCCATATATATTTTCAAATTATCTGGTTAAAGTTTAGAAAATAAAAAGTTTTATTTGTGAATAGAAGACTTATTTATTGCCAAATATTTTATTTTTTATTCTATTCTGTGATAGATTTAAATTTCTTTTTCATGGTCTTTTCTGCTAGTATATAGAATATAATTGATTTGGTATGTTGACTATATCCTGAAAAATTACTAACCATATGTATGAATCCTAGTTCTCTGTTGGCACATGCACTACAATTTTCTACACAATTTAAAAATTATCTGCACAATGTGAATAAATGTAACTTTCCTTCCTCATATTTACATCTTTTTCTTTTACTTGTTAATTGTGACTTTCTGTAAAATGTTGAGTAATAGTTCGTGGATAACCTTGCTTTGTTCCTGATCTTAGGTGTATATTTATCATTTAGTATGATAAACTAAGGGTTTATATTGATGGGTATTATTGACTAAGGAAATTTTCTTATATAATTGGTTTTATGCATTATTTTAGCAAGAAATCATGTAAAATTTGTTTAAATAAGTTTTACTTTTGAAATTTATATTTGCAAAAATTTCCAAAGATTAGTAGAGTTTTCCTATATGTCTAACTCCTATTATTCATATTTTACACCTGTATGGTACATTTGTTACAATGAATGAATCAATATGGATGTCTCATTGCTAATTAAAGTTGTTTTCTTCTGCTTTTTCATCAGCACGACTGAAAGACCTTACAAACACAGTTTGGGAGGAGGGAAAGTTTATTTGAAGTTCACAGTTTCAGAGGTCTCAGTCTATAGATGGCTGACTCCATTGCTCTGGACCCAAAGTGAGGCATAATATCAAGGTGGAAAGGTGTAGTGGAGGAAAAGTATCTTAAAACACTGCAACCAGAAAACAAAGAGAGAGCTCTTCTCACCAGGGTCAAAATATATACCCCAAAGGTATGTCCCTAATGAGCTATCTCCTCCCAGCCACATCCTACCTACCTACAGTTACCAGCCTGTTAATCCATGTGCATGGATTAAACCATTAATTAGTTTCCAGCTCTCAGAATTAAAGCATTTTGTTTCTGAATGTTTTAGCATTGTTTTGGGATACTACACATCCAAATCATAATGAAAGTCTATAGTTTATTCACATTTCCTTGGTTTTTGTCTACATACTTTTTATTTTATAGGAGCTTATGGAGATTACCATTACACATTTAATTGCCAGGTCTCCTTAGGTTCTTCTTGGTTATGAGAGTTTTTCAGACTTTTTTGGTTTTTGATGGCATTCACAATTATTATTATTATTATTAACCAGGAATTGAACCCAAAGGCCTTTAACCACTGATTCACATTCCCAGTCCTTTTTTATATTTTATGTTGAGAAAGGTTCTTGCTAAGTTGCTCAGGATCTCTACAAGTTGCTGAGACTGACTTTGAACTTGCAATCTTCCTCCCTCAGCCTCCTGAGCCACTGAGGAAAAGTATCGCAAAACGCTTAAAATTAGATAGTACACATCCTTCCACTTAGCTAGTTGTCTTCAACTTTGAGCCACTGAGATTGTATGCATGTGTTATTGCACTCAGTGACATTCACAATTTTTCATCCTATGGCTTAGGTACTTTGAAGGATATTTTTCACTGGGACTTGCCTGATGTTTTTCTTATTATTAGGTCATAGCGGTCAAGTTTTAGTGATGAAGACCATCACAGAGCTCACATTTGGAGCTCACAGAGGTAAAGTACTGTTGTTTGGATGTCATGTCACTGGAATACCCACTACTTGATCAAGAATTTGCTCTGCCTCATTCTACTTCCTTTTCTTCTGGAATTCCAACCTCACGGATTAGATTGTGATGGAGACATTAGACCTGATCATAAAATGAAATTATTAAAACATTATGATAAAGAACCAATGCTAGGGGGAAAGGGTTAGTTTTCCTATACTTTGTAGCTTTCTGAACTTTGTAGAAATGCAGCTACATTATTTAGTTGCTAGGCCAATTAACTGCTGTTTAAACTGTAACCTTATAGGCTTAGTTCTTAGAACTATAGCTCTTAAGGAGATAAACTCAAGTCATCCTGAGTTATTGGTACTTCAGGATAACACTCAATGGTGTTTACCGTCTTCATAAAGTTAGAGAATGTTTACTAATGTCTAGACAATCAATCTCTGACAAGTCCCATTCTTGTTCAAATTGAAGAGTAAACTACTTATGGTAAATTTTCTGTGCAGGATCTTTGGTCATGTAGGCCAAGAATTCAAACCCACCAATCTTGTAATGTTTAATAAATAATGTTAGATTTCCTATACAAGTCCCATGTAACTTCATCTTAGGGCTAGAACTTCAGGATCTGCTGGGATAAATAAACCTGAGTTCGCCAACTCTTCAAGGGAGGTTTGGTCTCTTGCTGAGTATCAGTTTCATAACAAAATCATTTGATATAAACTCACAAGTTAATGTTTCTCTGTTTATCTTTTCATCCTATTAATCATTTAATTCATATTTTAGTGTAAGTTTTAAAAAATATATTTAGTACAGCTTGCATATAGACTTAAATATTGATTTTAAAATTTATGTCATCTGAATGTCCACTTCTATTAACTATTTATTGTCTTGGTTCTTATTTACTTTTCTCTTGTTCTTATGATTCATAATTTTTATAATATGGAAAATATTGGATATAAAAGAACAATAATAATAAAAACAGTATTTGCTTTGCTTTTCCCATGGGGTGAAAAAAATTATTATGAAGAAAGATTATAGGGTTATCCTTTCATAGTCATCCATTAGTGGAACTCAACTGTGCCTAAACCTATGTTTTAATTATATAGACTCCTTTGAATTTGAATGAATTTAAATTTAAGCTCTATTTTGTATTAAAGAAGAAAATTTTTCTGTGACGCTTGGTGAAAATCACAACTTTCCATTAAGAATTTTATTGGCAAATTTTATAATAAATTTACATAGAAGTTGATATTGGGTAGGTTTGCAATTTTTTTTTTTTTTTTTAGTTCTGTTTTGCATGTCCTTTCCACTCCTGCAGTGGTGTCTAATTGCATGGAATTTTGAGAGTTCTTGTTTTGTATTCCTGCCTCTTAAGGAGCTTTATACATTTCCCAAAGTTATTAGTGAGATGAAGTTTTGCAGATTTTTTTTCCTTATAGGTCTTTCAGGTCTTGATTCATCATGCCAGCCCATGATGTCTTTAACAGCCTATCTGAGCTCTCATAATCACTGAAGTATTTATCCCTGATAATCCTGCTTCTCTGCCTACTTATATTCAGACTAGACCATATCCCCAGACACAAAATCAACTGCCATTCTTTTCTCTTCTCTACAGGGCTTTCTTCTCTCTAGTCTTTGGATCAATTAAAGTTTCTTCTCATTCAATATCCTTAAATAACTTTTATTTTGCATTGTTATCATGGATGTTGTGGTGTTTTATGTTCTGTTTTCTGGCTAGAAGTAATATATGCTTACATTTAATTTTAGTTGTTAATATTTAGAATTTAACATAAGGAAAATATTGTGGGCTAGGCACATAAAATGTATATTGCGAAATTATGAAAGCTATTTAATCTTGATGAAACTCAAGCTCTTCTTCTACAAGGAAGTATATTTTATATTAGTAGTCTATAAAAATACATCAATTTATACATATAATTTTTTTCCTGGTGATAAATTAAGATGTATAGAGAAGTATTTAAAAACTCTTACTTTGATATCTCTTATGCTTAATTTAAAGGATATTAAGGCTCCAGAATTTTTTTTAAGATAAAGAAAAAACAATACCAGCTGAAAATTTTTACTAACTTTTAGACTCATGAAATACATGCATGCAAAGACTGAGTTTTTTAAACTTTTCGATATAATACAGATGCATCATGTCAGAAACTTTAGGTTAAAATGTAGAAGCATATTTATGAATTTAGTGGCTAGATAGTCATTGTCCATGGTGTTGTGGGGCAGGTCGATCAGAAAACACACCCAGCCCCATTTTTGTTCAAATTGAAGAGTCTTTATTTAGCTAGCCTGCCAGTGACTGCCACCCCACCCCCACCCCCTGCAGCCTCACAAGACCTATAACTGTCTTTGCAAGGAGTAGCCCCAAGCCTGTGCATTTTAGGATATTTAAAGGCAAAAACTCCATCTGGGTTGACGTAGCTGCAAGCAAGCAGGTACAGAAGCTGGATTGGGCAGTTAGTGAGACAATGCAATGGGTACATCAGTATTTCCCACAGGACTTTCCAGGTTGGCATAGCAGCAAGCAAGCAGAAAGGAAGTGGGTCAAAATGAACTAGTTGACTACAAGTTAGAGAATGTTTACTAATGTCTAGACAATCAATCTCTGACAAGGTGCATTGCCCAAGAAAAATGGAAAGTAAAGAGAACAATTTTACATTGTATAAGAATTGCTATTTTATGTTGCCAAGCCTGGTATGCTTGGTATCTATTAATGGGTACAGAGGCGGGGCTTTCCCATGGGTGAAGCATTTCTTACAGGATATGGAGTCTCAGGGTAAAATGGAGTCTATTTGGTCATTGTCCATATAGCCTGGCCATAACAATAGTAATTTCCTAAGTTATTGGTATATGTCCTTACAAAAATATTAATCCATTGAATGGACAGTCAATTCTTGTTAAGTTAAAACAATGCAAGAAAAACATTTTATTGGATCTAGAGGTTCAACTTGTAACTGAGGGGAAATCTAAATCAACCCTCTAGTTTCAGTGGCTTTTAGCTTACTTTCGAAATCACTAATTTTGAAGGTCATACAGCTGAGCAATTCATTATTAGTCTCTCAGTAGCTTTGCAGTAGATGCCACCTCTGATCAAACCTACATGTTTAAACTGCTCTGTGACAAAAGTTGCTTTAAACTGCAACATTAGCTATTTCTGGAAAAGTAACTAAAATGATGTGTCATGGGACTTACTAAACAGTGTATTTTTCTCTTGATTTACAAAACTCAGGACATCTGGGTGAAAGAATCTCAGTCACTGTTAGCCACACAGAAGTTGAGAAAATGAATTGAGGAGAAATAACTGTTACTTCTGCCTGACTCCTCCTATAAACATAGAGACTCAGAAAATATTGAGTTTATTTCCATCTCCAAATCTCATTTAAGCCCCCCTCAGGCAAACTCTAATTTGAAACAATTCCAAGAGTAACCATGTTGATCATGGAATGATCTAGAGCCCCATAAATTAAAGAGCAACATATTGACAGTTATATTACCTCGAAACTTTACCTTATAAAATTCAACATAAGGGCTAGGGATGTGACTTGGTGGTAGAATGCTTTCCTACCATGCATGAGGCCTTGGGTTTGATCCCCAGCACTGGAGAATAATTTAGAAAGCTTGATATAAGTGTGATGAAAGTGGATATAAAAGGCGCTAAAACTGTTACCCAAGGAAACATGAAAAACGGAGAGCAATGGTTATAAACATAGGAAATAAGCATTACCCAAAAGGATGTGCATGTTCCAATATTCAATTTTTCTGCAACTTCCTGTATTCACCTCAGTTAAGGCATTCTGGATTCTAATTTTATCACCAGGTGGCATATATTATCAGTGTGTTAGAAATTTCATCCCAAGCAGTTTAGTTTTTGCCACGTACTCACATCATTTACCTATATTTTTCAATCAGGAGCTGTTTCACATTATAGTATTGGCAAACGCAGCAAAGATTTTCTTTTCACATATGTGAACACATCATTCTTAAATACAGAATATCTATTACAAAGATACTCTTTGTGTGTATGCATATTTTGTTATGCCAAACAATCCTTTCTTAAAATTTTATTTTGTTATGGGCTGAATTCAAGTCAAGATGACGCCTGGCACTTTGCCAGGAGGAGTGGTTTGTTAAGCAATGCTAGAGAGCCATTAAGATGATGAGGATTCCTTAATGACTGACTACTGTATCTAGTTTATGTTAATTAAGTTAAGCTGTGTGTAATTAGTTAAATATATATACCTCTGTTCTCCGGCAGAGAATAGACTCCCGCTGTATCAACCTTCACAAGTTATTTTGCCCAGCCAGACTGCGGCATTATTTCATAGAAATGTGAAGTCCGTTAAAAACCTTCTTGGGAACATTACTGATATTAATTTTTTGAGAGAAAGTATAAATGCCTATTAATATGGAAAATGTTAATTAATTAATGTGTATGAATAAAGTCGGATTGACAGGTAAGCATATGTATATAGATATTTTGGAATATTGTAGAATGTTATATAATGGTCATGTTTATCTTCAAAATGTTAAATGATTTCCAAATGATAAACAATTACTGCACTACTGTAATAAATCTTATTTGTATATACACATTTACATATTGTATGTGAATATATACACACCCATATGCCAGTATAAGGAATATACTTTACACATATGTATGAATAGTTGATAGTATGAACAAATACAAACACATATGCAGAATTCATACACATTTACATACATACTTATATAGATGTAAGCTATTGCTTACTGATTGGTCTTTGATAACAATGAAAAAATTTCCATGGTTTGTAGGAAATGTAATTGTATGTTCACTAAACCTCTGCTTTATTTAAAGTATTTTTGTCCTAAGATCATGAAGGTGTAATTCTGAAGTGAGAAGTTGCTGTTAATGGAGAGAGAGAGAGAGAGAGAGAGAGAGAGAGAGAGAGAGAGAGAGAAACAGAGATGACAGAAAGAAGTGACTTCTCTAACACAATTTTAATGAGGCAGAAATCCCATAAAGTAAACACATTCAAAATCAAACATTTCCACTTTGTCCTCTATATTAGTAGCTATTTAATCTTTTATCTTGAATATGATGCTGAGTTACCCATTTATGAGCCATTTCTTTGTACTTCATTTGATAGAACTAGTTTCTAAAGAATTTGGATAAGATTTTGTCAAATTATTTCCTGCTTTTCAGACAATATTTTGTTTTAATGAATATTTTATAATGGTCACATATATCTTCAAAATGTTAAGTGATTTTCAAATGATAAACAATTACTACATTACTGTGACAAATCTTATTTGTAAAAATGTGTTATTCTTTTTATATAAGAATAACAAGTATTTTGTGAATTCATCTCTGCGTTCATGTGGGATATAGTTTCCAACTCTGGATTGAACATCAGTGTACTATTGGCCTGATAAAATGAGTTTAACAGCATTTCATCACTTCTTTTTCCTGAGATAATGGGTATTAGAGTTGATAGTATCTAAGGTGGCTTCCAGTACAACTCCACAAATTCAAAGTGCAGAAATCTTTCAGACTAGAAGCATAAATAACACAGGAGATGAGAGACTCACAGCAACTGAACTTACTTTGTTTAGTGAGATTTTTGTTTGAAAAGGAGAAAATTATTATGTGTGTAAAGTGAAGTGACTAAAATTTAGAGTACAAAGTACTAAAGGGACAGACATGGTTAAGTTACAGCTCTCTATTCACACTTTTCCATCTATGAAATTAATAATAATAAAATTATATTTGACTTTGTATTATAATTTTATGATAGCATACCCACATAATTTGTTCAATAATTTGTTCCATAATTTATGGAGAAGTAAATTCAGTTAAATAAACTGGGTAAAGTATGAACTTAACTTTATAATTATTATCTCAGTTTTATAATGTGATAATTTACAATTTTACATAAATATAATTTCATTTTCTTTCATAAATAATAATAATTTCCACTGCTAATGCTGTTTCCAAAATATACTGTATCTACTCTGCAGGAAAGGGAATTTGACTTTATGATAATTATTTCAAACTTTAGAATTGGTTCTAGTCTGTGACCTTGAGAAACAATGCAATAAGTCAATATTTAGTCTTTCTTTTTACAGTTAGCTATATATAATTTTGGGTCAGTTGTAGTATAAAATTAATATTGGAAAATATTTGCTTTCTTTATTTCTGTTTCACACTAAAAATATATTTTTTCACTGACAGTAAGATCTATTTTAAATTTCCTATCATCAAATATATATGCATGATTTTATATTTTTAATCATAAATAAATTGATAGTAAAATATTTTTCATGATGTAGTTTTTCATGTAGATTAGAAGTTACAAGCCAAATCAATGAATAATATTATCTCACATTATTTTCATAGATCAAAAGTGCAAATGAATTCTTTCCTTTTTCAAAATGTTAAAATTATACTAAGTCATTCTGAAGCAAGAATAGAGGTAACATTTTATTAAAGTAACATTTTATTAAAGAACGCATCAAGTACTACAAAATTTTTAGTTAAAATGTGATTTTTCTGATAGATGTGTTTGAAACAGCCAAAACTATATTATTTAATTTTCATAGACTAGTTAAAGCTAATTTTCAATATTAAAATTTTAATCACTATCCATATTTGATCACACGATAGTGATCAAGGGGAACCCGACAGTCTATGTGATCCTCTTGTTTCTCATGTATGTTTAACTATGACATCATTTTTTCTTCTCATTTACATTTCAGCAATATGGAAAAAAATATGAAGTGAAAAAATGAGTATCTTTGTGGTTTCCATGATATAATTATAGGTAGTCCCAAATTTATAATGATGTTGTGTTTGTAAAGTATTTTTCAATTATATAAAAAGTACAATTGTATTGGTTTGAGAACAGATTTTGTTCAATTGCTCAGAATTGTGTGAATTTATTATTAACTTTTGTTATTTTAAATAATCTCTTTTGTTCATTTTTGTGATGCAACAATCTTCTATTTTATTTTCCCTTCCTCAACTCAAATATTAGACCAATATCCTCTCTTCAATGTCTAAATCTTGGAGTGTTCAATTTAGGAAACTCTTCTGATTCCACACTTTGACATTAAAAGCTACTCATATGGGTTGGTATACCATTTTTAAATGATGATTTGCTCAAATTGATATCTTCTTATCTAGTGCTCTCATCTGAGTGCAGAATCATACATCCAGCTGCCTACTTGAAATTTTCACATTGTTTCTCAAGAAACTGTGGGCATCATCTTTGAATCAGCTCCTTTTTTTTCTCATGTGAATTATCTTTCCATATATATTTTTTTCTGATAAATTTGTTTCTCTTCCTCTCCACTGACACCATTCTTATCCAAGCCACCATTACATCTGGAACTCATTACTTCAGGTTCTAGTTTCCCATTTTTATTAATGGATCTTGCTAATGTATTATAGAACTAAAACATACTAGGATAGCTAACCTAAATATGAGATACAAAAGCACAGACTCATAAAGAGAAAGATAGAATATAAAGCAAGTAGAAAATCAGTGTTTCTATACTTTTCCAGAAGCAGTCACTCCTAGTCATAATTTTGGTCAGCATTAATTCATCTTTTGGAATGGAAGCATTAGATTATATTGTTTGTAAGACACAGAAAACAATTCTCTCTCTCTCTCACCATTCTCTCTCTCTCTCTCTCTCTCTCTCTCTCTCTCTCTCTCTCTCTCTCTCTCTCTCTCTCTCTCCCATACACACACACACACACACACACACACACACACACATACTCAAGGTAAAATGCGTAAAGATTCAGGAAGAGGTTTCATTTATATCTCCTAAAGAAACTAGAAAACCATTTGCATTCTTTCAATCTTGGCTTGTGTGTGTGAGTGTGTGTGTGTGTGTGTGTGTGTGTGTGTGTGTGTGTGTGTACTCACGCATTTGTGGATGTGCACCCATGTGCTTTATGCTATCTCTGAGGATTAGATGTATCTTCATCTTAGTCATACCAAGAGCTTAATAAAATGATTTATGAGGACATATTTTCACAACACTTTTCTTACTACTCCTTGGGGCCTCCACTGAGAAAATTTATTTATGTCTGCCCTAACACATCAAAATGTGCCATGCTACTTAATTATTTGCCTTCCAATTAAATTCTCTGTTCCCTAAAGAAATTTGTCTTAGCTAGTTTATAAGGAGAAAACTAATATGTTAAATAATAAGATATAAGTAGAGGGAAATGCCTTCAGGTCATAGAAGTTGATGTTTAATGGGTAAATAGAGTGAATTACAATAAAATATATTTTTGTACAAGAAAGTAGAGTCTTGGATAATTTAGTTCATAAGCAATAAGTATTTAATTCACTCTGAGCTTTTTTAAAAAGTTCAATGTTTTTAGACTGCATCAATTGAAATACATACTCCAAAAGAGTATTTTCCAAAGGATTACATTTATTTGTGAATAAAATGTTCTAAGAGGAAAGTACAAACTATGTAGTATCTAGAAACATAAATTTGGTGATAAAAAGATTTTAAATTATGTCATAAATAAAATGGCAGCAGTTGTTTGAAATGTTTACCTTTTAAAAAAACATTTGGGCTTTTGCTTTTTATTGTTTGCTTTTTCTTATTTTCAGGGCTTCTAGTGTCCATAACAGATTTGATATATATATATATTTCAAGTATATGTATATATGTATGTATGTGCATGTGTGTCTACACACACTCATAGATTAAGGATGAATAATTTGAAAGTTTGTCTCTTGTGCAAGAAGTAGATCATTAGGACCATACCGAAATTATTCAAGGAACAATGGTAAACACATTACAATTATATTGTTACTTTTTCTAAATGGACAAAAGTCCAAATATCCCATTACAAATTTTAAAAATGCTTGCTTTAAACATCAATGAATAAGATAATAGAGAATTGTAACCATCTTACTGAACTTACTAAAAAATAAACAAACAAACAGAGGACACATTTATTTAACACTCATTAGAACCATTGCATTTCTTCTTGGACTTTTTAGAGCATGCCTAATTATTCTTGCTGCCTTGACATGTTTTACTAGCTTGTATGCCTCATCAGTTTAAAACATTTACTTCTGTGACTGCTGAACCATTGAGTAAATTGGTTCTTGAGATCAATATTCTTGCTCCAAAAAGGAGGAAGTCATACACAGGTGTCTGGCAATGTTTATTCACTGAAAGCTGTTCATTTTCTACTGTTGATAGTTGGCAAAGTGACACTCCATTTTGGGTCTTTAATCATTTAAACAATTTCCTAAGAAAGCTACAACTTGAAAAAAGAAAAAGAAAACTCAATGTACTATCAAATAAAAATGGCCAATCAGCCAACACAGACATCCTCTCTTCACAGCAATCAGCAACAGCTGTATCCCAATTAAGACTGATTTTGCAGGTGCTCACAGAAGACTATGTCAAAATAAATCCACTTATTTAAAATGTTTCAAAGCTTTATAAAGTCTTTATAGATAAATTCAGGTGAAAACTTCATATGGTTTTACAGACAACTTATTTATGAATGTCAAGATTCTTGAGTAAAAAAGAAGATCAAAACAAGAAATCTTTTGAAAAACATTCTCTTATTATTTGCAAAGAAAGACAAGGACAGAATTTGAGTGGCATCAGATACAATTGTTGAAAAGAGAGGCTACCTTATTCAATATATTCCTCAATTGTTTGTGGAAGAGTATTAATTTGTAATTATCAGGTTCAATCTGCATTTGTGTCACACCATATATACTTAAGATAATCTCTCCAGTAATTTGAAATCAATTTTACTAAATATCATTTACATATCAAAAGTCACTTTAAATTTCACTTTACATAAATTGGGTAATATCATACATACACATGTACTCACACTCCTTCTAAGATTTTGATTATTCTAAGTCTAGAGTTAATTTGTCCAAGAATTTTACTGAGAACCCTGTAATTATGATGTAGATAATCCTCTCAGTATTTTAAGAAAACCTACTCTGAATTTATGGAAATAAAAATAGAGACATACTTTTAAGTTTCCCTTCATCATATATATATATATATATATATATATATATATATATATATATACACACACACACACACAAATATATATGCCCATATATTTATTTATTTATGGAATATATTTGAGGATTTTCAAATATTTTTATATATTGCTTATGTTTTCAAGTAGTTTTTGAAAATGAATAGCTTTTCCTCTCTGAATACACTCACCCACGTATTTAATGATATACCTATTTTATATTTGTTCTTTTTAGTTATACATAACAGTAGAGTATATTTTGACATATTATACATACATGAAGTATAACTCATTCTAATTAAGATCCAGTTATTGTGGTGTTACATGATGTGGAGTTATACTGGTCATGTATTCATATATGAACATAGGAAATTTATGTCTGATTCATTCTACTATCTTAATTTTGTAATAAAAAGTTTATACCATGAATGTTTACTTATCTATGTCACTAGGGACCTGTAATTATTAATTATTAATGTTTCCATTATGCGTTGAAGGTTAGATATTCTGTGTAAAAACCAAGTGTCTTTGAAGTTATTATTAAATGTCAGAGTTGCATATTAAATTATTCCCTTAGGATTTCATACATTTTATTTTTGACTTTTTAAGAGAAGAAAAGGCTTTTAGTCATGATAACTATTTTTTAAAGTCTATTAATAAAATTTAAAATTATCAAATGAGCAAGAAATTGGTAGACAGCTGATTTCTCAGTGGAAATGACAGAAGATAGAAGACAATAGAATAATTCATTAAAGTTCTGAAAGAAAGTAAATGCCAGGTTACCAGTCATTAACCTAGAGAAAAGTTAATCAAGAATGAGGGTGTAAGATGAGCAAGCTGCAGTTTTTACAGACAAAAATGTTAATTGTTATATATTTTTTAATATTGTAATTGAAAAATAACATGGTTTTATTTTAAGTAAAAAGATGCAAATTTATGTAAGCCTGACTTACAAACATACAAACCTAGATTAAGGAAAAGACTGTTTAGTGCCTAAGAAACTTCTCTCTTGCTCACCCTAATCATTACCTTCCTTGAACATAACTGTTTTTATAATTTTGAGTATTTTTATCTTGGATTATGTTTTGTTGTTCTTGGAACTTACATAAATGAAAATAATGAATTATTCATTCCTTTATGTGTATATCCTTTTATTAAGTAATATTTTTTCTGTGAAATTCATCCATGTTTTGCATATAGTGTATGATTCACTATATTTTTATCATTTCATACTTATTTTTGTTATATCTTACAATTTATTTATCATATAATCTTACTATATTGGCATTTTGGGTTGTTTCCAGATGGGGAATATGAATAACATGCTATGTTGCTTCCTTTGCACAATATACACAGGAGTGGATTTCTTGGATTAATAGTTTATATACTTTGATATAATGTTTTGTTATTAGTTCAACATATTTTATAATTTTTATTAGAATTTTTGTCTCTTTTAAAATGATTCTTAAGTTATTTAAAATTCAATAGTATATTGCTTCACTTCTAAATATTGAGGGATTTCTAACTACCTTTCTGTTACTGATTTTTATTGTTATTTTTATTGTGAATCTACACTGGTAATGAGTTCTTGGAACTTTATGGAGACTTGCTGTGTCAATCATCCCATGACAGTGTCACATACATACTTAAATGTATATTTTTATAGTTTATTGTGTAATGTGTGCATATACATTTATGTGAATGATTCAAATGTACTATAATTTGCTGATTTTTAAAATGTGTGCCCTTCAGGTACTATAAGAGTTTTATTAAAAATCTTTTACTATGATATAGATTTATCTATTTTTATTTCTATGTCAAATTTTATGTCATATATCTCAATTTATATATTATGAGACTGTGTTATATCTTGCTGTTGGATTGGCATTTATCTACTTTAATACTATTATTATAGTCTAATTCATCTGATTCTAAGACTACATTAGTTTTCTTTTAGTCTTTGCATGATATTATTTTTACATCATTTACTAGTTAATATTTAATGTTTTATTGTTAAGATGATAGAATATTTAGTTCACTTCACATTTATGTAACATAGTTTATCTCTCTTTAAATTGAGGCTATTTTATTTGTTTTCCATTTGTATCATCCACCCTTTTCCCCTTATTTTTCTACTATATTATCTTTGTAATTAAATGATATTTGGTATTATTTTTTCTCTTTTTAAACACGTTTTCAATATATGTGTTTATTTCCTGCTACAGTAAATATAATATTCATCCTTATAAATTGTGTATTATTTAAAGGTTGATACTTGAATTACAAACATCTATTTGGAAATTTTATGTTCATCAAATATATAAAATATTTATAGATATATTTACCATCCTGTTCCTTTTATTGAAGGTGTAATGAAATTAAGTTTTTATATTTAAAACCTTGCATGAAAATTTTCATAGTATACATATTCCATTTTATTAAAATATATCGATTGCTAAAATAATGGGTTTTAATGTGACATTCCACACATGCATATGCCAGGTATTGATTATGTATAGGCTGTCTTGTACCTTCTCACACTCTTTCCTCACTACATTAGATGCCCATAGCTGTCGTGCATCATCATATCGAGATTTTTCTATCATTTTTTTTGTTCAAGTTGAAGTATCCCCAAGATTCAGGAGGCACTAGGTCATGAAGCTTAGTGCAATTCCTGTCAGCTGAGCTAGAAATATATCTCAGTGGCAAATCTCATATCCAGTGTACACTAAGTCCTTGGGCACACTCCTCAGCTCTGGTTGTTGTTGTTGTTGTTGTTATTATTATTATTCTATAATTTGAAGAAGCAGGAAGCAGGTAAATGCTATGTTGCCTGTAGTCCACCAATTTGAATTCTGTCCTATATTTTAAATCTCAAATTAATTGTTTTAGACAGTAAATATAATTTAAAATTTTTCTATGTACATACTCCTTTTTGTGATCTACATTTAACCCAAAATTATTATGCTTCTATCTGGTATGATATTTATTCAATCTAGAAAGAAAATCTCTTTTGTATTTTTTATGTAGTTTTCTCCACATTGAAATTTTTCAGTATTTATCTTTTTATCATCTTTTCTTTCTCTTTTATCTTTGAAAGATATTTTCTATGCATACATAATTGTATATGGTACTTATTTTTCTTTCATGTCTTAGGTATTTTCATCCATGTTTTTCTGGCTTCATTAGGCTTACAAGTTCAGCTCTGAATCTTATTTTCCTCTATGGAAAGGTAGGTATCTTCTCTTTTGGTTGCCATTTGCCATTTGGTTGCCACATATACATATACATACATATATATATTCATTTATATATGTAATTTTTATATTATATGTTGCACATATGTATAAAATATGCATATGTATAAAATTATTTTTTTCTCTATGTCCCATACAATTCTCATACTGTTTTTCATCCTCCCTTTTTGTAAACCTCCCTTGTTTCAATCTGGATATTTTATATAAACCTATATTAAAGTTCAGTGATTTGAAATTCTGTTCCATATAATTTGAATGGTTAATTACAGCTGTTAAGAATGCTTTAAAGCAAGCTGTTGGAGGGATAGTTCAGTTGCTCTACTGTGGTGAGCCGTTTCAGCGGACCGTGGTCGCCATTACAAGATGGCGCCGGTTTCCGCTGTGGTCTGAGACAAACAACTCCTTATTAGGGAGAGTTGGCATGTCATTTTTTAACACCCTATGAGAAAGGTCCACGTGGCGGCTTTGCATTGGGGCTTGGTGTGCTTTATTAAGTGTGGGAGGCGCGAGCGGAGAGAGAATGCTTGAAGACATGTCTGAGTAAAGGCCTGAATAAACTGCTGAGAGAAGATTCCTGAGTCGTGTCTTCCTTGCTGGCGAGGGGTCACGACACTCTACAACTGATTAGCAGATATAGGGCCCTGAATCAATAACTACCACTGGGAGGGAAAACTTTTAATATAAGAATATACTTTGATTCTCTATAGACTTCAGGTTTATTATGAACTTCTCTATTATATGTTTTATTTAAATTTATGATCATATAATTCTTTAAGTATTATTTATTGTCATTCATTGTGTTATTTGATTATATAAAACCTTTAGCACATATAAAGACATTTCTTTTGTCTAATTTATATCAGGATTTTAGTCACTGAGATTTGATTTTAGTATGCCATGTAATTTTATCATATGCCAAATATATGTTTTAAGACAGTTGGTGTCTCTGAGAAGATGCTATCTCAGAGAATTTTTTTTCCATTAGGTAAATGCAATATAAGCAGATAGATTATCTTGATTCATTTAAAAGTGTTGTAGTTTGAATTTACTCTTATATGAAAGCATCTAAGAGTCTTCAGGGTCAGGAGTGCTTGTTATGATTCCTTTACCTTTGTAGTTCTGATTTTAATCTATATTCTGTGATACAAGATTTATCTTTGGTATTTTTGGCCTTTCAACAACCAGTCTCTGTTTAGTTTCTAGCAGTCTTCCCTCACTCATATTAAGCTTACAAGTGAGCAAATATTTTGAGAGGTAAATCACAGCAGCATGGTTCACTTTGTTTCTTCTGTATTTCAGAAGATGTCTTTCTTTCGATTTTCAGTTAGTCTTGGGCAAATTTACTTCAACTGCTTTGTTCCTCAGCTTTCTCCTTCCCTTCCAGAACTACGATTTTGTGGGTTTCTTTTTTCTACTTTTAAAGGTAAGAAAGAATGAGTTTCTGTAAGAAACAAACAGATCATTTTCAGTGGTTTACAATCCACTAACTTTTTTTAAATTTTTAAATTTGTTTTAATTAGTTATACATGACAGTAGAATGCATTTATGCACTTTAACATATCATACATAGATGGGATATAATATCTCATTTTTCTTAGTGTACATGTTTCAAAATCATATTGGTCAGGTGGTCACATATATACATAAAGTAATAATGTCCTAGAAACATTTTAAAAGATGTCTTCCTGGTTAATGAAAAGTTTTTTCAATGATCATTTGGTGTCACACTTTTCAGTTTTATGTCCCTGGCTCATAGAGCATCAGAATCCTTTACTTTTATAAAAGTTTTCTTTCACAGAAATTGGCCTTGATTTGACACACATTACTTTCACTTATGTCATATAGAACTATAGCTAACTTTAGACACAAGATTTAAAATTGCTGCTTCTGAATTATAAACTGTCTCACAGAGACTCTTCCACATTAGGAAGGGGAAACGGATTCTTTTTTATTTTCCATTAAAAATTATTTAATTAGTGGGCACAGTGACACACGCCTGTAATCCCAGTGGCTTGGAGGATGAGACAGGAGGATTGCAAGTTAAAAATCAGCCTCAGAAAGTTATCAAGGTGTTAAGCAACAAAGTGAGACCCTGTATCTAAATAAAATACAAAATAGGGCTGGGGATGTGGCTCAGTGGTTGAGTGCCCCTGAGTTTAATTCCCGGTACCACCTCCCCTGCCAAAATTATTTAATTATCTGCCTCTGTAGCACTAAAAAAAATCAATCTGACTTGAACTAAGCAGTGACAAAACAATGAATCTGTTAATATAGTTATAGATCATTTAAGCATAAAAATATATGAAAAGATAAAAATCCTATATTGGACAAATGGAGTTTATGCGGTAGGAGTGGTGTTGGGCAATCTTACTATGTAAATGAGTAAAAATGACAAATACTGTAAACATATTATGTAATACTATATTAATAAAACTTAATAGACACACAGAGGATTTATAAATGTTTAGAATTTTCCTTACTATTCTGTCTTCCCACATTTAAACGTTAAATGATAATTTAATGCAAAAGCATGATTTTATTTCATTCAAAAAATTGACTAAAAGTTGTACAAAATTTAAAATTAAACTGTTTTTGACACATGTTCAAGACTTCATTTAAATGTCATTTCCTCTCTGGTAATTCCATTCTGAAACTTACAAAGCAACTTATCTGAACATATCTGACACCCTATGTTTTTGTCATTTCCTTTCATAAAAGGTATATAATTTAACAGCTGTGTCTCTGTTTGGTCATTCTTTTAGATATTGAATTAAAATACTGAAAGCTTTATTTAAAAAAATCACAACTTAATTAGCATGGCAATGTTACAGAACAAGGGCCTGCTGTGGATCCAAGGTGGCTGCAGAGGTCCTCTCACTGGTTCTTGTGATCTCACCAGAAAGATTTCAGACATGTTGTTTAGAGCAGAAGGCATGAATTCATTAGAAAGAATAGAAAAAGGGTAAAAGAGGAAACTCTCAAAGAATGTAGTGCGTCCTCTCAAAGAGGAAAGGGATGGTGCATTCTTCCTTTCTTCATTTTATTTGGGGTCCCAGAGAAGTTTCCAGAATCCCTCTTGTCCTCCAGTTTTATTTGGGGTCCAAGAGAAATTTCCAGAGAATTCCACCCAGGCCTAATCTTGACTTTTGACTCTCAACAGGATTACATCAAACTTTCAAGTCCCTGCTGAACATAGTAAACAGGGCAACTCTAGGATGCTTTGGCCCACACTGACTGGTTGTAATTGAAACCTATTTTTACAGATTTTATTGTTAGGGGGAATTATACTTACCACCTGATTTCTGAAACCTGTATGCTTAAGATCACAAAAGTCCTCCAACCTCCAGGGTAACTTGCTTCTGCTTATGGGCATTCCACATCTGTACTTCTGCATATAACAGGTGGTTTGCTAAGGAACGTAGCACATTGTATTGATTTATGCCAGGCAGGACTGCAGGTAAATTACTTTTGAAAGAATGTTTGTAGAGGTCAGCACAGTGGGTTTAGTTTACAGAAGTATCTCCTTAGCCTCACGTTCCTACCACCAGTATTTGTCTGTTATCAGTGATATGTCCCTGCACACTTTATTTTATTATTGAGAAGGCATTGTATACCAGTACAAGTCATTTTGCCCTTTAACAAATAAAAAGGGTATGGCATTATTTTTGTGATTTATAAACTGCATTTGACATTACTATATTATTCTTAAAAAAAACTTGCTTTATAGACAGAATATTTATACTTACCCAGTGATTTTGAAATTATAATTGAGAAATCTATTTTGAAAAATATTCTGTGTCTTTAGCAGATTTCCTCTCAATATTTAAGTATTTTGATGATTCTCAGTGAAAAATATTTGTTGTAATGACCTCAGAATGGATGGCAACTACAAGTAATAAAATAAGCTATGGTGATCAAAGAAAAAAAAAGTTCAAAGGACGATCGAAAGTAACACATTACTTTAACAATATTTATGGAAGAATAAATATTCCTTACCTCCCTGTAGTGTCTTTGTGAAATTATACTACAGAGCAATAGTAACAAAAACAGCATTGTACTGGTACCAAAACAGGCAGGTGGACCAATGATACAGAATAGAGGACACAGAGACTAATCCACAAAGTTACAACTATCTTATATTTGATAAAGGGGTTAAAAGCATGCAATGGAGGAAGGATAGCATCTTCAACAAATGGTGCTGGGAAAACTGGAAATCCATATGCAACAAAATGAAACTGAATCCCCTTCTCTCGCCATGCACAAAAGTTAACTCAAAATGGATCAAAGAGATTGATATCAAATCAGAGACTCTGCATCTGATAGAAGAAAAAATTGGCTCCTATCTACATTTTGTGGGGTTGGGCTCCAAATTTCTTAATAGGACACCCATAGTACAAGAGTTAATAACAAGAATCAACAAATGTGACTTACTTAAACTAAAAAGTTTTTTCTCAGCAAGAGAAACAATAAGAGAGGTAAATAGGGAGCCTATATCATGGGAACAAATTTTTACTCCTCACACTTCAGATAGAGCCCTAATATCCAGAGTATACAAAGAACTCAATAACTGTAAATAGCATGTTTTTATGAAGAAAAATTGGTTTGGGAGCAACTATAGACTTCAGGGTAAAAGAATCAGAGTGGAATCACAGATGTAGATGTCACAGATGAAATCAAATCCTATATTTGATTCAAAGTAAACCATCATTCTAAATATATATTTTCATATTCATAGACACTGACATTTACATAATTCTAAAGATTTATTTTTCTTTTATTTTGGCATCAGTGACCGGATTATACCTATACTGATTTGTGATCTTCCAAAATTATTTTTTGATTCATCTCCTTTTGTTTAGGACATGTTGGTTTTTGGAAATAAATAGAAGAAAAATGCATGAAATCATTAAAAATAGCATTGTGATTTTGATCAATGTTATTACAAAGAAAAAATAATTTTTCACTTTTAAACATTTTGATTTATCTGAGAATTAATTTTAAAATTCTGTTTATTATCAATGGCTTCTCTGGATTTTGTTATTTTCCACCCAACACCATTTGTTAAAGAGACTACCTTTTCTCCAGGATTTGTTTTTGCCAATTTTGTCTAGTATGATATATATATATCATACTAGACAAATATATATATATATATTTTATTTACTCTTTTTAGTTATACATGGCATCAGATTATATTTTGACATATTTATACAAACATGAAATCCATCCCATTCTAATGAAGATCCCAGTCTTGTGGTTGTACATGATGTGAAGATTTACTGATGTGTATTCATACATGAACATAGGAAGGTCTTGTAACATTCATTCCACTGTCTTTCCTATTCCTATCCCTTCCCTTCCCTTTCTTCATTCCCCTTTGTCTAATCCACTGAACTTCTATTCTTCTCTTTTGGGTTCTTTACACACATTCGTAAAGTTTCTCCAATGAATATCATGATTGTGATAACAGTATTATTGATGACATGAAGAGGGTTATAATAAAAATAACAAAATGAAGCTTTTGTTTGTTTGTTTAACAAGTGCCCTAGCACAAAGTGACAACCCCAACAAGATGAAGATTTTATAATTTGTCAGGCATTCAAATATTTTAGCTCTGTGCATGCTTAGACCGCAACATGTACTCATGTTGTTAAGAAGACCTGTAAATTTTTCTGATCTTAAAATCTTTCCTTTAATGCTCAACATAATTACCTTGATGAAAACAATGAATATAAAGTGATTTTACATTTATTTAACTTTAACTTTACTTAAATGTATAGGCATATATATTATTGAATATATAATATTTAATGTTTTAATAATATTAACTTAAATTTGAATTTTCACATTAAATAGAAATAAAATTATATTTGCTTTCTCTAATAAACACTATTTATAGCAATATCATTATTGTTTGATCATTTTTTTCTATTAAGAACAATCTCTTTAAAATTCACCAACAATATGACCTTTAAAAAGAAGAATTTCTGCTTCTGGGACTAAGTGTTGCCAACTTAGAGATTTAAACAACTATATGATAGAAATTTTTTCCAGAATAAAGTTTTTTACTCATGACTTTGGTTTCCTGCCTAATAATAGATATTTTAAATTATAGCTATTTTTTCTTTATTTAATTTTATTTGTTCCTTTTTGTTATACATGACAGTAATGTACAGATTGATATATTTATACACACATGCGATACATCTTATTCTAGGATCCCATTGTTGTGGTTGTAAATGATGTAGAGATTCACTGTGGTATATCCATGTGTAAATCTAACTCCTATCTGTCACCCTACACAAAACTCAACTCAAGTGAATTAAAAACCTATATATTAGAGCAGAAACTTTATATCTACTAGAAGAAAATATAGGCTTAACACTTCATTATATCAGCTTAGAAACTTCTTCAACAAGATTCCTAAAGCGTAAGAAGTAAAATCAAGAATCAACAAATGGAATGGTATCAAACTCAAAAGCTTCTTCACAGCAAAGGAAAAAATCAAAAGAGTGCAAAGGGAGGGTTTCAGATAACTGTGTTTTCAAAGTGCGTGAAGAATTCTAAGATTCATTCCTATATTTCTAAATTGCTTTTCCCCCCAAATTGCATTAACAGCCTATTCTACCACAAAGTAAATTGAGCATTTATTTTCTTAAATTTTAATTAAATTGATTAAGTGTTACATTTATTTTATCTTCTTTGATGACCAAAGTAAAAATTAAAACTATTATTTTATCCTTATTTGATATATAAACATGTTATGAATATTCCCATGAGTTTTGTGTCCCATTTTATTTTTGTGGAAATTATCTGTATAAGATATATTCATTTTGAATGAATCCTACCCCACAATATTATCCAACTATGGATTTAGTCATACAACCAATATTGATTAGTATTCATTGAATGTATAAGGCACTCTTCTAGGAACTAGCTCTAAATAGTCTGGGGGGGGGAAATCAGATGAAAATTTATGCCAAAAAAATGAAGTTATAAATGATAAGAAACTGAGTAAGCAGGGTTTTAGGTAAGTTAATTGGTAACAAGTGTCATGAAATATACAAGTGCATTAAGGAAATCTTTTGGTGATTTAAGGATGAGGTAGTGAATCAGTCACATGGATATCTAGGTAAAGAAACTTCTAGACCCAGTAACGGGCATGTGCAAAGAGTTTTCAGAACAATTTCAGTGTAACATATAGTGAGCAAAGATTCCAATACATTGGAATGACCAAAATGAAGTGTACAGTGTTAGGCATGTTTCTAAGAAGTAATTCACAGCTAGTGATTGTAGTCATCACTAACAGGTGACATAGATTCCCAACCAAATTTTGCTTCAGATCTTGAACTAATGACTCCTCAACAGCACCAAGTCTGCATTCGTTAGCCACATAGTGTAGTTCTATTGGAAGAACGGGTATATTTCTAAGTAGGTCTGAAAATATCTTGAGACAGGAGAAAGGGAAACTGATTTGGCTTTTATCATGATAAAGGGCTGGGGCTAAGGCAAGGGTTCCTGTACATGAAGGGGGGCTTGCATGGATTAACTTTCTATTCTGTCCCAGAGAGAGAGCATTGATTTTCTCATTGGCTTGCCCACATGTGGAATAAGTGAGTAAGAAGGAGGAGCAAGATTAAAATTTATCAGCAATCAAATAGCAAATAGAAAATCAAACTATTCATTATACCAGGCCATATTGGTTTTCACTCATATTAGGAAGGGAAGCCACTGGAGGTCTTGAGCAAGTAGAACCTGGAGGTCTATTAGAAATGTGAAGGCTGTGTTGAGAAACGAGAGGAAATGAAGGAAATAGTAAAGGAAAATGCACGGAAGGCAGATGCAAGCTCTCACTTTAATTTAGTGATTGATAATAGTGGCTCACAACAAAAATTAGTGACAGAGATGGTGGGAACAGATTAGATTAAGAATGTGTTTTGAAAATACAAATAGCAGGATTTGCTTATGAAATGGATATGCTGTTAGAAAAATTTGAAGATTGATGTCAACTGAAGAGAGGAAATTGTGAGAAAAACAGGTTTGATTGAAAAAGCTCCATTTCCTGCCTGAGTTAAACGAGACACAGAGTATATAAATCTAGAGTTAGGACTAAAGTTAGGACAAACAAATGAAAGGTATACATGCAGAGTTAATATTTAAAGACACAGACATCCATGAGACCCAAGTAAATGACTACAGAACAGTGGAAAATGCAGCAGAAGGACTCATGCTTTAGATACTCCAAAGTTCAATTATCAGAAGATGAATACTGAAGAATCGACAAAGTAATAGACTGAAAAGGAATAGCTAGTGCTGGGAATAAGGGAGGGATATTTCATGCCTCAGATATCAAGTCAAGTATAAATCAAGTCAGATTAAGACAGAGATTTAACCACTGGACTCAGGCACTGAAGGTCCTCACACAAAAGAAAGGACTTCATTGGAGTGATGACTTCTCTCTTGGAGTAGCTTCAAGAGCTTCAAGACAGAACTTGAAGCCAGGCTTGTATAATTGTTATGACGAGGAATTTCTCTCTTAAGGAATGTCCTGAGTGGTAACTGGAAAAATATGTGTTGTTTTTAATCAGTAGAAGAAATAATCGTGTAAGGGTGCTGCTGTGGAAATGCACAAGACAGCAAATTTCTCTGGTGAGCAAACTCTCAGAGAATAATAGGCATCTTGTTTTGCACTGCTGGGACATTCTGCAGTTTCTCCCAGAAACTATTAAGATGACTAATGCATGCTTGGCTGGAACACCTATTTGATTATTAACAAGAACATCTTACATTATAACCTAATGTACCCTACCTAGTGATACAATAAACAATGTACTATTGATGCCAGTGACCTAATGTAACCTAATGGTATAAATAAAGACAGCAGCTAAAACAACCAGCCATTTTGCCTCTGCATCTTGCTTCCATCTCCTTTTGTTTCCTTACATAACAGCATGTCCATCCTCCAGTACGAAATGGTAAATTGGGGGGAAATATTTCATCAATGAGAGGGAAGACATATTTAGACTTAATCTAGACACAAATGACAGTTTGATCTTGAGTAAGAACACAGAGTTCCATTCATAATGGGAAAATAAAATGTCAACATACCTATAGGAGATAGATGTAGTAGATCGGTAAGAGTTTGTGTAAGTTTTACTTTGAATTTTCTCTTTTCATAGATGAGTAAACATCAGATTGACTAACTACATGAGCTTGGGATAAGAATTGTGACAGACATGAGAACAGAGAATGATACAATATAGTCCTGAAGCTCGGGAAGTGTGCAAGGAAGAGTAGCCAGGCATCACAAAGGGAAGGTTGAGATGTTTGAAAAAGTGTGAGGCTTTGTACATATTCTTGAAATCTTCAGCCTACTATTGAAATTACAAAACTGAGATAGTTCATAGTTTTGACACAGATCACACTTTATCTTTTGGATGATGGCAGTTTTGGCAATCTGGATTTTGGCTGTTGCTGTGATCAAAAAAGAAAATATGTAAATGAGGATATATATTGAAACAGGAAATGAAGGTCAATTGTGTTATGCTCAACAGGTTCACACACCCCTTTGTAAGAAAGAGTGGTCACTTAAAATAGAATAAAATGTTTCTTTCAATGTGATTTTCAAATATCTGCTTTATTATTTTGATATAAGTTCATATTACAGTAGCTAACCTAATGACTTAAACAGATATGCTTAGTGTGCCTTTTGATTTATGAGAATCATGACAAAAGATTATTGTGAGACACTAAAGAACCCAAGAACTGAGGAAGTTTCAGTAACTTTGGTACAGCCATCAGTGGAAGTGGAAGACTACGTGGATTAGATGAATCACAACATAAATGTTGGGCAGTACCATGAAAGCACTTTTGCTTCTGGTCAGAATTTTAATGTTAGATCAAGCACCATGATATTGTGCTTTCCTTAAGTTTTATTCAGCTGCATATATTCAGTGCATAAAGGATATTTAATTAAAGTTTGTAATTTGTTTTTCAACCAGTGAAAGAAAAGTCACAGAAAAAAAAACAGGTAAAAACTTACAAACATATTAAAGGGCGTAATTATAATAACAGATGATGTTATTGAAAGTGAATTTAAGGAAAATGGGAATATGAGGTAAGTGAATTCCAGTAAATGGTATGTCATAGGATCAAAACAGTCAATGAGAGTTTTGCAAAATTTCATTAGTGGAAGAATATTTGAGTTGATATGGGGATACATACTAATATGCTAATATTCATGAAGAATTTAGATATAAATTCTATCATCTAAAATATATTAAAACAAATTCCCATTGATACAGAGAAAGGACAGAGAGGACTTCATTAAGGCTTATTTACTAATCAATTTATTATGTTAATTCATGTGCCCCAAAGATGAAAAATTTAAAAATCATATTTACTTAATGAATTTTACCATGAAATGCTCTAACATGTTTCAAGGAGACCTATCGATTCTTTTGACACTTCCCAAAAACTTAATTTTTATGCATTATTTTTTATGCAAGAGTTATTTTCTGTATATTTTATCACAGCTTTAAGATTTTCAATTCCATTGAGCAAGACAATAAGAAAATATTTCCTAATCTGTATTTTTATAATGGAGAGATTGAAACTAATATAGGAAAAAGACTTAAAGTGGAAATCTAAGTCTAGAAATTTTGTGATGAAATCCTTTAAGGTAATGGAATTTGGGTAAAACTCATGTTGAATTTTTGTGTTGTTTTTAGGTATCTTTTTATTAATGTAGCTGTAATATATGGGGGAAATATTGGTACAGGGTATAAACACATTCTGAGATATCCTGACAAGACGTTATTAGGAATATCACTGCCATAGAAACATGTCCTTTGTTAAAACATTTACAACCTGAGAATTTTCCTCAGGTTGTAAAGTAAGTCATCCTTCCATAATACAGCTATTTCTGCATTTTGTGAACGATGGGAGTAAATAAATACAGCACTGCAATGTATACAGAGCCCACCAATATTGTTCAATATTTAAGCTGCACAACAGTGGTGCCTATGGATACACAGTGTTTGTATGAAAGAAAAAATGAGTGATTAACTAGTAATATAGCCCTCAAACTTATTTTCACAGATACATGACAAATTATGAGGAAATATCAAACTAATCAAAACTGAAGGACATTCTACAGAAGATTTGGCCAGCACTCTTCAAAAATGACTGAGTCATCATGTTGGAGAAAGACTGAATATTGCCACAGATTAGAGATGAAGGTGATATAATGAAATTTAACAGGATATCATAGATTGTGTCCCTGGGGAGAATCAAATCAGTCGTTTGGTTAATATTGCAAAGTTCAGTTTTGTTCAGTTCTTTGTTCTGATAAATAAACCATAGTTATGTAATATTTTAAGATTAGAGAAAAATGTTTAAAGCCTATGTGGGAATTTCTTAACAACTCTTCTGCAGAACCCAAATTATTTGGAAAAATAATTTAAAATATACTGAAGCAAGATATTAAAATATTTCTAGGAAAGGAGCAATGATACATATGAATTATTTATAAAATTCCAATTTTAAATTGCTTTACTACATACTCTAGGATTAGTATATGACTGTAATTTTTTCTTTTTAAAATATCAAAACATTAATTATAATTTTCAAAATTTCAAATACAATCTAAGCACATTATCCTCTTTTTCACATTAGGTATATTTCCTTGATTATAATGTATTTTGCCATAATTAATAATTCTAATATGTTTGAAAAATATGATTTGAGAGAAAGTTGATTATTAAAAATAAATGAAAATTATTGTATAAAATATTGATACTGTTGCTCTAACATTTCTCTATTATTTTCCATTTTACACTTGTTTACTTTGGATATTTTAACATATTGCTCATAGTCATTTTAAAACCATTCTGATAATTCCTGTACCTGACTATAATTTTGATCATTGTTTTGTCTCTCTAGACTGATATTCTTGTGATTTTATGTCTTATAATTTTAAAAAAATCCAACAGCTTTCTACTGTCACATGTTAGTCAGCTCAGCCTGATGGTGAGAGGCTGGGCAGGGGTGAAGTATGTGGGGGTGTTTATGTCCTCTGCCCCATTCTTGGCAGGTAACATACTCTTTTGTTCTGCTCCAATCTCATTCTAATGCAAGGATCAAAATTCTGGGCTTTCATATTGTGACTTTCTTGATGTTTCTGCTGATTTCCTGGCTAATATTCTGGGGGCCAACCATATCTATTCCTGCCACTCTCCATTTTCCGTTGTCACAATCAGAATTTATTAGTTTCTTAGGTAAGATTTGATTTCACATCTCCAAATGTTCCCTTCCCCAAAGCAGCCTCAAATGCAAGTCTTAACTTTGTGCCACACTCCTTTGTGGTACATATAGAAAGATATCTTTAAATAGTTCTTCATTTAACATTGTTCTCCTGGGTATTTTGGTTTATTCACCATTACTGGAAGTTAAAATGCTTAAATAGGTAAACAAAGATTTATTTTCAAAATGAATATAGAACACAGACAAAGTGGCTTACTCAGTTGTAGGTGGCAAAAATAAACTAGTGATGCATTTTTTTTGTATTTATTGCTATAGTAGGTTCTCCCCACCAAAATGAAATAAGTAAAATATGACAGTACACAAAGCAAGGGGGTGATGCTCCAGTTCTGCATGTGTGTGCATGTGTGCATGCCTTATTAAATCTGATGACAATTGCCTGTGATTCTGTGATAAGCTTTAGATCAATGATATTTTAAAGGACTAAGTAAAAATGCATTTGAATACATTTGTGTGTGTGTGTATGTATATATATATATATATATATATATATATATATATCTCACTGGGAAATTACTGTTACACAAAGCTGCCATTACTCAGAATATAACTTTTGACAACAGCATTTGTAATCATACAAATTCAAGTTCATCTATATGATGATGACAGTTGAGCAAAAGGAAAATAATGAACATTTTTGTTGGATTCCATGAGAGTCACACAAAGTGAAGTTTAACTTTTCTTTCAATAATTAATAAAATAATTAATTTTGAATATGTATTTAATATGTACATATTTTAATATTATTACTCATGTAAATTAAAAGTAAGACAAAGATTAGTCATTTATTTTATGAATGATCATTTTCAAAATTCCATTTAACAGTATGGGCAGAAGAAACATTCTTATATTCAGTTATCTTTTAATAAAATAAAACAGGAATGATTTATGACTTTTATTGATGATTATTTATCTATTTATTGCTTTATTTTTGAAGTCTCCGTCAATCCAGGTATTCACTTTTGAGCTTACAGGCATATAGTTCTGTCCTGTTAGTGTTGATATGCAGTGAATACAGACAGTGCCAAACCCTGTCATCACATCAGGATGGCCCAGTGACATAGATATGAAGGAATTGCTACAGAAGCAAGAAAAGGGAGTCAACACAATTCACTTCTTTAAGTTACTTCAAAGTTTATTTGAAAAGGTAAATATTGAGGTATTCAAGAATTTTTTTTATTGACACATGAGGTTTAGAGCAGAGCATTCTAGGCAATGGTAAGAGCCTAAACACTAGAGCATTAAATTGGATGACCTAGTTAGGAAGTGACAAGAGGTTCATCAAAGTTGAATTTAGGATTATTAGAGAGAGAAAGTCAAACCATGCATTTAGTGACTTACATAAAGGATAAAAACTGAACTTTGTGAATTTTATGGGATCTTCACAAAACAATAACTAATGTTTACTCATCTAAGAGTAATTCTTATTTTTGGAGAATAATCCTAAAATGAGTGTGAAGAACTTTGTGAGTTAGGAAGAGAATGATGGTGTCCATGTATCTGCAAAAATAAAGTATTGCTCTAAAGATGGTGAACAACTCTAATTATGTGAGCCACAGGCAAATATATCCAAAAGTTTCTAAGTATTCATTTTTGCATCCACTAATGAGTCAAAAACTTAAGCATATAGTCTCAGAGTACCCAGTCACTAATATCTCAATGTCAAACATTGTATGAAACTGCAAATCTTTTCCTTTGCAGAAATCAAGACTGTTTATTCCTTATACACCTTTTTATTAAGTCTCACTATGCATAATGATTTAAGTTATTTACTTATTTATCATTAATTATTAGTTTTTAACAGGTCTAATTTGTTGCACTGGTATTGATAATGGAATCCATTGTCTACTATTGTCTAATATTAAATTAATTTAATAACTAATAATTATAATTTCAATACTCAGGGCTTTCTACCATGGTTTTGAAATAAAGTTTTATTGTTTTTGTTGACCTGAGAAGTTTATAAAGGAATGGATTAGATATAAAAATAAATAGAAAATTGCAATGCTTATCATAAAATACTATCATGTATACAAAAAGTTACATGTTTCTACTATTTATTGATAATAATTTCAAAATATACACTATTTTCCCTTTAAACCAGTCTATTCTAAGAACCAGGTATACAATTAAAAATAATTTTTATACTATGAATAAAGATAAGAACCATCTCCCAAATTGACCACCGTCCCTACACCACTGCATTCCACCTCCAGTGAAGATGTCCTGTAGGGTCATCTTCATGTGCTAAAGAAAGGCTGAAAATTTTCCTAACACAGAGAAAGCCATGGTGATGGATGTATCATAGAGGATATATGAAAGATTGTTCTGAACCGTTATTCCAAAGCTAGAGTGCAAGCCTGAAAAGGTTCCTGAAAAGAAGAGAGAGAAGGTACTTAAAGAGAACAGGAAAAAGCTGAGATTGGCAAGGATCCTGACAACCTGCTGAGGATGAAGATGCCAAAGCAGACCAGGCCTAGGAAGCCAAAGGTGCTGGAGAGGCAGGGGAAGTGTGTGCATTTTTGATAACTATGTATTTCTGTGACTGTACAGATTGGAATATGATTGTTGATTAAGTTTCATAAAAATACAAAGTTTTGTTTACTTTCTTATGTGGTTAGTGCATAGATGACTTTATTTGTTTGTTTATTTTTGATGGGAGTGGGGAACATTTGCTACTAATGTCTCCAAAGCTAGACTGATGCAGAAGAAAGCACGTATTGTGGGTAGATTTGAGTCTTCCTCCTCTCTCCTCCCAGGGAAAGAGACCCCCTTATACAGACACACTAACATCTTGTGGTAGTACTAATACCTTGTGGTTCCTTTACTAGATGGTGAATCTTCCAATCCTTAATCACATCATTTCCATTTCATTCCCCAAAGTCAAGATGGGCACGTGAAAAGTTGTTAAATAATATGCTAAATATCAGCGCTCACTCTAAAGTTATTTTTCTGTTCATAACATTAAATTACAACTTCAATGGGTTTATAGTGGCTTTCTGACTTGGGTAGCCCACTAAAGCAGGCAATATCATGATTTCTTATGAAATGTATCTTTAGTAAAACTGGACTTAATGTGTCTTGAAAAAAATTTAAATTTTACATTTCCTAAAGACGTGCTTTGATTTATTCAAATATGATTTGAATGTCATTAATTTGTAAATAGCTAGAATTATAAATATTCATTTAATTATCCCATGAAAATGGTATAATTCATTAAAACATTAGGGCATAAGTATTATTTACAGGCAAAGATGGAAATCCAGCTAAAATATTGATTTTCTGACTCTGAGAGACACAATATAAAGGAAACCCTTGATATCAAATATAGAAGATGGTTACTGAAATGAGATCATTGGGCACATCTAAAATCTTTAAAAAAAGAAGGCATATGTTAATGAGTACATCAGTTCTGACTTTTCAACTGCATATACACTTCTTAATTGATATCTCTTTAGGCAAGAAAACTGTTAATAAATTCAAGTTCTGAAATAGTTTGTTCCAAAAAATATCTTCAGCAAAAGGATGGTTAAAAGAATATCCTACCAGGAATAGGGTAAGCCTGATGTTCATTCGCTGAAAAACAACATTAAAAAACAATTTTGAAATAAAGAGACAATGCTTATAAAATGATTGCTTACATTTTCACTTTAATTTGATATATTCTGCTTTACTTACAGTATGTGAAATGGAAAGTTCAAAGCCCCTTTTCAAAATATGCCTAATGATCTAAGAGAATACAAATTATCTATTGTAACAAGCTTAGTGTGCAGATTCGTGGTGTGATAGCTGGAGGCAAGAGGGATCTTTTGATAATTCACTATTTACTGACAGATCAAAAAATTTTGTTGAGAAAGTGGCCATTATTTTTTCAAAGATAAAGTCAAAGATCCTTGAGGGAAAAGCTGTAGCTGAAGAAGTTGTATATGAACCCAATTCAAAGCAAGGAAACCAATAGATTCTAGATTACAAACAGTACTATTAGGAGACAGATGCTTATTTATCCTAAATTTATTCTGTGGAATTTGAAATTACAAATAGATTGGGATATAAGTGTGTATATGTTATTCAACTGAAAATAAAGATTTATAACTTAGGTAGTGAAATGGCTCCTTTTAGAAATGCTTTTACTGAAGGTTGCACAGAACCGAGGCTAATTACCTGATAGGGAGGAAAGAAGCCTGGCCTCCATAGCTAAAAAACAAACAAACAAACAAACAAACAACAACAACAAAAAAAAAAAAACCACACACACACACACACACACACACAAAGCAAGCAAATAAAAAAGTGAAATTGCTCAAGGAAGAAAAGACAAAGAAAAAATGAAATAATCTTAAGGTAGAGAAAATGTAGTAGAATGTGGTAGATAAAAAAATTCATCCATAGAGATGAAGCAGAAATTTAAATACACAGAATAACAAATCTGAATAAAATACGAACTTCAGCTGGATCCTCAGAGCTAAGCTATTTCTTCCTTTAACTCCACACACTGTGTTGATATATATGCTTGGATGTGTCAGACAAATGAAGCATTCACATTGTTACACGTTTATACTTAAAAAGATGATTAAGTATTTTCCATGACCAAAGCACTTAATTGAGAAGTACCCAATTTGTTGAAAAAGAAAAAAAAAAGAACAAAATATTGAGGAAAACATTTAATAATCTGGCTTTGAATTCTCTGTATGTTTAGATGGAACAAAGTTATAGAATAATGCCCTAAGATCCCACAGGCTAAATTGAGAGTACTGTCATTCCTATAAACCACTCCCTGGGCATGAGAGTAACTGAAGGAGAATACCATCCCCCAATATGCACAGCAACTATCATGAGATGAGTAAAGCTAATGTAAATTTTAGTCCTACATTCAAAACAGATTTTCTCCTAAGAAAACAACTGGAATGAACTAAAATGCTAAATTTAAAAAAATGTCTACAATATGGTAAATTTATATATTAGACAAATTTTGAAAATGAAAATAATTTATACTAAACAATTTTATTTAAATGTTCTATTTGCTTGACTGTTATTCATGAAAGTACAAGAAACTATATAATAGACTTGATAAAAAAATTAGTATAAATCACAACAGATGAGGTCCCTAAGGCCAAAATACAAAAATATTCAGCACAAAAATATTGCTTCTTATAGACATGATGGAGCAAACATATGTGTTAAACTAGATTTAACATTCTGGTTACTAAGTTTATTATATGGCACATACAGCACGTTCCTATTCTGCTCAATAATATGGAGGTATTAAATAAAAGTGTCTAATTTTATTCCTTGTTTAACAAAATATTTCTCCTTTACTATTATGAGCTGTCATATTGAATTGTTTTTCTTTCTAGAATTTTTCTCAATAATGTAGCTTTGGATACATTAATGGAAAATTACTTGGTTATTTTATAATAACCTTGTGTTTTATTGCAATTATTTCCACTATTATTCTTCTTCAGTTGCAGCTTAAAACTGTTTGCATTATGATAATAACACATGGAATTTGATGGCAATAACTGCATCCCCATTTCATGGTTTCTGAACAGCTAAAGGGAGTATAATCCTAGTGTTTCAGTGGTTAAAGGAAATGAAGCAGGTGGAGATGAAGAATGACTGAATTTAATGAGCGGGGCAATTAAGAGTTTCTAAAGAAATAAGACTTCTGATGAACTTCACAATGGATAAAGAATGGGATCTCTGGCTAGCCCCAGTATTTACTAGGAAGAGGATAGCTAACCATTATTTAGTTTTGGGATGATTTGGGTTGTGCCCCTAGTAATCTGATCCCTTCTTATCTTCTCTTTTTAAACATACCCTATAAGAAAAATATTGCATCCATATAAAGTAAAGAAACAACATAAAACATATAGAGAAAGGTAGTTCCATCCATCCCTTTCTTTCATGCTGCCCATTTGCTTCCACAGTTCTAGTATATCAAAAGTCATGTTTAAGAAATATGCTATCTTGCATGACACTTTAAAAGGTACTTCACCTTTTCAATATGCGACAAGTGAGAAGAGACCCCACTTACACAGTGAGCATTTTGAATGATCCAAAGAAACAGACAAATAAGTAGGGAACAGATAAAGCCTACCTTGCCAAGCTTTCCCTGACTCTTGGATCCATGATGGGTACCATGTTTCAATTTCATCTGTTCTTTTAGAGAGTAGTTATGAAGGTTCAGGAAGACTGTAGTTATTGTTGGCTGACAACCTGTTGACATTCAAGGTTTAACCTTGCTGTTAGGAAGAATTTTTACAACTATATTTTTTGATTAAAAAAAAAAGGAAAATAAAACCAAACAAACTTTTGTTTTGCTTTGACAAAACCTGAATCAATGAAGAAACATCCTCAAGAAAGAAAGGGATACCCAAGTGTTCCTAGTGTCTCTCTTCCCAGATTTCAACCCGTATCAGAGCCATTTGCAATTAGTTCTTTGTATAGTTTGTAGCATGGATTTCTTGGCAGCTAACTAATATTAATAAATCCAGCTTCTCCAGAGACTTTAATTTTGTACTATGGTAAACTGAGTTGCTGAATTTGCAAAATTTATCATCCTCAGGGGCAAGTTTCTGGTGTGTGTATGTGGGGGGCAAACTCTTGGTTACATAGAGTTCACTTTGTTTCTGTATTGAACTACTAAGATCTATGCTAGAAATCTGGCTTCCTGAGAACTCAAAGCAGAAATTTCCAGCAGGGGTTTTGTGCCCTTCTAATCACATAGTCTAGCTAGGCTGTATCACTCAGTATGCCAGATAAAAACCATTAACAAAGTGACCCTGGAGATTTTCAGGAAAATTTCAAATTTCAGATAGCACATCATAAATCCTTCTGACCTTGGCCGAGAATCAAGACTGGACATCCAGACCTCTCCAGTGATAAAGACTGGGCTTTTAAAGTCCAGTTATAAATCAATTCTTATTGTATAAGTGACTGATAGTTTATAAGTTAAAATTGTGCCAAATATGTTACCCATTTGGGAGAAATGTTAGTATTCTCTCTGCACTATCAATTTGACAAGGTTATAATTACTGTTACAAACATTATAAATAAATTTTAACTTGTACTCTTACTTTGAGAAAACAAATGCCATATATATATACACAATATAGTAATACCATAAACTTTTAGGTTTTAGAGCATTTTAATCAGCATTTATTTTCCTTTAAATGTTTTGAGTTATAAATGCAACATTTATAATTACTATATCTCTCATGTACAATGATGTGTCTTCCCAAAATTCATATGTTGAAAGTATGATTCTCAAATAATAGCATTAGGATGTGGGCTCTTTAGGTACTAATGATTATGTCATGAGAAAAGAATTACCATGAATGAGACTGAGGCAGAGAGATCCCTCATCTTTTCCACCAAGTGAGGACACAGCTAAAAGGCATCATCTATTAGCCAGAAAGTAGACCTTCACCAAATATGAAATTGCCCTGTGCCTTGCTCTCAGCTGTCAGTCTAAACTGGGAGAAATTCATTTCTATTGTTTATAAGCTACCCAGCTGATGTTATTTTCTTATTGCAGACCAACCATACTAAGACAATAATGGATATACTTAGTCAAATTAGATCTGCATTAACTGAAAAGTGCCGAATACACAATAATTTGGGTTTAGTAGTTTATTTTAAACATAAAATAGTAGTTTATTGAAAACATAATTTTAAACATTGTTTTTTATCATTTATTTCTTTTCATATTTTGGGGGCAGGAGGGTACCAAGGATTGAAATCTGGGGCACTCGACTACTGAACCACAAATCTTATTTTGTATGTTTATTTAGAGACAGGGTCTCACTGACTTGCTTAGTGCCTTGCCATTGTGGAGGCTGGTATTGAACTTGCAATCCTCCTACCTTGGCCACCTGAGCTGCTGGGATTACAGGCATGTGCCAACAATCAATAATATGAGGAGAGAGCCCACAGAGTGGGAGAACGTCTTTACTACATGTACATCAGATAGAGCAATAATTTCTAAAATATAAAGAACTCTGAATACTTAACACCAAAAAAAAAATCAATAAATGGGCTAAGGAACTGAGCAGATATGTCTCAGAAGATACACAATCAATCAAAAAATATGAAAAAAATATTCAACTACTCTAGCAATTAGAGAAATGCAAATCAAAACTACTCTAAGACTTCATCTCACTCCCAGTCAGAATGGCAATTATCAAGAATACAAGCAGTAATAAGTGTTAGGATGTGGGGAACAGGCACACTCATACATTTCTGGTGGAATTGCAAATTGGTGCAGCCAATATGGAAAGCAATACAGAGATTCCTTAGAGAACTTGGAATGGAACCACCAGTTGACCCAGCTATTCCACTCCTTGGTCTTTACCAAAAGAACTTAAAATCAGCTTAGTATAGTGACACAGTCACAACAATGTTTATAGCAATTCAATTTACAATAGCTAAACTATCAAACTAGCCTAGATGACCTTCAATAGATGAATGGATAAAGAAACATTCTATATATACACAATGGAATATTACTCAGCATTAAAAGAGAATAAAATTATGGTATTTGCAGGTAAATGGATGGAGTTGGAGAATATCATGCTAAGCAAAGTAAGCCAATCCCCAAAAACTAAAGGCCAAATGTTCTCTTTGATAAGTGGATGTTGATCCATAATGGCGGTGGGGCAAGGAAAGAATGGAGGAAATGTGATAAAGCAAAGGGGAGGGCGGGGAAGGGAGGGGAATGAGGATTAGGAAAGATGGTAGAATGAGATGGACATCATTACCTGAGGTACATGTATGACTGCTCATATGGTACAACTCTACATTGTGTGCAACCAGAGAAATGAAAATTTGTGCACCATTTGTGTACAATGTATTGAAGTGCATTATGTTGTAATATATATATATATATATATATATATATATATATATATATATAATTAGAACAAATAAATTTTTAAAAAAGGATAGCAGAAAATATACCATCTTATACAATTTACTTGTGGTAAAAATACACCCTAACTTTGAAAAAATATATGTATGTATATAAATTTAATTTTAATTCTACATGTCATTACAGAATAGGTGTACATCTATTGCTAAAATGACTCCAGTAAATTCAATATGGCTGTGATTTTTTTTTATGCACAAGCATCTCTATATTTGGAACCATATGAATAATTCCTCTGAAATTGTGTTTTTAATAAAATATTTTAATATGTTTGATTTAAAAAATCATCATCAAAAAAAATGGATCAGACAACTCAAAATTAAATATGTATGTCAAATACTCATTGATTTAAAATATAAGCTAAACTCAACTGCCATGGGGAGGTTTAGAAATAAAAGTAAAATCTGGAAATCACTGCAGAAAACAACTGAATGCTATTATTACTGGTGAACTACTATAAGAGATATTTGGATTTATGCTGTTTAATTGAAAAGCCTCAGAGGTAAGTTTCTTTAAAAGCAAACATATCCCTGAAAATTGATTACTTCAAGAATATCAAAAACAAAACATTTGGCATATTTACCTCGTTATGTTGAGTACCTTCTAGTTTTTAGTTCTGACAAACTATTTTTATGGAAATAATGCTGCTATTTGACTTGAAATACTTGAAAAAATTTATATGCTCTGGTTAAAGAGATAAATAAAAAATGAAATTTGTGTTGAACTTCTTTACAAAAATAATGTCACTAAATTTCAGTAAACTGATACATTAGATGCCAACATGCAGAGTATGTCTTATCTTCCTAATACAAGAATAAAAAATTATAAATTTTAAGGAAATAATACACATTTTATTCAATAACATTCAATTGCTTAATCTTTAAAGAATGCTTTGAAATACATAATTATTTTTAAAACCAACATTTAATGCCAACCAATTTATTTTCTTTTCATGAAAAGTTGAAAGAAACAAATCTCAGAAGAGTTTTGGAACATTCAAAATGGTTTTCATCCATTTATAGTTCTATTGTTGCTATGTAAATGGAAATGTATTTCAAGTTTAAGTAACAAGCCTCATGAATGAGTCAGACGATAAGTGAGGATTAGGATTTGCTGGGTTGTAATTTAGCCTATAAGGAAAAAGTGCCTCTAGAGGAGACACACAAGGAAAGCAAAAGTAGGGGCTTTAAAGTCATTATTCTACTACTAATTTTTTTCTATTCAATGCATCAAGTAATATATTTTAAAATATTTACAATTGGTAAAATTGTAGTAATATATTAACTCATTTAAATTGCAACAATGTAAAGAAATTATAGTTATGGTCTCCTTTTAACATAGCATTTTCATTTGCTTTCTTTGAAACTGAGTTTTATTAAATAAGCTTTTAAAATAAGACAGAAAAAAGAAAATTCTAAAAAATTAGCTAAACAGAGAAATAGAGTCACCTTTCTTTTACTCCTAGGATACTCCTAAATATCTGATATTATCACACCATAGTAAAAGATTCCAGCACTATGAGACAACATCCAAACTCAGTGAAGAAAATAGATTCATAATCAATAAGTAATAATAATAGCAGTAGCACTGCACTCAGAACATACCTTAACAAAAATCCTGTTGTAAAAACCCCAAACTAAACAATAAAGAACAGTTACTTTGTTATTCTCATTTTCAGTGTCAATAATAACATTTTTAAAAGTTTTGAAACTTTTCCCATTAAAACAAATGAGGTTAAGTTAGCATTTCACTTATTTCAGAGACGTTAGTTTCATAGTCCCTACATTTTTCACATGTGAATTTGTGTGTGTGTGTGTGTGTGTGTGTGTGTGTGTGTGTGTGTGTTCATGTGCATGTACACAAAGAGGCAGAAAATAAGATTGGGTCTAATAAGACTCTTTTGTTACATATACTTTCAACAACACTGTTCAATTTTTTTGGCATTTTCTTAGTTATAGATGGACATACATATCTTTATTTATTTTTATGTGGTGCTGAGGATCAAACCCAGTGCCTCACACATGTGAGGCAGGCACTTTACTAGTGAGCTACAGTCCCAGCCCCAGCATGGTTCAGTTAAATTCGATTTTTAATTTGAAAAATTATAAAATAGCTCATTGCTATACCAAACTCATCTCTCAATCCAGAACTCTCTCATAAATTTCAGGCTGACATATTTCTTTGTAAAGTTAACACATGTAAAATATAAGGAATTATTTTAAATGCTAAAAGAATACTAGTTGACATGAAAAACAGTGGAAAAATGGTTTGCTATTTTAAGTATGATGTTCAAGAAGATTAGCTGATAGTGCAGAAAATGAAAATGCAGTATCAAAATGAAGACATAGATTTTGAAGATGTTCATACTCATTGAACATCAGATAGAGTGCTAGCCAATCAGTTGGATATACTGTCATACACTGCACAGTGACATTTTGGTCAAGGACAGACCACATATACAATGTATATACCATAAGCCTAGATGTGGTAGACTATGCTATCTAGGTTTGTGTAAGGAAATACCGATATTTGTGCAATGACAAAATTGCCTAATGACACATTTCTTAGAGTGAACCTCTGTTGTGGAGTAATGCATAACTGTACATACTTTGAATGTCAAAGACAGAAATTTGGATTCTTTATTATAGGTGGCATTGAAGTCATGAATGTAAATGAAAGCAAGGAAATTATTATATGTAGAAAGAGGTGATCATGGCTCTGAACCCTGGGATATTTTGATACTTCAACATCAAGAATATGAGATAAATTTAGCAAAGGATAATAAAAATCAGAAACCAGTGAGGTAGCAGGAAAATTAGGGTAATGTGTTATATCTATACCCAAGTGAAGAAAAGTTTTCAAGAAATGAAGTAACATGCTGTGTCCAATAGTTCTGTTGACTCAGATGAGATTACATCTTAGTCACCACTGATTTGATGCTTTGGAGAGAATTGTTGAGAGAGTAACTAAGATTTAAAAAAATATTTAAAGTGAGATATTTAATATTATTCTTTTTGTCATTTAAACTATTTTAAAATCAGATAATGTTTTCTTTCTAAAAATATTTTAATTGAAAAATAATAATTATATGAATATATATATATATATATATATGATGCAACATGGTATTTTGACAGATGTATATAATGTAGAATAATTAAGGTAATGAATAAATCCATCACCTTGTATACTTAACTTTTTTTGTAATGATAACACTTAACCCCCTTCTCTTTTAGCAATTTCAAAACATATACCTTTCATGATCATCACCATTCTGTGCTAAAGCTTATTCTTCTCATCTAACTGAAACTTTGGACTTTTGATCCACTTGGTGTGCCAATGCAATCTTCTCAGGTGTGTTTGGGGCCATCATGTAAAATTCCAGATATGAGACAATATTTGAAATGTGCCTTGGAAAATAAAAATTATTTTAGCACACAGTTACTGTGTAGGCATAAGCAAAGGAACAATTAATGTGAAAAGAGTATAAGAAGTAGTGGTTGTGATAGACTGTCTGCAAAGACAGGTAGCTCCTGTCTTTTTCGGTTTTTTCTTCTTTCTCTGTGTCTACAGTATGCTGCTGCTTCCATCAAGAGATGGAGTCTATTACTTCACCCTGCTGACTTGTCTTACAGTATTAGTCATCATGTAAAAATATTTGAAGTCCGCTGCTATGGAGAGAAGACACATGGAAGAAGAGAAGATATTTCTTGTAATTTTAGTAGATTTCAGAAGGATGTGAGATTACAAAAGAAGAGCAGCCAGTCTTCAGACTTTAGCCACCATAAATAACTACAAACATGAGTAAAGCCATGGAAATAATTGACTCAGAGATTAATTCTGAACTATATTAGAATGTTGTTTGGATCATGATGAGCTTTGAAGTTATTTCTCAGGAAAAATGAGACAATTATTCCAGGGAATTACCCTCTAACCAATATATCTGTTTATAAAATATTGAGCTAAAATATCCTGTATTATATGACAGGGAGAAAAAAATTTCAATAAAAAAAATAAAACAAGCAGAAGAAGCCTAATTATTTTAAATTTGTTATATTGTCCTCTTTAGGACAACAGCATTAAAAAATACTGCACACAAAAAAGATATAATTAAAGCTTGAGATCCATGTAGCTAGGGAAAATAAAACAAATTGAACTCTTATATACGTAAAGTTTTTCAGCTTTCTTAGATAGAATTCCCTTTGTTATTGTCAAGTACATGATTTCTCTTTTTGTATAAGCAGAGAAGCAACTCAAGTTGATCATTCATACAGATAATAGAAAAAATGAAAATTTCATTATACAAAAGAAGAGAGGGCATTTCTTGTAATTTTAGTAGATTTTATCAAGCTAAGTTTATTGAATGGCATTCTACAAGTTAACTTCTGAGAAAATTTCTTTTATTTTCACTTTTCATTATATAAGGTGGCTCTTCTCCAAAACTGAAAACAGTATTGTTTTGCTTCACAGCATGTTGGATTGATATTTAACTCTGCTTCTTGAAAGTATATTATTTCCTCCAATTGTATAGCTCTCAAGCTTGCAATTTTTATTTGTTATTAAGTCATGTGTCTTGTTGAACAGCAAGGTTAATCATAATCACAATGTAGACTTTTGTTGGTTTTGTATAGCATCCCTGTGTTATCTCAAAAAAAATCTTTTTTAAAAATAATGTGGAAACTTACACTGAAGTGATCATCTAACAAGGGGGAAAAATCAATGAGAAATGAGAAAAACATCATGTTTCATTTTTACCCCAGACTCAATGTTCCCAACATGTTCTGACAGTTGGTTTTTTGTTTTGAACAAATAAAGTCTTTACGCAGAAAAGAGCTCAATGGAATAAAAATATAAGTTAACTTTAGTACAATTTTTATAAATCAATCTAATCTTTCTTGCAAGGAACAACTGACTCACTTCACTCAGGTGTGTTAAACGAGGCCACCTCATAATAAATTGTCGTTTTCACCAAAGAAGTGGCAATAGAATGATGTTAGGATCTCTGGAAACATGGTATCTGTAAGGAGAACAAAATTAGGAAGTTAATTTCTTTGATCATCTGAAAATAAGCTGAGAGCTAGGGCAACATTTAGGGGAACAGGAAAACTCAGGTGCTCTGTCCTCTGCATGATATCTCTCATGTTCCAGAAGAAGGATATTTCAAACAGAACACCTTGTATAATTAATGAACACAGTTTAAAAATTTTCCTGTGTTTTTCCTATGAGCTTATTTCCCAGATGGCTGCACTTTTCTACAGTCAAAACCAATCCGTAAATTTTTTTTTAATAATGAATGACTTTGTTCTTGCCAGGACAGGGGTGGTCAGAATGGAAACTCATCATTCTGATACCCCTTGATACTATACATGCATCTAGGTTACCAAGGAAATGTGCTTTTCTATTATCAACACTGGGCATCAGATGCTATGTGGGAATGTTTTGTGGTGGGTTGCTTGGAGTTGGCAACATTGCTCATAAGTCACATCTCTAGCAGAGATGAATATGATGTGTTCTCTTATAGTCTAAAATGAGATATTCTATTCATCATGCATTTTAGCTGACAAAGTTATATAAAAATTATAAAATCATAAAATGAAATCATTTTAGAGATTAGCAAATACATCAATTGGTTATTTCCTTTTTATTCATGGCTTATCTAGAGAGAGAGAGAGAGAGAGAGAGAGAGAGAGAGAGAGGGAGGAAGAGAATGAGAAATAATTAATTATGTTACTATATAGTACATGCTAGGTCTTAGAGATGATCACAAACAATGCCATTTTCTTTAATCTCAACAAAGACATTTCACGCACTAAAAAATCTCCTGTTTCTTTGGGGTATAAAAACTTATGATAAAAATTAACAGGTCATTTCATTAAAAAAAAAATCCTTGTTATTTCCAGTGTCACATTGTCTGTTTCCCTTTTATGCCCTCAGTTTCCCCAGCACTGTTCCACATTCCCACAAGGTCATGATAACCTTGGAACTTAGAGTATACCTCACTCTAGTTTTATTATTTTTAACAGTCCCTGACCTAATTCCTTACATTAAGCTTTGCCACTCATTCTCATAGTGACTGCTATGTCCTAAACACCTATTGGAATATTTAATCTCAATCCCTTCGTAATATCTATTGGCTAATCTTCAATCATTTTTTTCTTAAACTAGGCCATCTCCCTTTTCTCTGTCATATTCAGATCTATTATGTTTGAACTTCCAAACTGATATCACATATTATTTCAATAGTCATTGACATATATAAGCATTTCCTTGAGATTTTTGTCTGATTTGCATCATCTTGGTAATTACCTTACAATACTTATATTTGAAAAGTATATCCTATATGGGCAACAATTAATATTTTCTATGATTTCAAAACTTTAGAATATTCTTTCCAGTGCAGTACCCTCTAACCATATGGGCTGTTGAGTACCTGAAATGTGTTAATCAAATTGAGATCTATAAGCATAAAATACATGGTGGAGTTCAAAATGTCATTAAAGTTAAAACAAAGTAAAATATTTTATTTATATTTTTATATAGTTTACATGTTCAAATATTTGTTTGATTAAATATATTGTTACATTTTTTCCTATTTATTTTATCTTTTTGATGTCACTGGCAAAAATTTAACATTACATATGCAATTTGTGTGTGTGTGTGTGTGTCTCATATTTCTATAGAGTTTCACATTAAGGTTTACTTCAAATCACAAAAGGCACATACAGTACTGGCTATCATAGAAACAAAGAGAAATAAATGAGACTGAAGGGATAAAATTAGAGAGGAGAAACATTTGGGTCTTTTGCAATTCAAAATTACTTGTAAGTGCTGGGAGAGTTTGAAGTAACTTTCCAAGTAACACATTATAAACATGTAAATATTTATGATTGTTTTCTTTACACTATAATTATGGAGACAAGGAAGGGTTTATATTCTCAAACTAGCCCCTAGTATATAATATTTTCTCAATAAATGTGCAGCTACTGAATCAGAGTAAATGTAGCATGAATAAATTCATGAGATATAAGATTTGAGTAGTATTAAATTGAATAGTTTGGCCTAAAGCTGCTTCATAATATAGTTCAAATTTGACCTAAAAATATCTCTGTGCATAATTGACTGCAACCTAACATATGTGTGAGCAAACTATGACCTACTCTTGCAACGAGTAGCTGACTCTCAGCCAATAACAAGTGGTCAACTGTCCAAATCACGTTCACATAAGACAGACAGAAGCTGTAAACGAACGCCAATAACCCTCCAGGCTGTCCTTGTAACTTAATTTTGTAATTACTTTGTTTTTTCTGCCTATAAATACACCCTATCTTTGTTGGTAGGGAGGTTCATTCTGAACCAACTTTGGTCCACACTACTACCCAATTCTAGAGTCATAAATAAAAGCATTTTGGATATGTAAAACTGAGTATGTTTTACTTTTTTGTTTTAATAATGGTAAAAGGTCAAATATTATAATGTAAAACTCTCATTCTTCCCCAAATCTACCCCTCTCAGTAATAGTGACACTTTCCTCCCACATATCCAAGCCAAAAGTGAACTGGTCTTTTTTCTTCATTTCAGTCATTACCCACCTATCTTATCCCTAAGTCTGTGGGCTGTAACTCCAAATACAGCCCGTCCCGAGACTTCTTTCAATTTCTTCTGCTAAAGTTACAAGTCATCATTCCAGTCTGAAACTCTGGTTTCCATATTGTCCTCTTAAATTTATTCTCCACAAAGCAGCCAGAGTGATCATTAACTGTTTATGTATTATTTAAAACCCTATAATGACTTGATATTGAATTTAGTTTAATATCCAGATTCTTTTTCCTAGCTCTCAAAGTACTACAAATCCTATTATCTAACTAATTCTATATCCTCAGGCTTATCTCTGTCTCATTTCCTATGTTCCAGCTACATGAATTTCTGTGTTTCCTAAATATTCTTTTTTTAAAATTTGTTTTTATTAGTGACACATGATAATAGAATGTATTTTGACATATTATACATATATGGAGTATAACTTCTCATTCTTCTGGTTGAAAATGGTGTAGAATTACATTGGTCATGCAATTATATATGCACATAGGATAGTAATGTCCAATTCATTCAACTCTCTTTCTTATTCCCATTTCCACTTTTCCCCTTCATTCCCCTATAAATACACCCTATCTTTGTTGGTTAATATAATCCACAATACTTCTATTCTTCCCTAACCCTCACATCCTTATTATGAATTAGCATCTTAATATCAGAGAAAATATTTGGCCTTTGGTTTTTGGGGAATATTATTTGTCTCCATTTTCATCCATTTATTGGCAAATGTCATTGATGCAGCTGTGTCATTGTAGTGTACGGGTTTTAAATCCTTCTGATATAAACATTGGAGTGGATAACTGGATTCAATGGGGGTTCCTTTCCAAGTTTTCTTAAGAATCTTCCTACTACTTTCCATAGTAGTTTCATCAACTTGCTATCCCATTAGCTAGGAATGAGTGTACCTTTTTACCCATATTCTTGTTAACATTTATTGTTTCTTTTATTCTTTGATAATAGTCATTCTGACTGGACTGAGATGAGACCTTAGTTTAGTTTTAATTTCTCTAATTATGAGAGATGTTGAAGATTTTTTTAAATATATATTTGTTGACCAGTCATATCTCTTCTTGGGAAAACTAAGAGACCCGGAATAGCCAAGCCAATCCTTATCAATTAAAATGAAGCAGGAGGCATCACGATGCCAGATTTTAAATTATCCTACAAAACTATAGTAACAAAAATGACATGGTATTGACACCAAAAAAGACATATAGGCCAATGGTACAGGATAGAAGACACAGAGAAAAACCCACATAAATTCAGTTATCTCATACTAGACAAAGACACTAAAACATACATTGGTGGACAGATAGCTGTCGCGACCCCTCGCCAGCAAGGGAAACACGACACAGGATTCTTCTTTCAGCAGTTTACTCAGGACCCTTGAAGCATGATGAGAAAACAGGAACAAGAAAGGAAAGAGCGCGAGCGGTCGGTCTGCCCTAGCTTAAGTATCCAGCCTCGCCAATGAACTAGCACCACGTGGAGAAGTCTAATAGGTACAGCGCAGTGGAAGCAGGCCAGAGCCCAGCCCCACAGCCTTACAAGGAGTTGTTTACTTCTAACAACTCTAACCGCTAAGTCATCAGAAGCAGGAGGCCAGTGCCATTTTCAGGGTGCAGTCGCCGGCTCCCAACAGATAGCCTCTTCAACAAATGGTGCTGGGAGAACTAGATATCCATAGGTAGTAAAATAAAATTAAACCCCTATCTCTCATGCTGCACAAAACTAAATCTAAAGTGTATCAAGGATTTAGACACTAGAACAGAGACCCTGCACCTAATAGAAGAAAAAGTAGGCCCAAATAAACATCAAGCTTCTTTAGGAACTGAGTTTCTTAACAAGACTCCTAAAGCACAAGAAGTAAAATAAATCAAAAATCAAGAAATGAGATAGAATCAAACTAAAGTCTTCTTCACAGTAAAGGAAACAATCAAGAATGTGAAGAGAGAACCTACAAAATGGGAGAAAATCTTTGCCACCTGTACCTCAGATAGAGCATTAAACTACAGGATAAATAAAGAACTTAAAAAACTTAACATCAAAAAATCAAATAACCCAATTTTTAAATGGGCTAAAGTACTGAAGAGACTCTTCCTAAACATTCTGTGTGTATCTCTGATATGGTGTTGGCTTTGGTTGAACTCTTTGCTCTACCAATATGTCTGTGGTGCATGTTATTAAATGGAATTTCGTTACACAGGATTTCCTGTACACTAATATCCCCCCCAACCTACAAACACTTCTCCATGTTTAAAATTTCTTTTCACAACTCCTTCCTACCTGAAATTTTCTTCACACTTAATTATTTAGCTCTCTCTTTTTTTTTTTTTTAATATGTGTCTCTCTTCTAGCAAATTGAAATCTCCATTAGTGGACGAATTAACTATACCTTGTTTCTTTTGGGTTCTCAGAAACCTTAATCATTTAAGATATACAGTTAGTGTTCATATGAGTTAAATGAATAATGCATAAAGACAAAATAAAATGTTCATTAAGGCATAAGAGAGCAGTTCAGTGGTAAAATTTGATCACTGAAAGATACCAAGACAGACCAAACACCATGTATACTTTTTGGTGAGCCCAATGTATGCTATGGATTTATTTTCTGAGTGTTATATGTCATTATAAAATTATATGTTTTTAGATGCTAGCAGTCAATAACGATGTGAGGATTGATTTTTATACAATAACACTTTATGGATATATTATGATGTAGTTCTAAACCTTGAAACTATTCCAACTCTATCCAAATTACAGACAACTGAAAACATTCCCCTGTAACTAGGCACAGTGATGCATGCCTAAAATACCAGACATTTGGAGGGCTGAGGTAAGAGGGTCTCAAGTTTGAGCCCAGCTTGAATAATTTATTGAGATATGTCCCAAATTAAAATTTAAAAAACAATGTAGGTCTGGGGTTGTAATTCAGTAGTAGAACACTAGCCTAGCATGTGCAAGGCTGGGTTCAATCTCAATAAATTAAAAAAAAATCAAGGACTACTAAACTTATTGCTCCAAGGCCCTCTGTGATTGATCTCCTGGCTGACTGAAATAATATTTCAAAGGGAATATTAACTCATATGTTGTAATTTTTAGGGAATCTGAGTAGACTACTCTATCAAAATTTTTTGCCATTTATACACTGATATAGGCTGCCATTAGATATTAATCCCTTATATCTTTAGCAGAAATACTTGAGAATCTTGAATATTCTCTAAATAAAAAGAGCAAATTAAGTTTAATATTAACCTCACAGTTGTGTTGGCACGTGTCTACGTTCAGGAGGCTGAGGCAGGAGGATTGCAAATTCAAGCCAGCCTCAGCAATTTAACAAAGCCCTAAGCAGCTCAGCAAGACCTGTTTCAAAATAAATAAACAATTAAATAAATAAAAGAGTGGGACTGGGGCTCAGTGATTAAGCTCCCCTAAGTTCAATTCCTGGAATTCCCTTCACTCAAAAAAACAACAACATAAAAACAAAAAAGAAAAGTTTAACAAAGATGACTGAAGGTATAGTTCAGCTTATTGGCTTATAATTGGTACCAGTGACCCAGAAATGTAGCAGTAACATGAAAGTGTATGAAAGCTGAGCAGGGATCATCTTAAAGATGCATAGGGATAAGAGGAGGGGACATGGGACTGCAGATATAGCTCAGTTGGTAGAATGCCTGCCTAGTGTACACAAGGCCCTGGTTTTCATCTCTAGCACCAAAAAGAAGAAAAATAAAAAATAAATTTAAAAAGAGGAGGGGACAAAGAATAAATTATCCAAAATAATAATTGAAATGGATATTTTTCATTTACAAGCATTTGGATTTTTATTTAAAAAGGAAAGCATCATAACTCTTGCAGTTAGAGACCCTTCTGGCCCTTCCCAATGTAAATGAACATGCTAACAAGGTGCTTTCATTATTAAACCATGTTTAATCCATCTATAAAACAGGAAAAGTCCATATTTGCTACACCAATTTGCAGTCCCACCAGCAATTTATGAGTGTGTCTTTTTTCTTACCTCCTTGCCAGAACTTATTGTTGTTTGTAGTCTCTTAATAGCTGCCATTCTGACTGGAGTGAGATAAAAATCTTAGAGTAGTTTTGATTTGCATTTATGTAATTGCTAGGGATGTTGAACATTTTTTAATATATTTGTTGATTTATTGTATATCATCTTCTGAGAAGTGTCTGTTCAGTTCCTTAGCCCATTTACTGATTGGGTTGTTTGTTTCTTTGATTTTAAATTTTTTGTGTTCTTCATATATTCTAGAGATTAATGCTCTATCTGATGTGAAGAATTTGTTCCCATTCTGTAGGCTCTCTATTCACCTCACTGATTGTTTCTTTTGCTGAGAAGAAGCTTTATAGTTTGAATCCATCCCATTTATTGATCCTTGATATTAATTCTTGTGCTAGAGGAGTCTTATTAAGGAAGTTGGAGCCTCATCTGATATGATGGTGATTTGGGCCTACTTCTTCTTCTAATAGATGCAGTAAAACTGGGAATGGAACCACCATTTGATCCAGTTATCCCTCTCCTCCCTCTATACCCGAAGGACTTAAAAACAGCATATATTATAGGGACACAGCCATATCAATGAATATAGCAGCACAATTCAAACTGGAACCAACCTAGATGCCCTTCAGAAGATGAATGGATAAAAAAAAATGTGGTATATATACACAATTAAATATTTTTCAGCATTAAAAGAGAACAAAATCAAGGCATTTGCAGGTAAATGGATGAAGCTGGAGAATATAATGCTAAGTGAAATTAGCCAATCCCCCCAAACCAAATGTTGAATGATTTTTCTGATTTAAGGATCCTGATTCATAATATGCTGCTGGGGTGGGGGTATGGGAGAATTAAATGAACTCTACATAAGATGGAGGGGAAAGGTGTGGGAGGGAAAACAGGGAATAGAGGTAGGAAAGACAGTGGAATGCAATGGTCATCATTATCCTAAGTGCATGTATGAAGACACAAAGGATGTGATTCTACTTTGTGTACAAGCAGAGATATGAAAAAAATGTGCTCTATATGTGTAATATGAATTGTAATGCAGTCTGTTGTCATATATAACAAATTAAAAGTAAAAACAAATAAATAAATAAATAAATAAGAAGGAAAGTCCTTAAACACACGTTTTTTTTTTTTAAACTTGTTTTAATATTTCTTTTACACTGGTGAAAATAGTATAGACAAAAATAATCACAATGTGATCAATTTTATGAATGAGAAATTATAACTGAAGATAGCTCTTTCATTTAAAATATAATCTTGGGTGTCAATACAGTCCTGCTGGGTCTCAGAGTGCAGTGGGGCCTGTCTCTTCCTGAGAGTGTTCACCTGCTATTCAGGTCCACCACTTCCTCCCACCCCTAGAACAGGAGCTCTAGGGGTTTCCTCAGGCCACCTAATTTTCCTCTCTAAATGCCACCTCAGTCCATGCCTTGCTACCATAGAAGCCACCTCTGTCTGTCCCATGTTCATTTGAGAACACTTCGCTAGGATTGGGTGAGCCCATGAGGCCACTTTTTCCTCCCCACATGCCACCACAATGAACATTATTTGTGTATTTTTCGAGATTTCTCCTTTTCTTCATATCTAATTGCATCTGACTATTGTCCAAAAGGATACTTGTTATTATTCCAGTGCTTTTTAACTTGGTAAGATTCATTTTATACTATGTAAAATAGATAGGCCTAAAGTCTCAACTACTTAGGTTTTAAGGGAGGAGGATCACTTAGGCCCAGACATTTGAAACAAGCTATTAAAAAATAAGTAAACCAATAAAATAAAAAAATCAATAAAAGTGTAAAGATAAAGTAAATATAAAATGAAAAATTATATTGCAATGTAACATTTTTAATGGGACACACAATGGGGAAAGTAAAGCCTTTTCAATATATGATGCTGGGAAAACTATCTCTAGATGTAGAAGAAGGAAATTAGAGCCTTAAATCACTCATATACAAAAATCAATACTCAAAGTGGATTAAAGATCTAAATATAAAAGGTGAAACTTGAAAAATACTAGAAGAAAACATAAAAGGAAAGCTTCACAACATTGGTCTGGGTGTTGAATTTTGGACGCTGGCTCTGAAGGCATAAGCAACAAAAGCCGAAATAGAGTATTTTCCTTTGTACTTTTTAAGGCGTTTGTCATTCCACTGCACTACTGCTGAAATCATCTATGTCATGAGAGTAGCGGTCATCACACTTTAGCCACAGATTGTACAGTCCTAGTGTTTCTTTATAAAATGGTTCTTGGTTTAAGATTGATGCCATATCTATCAGACAGTGTTGACAATCCCAACAAAAGTGGCATTTCCACTCTTTAAAAGTTTGTTTCTTTCTGTCTTTTTGGTGGTTCCTTGAGGACTTTGAAGATCAGGGCAGAGGCAGAAGGGCCTGTTTGTACTGAATAGTCAAAATTTCACTGTAATCCACAAACCTTTCCAGTCTTAGTTGCCTTGACAACATCATCATCAAACTTTTCTGAACACAGATCCAGGAGACCCATCTTGAGGGCCAGGGCAGACATGCACCGACACCAGACTGTTGAGTCTCCTGTATTTGACTTTGATCATGTTGGAGTTAAATTTGGATAGCATGGTGGAGGTTGTTGTCAGGGGAGGAACTCACACTCATGACAAGTAAGGAAGTCACAACTTGGCTTCCTTTGAACTGAAAACGGAAAGTTAAAATGTTTTGTTTAGAATTAAATAATGCATTACCTTTCTGATTGTCCATAGCCCTCCCTGAAAATTTTATTAACTATCTGTTCTTCTCTGTGGATGTTCTTCAAAATTTCTATACAAGTATAATCAAAGAGAAGTCTACTTTCTGGTTTAATCTAGTTACCAGTCAACTCGAGTAGGAGTTGATGCTCACCAAGCAGAAAGAATTCCTTAGCTTTCAGCTTTTGCCAGCGTGCCTTTGGCAGGACATTATTTGTTCAGCCCCTCAGGCATATTTTGTTGACAAGGGAAAAGCCAACCCACAGCATCCTGTTATCTTGAAGCAAATATTCCTCTCACATAGGCTTGGAAGGGAAATGAAATAGCCAAGAAACATTCCTGACAATATTTCTATCTCACAATCTGAACTAACTTTAACTATAAATTATAAATATGAATGAGAACAATAAGTAAAATTATTTTCAAAAATTAAGGAGACCAAATAATTAAAATCATTTTAAGTACATAGAAGAAAAAAATCAAAATAGGTGGTCTCTATGAAAACAAAACCCACTACTGACACAATTTGTAATATGTAAAATGATTCACATAATTAACTATAGTAATTATTAAATGATATATTTTATAATTATGTATTTATTACTATTTAAATATTATAAATTATATTTATTTTATGACAATTCATTGAATATCTTATTGAGTCGAAATTAATTACCAATAAAGCTGTAAATATGATACATACACATATTAGCAACCACTTTTCAGGTAAACACATATATATATTATTTTTAGATTATATAGATATACATATAGTTATCCAATGTATGCATATACTGGCAATGTGTGTATGTGTGTGTGTGTGTGTGTGTGTGTGTGTGTGTCTAAAATCAACCATAGAGCAAATAGTCAGTTGCAAATTTAAAACACAGGTGCTGTTTTATTCAATTGTGAGAATTAGTAAATTTAAAAATTCTAATGATAGAATAAAAGATACATATATATTCTAAAACTTAGCAATTTTACTCTTTGAGAAACTACTGTATATGTGCACTAGGAGATATATAAAAGAATAGCCATTCTTGCATTTATTAGAATCTTACTAAACTGGAAACAGTCTAGATAGCAGCAAAATTAAGTAAATTATTTTATTTAATTATTTAATTATTGGATAAATAATTTATCCAATAGTACTGTATACCACAGAGAACATAAATATCATAGAGATACAGGCATGAGCATGTATGAATCTCACAAATGAAATTAAGCAAAAAGGTAACTTGCAGAAGAATATAAACAGTACAATTACATTTATATGAAGTTCAAGTACAAAATATTTATTTTCACATACATTTGGTTAAAAATGTGAAAATCATGAATATTTAGTACAAAACTTGGTGGCATGATTTTAAATTTAAGACACAGGGCTACTCTTATGCAGAAATACTGGAGCAACTTGAAAGATAGTGGTAGTATTTTATTTACAAAGATGATTGGTAGGTGCATGGATGCTCATTTATTCTTAATTTGTATAATGCATATTTACTTTAATATGTAAAATATGATTTTAAATTATAAAATATATTATAACAAGTACATAAATAATAAAGAAATTGATTAGAAGATTATTTTCTTTAATAACATGAAAATATTTTGAAGTGATTATAATGGAGTTATATAAATTATTCACTAGAGATTTGAGACTCTGGTAAATGTTTCTATTCCTATATTACCTTTCACTTTTACATAAAGACCTTTAAATGATTAAAAATTACTTTCTATCTGGATGTAAAGTGAAATTTAAACAAGTTGTTTTCACTTAACTGAAATTCTAAATGTTCCTTAACCAGAATTATTAAGCAAGAGTGTAATTATTTCACATAGTATATCTTCTATTCATGTCAAAGATAGAAAATAAATTTGAGGTCATATTTGGCTTGTAAGTAAATATCCTCATCATTTATTATCTTTATAAACATTTTAGAACTTTTGCTATCTGTAGTTTTACAGACTGTGTTGAGACTGAGTCATACTTTATACTGAGAAGAAGGAAGAGACATAAGATGTTTCAGTGGATCCTATAATCTGGTGAAAGCTATTGTTTGAGGTTTCAATGGTAGGAAATATTGCAGTAATCAGTTTATGGCAAATCCCTTTGGGAGAATAAATATGCAACCGCAGAGAGTCTGTAGAAGTCTGTGCCATACTCAGCAAAGATTTTAATTTGTTCTAGTGTGTTTTACATGACAGTAGAATGTACTTTGAAACCTCATACATAAATGGAGTATGACTTCTCATTCTTCTGACTGTACATGTTGTAGAATCATATTGGTCATATACATTGGGTAATAATATCTGATTCATTCTATTATTATTCTCATTATTATTCTTATTTCCATTATTCCCCGCTTCCTTCACTCCCCTCTGCCTAATCTAAAATAACTCTATTCTTCCCTAGCTTTCCACCTCATTGTGGATTAGTGTCCAAAAATCAGAGAAAACATTTATCCTTTGGTTTTAGGGCATTGGTTCATTTTGCTTAGCATGATACTCTTGGACTCCATTCATTTATTGACAAATGCCAATATTTCAGTCTTTTTTAAAGCTGAGTAATATTCCATTTGCATATATACCACAATTTCTTTATCCATTCATCTTCTCAAGGACACCTATTTTAGCTATTGTGAGTTGAGCTGTTATAAATATTGATGTGGCTGTGTCATTGTAGTTTGCTAATTTTTAAGTTCTTTGGGTCTAAACCAAGGAGTGGGACAGCTGTGTCAAATGTGGTTCCATTCCAAGTTTTCTTGAGGCATCTCCTTATCACTTTCCATAGTGGTTGCACCAATTTGAAGTCTCACCAGCAATGTATAAGTGTACCTTTTCCCCCACATGGTACCTTTTCCCACCAATGCTGAGGGCCATTACCAAGTAGGAATGACGCATCGAAATTTCCTTGCCAAGCGTACCCCATGCTGCTTAGAGGACATTTGATGGAACATTGCATGCATGCTTTAATAAGGTGACCTTGCTCAAGGACCAAGGCGGATTCGGGTTTAGAGCTGATCAGGTTTGAGGAAGTAACCGGCTCCTTGAGTTTAAGGCGTTGCCAGTTTAAGATAATGGGTTTTAGGGAAGTTGGCGGTTGAAGATTATTGCTGGGATTAGGGTGTTCCTGCTGCTTGTTCCCGTTGAGTTCTCGTGAGATTAAAATGGGATTTGGAGAGAGCCTCGTGGAGTAGGTGAATTGTGCGGGAGACAGCAGAACGCGTTTGCCCCTGGACCTGTGTGGAGGTGGTGTGAGAGCTGGAATAAAGAATTGCTGTTTGAACCTACAAAGCTGTGAGTGCCTCGTATTCTGGTGCCAAGCCAAGACATTGGCTTTGGCACACCAACACTTATTGTTGCTTGTATTCCTGATAATTGCCATTCTGAAAGGGGGTGAGATGAAATTTTAGTGTAGTTTTGATTTGCATTCTTCTAATTGCTAGAGATACTGAATATTTTTTCATATATTTGTTGTTCAATTGTATTTCTTCTCTGAAGTGTCTGTTCAGTTCCTTAGCCCATTTATTAATTGGGTTGGTGTTAAGTTTTTTTGAGTTCTTTATATATCCTGGAGATTAATGCTGTATTTAAGGTACATGTGGTAAAGATTTTCTCCTATTGTATAGGCCCCCTCTTCATGTTATTGATTTTTCCTTCCTCAGCAGGGATTTGTGTCCTTTTAAAAAATTCACAGCAACAAGCCATTTGACCATGGGGCAGCAGATTACCTTGTACTCAGAACTATACATTATGACAGGGTGTTGATTCTAACAAAGAAAGTATACCCTCATGATTGAGTCTGAGCCTGATTTTTTTAAAAGCATTCATAAACTGCATGACAGACAGATAACACAAACCTGCATTTCACCCTTCACAGATGTATCAGTTCGCCTTCTTGTTTTTTCTAGTGGACTGGATGGAAAATTAATATGACCAATTGAAAAAGTAAGTAAAATGTCAAAGTTGTTTTACATATATTTTAAATCAGTATGTGTATGGAAGCCAAAAATGGTTGATATTTGCATTTTAGCCACATTCTCTGGTGATCCTGAAAAACAGTGGAGAGGGAAAATCATCCCAAAAGTTGGCTTTGAAATAGCCCACATGGTTCTGCACTGTGAGAAAGGGAAAATGCCTTATTGTGGAGGATTTTTACATATTTATGTTCAGTGGCCAACATCCTGGCCATTCAGTAAGACCTAAAAAGAGTAAAACTTGAAGATCCTAGAAAAGGAGGTATGGGTACCAGCATACAGATTGATACAAGAAAGCAAGCAAGCACAATGCTTTAAGATATTTACTCTGACATAAGGTAACTGATTCACAGTTGGGTAGGGAGAGGGAGCATGGGAGGAACTTACAAAGTCTAGATAGGGCAGAGGAGTGGGAGATAAAAGGAGGGGTGGGGATTAGCCATGATGGAGAAATGTGATGGACATCATTATACAAAGTACATGTATGACGACATGAATTGGTGTGAACATATTTTATATACAAACAGAGATATGAGAAATTGTTCTATGTGTTTAATAAGAATTGTGATGCATTCCACTGTCATTTATTTAAAACATAAAACCAATAAAAAATTTTTAAAAAGAGATATTTGTATCTTATCACACACCAAAGACCATCAGAAAACATTCAGCATGCCTCTAAGTAACTACAGATTCAAATGCCTTATCATATTGTAGGGTAGCTTTTAACATCAATGGCCCCAGATCTGGCATAATAGGTAAATGGACAGAGTGACCACTGTGGCTATGAAGGAGGCTACATACGGGTGTACACATGGGCTCCCTCTTGCCTTAGCTGATCTCACTAGTGCATCTTCTTAAAGTTGAACTTTACCTTGCCAACACTTGCTATCTTTTGTCTTTTTGACAATATTCTATAAATGTTATATAAACTTTATAAACTTTTGCTTATACATGGGAAATAATATGGCCTATAAATAATAAGTATAGAATGGAGATAGATTGCCAAAATTTGGATTTCATCTTCAAAACTTACAAGTCATATTAACTCTGGGACTCTTACATTTTCTGTAATTTTTAAATTATTTCAGGAGTGGAAATTATTCTAGTAACTACCTGAAGGTTGTTTTGAGATTAAATGAAATGATATTTTTAAAGATTAAAATGCCTCACAAAGAAAATGTTTCCAGGTTCCTCCATTTCTTTAGTGACAATTTACCAGTATAGTAACAGTAAAGATATACTTGCCCAAATCCTGTAATTTTGGTCATTAGTGTATTATTTATTGTGATATTTCTTTAGATGGAAAATCTCTCTACCTGCTTCTTCTCTTAATTTCCTTGATTTTTTTTTTGGTCAGATTTCTTTCTAAAACAACTGGATAATTTATTTAAATAACAACACATGAAAATAGGGCAAATTTGGCTCTTGTACATTTTATTTCTTTCTCACTAGATGCCAATGTCAAAATACATACCTATGTTTTCTGAAACAAATGAACTACGAGGTACAGTTTACCAAAAAAAAAAAAAAAAAAAAAAATTCAAACTACTAGAGTTCTCCAATGATCAGCTTCTCTCATTTGTCAAAAGCAGTAGAAATTTTGTATTTCATTTGCATTCTGAACCATCTGCTCTTTTTGTTTTCTCTTTGTGAACTTTCAACTGAGACACCCATTTCATCAGGTCCAGACTCTTCATGTCACAAAATGATTTTCGTTCCATGTTATTGCCATTCATTTTCTATATGCAGAACTTTCCCTTTAGAGGCTGCTGGTTCACTAATGACATAGCTGCATTTGAATCAGATGACGATTCTCAGACAATGACAGCACAACCCTGTGGTAATAGCACAATGTCTTACAGATGAGGCTGCAGTCAGGATTCTTGTAAAATTCTATGGACACTATAAAAATCAACCTATATTTCAATAATTTTAGAGACAGTATAATGTATGTTAAAGTGTATGGGTGACTGGATCAGAATCTAAGCACTGCCATATCCTAGATGCTTACATTTTCTGAACATGCCTTTCTTCAGAGAGGAGTCTAGTCAGGATTTACATACCTCCTCCTTTCTTCTTCTACGTGGGATCTGGATGCCTTCATTCATTCTGTTCTGATACTCCATTCTGTAATTTTTTTTTTAAATTTTCAAAACCATAAGGGAACCCTGAGACTTTTCAGAACTACCTAATGACTATGTAGTTAATGATTATTTATTAGATTAAGAGATCTGTCTGATTTGTGATTTATCTCTAAAATTCCAATGATTGCAATATATCACTTACATCATGTACTGCAAGATAAGCTAATCTCCTCGTTTTGAAATTGTCTAGGACCAATTTTAGATTATTCAAGTCCAATAGCTTCTTTTGGATTGTATGCTTTTGGAGTACATAATCAATTTTTATTTTTATTTTTTTGATTTCCAATTATCTGTAAGTGACCCATAGTGTTGAGAGCCGGCAGGTCAGAATGACGCCTGGCATTTGCCAGAGAGAATGGTTGAAAGATGACGTCAGCGAACCATTGAGATGATGATTTGAGTTAAGCTATATATAATTGCTGTGATGCTGGATTGATTGTATTGTATATTTGACCTTTACTGTTGGGCAATGGGTGCAGCTCTTGCTGCCTCGGGCACACGATACTTTGGAGTTCTCCCAGGGATTCTCGGAGAGTTCCCATTGGTTGGGGAAGTGCTGGAGGAGGGATTTCCGGTGTGGGGGCTTGCTGGAAGGGCCGCATGGGTGGCATTGGGGGAAAAGCGCGCATGCAGTGCCTGTGAGAGTTGAAACAAAGTAGTTGCTGTTTGAACCTACAAGGCTTTGTGGAGGCGATTATTCCTGCCTAGCCAGACTGTGGAACCATAGGCTTCCCTGTTCATAATAATATTCAACATATTTTTGTGGTTATATATAATATTATATGTAAGTAGATGATATATTCAGGCTACAATACCTCAATTTAGCTTCAAGTGTCTCACTGTCATTTTTCATATGACCTAAATGTATCATGATCTGTCACTTTGTAGTGTGCTATCAGAAAATGGCATTACCTAGATACATTGAACTAAACATCTGTTCTGTCCTCAACTCATTGTTAGAGACATTGCTCAGGCTTCAATTCTCTGTGAAGTATCCTTGAGCAGCTGAGTCAACAAATATTTATCGAGCATTGTAGATGTACTGAACACTAGGCAAAAAGAAAAAAATAGTCAATGAATATGATAATATAGTTCCAAAGTAATAGGTTAAACAATCCCATTATAAATATATTTATGATTTGAACAAATGTATATTTGTAATATGTGAGTGTATGTTGAAGAGGAAAAATAATAAGCTCATAGCATTTGAAATATAACTGAAAAGGTTGAAAAATATTCAGAATAAATATATTTACATTTTGTGCTTTTGAAAGATGTATTGGAAATAGAGGAAAAATAGAGAAAAAAGAAAAGTGTTGTTTTTTAGTGGTTTGTTGGTGATAGACTATAAACAAGATTAAATCTGAAGGTATTATCTGAGATGGCAATTCAGAAGCTCACTGGGAACAAAATCATGAGAAATTCCAATAATGAAGGCACAGAGCAGGAGTACAATGCACAGAGAAGTGAGAGATGAGTAAGAGAGACTTCACGAATTTTCAATGAAAAGGCAAAGACAAATTGGTTAGAGGAAACTGTTGAGGAAAAGATCATTTTTAGAAAAGGCAAGTTGGGACATATTTATTCACCAAGAGAAAGGTATGTAGTCAGAAAATTTAACCTTACCCCAAAAGAGGTTTGTCCCTTGCCCTTAGCTTCTGAGAGATGCTCTTTAGCCATGTCAATCTCTTGGCATGCCATGCCTAAAGGGAGTGTCTTTGTTTGCCAGTAGGCCTTGAGTCATGTCATGTAGACTACAATGTGATTTAGGGTCTTTGAGTCACACATTATCAGCTTAACCTACAGAGTGAGGCCAGGCACATGGGCAGTCAGTAATACAGCCCCAATAAAAACTGTGGCTGTCAAGACTCAGAAATTCCCTGGATACCAATGCTCCACTTGCACTCTCACACATATGCATTGGGAAAGTAATATTCTTCCACACAGGACAATGGAAGTCACAAGTTTGGCACTTTCCTGGATTCTGCTTATCTGCCTATGAATTCTTCCCTTCTCATGTTTTAATTTGTATCTTTTCCTTGAAACAATTTATAACAATTTGTACATCAGCTTTCAGTGAGTCGGTGGTTCTTTTAGTGAATTAGAAAACCTCAGGATAATTTGCAGAATTCTGTACTGCTAAACTTGCAATTGGTTAAGAGGTGAAGGCAGTCTGTGTGCTGTGTGTACCTCCTCTATATTTGAAAGAGAAGAAGAAGGAGGAGGAGGAGGAGGAGGAGGAGGAGGAGGAGGAGAAGAAGAAGAAGAAGAAGAAGAAGAAGTTGTTGAATGCTAGTTTAGACAGATAGTATTGCATATTGAAGTGGTTAAAAAAATAAAATAGGCTAAGAAAAGTAGTGTTAAAATTTTTTAACTTTGATCATATGAGGGTTGGCATATCCTTGACATCCTTTAAAAATGTTTTTTTAGTGCATTATAATTATACATAATACTAGGGGTCACTGTGACACATTCATATATGCACATAACATAATTTTCTCCATTTTTTCTCCAGTACTTCCACTTTCACTCATCTCCTTCTTCCTCTTGATCCCCTCCCTATAATCTCTGTCCTTCCTTCTGTTTATTTATGTATATACTTTTATCATTGATGTATAATTATTATTCAAAAATCAGATCCATTGTGATATATACCTACATGCATGCAGAATAATTTGATAGATTTCATTCATTTATTATTCCCTTTCCCCTCCTTTCTCCCTCATCTAATCTGCTACTGATCCCTTACCTCTTTACAACTGATCTCCCTTCTCTTATAAGATCCCAATTTAAATTCCTCTTTTCTCTAAAAGCTTCCAAATTTGAGAGTACACTTTTGAACCTTGATTTTCTGAAGTTGGTGTTTATTTCACTTAGTGTGATATTCTACAGTCCCATCCATTTACTAGGAAAAGACATAATGTTATTCTTCTTTGTGGAGGAGTAAAACTTTATTGCATATGTATAGAACATTTTCTTTCTTTCCATAACTTGGCTATAGTGAATTAGGCTGATATCAATATTCACATGTATGCATCACTGTAGTATACTTTTTTAGTTTTTTTTTTTTTGGACAAATAAGTAGAGGTATATTTTGTTACATGGTCATTCCATTCATAATCTTTTGAGAAACGTCCATGTGAATTTCCAAAGTAGTTGAATTGATTTTTAGTCCCAACAACTATGTGTAATTATACCATTATACCTACATCCTCACCAGCACTTACTATTGTCTTCTTGATGACTGCCATTCTAGAGAGGGAGATGAAATCCAAGTTTTGATTTGCATTTCTTCAGTTGATAATGATGTTGAACAAAATACCAGTGAATTTCTTCACTGAACTAGAAAAACCAGTCCTATAACTCAGAAGAATAAAAGACCCAGAATAGCCAAACCAATCTTGAGCAATAAGTATCAGTCTAAAGGCATCACAATATCTGACTTTAAATTATGCTACAATTATAGTAACAAAAACAGAAAGCCATTAGTATAGGACAGAAGAAAAAGAAATAAACAATACCATCATCTCATCTTTGAAAAAGGTGCCAAAAAATAAGGCAAAGAAAAGACATCCTTTATAACATATAGTGCTAGAAAAAACTGGGTATACATTTGTAGAAAAAATAAATAAATACTAGACCCCTATCTATCACCTTGCACAAAAGTCAACTCACAATGACTCAAGGACCTAAGAATTAAACCAGAAACTGTACAACTCATAAAAGACATAGGGTTAACACTCTTAACTTACATGCAGGTGTCAACTTCCCTAATAAGACACCTAAAGCCCAAGAAAGCAAGCCACAAATCAATAAATCAGACTGCATCAAATTAAAAAGCTTCTGCACAGCAAAGGAAATAATGAAGAGCATGAAGAGAAAACCTTCAGAGTGTAAACAACTATTTCCAGTTACTGTTCTGACAGAGGATTAGTATTCAGAGTATATAAAGAGCCTAAAAACTTAACAGCAAAAAAACCCAAAATAACTTTGTCAAAAAGCACAAATTAAATAGAAAATTCTTAAAAGAAGATATGCAAATGTTCAACAAATATATGACAAATGTCCAACATACTTAGCATTTTAATGGTAAAAAAAAAACAAACCATTATTTGTCTGTGGGTACATGTGTGTGGAAAAGTTGTAGAAAACTCTGGTGATTCATGCTAGAAGAAATTTTTTTTCACAAACAGAAGTGTTTGTGAAATAAGATAATGAAAATTTGAGTAAGGATACAGGAGAATAGTAAATTTTTGAAAAGCTGATGAAGGAATCAAGAAGTTAATGCATATAAGCTCAGAAACCATAAAATTTGTAGACACACCAATGAATACATGGGCATATGTTCATCATCATCATTTTATTCTTCATTTCTATTTCTTCAAAGCCAACTGCAACCTTTAACAAATCTCTGCAGTAGCAGAAAATCATGACAGCAGGGTATAGATAGACCGTATTCTCTGTGAACAGAGAGCTTGCATAGGAAGCTTCTTCAGAAGGAAAGAGGCATCAGGGTAAGAAGCAAGAATGTATGCAGATGATTTTATCTAATAAGTTGGTGCAAATTAAGGGAAAAGGCTGGATATTTGATTCTGATGATCAAGAGGTAGTAGTATTGGGCAGGGCATGTGGTTCAAGCGGTAGCGCGCTTGCCTGGCATGCGTGCGGATAGGGATGGGTTTGATCCTCAGCACCACATACAAACAAAGATATTGTGTCTGCCGAAAACTAAAAAAATAAATATTAAAAAATTATCTCTCTCTAAAAAAAGAGGTAATAGTGTTAATAATATACATAAGACATCAAGAAGAATGCATAGACTCAGTGGGTTTTCTTGGTTTAGTAGTCACTTATTAAGATTTAGGAGTAAAAGTAAAACCATAATAATAAAAAATAAGAAAGGCCACTAATGGCAAAGCATCCCTACAGTAAATGTTTAGGTCTTTCTGCCATATAAAAAATTATGATCAGGTGCTAGATTAATTTATATTTCTCTCTGTCTCTGTCTCTGAATATATATATATATATATATTTACATATAAAAGATTTTATATATTTATATCCTAAGATATATATAAATTTGTACTGGAAAGGGATTTTATGAATTCCAACTCCAGCCACATAACCAGTTGAAGGTATTGGGATTATAATAACTAAACATATTTCCCTTTTTACCCTCCTTATAAAATACTAGATAGAAATTGTGTTAATAATGACCAATTCTATACCAAGTACTTAAATAACAGCATGAAAGGGGTATTGTGACTGAACTAGAAACAGAAAAAAAATTATGTCTTTTAGGGAAAAAGAATATATGTCATTAGTTGTATGAAGAACAATTGCATCATACCAGGAAGAACAGACTTAGCTATCACACAGACTTAATCAATGGTGGAAGCTGAACAGAAATTCTTGAGAACTGCATTGACTTTTTTTTTTTTTTTTTTTTTTTTTGCTCTTGAGAACCACACTCTTAAGAGCACACATTGTAAATATTCATTGGAGGCCCCTATGTCCACAACTTCTCAGCTATTTCAAAATTTGTGTGAGCTCCTTTTTCTGTATCATATCTGGAATATTTGTACTAACTTTTATATTCCTATCTACATCTAAAATGAACAACAGATAATCTTATTATGAGTATATGAAAATGTGTTAAAAAATCTCATTTAGAAAGTTTTAGTATTCATTGAATCACAGGAAGTTTGTGCCATAATTAAAGAAAATTAAATTTTCTTGGGAATCATTTAAAAATATTTATGTTAGTCAACTTCCATTTGCTGAACTTAATGTTTAATTTTCCAGTGATTGCTAAGAATTATTGGCAAGCTGATTATATTTGTGGATCTTTAAAAAAGCAAACTGCAAGAGAAAAATCAAGAAAAAAATAGCAATGTTATACTTCATACATACTTTTAAGACAGATATATTTAGTATATGGAATTCTTACAAATGATAAATACACTGATTATCAGGAGAATGTTTTTCTAAGCCTTCATTCTACCATTGTGGTCATTATCCCAACACCTTTGAAGAGTGCCTTCAAATTGGGGAAGAGTTGTTAAACCAGTGAGACCAAAGACAGAAGAGTGCCATGGCTATAATTTTAAGTGGGTGAACTAACGATCTCTTGAAGATCAATACTTCTTAATGTCCTACCTGAAGTGTAGCAAGGGATAGTAATTTTCAACAGTTATCTCTCTTCCAAGTCTTCTGCAGTTTCCACAGATTGAAGAAACCAATCAAGTCTTTCCCTTGCAGAATGAGGCTTAACTTGTCCTGTTTTCTTTCATGAATGCTGGAGTATTCTGATGCTGAATTTTTGTTAAATTTGGAGCGAGTGATGTGAAGGCACTTCAAGTCGCTAATATTAATTGTAAGCTTCCTCTCAATAGTTACTTGATAATCTGGTATTGGGTTATAACTGTTTTTAGTCAATTATTAATAAAATAAGACACTTTCATAATTGAAAATCAGGTTAGAAATTACACGGCATAAAATGTGACTCAGAGGCCAAACACACAAAAAAAGATATATTTGAGTTGATGTGAAAATAGCAAAGGACTATGACTTAAGTTGAAAAAGTAGATTATGACATACTAATGCAATGTCATACAACTTATACAAAAGTCACACAACACAATAGTTTATAAGGATGCATATGTATCTGCACACAAGGGCATAGCAAAATGCACATGCAGAGCATAGTGCTAATAGTTATATTCCCTGAAGAGATGGAGTGAGTCATGTATTTGGGAAGAAAACTGCATTACTGTTTACAAATTACAAAAATGTCTGTATATAATATTTGTTCAAATAATCATATTTTTAAATAAAAAAGGCAATAGCATGAGGTATGTAAATTATGCTTTTAGTCATTATCTCTGGGTGGTGAGACTGTGGATAATTTTCCATTTTTCCTTTTGTTCCTTGGGTTTGTCTGGAAATTTTCTTTGTATAATCATGTATTATGCTATGATAGGAAAGTAAAATGAATTTGTTTTTAAATTTGTCTATATGGATGCACATGAATACATACAAATTTCAGTTATCTACATTGATACCATTCACATATACTTTTTAGTTGAAAATATTGAATTACTTAATTTGAATATTTAATCACTCTTTCTATTGATTGATTTCATATTCTGGTTTTTTTTTCAGAAACCAAAGTCCATCTTAACACTGGAAGAGATTATTTACCTTTATGATGTAAATCAATGTCCATACTTTTGATTACTCTTAAATATACCTAATAGTTTTATTATAAACTCTGACATGTTAAAATCTTGTAAATGGAGATTTCTGTCCCTAAAATGTAAAAAAATCAGAACATAATGAAAATCAATAACTCTTTTTGGATCCGCTAAAAAATCTAGTCATAGGGCTAATCATCATCTTGTAAATTGGAAAGAAAATCCAAAAGTTACAGCTAAAATTGGCTTACCTGGAACAGAAGCTGCTAGAGCCAAAATTTGATGGGAATACTTCACTGCAACTGTAAATTGCTAGAGGCCAATGTGTATTAGATTGAGAGTGAGAAAACTGGGAAACACAGTCTTGGGAATACCCTCACTCTTTCCTTGGATGTATCCACAGGAACTCTAATAGGTTCAGGTTCCCATCGTGAAAAATCAAAAACAACCCTTGAGGGAAAAACAAAAATTTTCAAAGAGGTCTAGAGTTTTCTTTATAATAGTGGCCTACTCTGGATAGAAACTATCTTTATTAGAGCCTGATACAACCCTGGGAGAAGCAAAACTACCCAACTCCAGACCCCTCTAATCCTCTAATCGTTCTGTCTCATCTAAAGTTGGGGTTAGGATGCTAAGGCACACACAGAAGGACACAGGCCTGGAAATCAGGCACACTAAAAGACTGAGAATTATCATAGGATTATTAAACATTTTCCTACCTCATAGCTCACCATCACCAGCAGAACTCAAGTATAATATTGGATTATAGCTGAAAGCACAATAAGGCACAGAAGATCTTAGGGGAAAAGCACAAGATTAACAAGGGAGATGAAAATGAGACCCTTATCTCAGTTAGTTTTTCATCACTGTGACTAAAATACCTGATAAGAACAATTTAAAGGAGGAAAAGTTTATTTGGGGATCATAGTTTCAGAAGTTTTAATCAAAAGATGGCCAACTTCATTGCTCTGGGTCAGATAGGTTACAAGGGAAGGGCACAGAGGTGGGAAGTTGCTCCTAAGGCAATAAGAAGTAGGGGGAATGTGTGTGGGGCTACCTGCAGTTCCCACCTAGTCAATTCATTCAAACTAAAATGGACTGATCATGTTATGTCTCTTGATATCCAAAAATTTCACCTCTGAGTATTTCTCTATTAACAGTAGCTTTTAAGGGACACCTAACATTCAAATCATAACAACCCAAGAAAATTAAAATTGCTGGCACCCACAGTTACAACAAAAATTTAATACAACCCAACTCCTAGAGAGATTCACTTAAAACTTCAAACTAAGGGCTTATTTTCACCTATTGCTATGATCCAATATATAGAGCACGGCTTTTAATAAGAAATCACAGTGCATGCAAAAGAAAAACGCATAGTCTGAAAAGACAAAGCAAGCAAAACTACATGCATTATGTTATGGTATAGATTTTGGAATTGTCCTGAAGTGAACTTAAAATAATTATAATTAGTATGTCAAGGGCTATATTGCTGTCAGGTTGACAGCAAGCAAGAATGGATGAGTATGGTTAAAAAAAAAATACGAGTGATAACAAAGAATCAAGAGAAAATTCTAAAAATAAAAAGAACATAGTAACAGAAATGAAGAATATATTAGATGGACATGTCACTAAGTGACTCATGGCAAGAAAAGAAAAGTGACCTGCAAGATACATCAATAGAAACTACCCTAATTGAAAAGCAAAGAGTAAAAGGAAGGAAGGACAGTAAAAATCATTTGAATTTTTTTTTTCTTTTTGGTACCAAGGATTGAACTCAGGGGCACTTGACTACTGAGCCACATCCCAGCCCTATTTTGTATTTTATTTAGAGACAGGGTCTCACTGACTTCCTTAGTGACTCGCAGCTGCTGAGGCTGGCTTTGAACTCGAAGTTCTCCTACCTCAGTCTCCCTGAGCTACTGGGATTACAGGCGTGCACCACCACACCTGACTTCCTTCCTTCCTCCTTCCTTCCTTTCTTTCTTTATGTTTTAGTTGTATGTGGACAGCATGCCTTTATTTTATTTGTTTATTTTTATGTAGGGCTAAGGATTGAACCTAGTGCCTTATTCATGGTAAGCAAGCACTTTGCCACTTAGCTACAGCCCTAGCCCCTTGATTTTGGGCAATGTTAAAGGAATGATATATGTGTTATTAGAATACCAGGGGGAAAGGTAAGAATGGAGTAGATTAAATATTTTAAGTCATAATGTCCAATATATTTCCAAAATTCATAAGGGACTCTGAACCCCACATTGAGGAAGCATACAGAACACCCAACAGGATGATTACCAACCAAATGAATGCCAAACCAAAAAGATTACAGCTCATCTAGGTTGATAACATTCAAATCATATAAAATGAAAGAACAATCTTGAAAGAAATAAGAGGAAAACAAAACCTTACCTATAGAGAAATAAGATAAGAATTATATCAGGTTTTTTGTTAAAATCCATGTGAGTGAGAAGGCAGATACACAAAATATTAGAGATCAGAAAAGAAAAAAGACAAAAATCTTCAGATTTTATACCCAGAGATATTATCTTTCAAAAGGAAACAAAAATAATGTCCATCTCAGACAAAAAAAAAAAAAAAACCCATGGGTTTTACTGTCAGTAGAATCTGACCCGTAAAAAATGTTTAAAGTAGTTCTTTAGGGAACAGAATCTTTTTCTCATTTTCTTCTCACTCTGCTATAACTGAGATTTGATATGATCTATTGCCTTAGCTCTCTCAGCATATCAATTATACTACTTTCCTTTTTATGTCTGCGGTCCAGAATTTGCATAGTTATACAGAAATAGAAATAAGTACCAATAAAAAATGTGCAATGAAGAAAATAGTTACAAACATGCTAGATATTAATATAACTATAGTGATGATCACTTTAAGTAATTAGACAATATAATTACAGAGTGTCAGAGTGGATTAAGAAAAAACCCTCTCTATAATGTGTGTGTGAATTTCACTTTAAATATAAATTATGGTTAGGTTAAAAGCAAAGGGATGTTAAAGGATATGCCAGGTTAAGATTTTTTAAGGTATGTATAATAAAAAAAAAACAAAAACAAGACATTCTTGTTGAGGTAAACAAAAGTAAAGCATGATAAAATAATGACATTTCAAAGTTTTGCCCAAAAGAAACTTTTATATAAGTCCTTAATAAATTGTTTTTAATTAAATCTATAGAATATAAAATAATCTATTTAAATTATTATTATATCATATACTACATTTTCTCACCTCATAATTAGTTTAATTTAATGAATCACTGTTTTTTATACATTTTCAGAATAATAATATTTAAGAAAATAATATAAAAACAGTTATATATATCTCAAATGAATTAATGCCTCCTTAATCACTAGATACTTAAAATGCATCCAAATAAATAATGTTATAGTGACTTAATTGTGTCGTAGCATAATAAAAATGATATGAATCATAGTTTACAAAATTATTAATTTTATTCATGTACTTGAAAAGTGGTAAGGTATCACACTTATTTTTGTTTTCAGATACCTGGAATTTTGGTTATGACACTAAAGTAAAAAAAAATAAGCTTGTATTCCATAACTTGTAATTCATTTGTAAATGTTAATATAGTCTATTGGGTTTTGCCACTATTGCTAAATTTATTCAAAAGAGTTATCAAATTATAATTAAATGAACAGAGATCTGCTTGGCCTGTGTAAATATAGTAATTGGATCATAAATATGCAATTCTATTAATTCATGTGCAGTCCCTGGTGGTTTGGAAATAAGTTTAGTTTTCTCAATGACCATCTTATAAATATTTTATCTTTCAAGAATGGATTTTGAAAAGAAATTTGAAGTTTATCTGAATAGAATTTTGTTTACATTTAAATACCAGAAAAAATATTCAAAATTATAGGGCCAATGTGATGGAAATTGTCAATGTCTTTGATACATCACTCCTAGTGACATTGCCTAGTTCACCATATTTGGTGAAAAAGGACTCCAAATGAATATTCCATTAGAAATATCCAGGTAACATGAAAAATCACGTTCAATTCTTTATCCATTTCATGTCTTTAAGTGAATTTACAAAACTTCGTAAAGAGAGAATTACCCCTCATTTAAGAACACAGAATATAATTCTTTCCTATTAGAAGTAAAAGCCTACATAAAATAAAACCTTGCATTCAATTAATCTCATTTCCTGATTTAATTTTTGTTAGGTTTATTGTTATTTCATTTGCCTTTTCCTTTCTGTCTTCCAAAACATTTCTTTACCAAACCAATTAAATTTTAACTAGAAAATAAATTAAGAATAAGGTGTTTCATTCACAAATGTTTGTTTCTATTCTCTGAGCAGATCTTAAGAGCAAATCAGAAGCATGAAAGCCAGCTGCACATGTTCTTCCACAGTGGATCATTAAGTGCTTCATCATAAATGTTAGCCTTTTAAACACTGTTAAAATTTTACTTTCAACAAACCTGCTCATTCATTGTTCTTCATCTATTTTTACTCATTCTTCCAATTAACCGAATAGAATAATAATTCAATGGCTTCAGAGATGAACTGCAACCTTCTCAAATTTTGGCTAAAAGTATAAAGGGAAAAAGGGGTGAACAAATAAATATTTTAGATTCATACATTAAATAGACCAGGTAACAGGCACTTTGTTGAGTTCAAAGTTTAACCTTCCTTTAGGAATTGCATCATGGCATTTTAGAATAAGCAAATCTATCCAGGAACTTCTGGCATTCAGTACTGTACCCATAAATTATTCATTCATTTGCAGATTTCATTTATGTCAAATCTTGTTAGAACAGTTAATTTTACATGAAAGTTATTCTCAGAGGAAGCTCTTAACAATTGGACATTAGCATTTTTCAGTAAGTCAGCATTTTTCATGTAACAAGATTTCTGTCTTATTCTGAGTAATAGCACTTGCATAATATAATCATCACACAGTTTAGCAAGGGTCTAAGAATGTCATTTTCTTGAATTACATATTAAATTTTTGTGCATAGTAGGGTAACCACTTTTAAGAAAGTAAATTATAGGGCTTTATAGAAAAATAAGCAAACAAACAACAACAAAAAAAAATGCTTGTAGTGCTGAGATAAAACTCAGAGCCTCACAAATGCCAGACAAGTGCACTACCACTGAGCTTCAGCCCCAAACCAATAGGAGGCATTTTAAAATACATATATTTAGTTACTTTATGAAGTCAACGGAAGTGAAATATAACCTTAACTGAACTATTATTTTGTAATAAAAAATATTAATTAGCCATAAGATGTGAAAAGTTTATCTTCTAGATGTACTGATAAATACAATAAAATGTTGGAAAATATTCTGGTTGATAATAATGACATTTGTATGGACAATTATATCTGGTGTTAGTATATCCATTTATATGTAAGAGTGCTTTATCATTAAATATAGATTTGTGACCATTAAAAATATATTCTCTTATTTCAAAGATGTTTTATATTTAACTACTTTTAAAATCAAGTATTTAAGGGTTTTCTTTGTATCATAAAGTAAATAAAAAAAGAAGCCTGGTGGCTGAGTGTGTACTCAGGATTTCTAACAGATGGAACTTTGAGTCTGGTTTCTGCTTTCTCCAGTACTAATTCAAAATATCTGCCTGTTCTTAGGTGCTTGTTTGGTTGTTAGATGAGATTTTGTTTCCAAACAAGAAGGTCTCAATGCTTCCCTCAGTTTGACCTTATGCATGTTTCTTCTGCCTTCTTGATTCCCGACCTCTCTCTTTACTCAAGCCCTTATGGAATCCAGATTTGAAGCTCCAAGCAAAAAAAGTGTTTATTGCCACCTAGCTAGACACGTGCAAAAATGTAAGTTGAAATTAAAATTTTTCTTAATGCTAATAATGGGTAATGTGTGCAGATATTTCAAAAGAAAATTTGAAACTCTGCTTTATTTTCACCTAGGTAGATTATATTAAATTGTTCAGAAGAGAGTCGTAACTATTTATGGCAAAAAACAATATATTGTCTGTACATAGATTCCCTGGAAAGTTAAACTTGTTTTTTTTTAGGACTATACTCAAAATTTGTCTTTACTCCAAAAATTTACACATCACTCTTATTCCCAATCCACATCTATCTTTAAGCATCTTCATAAATATCTTTCATGAAGCATCTCCATGATTGATAGTGAAGTTAGTTTGTTGATTACTTTGGCTTTTTATAAATACCAATATTTAAAAAGTCATTTACTGGAAGTAAACATATAGAATATTATTCAAAATTATTTTACTTTTTCTGAGTACTTTTCACCTTTATCATTATTTTTCATATTATTCAGGCAAATATTCTTAATATATTATTTTGTGTCTGTGAAACAAATTATCAACTGTTTAGTTATTCCTCAACATAAATTCTGAATTATAGTAGAAAGGAACTAAAAACATATATTCAAAATATTTAAAAAAATTATTAGCCCTATTGATAAGATTACTTTGATCCCTCAAGGACCCCAGCCAATCTTGTGCCTCAAAAAAGTAACTAATTACAACAAACAGAGAAAAATTCACTATTCACTGCAACTTTTTTGACTAAAGAAAAATAATCTCTGTTATATTCTGTTTTATAATCATTGCTTCTAGAGAATGGAAATCTCCTGACATATGGTTAAGAGTTAACAAATGATTTGTGCCATGAAAATGGGAGATGTTCTCTGGATCATAGTGGCAGCTTAATTGTGAAAACTCTGTAATGGTAATTTATCATTTTCTTTCTTTATAGTTTTTCATTAGTCCTACTTTGTTCTCTACCCTCTCCACTCTCAGGATCTGATCTTACTTTTATGTGTGTGTGTGTGTGTGTGTGTGTGTGTGTGCGCGCGCACATGCATATTGGTTAAAGAACTGAAATTAGTAACAAAATATTAAAAATACATTTAGCAGGATAATACATTTCATTTATTCTTTGTACACTTCTATCCTGTGTAATGTTCAATAGTTATAATTTGTACCAGGTTTCTTATAAAGCAGACACAATAGCTGTTAAATAAGCAGGCAGGACTAAAAATTTACAGTTGAACAGATACTATTGGAACAAGGTTTATGAGGATTGTTGAAATCTAGAGAAATCTTTTCTAGGACATGAAATACATATTTTCTTCACCCTTTTGGGAAAAAATTGAGGAATGTTTCTATAGAAAAGTTAACTTTTACTAGAATATTATTCATTTAAGTGGTCATGATTTTCAATGCTAGCAAAAAGAATGCTACATCAATTTTCTGAATCCTCTTTATATATGAACACTACAGTTGAGTACTTACATTGATTTACTTTCCAGAACTGAAAAAGTATTGCAAGAGAGTTTTCTGTATATGTCTGGCTAAAGAAATAAGGGTAAAAAAATCTGTAGTCACTTTTATAGGTCCAAGATGATTTCCTCCCTAAACACTCAAAAGAAAGGGATGTTAAATTACATCTTTATGAGATGTACTCTTTCTTTTTGGGCACAAAATAATTTTCTATTTATAAGTTAGTGACTCAGACCACAACAAGACAGTTTTCATAAATATTCTAAAGTCTTCTCATTTATGCCTCTTAAAAGAAAAAGGCTGCAAAAAGTGATGTACTCTTTTGCTTCCAGTATAACTTGTAAGATTTTAATATATTAACTCTTTCACATATAACACATATAAACTAGGTCAAGAATAAAAACTATAGGAAGTATTTGCTTAACAAAACAAGGAGATTGATTTTAGAGAACAATTTTATTTTTGAAAAGGGGTTGTCCTATGGTGAGATTATGTACCTTTGGTTTAAGTAAGGATCACAGGTGTGACACATCATGGTTAAAATTCTAAGAAAGTACATCATCCTTTGGATTTAGGAATGTGGGAGCAAAGCCTATGGTTCACAAAGAGCATAAGAGGGTAATACCTCAAAATGTGGTCATCCCACATCTATTTACTAATTCAAATCTGTTACTTCTCTCATTTTCTCTTATTTCTTCATCTCATCTTGAGCCAGATACATTGAAGGAAGACTTAAAAGCAGCTATGGAAACAGATTACTGATATTGTGTTACCAACATCACCCAATGAAACAGATTTTGCAGTTTAAATATAAATATTATAGTGACTTCATTAAAAATATCAATACTCTTCACACAGCTATTTAAGTATATCTCTATGATATAATATTTACAATATCTGTTTTGCAACTCACATAAATAAGCATACCTAGAAGGAGAAAAATAGGGTCCTCTCTGAATGGAAAATAATATCAAAAGAAGCCAGCTGAAAGATATTTCAATGTTGAAATAGACAAGGAATTAAATAACTACCCTATGTTCAACTAGGTGAAGTGCAAAATATACATAAAGGGTAAAAAATAAATCTTACAACAAAGAAAGCAAAGTGCAAAGAGGAAGTAAATGAAAAATTTACAATGTACAAAAACAATATTCACATTTTTAAAAATAACTGTGTTAAATGAATATAATAGATTAAAATTGTTAACTTTAAGATAAGTCAATACAAAATACAACTTATAAAAAGAAAGTATTTTTTAGTAAAAGTGAACAAAAGCTATTAGGAATATAGTGAAAATTTTCAAAAGTCTAAAGGAAAAAGTAAAGTATAAAATAAGAAATATGTATGACAAATAACAGATAAAAAATTCCAAAGTTGATAAACTACAGTATTTTATCAAATATCAATATATTTATGTATATATAATACAAATATTATGAATGATGAATACATATATTATTTACATAATACATATATTATTATATATTCACAATATCTAGGGTAAATATAACCAAAGGTATATTAAGGCACATAATATCTATATGACTGAAAAGATTGAAAGCATACATGCAAAAACAAAACATTAAATACTGAGTGAAAAGAATATGAATGACTGTAAAATTTTCATCAGAAAGTATGGAAGTTTGGGGAGTGTGGAATATTTTTCAAGTATCAGGAAAAAAAATGGCAATAGTAGCAAAAACTATGTACCTAGGTTGTTCCATACAGTGAAAAAAGCCTTTAAGAATGTACATAATTTAAATTTTTTTATAATTAATTATTGCAAGGAGTGGCAAACACCATAAAGCTTCCAATATGCAGGAAATCTACAGTCCATACTGACATTTGGGGTGTTGGTAGAAGAGGTTATGTAAAATATTAGCTTCTCTTATGTATAAGTTCATAGTATTTTGTTATAGTAACCCAAACATACTATCAACATTACCAATAATAGGTAGCAACATTATCTAAACTAATCATGAGGTGGAATAAACATTGAACATCAACAGGGAAATACATAGATAAAATGTGGGAGTTAATATAAAATGTAATTTTATTTAGCTTTGAACAGGAATAATATTATGACATGTTACAACATGTATGAACTTTGATATTATGTTCAGAATTGTAAATCAAATACTATGAAAAAAATATTGTGTGATTTCACATATATGAGGTGTCCAGAATAGACAATTCTTAAAAAAAAAATAGAAGTAGAATGTTGCTTTCAAGGGGTGGGGTGGAAGGGTTAAAAGGGAAGTTGTTTAATGGGCATAAAATATTACATTTTACCTTTATTTTTCAAGATAAAGTGTTCTGAACATTGGTGTCACAACATTGTGAATAAAATACACTAATGAATGTTACATTTATAAATGGTTAAGATGATAAATTTTATGTTATATAATTTTTAATCACTTTCAAAAAGAAGAAAAAAATTAAGAGTATTTATCCAAAGAGATTTTCATTAGTAGAAATACTAAATTCTTGAGAATTAAGTGGAATGACGTCAGAGGGAATGTAAACCCTTAGGGTTTAGTTAAAAGAGGATGTCCAAAAGTACTAGTTATATTTATATCTTAGTTAATTATGGCATAATAGCATTTAAAAAATAACATTGTTTTATAAAATATATATGTGTGTGTGTGTGTATGTGTGTGTGTGTATGTGTGTATACACACATATTATGTAGTACATATATTACATAGAATGATTAAAGGATAAAGGATGAAGGTGAGGTAAAATAAAATGTTGCAAAATACCCACATTCTACTTATAATATCAATACTGATAGCCTCTATTAACTAAATAATTACAGAAATTTCTGAATTTGAAAATTTGACTATTCTAGGCACAGTGATGAATACCTGTAATCCCAGCAGCTCCAGAGGCTGAGACAGGAAGATCTCAAATTGAAATCTGGCTTCAGCAACTTGGTGAGGCCTTGAGCTCCTTAGTAAAAACCTGTGTCAAAATAGTCTCAAAATAAAATATTAAAAATGGCGAAGGTGTTGATCATGGTTAACACTCTTGGGGTTATCCCTGATATAAAAAAATGAAAAATAAATAATTCAAGAAGAAGAGGAAAAAAAGACAACACAGGAAAAAATGGTATTTATCTTCATACAACAAAAATTCTTCAGTGTTTACTTATATTTATCAGCATTCTTATCCTGCTTGAAAGTATAGATTATTTTCTGTTTTCATTATTCACGTTTATTTTGAAATCAATTTAAAATTTAGATACTGAGAATACCCGTCACTCATTAATATATAACAACTTTTGTTTGTGGGTATATAAATAAATAATCTTCAGAATTAGTATTGACTTTTTCTATTAATGTGAAACTAATAAATCAATGTGAAATAAACATACCCACTGAGAAAACAAGTAAAACTAACTTATATTCTTCACCTGAATGATAAGTTCAATTTTATTTTTTCTATAGTTCCTATTACTGTGATCACACATTCTTAGCTTTGAATTGTAATATTTGGTTGGCTGGCAGTTAAAGTTACCACTTTAAATTTTTTAAAGAAAAGTATGAGTAGAGCTAAAAGATGCTCAGTGGAGTCTCAGATCAGCAGGAATACCAGATGATTTCTTATTCACACAACACTGTATGATTTCTTCAGTTTCTTAAATTGAGATTCACAATTTTTGAGGGACTCTTGATATGGTATAATTTTGATATTTTAACATTTGATCCCAGAAGCAATCATTCAATTTTGGAGTACCTTCAAAGGGTTACATAAATTTAATGATGTACATATTTATACTTACTGGTATTATTTTGCTGCCATTTCAGACTGATGCATGTTGTTTATTTACATTAAATGGCATAAGTAAATACATTAACTTGCAATGTTATCCCGCATGCTTTATCTCTTTTTTTTTCTCTTAAGTTGGTAGTAAATAAGATCAGATGAATTTTTTTTTAAATCACCTCCTATTATTTGAAATGGTTTTATTTGTTTACCTGGGAAAGTCTTTGGATGACCTATGGCTTTGGGTCTTAAAATTTTTGAATGGACACATAAAAGTTATGTGTGTGTGTGTGTGTGTGTGTGTGTGTGTTTTATAATATGTAAATCAAAATAAACATATCTATTTTATTAAATTATTTCTTTACTTTTGTGATAAAATATTCAAAATGTTTTCTTCTAGTTTTTAAACATATCTATTATTACATTGTCACAATTGTACATTGTACAACATCACACTAGAACTTATTTCACCTATCAAACAGAATTTAGTCACCATTTATCAAAATTTGCCAGTCCTCTCTCTATTTCCTTTTCTCAGCTTCTGGTAGCCAGTATTCTACTCTCCATCTCTAAGAAAAAAAATTGTTTTAGATTACAAATATGGGTGAGTTCTTTTAGTATTTTGTCTTTCTATTACAGTCTTATTTGACTTAACAGAATCCAAATCCATGTTGTTGTAAATGACAGGATTTTTTCATTTTTATGGATAAATCATATTCCATGTGTCTATGTAGCAGATGTTCTACATTTATTCATCAGTTGATGGGCACTTAGGTTGTTTCCATGTCTTGGATATTGTTAATAGTGTAATAAACATGGCAGAGTGATGGATGATTAACATATTGCTTTCATTTCCTTTGGATTTACATCCAGGAGAAGAATTGGTGGATCAATTATTAATTTTTTGAGGACTCTCCTTACTGTTTTTCATAATGGGTGCACTAATTTTAGTTTTCACCAACAGTGTTTAGTTTTCTCACTTCTCCACATCCTCACCAACACTGTTTGTCTTTTTGATAATAGTCTTTCTTACTGAAATGAGATAATAGCTCCCTGTGGCTTCAATTTACATTTCTTGTATGTTTAGTGATGCCAAGCATTTATTCATAAACCTTTTGGCCATTTGTATATCTTGTTTTGGAAATAATTGATCTAGTTCTATTGTTTTGTTTACTGGGTCATATTATTATTATTATTATTATTATTATTATTATTATTATTATTATTACTATTATTCTGAGTTTTAGAGTTCCTTATATATTATGAATATTAACTCTTTGTCAGATGTATAGTTACAAACATTATCTCCCATTCTGCAGGTTTTCTCTTCACACTGTTGATTATTTTCTTGGCTATGTAAAAGCTTTACAGCTTGACATAACTCCACTTTTCTATACTTGATTTTGTTTCCTGTTATTTGGAGTCTTATGCCCATAATTCTTGCCCATCTCAATATCTGAAAGTGTTTCTGCTCTGACCCCACTCAATACCCCTGCTTTTTTCTAGTACTTTTATATTTTCAGGTCTTACTGTTAAGTCTTTAAGCCAATTTGAGTTGATACTTGTTCCTGGTGAGAATGATAGGGTTTAGTTTTATTCTTCTGTATATGGATACCCAATTTCCCCAACACCATTTATTGAAGAGACAGTCCTTTCTCTAATGCATGTTTTTAGGACTTTGTTTAGAATAAGATAGTTGTAGATGGGTGAATGAGTTTATTGTATCCTCTGGTTTTGTTCCCATGGTCTATATGTCTATTTTTATGCCAATACTATTGTGTTTTTATTACTAGAGATTATATATTTTAAAGTCCATTAGAGTAATGCTTATTGCTTTGTTCTGTCCCTCAGAACAGCTTGGGATATTTAGAATTATTTTTGATTCTACATAAATTGTAAGATTCTTTATTTTAGTTTTACAATAATTGGTGTTTTGATAGGGCTTGCATTGCCTCACTTGGGGAAGTATAAATATTTTAACAATATTAATTTTTATAATTTATGAACACAGGGTATCTTTACATTTTTGGGTTCCCTTAAATATTTAAATTAATTTTCATAGTGTTCATTTTAAAGAATATTTTACCTCTAGGGTTAAAGTTGCTATAGATTTTTTTTCACTTTATTTTCTGTTTGTTTTACTTTTTTTTCCTGTTGTCAAAGAGATTGCTTTATTGATTTCTGTTTCAGATAAATCACTATTGACGTATTAAAGTGTCCTGATTCTTTTTTTTATAATTTATTTTTTTTTATAATTTGTTTTGTTGTAGATGGACCCAATATCTCTATTTTATTTTATTTTTTAAATGTGGTACAGAGGATTGAACCTCAGGCCTCACATGTGCTAGGCAAGTACTCTACCACTGAGCTACAATCTCAGCCCCCAAAGTGTCCAAGTTCTTGTATGTTGACATTATATTATATAATATTCCTGAATTTATTTATTATTTCCAATAACAATTTGAGGAGTCTTTAGGTTTCCTATGTTAAAAATTATTCGATTTACAAAGAGTAATAATTTGAATTCCTTCTCTCCAATTTAGATGCCTTTCCTTTATACACTTCTATTGCCTGATTGCCCTGTGTAGGACTTGAATTACTGCACAAAACAAAAGTGTTGAATATGGGCATCTTTGTTGCAGAACTTAGAAAAAAAATTTTTCATCTTTTCCTCCTTCAGGATAATGTTAGCTATGTGCTTTTTATCTATGGCCTTCCTCATGTTGAATTGTTTCTGGTATACACAATTGTTCAAAGTTTGTATCATGAAAGCATGCTAAATTTTATCAAATGCCCTTTCTGCATCTATCAAAGTGATAACATGGTTTTTGTTCTTCATTTGATTGATATGATATATCACATTTTTAAAATTTTCATATGTTGAACCATCCTTACATGCCTTGGATGAATCCCACTGGATTGTGGAGAAAATTCTTTTAAATATGTTGTTGGATTTCATTCACTAGATATTTTTGTAGGTGATTTTCCTATGTATGTATGTCAGAGATATTGGCCTGTGACAATATTTTTATTGTTTCCTTGTCTGGTTTTGATATTAGGATAATACTTGCCTCATACATTGTGTTTAAAGAATTCCCTCCTCTTTATGTGTTTGAAATAATTTGAGAAGAATTGCTATTAATTCTTCCTTAATTGTTTGGATGAATTCAGCAGTGAAGTCATCTGATTCTGGGCATTTCTTTAATGAGAGAATTTTCATACTGATTCAATAATGTTACTCATTATTTGCAATTTCAAGTTTCCTAATTCTTCATTATAAAGTCTTGATGATGCGTATGAGTTCAGATTTTTTCCACTTCTATGTTTTCAAATTAATTTGTATCTTGTGGTTTTAGTCATGATGTTTTCTTTTTATCTCTTATTTTGAGTCTTTTACATTTATTTTCTTAGTTATCTAGCTAAGGATTTTTTTGTGTATTTCTTTATTAATGTTTTGTTTTACTTAGTTTTTACTTCTTTTATTTCTTCCGTTATTATTTTTTCTTTCCTTCTAAAATTTCATATTTGATTTTTCCTTATTTTTATTGTACCTTGAAGTGTATAATTATAGGTTCTTTGAGAGCTTTTTGATTTTTTTAATATAGGTATTGATTGTTTTAAACTTTGATTTAGTACTGATTTTCTGTATCACTTAGGTTTAATTTCATTCCATCATCATTTGTTAAAAGAAATATTTTTATTTCCTTCTTAATTTTTTATTAATCCACTGTTTATTCAAAAGCATGTTGTTTAATTTCCAGGTATCTGCAGTTTCCAAAATGTTTGGTTACTGATTTCTAGTTTTATTGTTTTGTGTTTTAAAATAACTTAATATGATTTCAATTCTTCCAAATTTGTTGAAATGTGTTTGAACTCTACCATATATTAGTCAGAGTTCTCTAGAGGAACAGAATCAACAGGAGCTATGATTATAAAAGCAAATTTATTAGAATTTATTGACTTACACAAACAGAAAATGGATAGTTCAGAATGGTCATCTGCAGGCTTGAGAGCTGGAGTAAACAGTAGTTGGGCAGTCCTAAAATATGACACTTCAGAAAAAAAGGGATCAATGATGCCTACCCAGTGCTAGATCAAAGGTGTCTGGAAACTTACTGGAGAATCATTGGCAGAGCCCATTTTATAAGAGTGAAGGAATGAGGGTCTGGTATCATAGGGTGATCCCAATAGCAATCAAGATGCCATTCAAGAAGAATTGAGCTTGCCTCTGCTGCTGCTTCCTTGTTCTTCCAACTTTTATTCCATCAAAGCTACCATCCTATTGGATGGCGTTGCCCATGCTTGAGGGTCTCTACTTCAACTTGCTATCCCACATGACAGTCATTCTTAGACACATCCTCATAGACACACCCTCATAGACACACCCAGAATCCTCTTAATCTTTGCCATTTCTTAATTCAGTCAAGTTGACAAGTACAACGCTTGTCAACCTTTGTCAGGAATGGTGAGTGAATTATGGGCCTTGAACTCCCCGAAACAGAGGCAATACCTCTCTTGGGAGTTTCTCAATGCAAAAGGGCCAATTGAAGATTGTGATACCCAGTTCAACGGGGTATTCTGTTCCAGCCTCAGAATTTATTAGATCAGACATTTATGACCTAAGGTTCAAATAACAGGTGCCAAGGGGTAGAAAATTATGGTTGCAAGCTGATAATTACAATTAGACTGATCATACATTTGACCTCAGTTCTGTTTGTTTTAAAGTAAGTTTCTTGCAATAAATATCTTTGCTGTTAAGACCTATAAATAAACATTCAAATCTTGCTCTTGATCAGTCTTCCTCCATCAAAGTTTGGCTGATCCACCAGACCTTGGCTTTTTCTCTACTTTTGTGTCTATTTGTCTTTTCTCAATCCTGTCACAATCCAGCTTGGGAACCTGAATAAATAGCCATGCAGGACATGGCACAACTCGATATCCAACATGACTCTTTACATTATATTTAATATTCAAATAAACACAATAAATAGGTCATAGTAACATAAATATCCTTCATACCACTGAAAATACACTAGTTTTTCCCCCAGAATAAAAGTGAAAACAAAAACATCGTTTTAAGTACCAATGTTAAGTCAATCAATATTATATTACATGATGAATAAGAGGAGAGTAACAAACATGTCACTTAATGCATGTGTAAGTATGCACAAACCTATCTTTAGCAGACTAAGAAAGAAATATTAATGGCAATTTACAATCCTCATTTCTGTAACTGGTCATAGGTCCAAAGTTGGTATTTATGACTACCTTCTTCTACTACCCATTCTGTATTCCCTCTACCTCCAGCAAGCACTTCAGCAGGTCTTGGATCTTTACCTAGAGTTGTGACTAACACCTCTAGGTAAAGAGCCAAGACCTGCTGAGGTGAAATCAGCATCTATTGTATGAGTCTGAGACATTTGCTATCTTGCCTGGATTGTGGTGCTGTGACCTTAATTACTGGTGAATGTGATACCAAGAGACAGCCTAAGGGATTTCCTGCCTTCCAGGAGTATGCTTCCTTACCTCCATTGGGGAGTAATATTCCTGTCTTCTTTTGGTAATCTGGATCAATCACCCCTGCCAGCACCATAACTTCATTCTTAGCCTGTTGACTCAAGAGCATGAGGAACCCAAAGTGGTTGGGGAAAATCTTAAATTCCAATTTAATGAAATCATTGTTGTGTCTCGGGATAGAAGCATTCCTCCTTCTAGAACTAAGACTTTTAGGCCAGCAGAGCATAAGTTTGCAGGGACAGGAAGCAAAAATTTTTTCTTGTGGATTACTAGAGGTAATGGTGAGTGGTACCATTTCTGTTTCCACCCCTTGATTCCTGTATCCATAAATTCTAGCAATAGGAGAGATAATCCCATACAATGGATGCTGATTTAGAGTATATACAGCCTTATGGAGAACCTTGCTCTAGCCCTGCAAGGTATTACCATATAGCTGATGCTGTAACTGCATATTCAAAAGTCCTTTTCATCATTCTATCAAACTAGCTGCTGTGGGATGGCATGGCGCATGGTATGACCAGTGAATCCCATGAACATGAGCCTATTGCCTCAATTATTTGGCTGTGAAGTGAGTTCATTGGTCTGAAGCAATGCTGAGTGGAATAAGGTATTCTGTAAGTTTATGCAGGGTAATTTTGGTCAAAGCTCTACATGCAGCGAAGACAATAAGTGTCTATTCTAGTAAGAACAAACCACTGCCCCCTCCATGATGGAAGTGGTCCAATATGATTGCCAGCTGATGTCCCTGTGAATGACGCCATATCCAGGCATGAGTGTTGGTGTCTGCTGCTAGCAAATTTGATACTTAGCAGTGGCTGTAGCCAGATCAGCTTTAGAGGGTGGAAGTCCATGTTTCTGAGCCAATGCATACTGCCATTCTTGCCACCATGAACACATTGTTCATGCGCCCATTGGGCAATGACAGGAGTGGCTGGAGAAAGACCTTGATTACTATCCACAGATCAGGTCATCCTAATTGATTATTAAAGTTCTCCTCTGCTGAGGTTACATTTTAGTGAGCATTTACATGGGACACAAATGTCATCATATCCTTTACAAATTCAGAGAGGTCTATTCACATACTTCTTCCTCAAATATCTGTGTCATCAAATTTTCAACTATGTTCTTTCCATATTCCTGACCACACAGGCAAACCCATTGCCTATAGCTGTACATATACAGTATAGAGCCACACATATGGCCATTTTTCCTTTCAGGCAAAATGCACAACCAAATGCATTGCCTGATGCTATGCCATTGTGAACATTCCCCTTCATTTTCTTCACCACTCTTTTTCAGAGTTGTTCAAGGAAGGGGAAATAATCCTGCAGCTGTACACTTCTGGGTGGTATGTGCATATCATGCAGAAGTGTCTATAAACCAGGTACTAGTCTTCTCCTTCTCTGTTAATTAATCATAAAGTACATCTCCATGAAGATATAGATTAATGCTGAGGGACAGAAGGTACTGTAGCAGCAGTAGAAACTATGCACATTTGGGTGACTTCTTCATGCAACCTACTTGTGACTTTGGGTCCTGCCCAATCACATATGTATCACTTATACTTGATGATAGAGTGCTGTGGTGCATGTCAACTTTATGGCTTGGTGGGTCAGAAAACACCCAGTTCTTGATGGACATCTCAGTTACTTAGTAACTGGGTGACCTAAGGTCAAGTGTTCAGTTTCCACTAAGGTCCAGTAGCAGGCCAAGATCAGTTTCTTGAAGGGAGAGTAGTTGTCTGAAGATGATGGCAGAACCTGGTTCCCAAATCCCAATGCCCTCCTCTCTGATTCCCCTATGGGAGTCAAAGGCTCCAGAAAGCATCTCTATCTGCCACTGACACCTTAAGTACCATTGGGTCTGCCAGATCATGGTGCAAGGAACCATATGACCAGAGCAGACTGTCCAGCAGCCTGTATCTGTTGCAGAACTTTCTCCTGATCTGGGCCCCCTTCAAAACAAGAAGCTTTTCTAGTCACTTGGTAAATGGGCCTAAGTAATATATGCCAGTGAGGAATGTGCTGCCTCCAAACTCCAAATAGGCCTCTCAGGCATTGTGTTTCTTTCTTAGTTGTAAGAAGGACCAGATGGAATAACTTATTCTTCATCTTTGAAGGAATAGCTCAGTATGCTCCACACCACTGGACTCCTAGAAACTTTACTGAAGTTGAAGGCCATTGAATTTTAGTGGGATTTATTTCTCATCATCTGATATGCAGGTGTTCCACTGGCAAGTCCAGAGTGGTTGCTACCTCTTGCTCAGTTGGTTCAATCAGCATAATGTCATTAATGTAATGGACCAGAGTGATACCTTGTGGAAGAGAAAGGCAATAAAGATCTCTGTGAACTAAGCTCTGACACAGTGTAGGAGAGATGACATACCTCTGAGGAAGGACAGTGAAAATATATTGCTGGCCTTTCCAACTTAAAGAAAATTGCTTCTGGTGGTCCTCATGCACAGGAACGGAGGAAAAAAGCATTTTCCTGATCAATAGCTGCATGCCAGTTAAGAAGAGATGTGTTAATCCGTTTAAGCAAAGAAACCACATCTGGTACAGCAGCTGCAATTGGAGTAACCACCTGTTTAAGCTTACGATAATTAACCATTATTTTCCATGTCCCATCTGTCTTCTACACATGCCAAATGGGAGAGTTAAATGAGGGTGTTGTGGGAATCACCACCCCTGCTTTCTTCAAGTCCTTGATGGTGGCACTAATCTCTGAAATTCCTCCAGGGAAGTAGTATTGTTTTTGATTCACTATTTTCCTAGGTATAGGCAACACCAGAGGCTTCCATTTAGCCTTTCCCACCATAATAGTTCTCACTCCACAGGTTAGAGAACAAATGTGGGAGTTTTGTCAAAGGCTAAATATATCTATCCTAATTATACTTTCCAGGTCTGGGGAAATAACCACAGGATGAGTTCAGGGGCTCACTAGACTCACTGTGAGTTAGACTTTTTTTTATTAATTAATCACTTGACCTCCATAAGTTCCTACTTTTACTGGAGGGTCACATTGATGTTTTGGATCTCCTAGAATCAGTGTCAATTCAGAGCCTGTGTCTAGTAGTCCCGGAAAGATCTGATCATTGCCTTTCCCCATTGCACAGTTCCCTTGGTAAAAGGCCTTAGGTCTCTTTGGGGATGGATGGAAGTAAGATTAAAAGTAAAGATTTTTTGTACTTTACCAGGGTTCTTCCTCAAGGAAACCTGGCCTCCCCTTCATTCACCGTGTTCCAGATCTGTAAATTGAAGCAAATCTGGGAAGTAGTTGAAGGGCCATGATTTTCTGCTGTTATGATCTAGGGAAGACTTTTGTACATTTGTTCTGGAATTTTTCTGCCTATCTAAGTCAAATAAAAATTTTGTGGGATTCCCATCTATTTAGCTTCTAGCAACACCACTATTAAGCATCCAATACCAGAGATGTACATGAGTCAGAACATTTTGTCCATTTCTTCCCCTTTGCTGTCCATTGTGGTAACTATGACAACCCTGTCTTTGGTAACTGAGGGCTGCCACTTGGCCCTTTCCTCCCCCAGGGATCCAATTATTTCCATTGCATTTAAGTTTCCCAAGTGATTGACTGCAACTCCCACAGTAAGGTCTGGCATACTGAGAAGAGCAATGACAGAGCACTTAAAAGATGCCGGTGCTCCTCTCACAAATTTGTTTCTTATAGTTTTGGGAAAGGGCATATATTCTAGACCCTCCCACTCTGGAGGAAAAGGTCATACATGACTGATCCACTCCAGCATTCCAATGTCTCTGAGCCTCTGAAATCCTCCATACAGTAAACTAAGGGATGTCAGGTATTTCCAGCTCATTCACAGTGGGCCATCTTTGATACATACTTCAGCCAACCATCCAAAGTATTAGAACCTTTCTTAACACTGCAAGCTATTTACATTAAATCTAGAACTTCGATTAATGGACCAATATCAATAGAGTCAGCTTGATCTAATTTTATGATCCTTCCACCATTATCCCACACCTTTAGAATCTATTCCCACATATATTCCCCAGACTTCTGCTTCTATGAATTAGAAAACTCAAGAAGTTCTTTCTAAGTGTAGCATACCTCCTTATGGATTACACACTGTACCTCACTTCTAGTTGCCTGCTTAGACTTAGATTTAGTTGTAGGCCTACAGGACAAAGTAGGTGATAAGGGTGTGTCCTGAGGTATATCCACACTTTCATGCTGAGCAACTGAATCATGAAAGGTCTTTCTGTTTCCACAGGTAAAGCAGGAGTAGTTAGGTGGAGAAGCCAATGCTACAGAGGGTGGTGGTAAGGATGCTTCAACGATGGCTAGGAGTGGAGATGCAACAACTTCTGGCTAAATAAAATTTATCAGCATGTAGGAGTTCAATGTCTCCAGCTCCTTCATAGTCCTCCAATATGGCACCATCTCAATTTACAGGATCCCATTATTTTCCAAGCAGTACTCTTCCTTTAACCACTGGTATGTATTGAGAATAAGAGTTGAACTTGCAGCTTAATTCAGCCAATTCCAGGATGAGGGTTTTTCCAGCCCTATGACTACTAGAGAAAAGATTCTTCTTCAGAGCACACTGAGCAGCTTTTAGTTGTGTGTATTTGCCGCTCAAAAATATTATTTATGAGCTCATCCTTTTCTTTTGTTACTTTGTTCAGTAAAGACAGAAGCAACCAACCAAATCATCATATTTCTTAGTTTTCCAGAATTGTTTAAAGGTATCATGTATAGACTCACTAAACTCTTTTCCTTTTTACAAGTGGCAAATTGGGAGCATAAAATACATGTGCTTTACAATTTTTTAAAATAGTACACCATGGATTATCAGCGCTTTCCATAGTATCAGTAGGAGAGACTTCAGCAACTTTAGGCCTAACCAATGTAGAGAACCAACTCTAGTAATCACAAACCAACTGAAAAAATTCATCTTTAAAACTTTGTTTCTCTAGAACAACTCCTGGTACCAATTTCTGTTAGTTTTCTCTAAAGGAACAGAATTAATAGGAAGTATAATTATAAAAGGGGATTTATTAGATTGGCTTACACAATCAAAAGCTATGTACTCCACAATGGCCATCTGCAGGCTGGAGAGTTGGAGTAACCAGTAGTTGGACAGTCCAAGATATGATACCTCAGAACAAGAGGGATAAATGATGCTAGTGCAAGACTGAAGATTTTTGGAAACTTCCTGGAGAATCACTGAAGAATGAGAGAGTCTCATAGCCTCAGGTGATTGTACCAACAATCACAAATCCATTCAAGAAAAATTGAGCTTACATCTGCTGCTGTTTCCTTGTTATTCCAACTTTTGTTCCATTTAAGTTCCAATCCAGTTGGATAGTGTTGCCCACACTTAGGGAGGGTCTCTATTTTAATTTGTTGTCCTACATGCCAATTATTCTTAGACAACCTTCATTTACACACCCAGAATCCTCTTAATCTGTGGTATCTCTTAATCCAGTCAAGTTGACAATTCAAGTTGACTTTTACACATATAATCTATTTTTCTTTTCTGCATTTCAACAATCTGTGTCATAATTTCCAAAATAAACTGTTAAAAATATGATAGTTTAAAATATAAAACATATATTTTCATAATCTGTCATTGATACTACAAAATCATTGATGAAATATTTTTCATTAAATCACTCACTTTTAATAAAAATTTACTAAACATTTTTCCTTTCTCAATTTTTATGTAATCATCTTATTATCTAGTTGAATAAAATAATGTATAGTCATAAGCCTTATCATGGAATTTCAGTCAATGATAGTCTTAATATACAGTGTTACTATAGGATTACAATAAAGCTGAAAAATTCCTACTGCTTAGCATTTTTACTCTACCTTTTTTTGTTTCTATTTACTTAAATACACAAATACCATGTGTAATGATTGTCCATAGCATTAAATATGGTAGCATGTTGTACCCATATGTAGCCTAGGAACAATAGGCTATACCATATAGGATAGGTATGTAGTAGGTTATACCATCTAGGTTTGGGTAAACATTCTCTATGATGACACAATGACAAATTGAGTAATAAACTATTTCTCAAAATATACCCCTTTCCTTAAGTGAGACATGACTGTATCATAAAACCCTGATTCAATAATATTTTCTAATAGAAACTTGCCCTAAAAATAACTCCACATTATTTTAGAATCTATTATATGTGATAAATATTTAAAATCACACTGGAATCTGCTGCCACACAACATGACCTGATGCTTTCTTAGTAGAATTTATGTTCTGAAACAAGACTACCTTGATTTAAGTCTTGCTGTACCATTTCTTATAACTGTAGAAATATTTTACCAGTCTTCTTCTGTAACCTTCTTAAAATGGTGATAATTATATTGGTACACCACCTCTGATGCTGTTCTGGATATTAAATTAAATATTTAATCTAAGTGCTTAGCAATTCATCTGTCACTTAGAAAATATATAGCTACTTCTTTATGAGTTTTCTGTGCAGGAGCATATTTTATGTTCAGGTAACGAAAAATGATTTTAGTGTTGGCTTTATCACAAATAATTGTTAGCAAAAGTAAATAGTAATTTTCTGCAACTAAATCAGAAGTCTCAAAAGCAAATAAAAATGGTATGTTGATGTTTCTTAATTTTTTTTAAAGCTTTCCTGTATTAACTTGAGAGAGGAAAAACATCACTTTTATCTCACTGTTTCTGTGACAAGAACGTTGACTTTTCGAATAAAGAAAATAATTTGAGGCTGATTTCAGATATCCTAGTAATTAATTTTACTAATGTAAAATGCTTATTTGATAATAAGCATGTTTTTATTTCATGTTTGTAAATTTTATAGTGAAGTTCTTGAAGAAGTCTACATCAGCCATCTTGACATTATAAATGACTTTTAAGTAAGTAAAACAAAGCATATTTGACTTTTCCCCCTTACATTTATTCATTTACTTATCCACAGTAGGAAAATAAAATGCATAATCCCCATCTATAGTGAATGCCAATGATTGGGTTACTAGACCTTATCGTGGCTTTGACTTTCACATTTTTTCTAGTAACTATGTTTTTCTCTCAGATTCAGAGTAAGGCAAGGGATAACATTTTTTCAATTACAAGTTTTTCAGTATGCTTGATAACCTTTAACTTCAGTTAGATTGTTGATGCTAAAACAAGAAATTAGAAAAAAATAAATCCAGGATATAGATTAACTTTCTAAGTGTGCCTACTGACAAATAAAAAATAAATCTCATATATTTTATTTAAAACAATCTCAAATATTTTTAAATTAAAAATGTGCATTTATATGAACTTACATAAATTAGTCTAAGTTAAGATAAAATATGAGAATAATAGTAGTAACATTCAAGTATTTTAAATTTTTTATTGACTTATTCTATGAATTTTTATTATGTATAGGCTACTCTGTTGTTACAAAATAGAAAATTTAGTGATGGCATAATATTTAAAAATAGCAATAATTTAGATAATTAAAGGAAAAACTAGTAATGGGTTTCTTTGCCCTGAATTCTCTGTTCTTTATCAAGGAAACATTGAAAGAGGTTTAGATGAATCACTCTATGCCAGATAAGATAGGATACAAATTGCTGTGTATGGCCTCACTATAATAAGATTGAAAAATGTTATAATAATATAAATGATTAATCATTGTTTCATTTTGGATAGGTAAATTAAAAGTAGGGTAAAATTAAACAACTAAAACTGGTTGGCAAATAAATATGTGATATTGGAGTGTGCTTTGTAAAATTTAATAAGCATAAAATACAAATTTATTGAAATTTAAATTTATAACAGCTTTTTAAAAATTCTTAACTAATCTATCAAAGGTACTCAAGCATGTTAAAATGTTAATATATATTGTGTATATTTCATTAATAAGTACACATATATTTAGGATGAAAATACAGAAATTCAGTGTTATCTCCATTATTTGACCCACCATTCCATCAGGTTCAGCTCAAACATATGTACTGCAAATGCTTTATAATTTGTATTTGGAGATATATGCTATTGTTACATTTGAATTACAAATGATGTTTTTATGTCAGATTTTATCATTGTATAATATAGCAAATATGAATAAAGATTATCAATCTTTTTGTCTAATTGCTATCATTTTTCTGAAGATTATTATTAATAATACATTTAATAGTGTAAGAATATTATTACCCAAAAAATTATGCTCATTAATGTGACTCTTCAGTACTAACAACAATGAATATTTCTCCTTAAGATATTTTAATTTGGGGCTGGGGTTGGGTGGCTCAGCAGAAGAGAACTTGCCTAGCATGTTCAAGGCCCTGGGTTCAATCCACAGCACCACATAAAAATAAACAAAATAAAACTATTGTGTCCAACTAAAAACTAAATATATTTTAAAAAGATTAATCTTAATTGTGACACATTTTAAACACAGAGAAAATAGCAGAAAATAATATGTATGTTTTTCTATCATTATAATTAAATATATATTAAATTACCTTCAGATGATGATCTTATTTGTTCTTTATGAAATATGAAATTTATCTGTAGCACTCTAAAAGATGAGACTAAGGAGACCAGGAAGTATACGAGTTGTGGAGAAGATGTTGAGGCAGGAATAAATAATTTATCAATTTTTCATTTTATTTATCTTTTTAGAGATAAAGTCTTGCATAAACAGATAAATACAGGTAAAAGTACAAATGCTATTTCTTTTCTATTTTTCAATTCCTACAAATAAGAAATTATTAAAAGTGACATAATTCTCATATTTATTATTTCATGTTATGAATGTTTTAGGAGAACATACTGCAGGTCTTTGCTCTTTGAAGTGCAAATGGAATCAAGAAATTATATTGTATAATTATATTGTATAATTCAAGTATAAATTAAATTATACTTGAAATTTTATGTCAATGTATAAACCTCCAAAAAGATGAGACCAATGAAAGTAGAAAATACAAGTGTTCATGGAAAGGAAGGTGTTGAAGCAGGAAAATAAACAGTTTAGGAATTTCTGATCTCATCCTCAAATTTTGCATATGTGAATTTGATCCCTCTCAACACACTCACATTTTGAAAACTGAAATATAGACTACCACCTAGTGCACATATGAAATCAGATATATGTAGAGAAGCAAAAGTTTGAGATAAGAATTAACTTTGAAACTGCAACTCACAGAAGACTATCAACCATCTCCACACAATTCAATCAGAAACTATATCTCATTATATCGTCTGTGGTGCAATTCAAAATTTCCTGAAATATTAAGAACAGGTAGAATCTTAACACATGTGGAAAGAAGAAAATTACAAAATACTAATGATGAGATTACCCATGTATTGAAATTACTTGACAAAGACTAAAAAGCTAATATCATCCCAAACTTAAGAAAATGATTTAAAACTTAACTTGAAACCAATGAAAAATTAGTTTTATCAAAACAAAATTACTGTAAAAAATAAATTGGGGTTCTCTACAGGGACTCATTAACAGAATGGAGATAACAAGGAAATTTTTTTTCTGTAAGCTGCAGTTTCAAAGTGAGATTAAAGATAGATAAAGACAAATTACACAATCTGATCACAAAGTAAGCAAAAACAAATTCTAAATAATCATAGCCTTGGTGTTCTGTCATGAAACAATAAAATGTGTATTGTCTGTGTCTTTGAGGGCTTAAAAGGAGAGCAAAAGTAACATTTTGAGAAAATATTTGAAAACCTTGACAAAAATATTTTAAATTAGCTATAAGATACAAACCAATTATTTAACAACAAACCATGAATCCCAAAAGAGATAAATTTAAAGAATTTCATGACCAAAACCTTAATAAAAAAGTTGTAAATGTAGACACTGAAACAAAAATATCAATAAAAATGCATTGCCCATGGGGAGCAATAAATTGAATGCTCGTTTCTTACCATAAGTCATAGTAATCAGTAGAAGCACTGATTTTATATTCAATGCAAATATATGTTTGGGATAAATTTAAGGAAAAACATTATAAGGAATGGGGATGTAGCTAAGATTTACATGTCCTGGGCTCTGGGTTTGATTCCTAACACTGTAAACTAAACTAAACCAAACCATAATATCAACAGCAAAATGAAAATATGTCATTAGAGCAGAACTGCTTTAAAAATTAGTAATTTCTCCAGATGAGGACATCACAGGTTGAATTATATTTGTCTTCCAGCCCCATGAAAAGAAAGATATATTGAAGTTTCCTAGACATTTACAGCTAAGAGGAAATTAAAATGGGGCCATTAGCATAGCCTCAAATCCACTATGTCTCATTCTTTATAAAAAGGGGAAATTTAGGCATAGCCATAAGTGTATGGGAGTTTTCCTAGCAGCCAGGCATTCTGTACCTTTGCACAGAAACTTCCCTAGCCACCAAGCATGCCATAGTCATGAAGCTTTCAGACACCTCAATCCCAAACACAGAACTCTTACAATTATATAAGTATATAAAACACATAATATATACTAAAGTTAATTCCCTTCTTAAGAGTCAATGAAACAAATACAATTAAAATATAAACCATTTAAATAACTCCAGAAATTAAATGCCTAGGTATAAATATGACAAAATATTAGTGGGATCTAAATGAAAATAAATAGAAAATTTTTATTGAAGAAACCAAAGATCTAAATAAATGGATAGAAATCCTATGTATTTGGATTGGAGAACTCAATATTATTAAAATACCAAATTTTTCCTTATGTTTATTTATAGTTTCAGTGGAATTCAGCCAAAGGGGCATGAAGCTAAGTTATAGTTATCAAAAATATAGTGAAGTTTTTATGGAAATACAAAATATATAAAATAGCTAATCTAATAATAAAACTGTAGGAATCACATACCTTAATTTCAAGACATAATATAAAGCTACATTAACCACCCTGGTATTGGAATAAGTGGAATACAGTGAAGCTTCTGCAATGGGAAAAGTCCTTTGAAGAGAAGAAGACAAACTATAGACATGGGTAAAATATTTGCAGAACTCATTAAATATAGAACCCATATCCAAAAGAGACCAAAAAAAAAACTTTAAATTCAACTGGAAATATCCTCTCAAATAAGTGAATGCTGAAATGATCTGATTATAAACCTCAACAGAGTATATGAAATTGGAAAAATACATATGAAATGATAACACAACATCTTTTTAAAATTAGGATACTGAAAATTAAGATGGCACTGAGAACCTATTAGAATAACTAATACCCTAACATTACTAAAACATTACCAAATGTTGGCAAGGACGTGTAACAACAGAAATACCTTTTTACTATTGGCTGGATTTCTAAATGATATTGCCATTCTAGATTAAAGTCTGCCAGGGTCCTAGAAAGATAAACATAAACTTAATAAATGAGCTCCAATCACATAACTAGTTATTTAAAAAATTGATATGAAAACTATGTCCACACAAAACTCTTTGTTATAATAAAAATATTTGTAACCATAAAAATTTCAAGCTACCACAATTACTTTCAATAGATGAAATAATTAACAAACTAACAAATAGGTGTGGTACATCCAAACAATGGAAACATTCAAGGATAAAACACATTGAAATGATAAGTGACATAAAGAAAGTATTAATCTTCAATATATATTAATTACTATATGTGACCAAAAATGTAAATGTAATAAATGTGTGAAACTCTCTCAATATGCAAAATAAACTTACTGAAGTTTGTGTTAGTCAGTTTTTCATTGCTATGACCAAAAGACCTGAGAAGAATAATTTAGAGGAGGAAAATATATTTTGACTAATGGTTTCAGAGGTTCAGTCTGTTGTTGGCTGATGTCACAGCTCTGAACCTGAGATGAGACAGATCATCATGGAAGAGTTCAAGAATACAGAGATAATATAATCCCCAAAAGCATGCCCCCAGTGGCCTACTTTTTCGAGTCATAGCCATTAATTCATTCAAATTATCAATCCATCAAATGTGTTAATCCACTGATTAGGTTACAGGTGTCACAATAGTTATTTCACCTCTGAACATTCCTATCTCACACATGAGTTTGGGGGGCTACCTCATATCCTAACAACAACATTCTACCTCCGGACCCTCAAAGCTCTTTCTTTGCTCACAATTCAAAATGCATGTGGTTTGTTTCCAAGAGTCCCCACAGTCTTAACAGTTTCAGTATCCTAAATGTCCAAGACAAAAAATCTCATCTGCAAATCAAGCCCAATTCCTGGCTGAGAACACCCATGAAGATCAAAAGCAAATTACATATATCCAATAGATAATGGGAAAAAGTAAACATTTTCATATCAAAAGTGAGAAAGAAGGAATGGAACAAGAGCAACGTCAAAATCAGGCTGAGAAAAACAAGTCCTTTAACTTCCAAGTCCAACATCCGGGGTAACTGGCATTATAATATTCTCTCCAAGACTTATGTAACTCCACTACTATGATTTTGCTTATTGCAGTTCTTATGGCTTCTCTCTTGACTTTTTTTTCTGTTTGATATCTGCAGCTTTCCTTGGCAGAAGCTCCATGTTACTGGAATTGCTTAATCTCAGGAGCCTCTGCTACAACTTCAGCTTCCTTTACACATTTTCATGCATCAGGATCTGTTTCAGTTATTCCAACCTTGATACACTTTGCCTAGCCTCCTAGAGCTTCCTTTCAAATTTTGTGGAAATCTTCATGAGTTCCTAACTCTATCATCCTACTTTCCTGTAGAATCAGTACCACATGATGATGGCTTGGTCTGCTACCATCTCAAGATAGTATCCAGGTCTCCTGAGATCATGAACACAATCTGAGTGTCTGGGTGGCTAAACATGGTGGGAAAACCTTCTTGCATTCCCCTGTGCAACCACGGTGGGTGTCCCCACTGTCTCTTCTCCAAGGAACTTTAATATTCTTGAGCCTGAGATGAATATGGTCTTGTCAGTTCCTAAGATGTTCATCAGCCATCCTTCCTATTCTTTCATGCAAAGTGCTTAGGATCCCTTCTTTAACAACTCTAAACTATAATTTCCTTGGTCCCAGTTTGTATAAATTTTTGGCCATATTGCAAGGTTTTTTCAATTTTTTTTTTTTTGCTCTTCATTCTCCTTTTGATTGTCACAGTAAAGTTAGCTAAAAACAGCCAGCAATCCAATCCACTGGACTATACATTAGATTGCCATAGTCCAATCTATGCCATCAGCTAATGCTATACTGCTGATGAACCTTCTTCACCAGATTAATTAGTTCATCACCTTTAAATCCAGCCTCACAGAATCTCAAAACACGGGCAAAATTTAGAAGATTTTCTCGCTAGAATGTAATGCAAAAGGCTTCTACCTCAATTTCGAAAGTCTTCCCTCTCCTGAATTCTCATGAACCTAGAATTTACAGTCCATGTTTCTATTGGCATTCTAGTATTTTGAACTCACACCAGAATCACCTATTAATCTCTGCTTAAAATACTTTATTACCATGTAATATATATTATATATATTTATACTTATATATATATATATATATATATATATATATATTTCTAGAACTCCAAACTTTTTCAAACTCTTCCTGCCTACCAGTTTCAGATGCTTCCAAAGCACATAGCAATGACTCTGCTCAATTTCTATTAGCTTTTGCTTCATTATTACCAAAAAATCCAACAAGAAAATCTCAGAGCAGAGAAAGTTTAGTTTGGCTCCTGGTCTCAATTTCAGTTCATGGTTGGTTGACTCTATTGCTCTGGGTGCAAAACGAGGCAGACTATCTTAGTGAAAGTGCATGGCAGAGGAAAGCAGCTTAGGACATAGCAACCAGGAAGCAGAGAGAGCTTGAGTGCAGGGATCCATGCATAATATAATGCCCAAGGGCACTCCCATAGTGACATGCTTCCATCAGTCATGGTCTACTTACTACCTGTTGATTGTATACCTATACTTACCATCTGTTAATCCATTTAAACTATGAACCTATTAAATGGATTAATTCAATGATTGGGCCAGAGCTCCATAACCTAATCAGTTCACCCCTGAACATTTCTGCATTATCTTATACATGAGCTCTCAGGGGACACCTCATATCCAAACCATGACAGGTACCCATTTAAACAATTTAAGAAATGCGTGGACTATGGAAGAATAATGAAAAAAACAATGGTAAAGAAGACTTGTATTCTAGAAAATAATATATTTTATCACAGAGATATGTGGTAACAATTCTTAAAACATGAGGTATACTGGAATTTAATTAAGTAAATGCACAATGGATATGAACCAGGTTTCTCATTCTTGTTTTTAGAGACTACAAATAAACATAGGGGAAAAATAGACCAATATATGTTAAATCAAATTAGAGCTGGATACGTCAGTATGGATGCAAGTTTAGCTTAATATTTATATGGAGGGTCATATGTAGAGATATTTACAAAGTGTGTATGCATATAGGATGACACACACACATATATTTCCTTGGTTTGTTAACTGAGATGACCTGGAATCCATTACATCCTAGTAGAAATGACCATACCTATTACCCAGATCTTGTTTTTAAACACCAATACTCTGGAATAATTTAAGCAACAAAATAAAGTAATATTGAATAATAACTCATAAACAATAAATATATAAGAATCCATCTAATACAAAAATTATTGTATGAATAAACAAATGGTGTAGAAAGGAATAAACTCCTCAAATAATTTATGAAGGATCTGCCCTAACAGAGGTGAGGAATAGCTATATAGTAATTTAATACTTTATGGAGAGAAGTTAAAACATACAGAGTAACATGGCTGTTTACCAATCATCACAAACTCTACATTGACCTAGAGATCAAGGATAATTTCTGGAATGTACCTTCGTTATCATATATTGAAAATGGCACACAAAATCTGTGGTGTTATAATCCAATCATGAAAAAAACAAGAATGAGGCAAATACCCAATTGATTCTCTATGAAATACTTGGCAAAAAAATTGTTAAAGCCTTCTATTTGTAGTATACTGCACTATATTTTTGTTACGTATTTATTACTACTGCAGAAAGAATCAATACTTAACATGTACTAAGGGCCTTATAGAGTCCCATAAGTAAATAGGAAAATGAAATAAACTTGGATGGTTGATGATAATCAAGGTCACATTTTGTAGTCATAATAAAAATATAGTAAAATATTGCTTAAGAAAAAATAGTAATTTTTTTACAAAAATAGTACAATAGTATTGTTGAACAAAAAATATTGAGCAATATGATAAACTATAAAAATTTATCTAAGTAAGTCATAAATAAGAAGAAAAAGGCACAAATAGAAGAAAAAATAGTAGTTTTATGATAATAAATTTTTTAAAATATATTAAAAATTTCCTTGAATATAAATTTATTAAGACTTACATTTAAGAGAAAAATATTGTCAGGTCAAATATAAGGAGAAAAATAAAAGACCTGTATTTTTCTCATAGGAGCAAAAAAATCCAAAATATTTGAAGAAAGATGCCATGCCAACTTTAACCAAGTAAAATCTGGTATAACTCTGTTAAAAGCAGAGTACTCTTTAAGGCTAAAACCATTACTAGTACTATTTTGAATTTCCTGATAAGGATAAAATGTCCAACAACCCACTTGATAAAAAATTTAAATTGTGAATTGTCATCTAAGAAATACATACTTAAAAGGAAAAACAGGCAAGTAAAAAATTTAGTTAGGGATTTTATGAAAATGTGTAGAAAATGATAGAATATTCTTGAAAGCATATGTAAAGAAGTGTAAAATTTGAAGGGGAAAAAAAAACTGACCAAAAAAAAAAATACAAGTACCTCAAACAGCAGAAGGTATTCTAGACTATGAAGGAAACCTAAAAATATTCCAGAAGATTAAAATCATACAAATTATATTATCTGATCAAGTGAAATTAAAGGTACATGAATAACACAAAGATCATTAACAAAAGTCATATTATTTTTTCATTCAGTACTGGGAATTGAACCTACAAAGGCTTTGCCACTAAGCTATGTCTCCAGCCATTTTAATTATTTTTATTGAGACATGGGCTCAGTAGCTGGAACTGACCTTAAACTTGTGGTCCTCCTGCTCACACCATCCAAGTAGCTGGAATTGTGGGCAATTTCACACTACCACATTCAACTTACAAATGTCATATTTGAAACTTATGAATGTACCTCTATAAAATTCATAGACCAAACAAAATCACAATGGTCATTAAGATATATTTAGTTAAGATAGTAAGTACTTATCAGCAAAATCTGGTGGATATGAGTAGTTTTAAATAAAAATGTGCACCCATGACTGCATATAACAGAGCCAATGATTAAAACTAGTGAGCTAAATATTCATCTTCAAAAGACAGAAAAAAACAATAAACACAATAGTATAGAAATAAGGATATTGAAAACAATATGTAATGGAGTACATAGGCCAAATGAGCATATGTTCTATGAAAAAAAAAGCTATTAAATAGATAAAAGTCTCACAAGAAAGACTAGTAGGAGGTAAAAAGGTATAAATACAATGAGGTATATTAATATTAATATTTAGTATTAAGCATTAAAATAGTGCAATCACTATGAAACCTTCAGATATGACAAATATAATATGCACATATGTTGAATAACTTTGCCACAGCAAATTTAAAATGTTACATAAATTTGATATATTTAATAGTTATTAAACATAATTATAAATTATAATATATTATTAACATAATTTTATTCATTGAATTTTATATATTCTATATGTGGAAATACATAATAAACATTACAACTTTGACATTATGCTTTTACTCCTAATTTCAAAACGTTCTCCTGTATCCTTCCTTGCCCAGTGAACTGATGTCAGTTCACTGGTTTATTGCTTTATGTACTTCCCCATCACATCAAATAAATCTGTTCCTCCCACTCATCTTCTTGATCTCCCTTCTGATTGCAGCTGTGACTACAGTGGGAGATTCCATGTGGGGTTTGCCCAAGTTCAAATTGACAACTTCTCACTTCAACTGTGCGTTGTTTTTCCCATGGGACTTTTCTGCTAGCATATTTATCTCAGACTTGCTCAACCTGCAGAAGATGAAATTCAGAAGTGTGAGAATTTTAAATCCAGGGAAAACCCTCAAGCTTTTTGGAGATTGAGAGACTGAACACATGGATTAATTTGCTATTGCCCTCCACCCAGTTCTTTAGGTAGAGAAAAATGGCAGACATTTGGATGCCTCTCAGGAATCCTCCCACACCCAAAAATCAACCACTTTTGTCCAGGGTAGTAATCCTGGCAATGCATACTTTTTTTTTCATCTCTTGCATATTTAAATCAATTTTGTCCCTATCAGTACTTGGAATAGGTTTTTTTTTCATTTGTAGAAACCTGACAATAGTGGAAACTGGATATCTTTCTAGAAGAAATGCTTCAAAATATACAGAAGATATTTAGAAAGTTTTGGCTGTATATAGAACTTCTTTTCATACAAATGGAAAATAGCTAACACTGTTAGCATTCATGTAACGACATTTTTTGAAATTGAACCTAATATAACAAAGTGCTGGGCACAGTGGCACATGCCTGTAATCCAAGGAGCTTGGGAGACTGAGACAAGAGATTTCCAAAGACAGTGCTAGCAACTTAGTGAGGCCCTGACATGGTAACAAATGTGATTGTGATTAAATACATATACCAAAAGACACATTGCATATATAAGATTAATACATTATGAATTTAAAATCCTTTAAATTAGAATAATAATATTATAAGTAAAGTGTTCAACTAACCTGATAATACCAAGAAAATGGGAGGGGACTGCATTAACTTGAGAGCTTAATCACTGTATGAAATACTGTGCAGAACTTTTTTACCCTAACCTCCTTAACCACACTCCCAAGTAGGTAATATTTTCACTTTATAGATAATATAATGACCTCAAATGCATTAAATCATTTTCTTTACAAATGGAAAATCAACTTTTTTGTCATTTTTCAGTCTCCAAATCTATACTCTTTCTGCTGTGCATTATCATACTCTAAGTAAACCTCTTTGTATTTTAGCACTTGCTTCCATTTCTAGTGGTGCAGGTCTCTTCCAGGACTAAAGATTTCTCTTAGGTTCATCTGGTAGAAGAGTTTTTCTTCATTTATTTAGGAAGTTATTTAGTTATTAGTCTTTTTTCTATGAGTAATAATCCTTTTGTGCTATGTGCTAGTCTGTGGGTCTGCAACCACAATGTTAATAATTTAAATACTGTATCTTTTATATCTAGGAAGAGTCTTCAGGGTTCTACTCCTTAAGGCTATTTAGAGCAACCACTCACTTTCTCTTCAGATGATATTGGCTTGTATGTTGTATTGATTCTCTGCTCCTTCTCACCAACCCAATCCACTGAGCTCAGACTCTATGGAGGATATAGTTATGGCAGCATCTGCAAAATGATTTTTATTAATAAGTAATTTAGGAGAGAAAGAAAAATGGGCCTTAATAAAGAAAAATAATTGGCCAGAATATTAATAAATTGATTTTAAAAACAAATAAAAATGGAGTTACTTTTATTTTTATTTTATTACTGTAACTACTCTTGTTATTATTTGTTATTACTCTTGTTATTACTTGTTATTACTCTTGTTATTATTTTTAATGTTTTAAAATCAAAAGTAAAACTCTTTATGTAAGAACCTTAGAAAGTAAAGCTTTCTAAGTAGACTTTCTGGAAATGCTAAGAAATTTCAGGTCTCTTTGATCTCAATGGGAAATTTCCTAAATATTAATTTGGTTCAAACTTGTAACTTGCTTTTAACCAGAACTGCTGTATTTAAGATGTAAGAAGTAAGAAAGAGTGGTATTAAGTCATTTAAGTACTTAACATAGCTTTTCTAAAACAACATCTGCTTAACATTCGAATATAATATATAATTTGAATCCTGGGCCAAAGGCCTGATTGAGGATTCCAATAGACTAAGTCTAGCCAACTAACTCACAGAATCAAAGAGAAAAGGTAAAGGTGAAAAGCAGAAAAGGGACTTTAATAAATATGACTTTATTGGGGAGGTAAAATGAGATCAACCATCTTAAGCTATCTTTGTGGTGTTTAAATGGGCTTTGGATTTAAATAGAGGAAGAACTTGGATAGGGAGCAAAAGGTATTCATTATTAAACAGTCTTAGTCAAACTGTGCCCTCGTTGAACATTATGCCAGTTCTGATTCTAAAAGATAGCTCCCTAAAAGTCTTCATTACTTGAGGGGGCAATCTCCATTAGGTTGGGAAGGAAGGAGAATGTTTATCTATCAGACCTATGATCTTGGAGCGGGCCATTTGGTTCCCATGAGAGTGAGAACCTACATTTGGGGCAGTCTGATCTTGGAGTGAGGTGCCTGAAAGGCTTCACTACTCCTGGAAGGTATAGGGCAATGACAGAATACCTCTAGACACCACTCCTTGGCAGGGGGCTGATGTAGGTCTAAGTGTCCAATTTCCGTTAAAGGAAAAAAAGGAAATCCATTTTATTTTTTTTAATTTTTTTATTGGTTGTTCAAAACATTACAGAGCTCTTGACATATCATATTTCATACATTAGATTCAAGTGGGTTATGAACTCCCATTTTTACCCCAAATACAGATTGCAGAATCACATCAGTTACACATACACATTTTTACATAATGCCATATTAGTAACTGTTGTATTCTGCTACCTTTCCTATCCTCTACTATCCCCCCTCACCTCCCCTCCCATCTTCTCTCTCTACCCCATCTACTGTAATTCATTTCTCTCCTTATTTTTTTTCCCATGCCCCTCACAACCAAATCCATTTTATAGCATACATTTCCTGTAAATATTGTAAATTTGTCTCAGTCCTGAAGGGGTACAAGATAGGTTAGGTAAATTTAGGGCTAATAAACCTTACATTATCAGTTTAGGTGAAAAACACCTTATGATGAGCATGCCTATATGCAGAGATAAGCAGATCACAAACTTTCAGCTAATAAGAGACAGATAGAAAATGAAACAGAGATGCCAAGCTCCATTCTGCTTTTAGTTAGCCACTGGGGATCTTGAGGCATAGTTATAGTCACTATTTTTAGCAAAAGGAGTCTCTTTAAGTCCCAGATATATAAATTGTAACTAGAAGTAGATATTTGATAAAAAAAAATGTTCTGAAAGTTGTTAGAGATAGTAAGGAAGACTTCATTCAAAAAAGTCTACTCCAGTGGAATTTTTTAAAAATTATTTAATTTATTCTAATTTGTTCTATGATATCAGAATGCATTTCAATTCATAGTACACATATAGAGCACATTTTTTCATGTCTCTGGTTGTACATAAAGTAGAGTCACACCATTCATGTCTCCATACATGTACTTCAGGTAATGATGTCTATCTCATTCCACCATCTTTTCTATCCCACTTCCCTCTCCCTTCCTATCACTCTCCTTTTCCCTATCTAAAGTTCCTCCATTCATCCCATGCTTCTTCTCCATGCCCATTATGGATTAGCATCCTTATATCAGAGAACATTTTGGCATTTGTTTTTTCTTAAGATTGGATTACTTCGCTTAGCATAATATTCTAGACTGTGTCCATTTACCTCCAAATGCCATGATTTTATTCTCTTTTAATGCTGAGAAATATTCCATTGTGTATATACCAAAGTTTCTTTATCCATTCACAATTTAGCTATGGTAAATTGTGCTGCTATAAAACATTTATGTGGCTGTGTCCCTGTAGTGTGTTTTTTTAAAGTCCTTTGGGTATAGACCGAGGAGTGGGATAGCTGGGTCAAATGTTGGTTCCATTCCAAGTTTTCCAAGAAATCTCCATACTGCTTTCCAGATTGGCTGCACTAATTTTTAGTCCCACCAGCAAGTTATGAGTGTGCATTTCTCCCCACATCCTCACCAACACTGTTGCTGTTTGTATTCTTAATAGCTTCATTCTGACAGCAGTGAGATGAAATCTTAGAGTAGTTTTTATTTGCATTTCTGTAATTGCTAGAGATGTTGAGCATTTGTTCCTGTATTTATTGATTGATTATATATCATCTTCTGAATAGTGTTCATTTCTTTGGCCCATTTATTGATTGCATGTATGTATGTGTGTGTGTGTGTGTGTGTGTGTGTGTGTGTGTGTGTGTGAAGATTTTTGAGTTCTTTATATATCCTAGAGATTATTGCTCTATCTGATGTGCATGTGGTAAAAATTTGCTCCCATTCTGTAGGCTCTCTATTCACCTCATTCATTGTTTCTCTTGCTGAAAAAAAAAGGCTTTTTAGTTTGAATCCATCCCATTTATTGATTCTTGATTTTATTTCTTATGCTATAAGAGTTTTGTTAAGGAATTCGGGGCCTAATTCAACATGATGAAGATTTAGGCCTATTTTTCCTTTTATTTGGCATAGGGTCTTTGGTTTAATCCCTAGGTCCATGTTCCACTTTGAGTTGAGTTTTGTGCATGGTAAGAAATGGGGGTTTAATTTCATTTTGTTTCATATGAATTTACAGTTCTCCCAGCATCATTTGTTGAGGAGACTCTCCTTTCCCAATGTGTTTTTGGTGCCTTTGTCTAATATGAAATAGCTGTATTTATGTGGGTTTGTTTCTGTATCTTCTATTCCATACCATTGGTCTACAAGTCTATTTTGGTGCCAATACCATGCTGCTTTTGTTACTATTGCTCTGTAGTATAGTTTAATTTCACCTGCTTCACTCTTCTTGCTAAAGATTGCTTTAGCTATTCTGAGTCTCTTATTCCAGATGAATGTCATGATGGCTTTTTAAATTTTTTTATGAGAAATGTCATTGGGATTTTGATTGTAATTGCATTAAATTTGTATAATGCTTTTGGTAGTATGGTCATTTTGACAATATTAATTCTGCGTATCCAAGAAAAGGTGGATCTTTCTATCTTCTGAGGTCTTCTTTAATTTCTTTATTTATCATTCTTTAATTGTCATTGTAGAGATCTTTCACCTTTTTTGTTGATTCCCAAGGTTTTGGTTTTTGGGTTTTTTTTTTTTGAGGCTATTGTAAATGGGGTAGTTTTCCTAGTTTCTCTTTCAGAGGATTTGTCATTGATGTACAGAAATGCTTTCAATTTATGGGTGTTGATTTTATATCCTAATACTTTGCTGAATTCATTTATTAGTTCTAGAAGTGTCTTGGTAGAATTTTTTGGATTTTCTAGATATAGAATCATATCATTGGCAAATAGTGATAATTTTAGTTGTTTTTTTCCTATCCATATCTCTTTAATTTCTTTCCTCTAATTGCTCTGGCTAGAGTTTCATGAACTATATTAAATAGAAATAGTGAAAGAGGGCATCCCTGTTTTGTCCCAATTTTTAGAGGGAATGCTTTCAATTTTTCTCCATTTAGAATTATGTCAGCCAGGGGCTTAACATAGATAACTTTTACAATATTGAGTTATTTTCCTGTTATCCCTAGTTTTTCTGGTGTTTTGAACATGAAGGGGTGCTGTATTTTGTTGAATGCTTTTTCTGAAACTATTTAAATGATTATATGATTCTTATCTTTAAGCCTATTCATGTGATGAATTACATTTGTTGATTTCCATATGTTGAACCAACCATGCATCCCTGGGATAAACCCCACTTGATTGTGGTGTACTATATTTTTGATATGTTTTGTATTTGATTTGCCAGAATTTTATTGAGAATTTTTGCATCTATGTTCATTACAGATATTGGTCTAAGGTTTTCTTCCTTTGATGTGTCTTTATAGACCATGTATTATGCAACAAAGCAACTCTTAGTCTTTTGGCAAAACATAGAGATACTGACCTGCATTTATTCTATCAGATCATAATGGAATGAAGTTAGAAATCAATGATAAATAATAAATAGAAGCATTCCAACACCTGGAGATTAAATAATATGCTATGGAATAAATAATTGGCTTTAAAAGACATCTTATTTACCTCTAAGAGTAAAAAAAAATATTAGAGGTAAATGAGAACACTGATACAACATATTGAAATCTCTGGGACACTACAAACTCAATACTAAGAGGAAAGTTAATTGCATGGAGTTTATCCCTTAAAAGAAGAAAAAGTCAACAAATAAATGACCTAACATTACATCTCATAGCACTAGAAGAAAAAGAACAAATCAACACCCAAAGCAATAGAAAACAGGAAATAATTAAAATCAGAGCTGAAATCAATAAAATTGAAACAAAAATTTTAAAAAATTGACAAAACAAAAAGTTGGTTCTTTTAAAAAAATAAATAAAATTGATAAATGAATAGAAGGAGAGAGAAAACTCAAATTATTAATATCCATGATGAAAATGGAAATATCATAACAGAGACTACTGAAATACAGATGATAATTAGAAATTATTTTGAAAATTTGTACTCCAATAAAATAGAAAATATTGGTGGCATCGACAAATTTCTAAAGTCACATGATTTGGCCAACCTGAATCAGGATGATATACACAAGTTAAACAGATAAATTTCAAGCAATGAAATAGAAGACACCATCGGAAGCCTGCCAATCAAGGAAAGCCCAGGACCAGATGAATACACAGCTGAGTTCTAAGAACTAATACCAATACGCCTCAAATTATTTTATAAAATAGAAAAAGAGGGAACACTTCCAAACTCATTCTATGAGGCCAATATCACCCTGATGCCAAATCCAGTGAAATCTTGTTAAAAGGAAGTTAAATAAACTAATCACTGAATACAAAAGGGAAAGTGGGAATTTATAGCCATGACAAGGATAGAAGTTAATGAATGAAAAACTACTAAGAAATACCAGGTGTAGGGGGGTATCCTGGCTAAACATTCATGAGATATCACCTGGGACTTGTGGAGAATTAGAATATGTGATCAGATTTTTAGAGAGGATCCAGATGTCATGTCTGTAATCCCAGGGACTCTGTAATCTGAGGCAATTGAATAAAAAATCTGGGGAATTTAGGAGACTTTGTGTCAAAATAAAATAATAAAAAGGATTAGGGATTTAACTCCATCATCGAGTACCCCAGGGTTTAATCCCCAGTATACATAACTCAAACAAACCAAAAGATATCTATGCAGTGGAGGGCAATCAGTTATCAAGGAGGGCAGTTCTGGCCAAGATTAAATGGCAGGAATTTGGAGCAATGGAATTATGATGAAGAATTTCAAAGGTTGAAGCCTAGTAGAGAAGAAGATGACTTAGAGGAACTTAAGTAAAATTTGGACAAGGAGGGCATCCTTGTGATACTTTGAAATATACTTCCTGTTGACCTCTGTTAGGTATATTGTTGTTAGTTTTTTAATAACTGGCACATTATTTATGTATTTATGCCCATTTGGAAATATAAAATATCAGGAAAAGAAATTTAGGCTATTACTAAGCACAACATGTTAATTATATGTTTTGAAAATTCTAGTTCAATAGTATGATAGATACAAGGTCATAGCATACATATTTTGGCAGAACCAGACACCTTGATTTTAGTTTTGTATCCTTCTTGTTATATAATACTGAAATATGACCTTCATTTTTTTAAACTGGAGAGCTTTTTATTCTTAAATTTGTTCAATAACTGCATTCAATGAAACAAAATTTACTAGTTGCTTAAAAACTAACTTTGGTAGTCTATGAATGCTATTTTATGGTGAGGTAATTCTAATTTCATGCATTTTACTTTGATTCTACTTTATAAATTTTTATAAACTTATCAAAAAGTGTGGCAAATATAAACCAATAATTGATAATTTCATACTCCATTTTTATTAAAATATACTTAGAACATCAAATGTGTGAACATTGTGCCTTTGTAGTTTCGCTGGTAATATCAACCACAATGTCAGTGGTCATTAACAACCACTGCACTTGTTACTCAAAAAGAAGTTTCCACAATTATAACCAATCAACTACTACTTATGATCTTAAATATTGTGATTTTATCATTTTAGTTATAATATTAGGCCATATTAATTGTACAAAATAATGGGTTTTATTTTGACATATTCATATATGCATATAGTGTACTTTTGTCATATCCTTTATATGCATTTACTGTTTCTTTTGAATACAAACAGGACATATTAACAATGTTTGATTTTATGGGATATGCTATACTAGTCTCTGATCTTTATTTTAATGGGTTTTGATTAATATATACACTTTGATTGTCTTCACTTTTACAAAGTCTATTTATTGTATCATTGATTTATGTAGATATCATATACCAAGACCTCCATGCTGTGTGGATTGTTTAAAACCCAGATTTTAGTGATCATGTTGACAAAAGTTCCCAGTAATCACTTTAGTACCCATATTTGTACTGAAAACTAAGTAATTTATCATGAATTTTTCCTAAAATGTTGTCCCATATAATATTCTAGCTTTTAAACAGTATTCAAAATTATAATGTAAGTTGTAATTTTCTCAATTTGGATTCCATGTAAATTATCAAAGGGGGATAAAATACAATGAAACATATATTGCCTTTACATATAATTGTTCTCAACAAACTCCCACGACCCCAAATGACTATATTAACTTCTTCCAAATATTTTTAAGTAATGCCAAATTAAAATTTCTCATCACCTCACCAGAAGAAAATACCTACCATCATAGTATACCCCCAGAGTTTAATATTTAAAATAGCTACATTTTCAATATATGGTCTTAAATATTGTAATTTTACCATTTTAATTATAATATTAGGCCATATTTATTGTACAAAATAATGGGTTTTAATTAAATTTTAGATTTATGATATTCATTTGTGGTGATACAAGGGTCAACTGCTATTATTATTATTAGTGGCAGAAGATTTCGTGAAAATCATTCACACAAGTTAATTATTGTAATTAGCACTCCTCATAGCTATTGAAAGTTGAAAGGGATAATAACACTGACCATCATTTGTTAGGCTCTTAAGTGTATAGTCATGTACTGGTCTTATTTCATTTAATATTTACTTAAGCATCTAAAATGATTCTACTGTTTCCATTTTTGCAGCTGAGGTCACTTAATTTGGTCAAAGCCACATAGGCATAATCTGAGTTCAGGCTATCTTACTCTTAATTATTATCTGTATTTACAGAGAAGTGTCACACCTTAATGAACACATGCAATACACACTGAGTAACAATATCACCATTATATTCGTATCTTCCTGTCTAGAGTGTGGCAAAATTTGAATAACAAATGTAAACTGAAATGATCTTTGGAAGCAATTGATACTTGAGTAGGCTTTCAATGAGAGAAGAGGGCAGAAATTCTCACTTGTAGTTAATATCATGTCAATAGCTTCATGTTAGGGAAGAAAGATTATATAGATTTTGATCATATCCAAAACAACTATTATCTTCTAGTGAATGCCCCCTATGTGTAAAGCTCATAACCTGTAGTATTTTGCCAGATTTTAATAACTTCTTTATTATCCTGTTGAAGATGACATATTCAGAAATATAAAGTTAATTCGTGAACAATAGCCCAATTAGTGTCACAAACCATTAAAACAAAGAAGTTTTATTCACCCAGTTATGTTGACTTTCATTATGAAATCCAATAAGTGGATTCATTTAACCGGACTGAACTGTGTCAAATGACTATGTTGCAAATGAATGTTTGGTATTAAATGACAGTCAGAATTAAAAACCAAGACAATAATTACTGAGATATAAGTGACATATGAATTTATCTTCTGCTAATCAAAAAACGAGAATATATTTTTACATTTTTGTTGTGTGCAAGTTGTTTTTAGTGATTGATGAAGAAAAGACAGAAATGGAAGAAAGACAAAGAAAGAAAGAAAAATATATTGCCAAAGATGAAACAAACCCATGAATAGTAAAGTTAAAACTAAGGGAACCATGATGGGTTTAAGTGTTGAAATATTATATTGCACCATTTTGCCTATGTCTCTAGCTTTATTATTTTTGATGCAATAATATTTTATTTACTTTAATAAAGGAAACTCAGAAAATGATTTATTCTCCTAAAAACTATGTGTAATGAAACAACTGCAATTAATAAAAGGGCAATATGACAATTATAAGATTTTCTATCTATCTACGTGATGCTGAAAAGAGTCACTGTCCTTTATAAAGTGTCTCACACTTGTCAGCTGTCTCATGGGCACTGTTCACTACCTTAAAGCATTCTCTCCCTTAAGGTTTTCCTTTACCACTGGCTGCATAGTGAGACATGTAATGTCCTTTTCTGTGTTCCATTCAGATGTCTTATTTTGAGGAAAGTCATAAAGAAATTAAAGGAAAAGGAAAAAGATTTTGATTTCACTTTTATTATCAGGTAATAGGCTTATTGGTGAAGGAAGGGTTCTGTGCTTAAATTTTTATTTTTTAAGTTCATGTTTAATAGCTTTCTCTTGTGATTATCCCCTTGTCTCCAGCAGTCTCAACATGATTTTGCTGTTGCCTATACTCTGAGTGAAATTGCTACAAGGACTAGCATCAAGCCCCTTGTCCTTGTCACCTTCTCTTTCAGTTACTCTTTTGCCAATTACTCTTTCTTAGTAATTGGCAGCTTATCTCTGATACCACCTCCCCCATGCATATTGACAATGCAGTAGTCACTTTCTTAAGTGACACTTCTGAAATGGCTCATCCTATATTTCAAAATAATAGAGGTTTTGATTTATGGAAAGTAGAGTGATTTTTTTTTCTTATTTTCTACCTGAGCCAATTGAATGTTCTATGAATGTCCGATATTTCAAATTCCTAGTGATATAATTGAGCGTAGGCAGCATTAAAACAATCTGTATTGTTAATTAAGAGCTGGAGAAAAATGCAGTGATTAATTTAGCCAACATGTCAGATTTGCTTATGTTTACTTAAAATTTATTGTGTGTCCTAAGTAATTTACTAGCATTTTTCAATTTAATCATTGATAATACTTTATGATAGAGCAAAACTTTTTTACTTGTGTCTTTCATGAAAAGGAAAGTGTGATATTGTTAATTGACTTCTCTAAACTGATCCAATCAATCAGTGGTGGCTCCTAGATTCTAAAGCAGATGTTTCAGGTTCCAGAATCCATGTTCTTACTACCAAGTTTTCTAATAATGCTCAACATTAACAAGCAAACAAAAAATTTAAAAATAATGTTTTTGATTCCATTAGCAGGTGCATTTGTTTCTGAATTTAATGATAAACAGCCTCTCTCTATAAAATGACTGTATAATTGCTTAGTGTTTTGTAAGACTCTTATTTTGACCTCTTGCTTTTATCTTTAAAAAGAAAGTAAAAGAAAATACCACATAAAATCTTGATAATTATTAAAAAAACTGTAAAAAATAAGGCTAGATAACAATGGTTAAAAATACACTAAGAACACACTGAGAAAAAAAGCATGGGTTGAATTAGTTTCAAGGTCATTTTGATCTTCCTGACAACATGGAAACCTGTGATTTTCCATATTTTCATTTTTATATTACAGTTCATAAGTGACCTAAATGCTCATATTATTATTTTGCCTTTTTTTAACTGACCTATTCAAAGCTAAGGATTCTTATCTCTCACTCTGTATGGCAAGTTAATATTTGGAAATAGTTAAAAATGCTGCAAAATAAGGTTGATAGAAAATGTTCTTATCAACTCTAAAAGCACAGTTTCCTAAGATGATAGATTTCTGAGTTCTGTTTGCATTCATAATAATTAAGCCAAGAGCTTTATAAAAAACTCATTTATTTAAAATATTGAGGCAACGTTTAGTATTTTTATTCCAATTTTACTAATGAACATATTGATACTTAGATTGAGGTACTATTGCTTTAAGCAAAAGGAAGCAGTGACTTGGAAAAACTGAAGACATAAATTGTGTTCCTAACTATTGCCTTATATTTGTCTTTTACTCATAGGAGGAGAAAAGATCATAATCATTAGTTTCATTAGAACCTGAGGGTAAAATTCATGTGCTTTATTCACAATATCTGGTTCAATAACCCTATCACAATGCCGATTGTCAAAGTCATTTAAGACATATAGTTAAATTGGTAGATTTAAAAATTGATTTTTTTGAAACTTTTTAAAATATATGTATATTATTAAATTATTGGCTATATTAATTATGAAATAATAAAATTAATAAATTTATTTAGAGCTATTTGCTCTTCTAAGAATGTCCATTAGTTTAGATAGATTTCCTTTTCTTATCTCCTACTTAGGAATTGCCCATAAAAAATCTCTTAAAATATGGATTTTTGCAATTCTTTCTTATAATCCAGAATAAAAATAAAATATAGTAATTATGGTTTGTGATCTCAGCATATTTTAAGGAATTTATTGCAATGCTTATTATCCTCATTTGTTATAAATAAAATTTCATAAAAGTAAAATATTTTTAAGTCCCAGAAGTCATTTAACAAAACAAAACTTATGTGGATTACTCTAAAAATATAATAGGTTGGTGATTACAACTTAATATTGGTATAATATTTATTTACATGTCAAAAGATATTTATATTACATTTTTATTGATTTTTTTTCTTTAGCATATATCTTGTAAAGGGAGTTGACTACCTCAAATTTATAAGTGATTTTGTATTTTATTAGATGAGAATGATGAATAAAATTTGATAATTACCAAGCATATATTGCATGGAATTAAAATTATGAGTTACTACTAAAAGGAAGCTGCATCAAGACTCAAAGATTTGCTGTTTATATTTGTAATTTAAAAAAAGATTTTATGTTGTCTTAGAATAGCAGTCTAAATAAAATAGTAAATCTTAAATATTCAAATTTAATTTGTTTTGATAGGTTTGATATAATTGCAACAGAGAAAATTTAATCTCATATTACACTAGAGAGCAAAATTACATGATATGCAAACACATATTTCAAACCCAAATCATTTAAATGTTCATATTATCCTTTTTTTAAAAAAAAACAAAAGGAAAATAGAAGTTTTGGTTGAGAAATCTTTTCCTTTTTAAACCTATGAAATAAAGATATTTTAAATAATGTTAGAATATTCTTCAACTCTTCACCAGAAAATTTCCCAACTTCTCTTTCTGTTATTTGAACTGTGAAAAGGACTGATACCAAAAATGAAAATAAATCATGAGAAGGGCAGCTATAACAACATTTTTTCTCACATATTTAAATAGCAAATTTTAAAATAAATACTGTCAATTTAAATACAGGTTGTGCTGAACAACATACCTCACTGTTGGGGACCTCAAAACAAGTCAAGATGGCGCCTGGCAGTTTGCCAGGAGGAGTGGTTTGTTAGGCAATGCCACCAAGCCATTAAGATGATGAGGATTCCTTATTGGCTGACTGCTGTATCTGGATGATGCTAATTGAGTCAAGCTGTGTGTAATCAGTTGGGTATATATACCTCTGCTGCTCCGCAATAAAGCAGTTCCCGCTTTAATTTCAAGTTGCTTGTCACCTGCCGGTTATTTGGCCCAGCCGGACTGCGGCACCACAGCACGACCAAAGTGGTTTTATTAAATAGTTTAAAGGGAGGAAATACATAAGTACAAGTTACTATGTTACAGGAAAATTTTTTTTTCCATGTGAACATTTCAGTAGACACAGAAAAATTATGCCATATTATTCAACATAAATTTATGATAGTAATGCTAGAGAACTAAATATAAGGAAGTTTTTTTCAACTAGTACATCATAGACATTTTTAAGAATCCTACAGAACAGTTAATTTTACATTGAGAATAGAAGGCTCTCCTTTACATTTACTCTCACCATAAACCTTTATTTTCCACCCATGCCATTGATAAAGTTCACTTTAGTTATCATCAAAAGTGTAATTAGACAGGACCCCATGCTATACAATTAAACATTACTTAGTTTTACAATGTGTGAACACAGTGCAATGTAATGGGGTACAATACAGCTCAGCTAGATGGAAGTCAACTTGTAAGGACTGTGCCACTAATTTCTTTCATGAAGGTGATACATGAATCTACCTGCTTTTGAGTCTCAATTTACATCAGTTGAAACCTTTTAGCACGTTATTCCTGAAAGCATTTTAGGAGCCACTGGGGGGGGGGGGTTCTTGGGCAAAAATAGGACTAGAGTTGGATATGTGGCAAAAGGGATCACAATTTTTTTATTACAGATATTTATTGAATGTTCTCTAGTTTTTATGAGTATTCAAAATCATCTTATGTGTCAGGTATTGGTCTTATCTCCAACTTGGAGCTCTTACACTGAGATATTAAAAAGGAAATCACTTGCCCCCAAATCATGAAGAGAATATGTGATAATGCTGCAACATTTTAATTTTGAAAAAAAAACAATAACCTAATGGGAACAACACTAAATAACTTTTATGTCTCTGTTGTGTCTGTAACTTATTTACTCTTATGCCTTCAGAATAGGGCTATGCTTTATTCACATTAGTATTCTCAGCTTCTGATAGTCTCTGACACATATTTAAATACTCAATGAATGAATTATTTCATGTACAAACAAACATTTAAATTCTAAATGCAAAGTGTCTTGGTTTTTAGCCCCCTGTTCCCTCCTGACCTGCGGGAGAGATTGGGGGAGCACGCCCCGACCAGTACGAGAACCAAGAAAGGTAAAGGTCAACTGGCCGTCCACACCCAGCCCTCCCTCACTGGGGTACATTGAGTTAATCTTGGTGATTGGCATGATACTTTGGTGTTTTAATTTTATGTCACCTAGTGCTTGAACCACAATCATGAAGGGTTATTAAATATACTACTGTCGAGGGTTTTAGCCCCATCCCCACCCCTGTTCCCTCCTGACCTGTGGTGGTCTGATTCTTCATCACAACCCATGGCAATGCCTTCTGGCTAATCGCTAGGTGCTGTCTTAGCCACATCTGGCCCCAGGACTTGGAAGCAGGTAGCAGCCAGCAAGTTAAGTTTCCTCTTTTCTGATGCAACATGCCTCAGGTTACATTATGCCCTACAGCAAAGATCCATATCCTCATGGGCATAAGCATTACTTGAAAAAAAAATAACCAATAAGAGTACAAAAGGTCAAAGGTTGTGAAGAAGCATAAGTCCTTATGACAGAGGATGAATAACAGAAGGTTGATGTGGCTATAGGAGATCAGAATGGAAATGGTCTTTGAGATAGAGTGTGTCCTTGAAAGCCATGCTCTATTTTTATAAAAAAAAATCAGGTGAGTGACATGATCTGACATATTTTAAACAAGATCTGTGTGACTAAGTGGAGAATCAGAGAACATAACAGAAAATCCATACTTCAATCTCATTGAATTGAATATATATCATTAAAACTAGCATGTAGTGTCCAATAAAACTTTCACAGAAAAGCCAGATGCTTCTTGTCACTGTTAAGAAAGAACTAACAAATGTAGACAAAAATCCATATTTTATATTTTTTCAGATTTATGAAAGAAATATTAGCTCTGACTTCAAAATGTACATGTCAATAATTAATATTATGATGAGATAGGCAATTAAATGTACCTTGGTAAGATGGGGTAGCAAATATAAAATAATTATATTCAGAAGATATATTATCATTTTAATAATTTTATAAAGATGATTATTTCATAACCCAGAAATAAAATCTTATCTAAAGATTATTTTAATTTAGCCCAATATGCAACTTTTCTGTCACTGTGTATTACACATGGAAAATGATAACAATTTGGGGTATCTGTCAGTTTCACTGAGACCATGTTGATGAAACATGGAAATGTTTAAAAAACATTTGCATTTCAGAAATTTTTTCACATTGAATGTGAATGAAAAAGAGATGCATAAATGCATAACATTGACACATATACCAATATACATGTATGTATATATAGAGATATATATCACTAGAAAATAAGCACATTTTTCTTTCTTTAAGGCAAAAAGTTGATATTCACCATGGCAGGGTTCCTAGGCTTACAAATGGTCTGTGCATAACCAGAAGTCATCTTTCTATTATAACTTTCCACAGTTTAATTCAACTATGGTATGCAAATAGATTCATGGATCTCATATTATCAGGTTTGACGTGAATTATACAGGTATATGAAATGGAATTAAGTGCATTAATATTGTTCTATGTTAATTACTAATATACTTTATATGCTATGCAGGCAATCTTAAATAGTTTATAGTTAGGAGTGATATGAGAATTTATCCAATTTTCCAAGGATTATTTCCTGAGAAAAACAACTTCAATTAAAATTTATTTATAAAAAATCCAAAAGTAAATTAAAAATCTGGAATACATTTCATATCTAAGAGATTTAATGTAAATAAAATATCCCACAAAATTATTCTAGAGAGTATATGTATACAGTGTAATGGATAAACTATGCATTTTGGATTCAGATAGTTGACTTTGTACTTCGTCACTTAATAATAATGGATTTCACCAAGCAATTAAATTTCTCATTTTCAGTATGCTTATTTGTGGAAAACAAAAATAAACAATGAAAGAAAGGAAGGAAGGGAAAAGAAAGGTGGGAAAGAAGAAAGAAGAATGTAAAAGAGAGAGAAAAAGAAACCATATAATAGAAACAAGATTAACAAAGCCATTGGGAGGTCTATAGGTCTATTAGTCAGGGTTCTAAAGCTTAGTACTTAATTCTCTGGAACTGTTTCCAAATATGCTGAACATATCCACTCAGAGTGTAAGGATATTATACTATAAGTTTATAGTTGATATAAATTATGGGCATGTGCTGAGGACTCAACTGATCTTTGTGCCTCTAAATAACTAGTACATCCTGGATATCTATATAATAGTTTATGGCATAACCAAAATTTCAAAGTTCACAGAAAAAAGCCAGAAAATCCTTCCAAAGGAAATATCTTTGCCAAGGGGCAGAATGTCTCTGGTAAACTGATGCTGGAGGGGCATGAAATGATAAGATTGCCTTAGTATAGTCCTAAGGAGGAGCATGTTTTTGTTTTTCTCCTTCTGAAGTTAGCTTTATTGGAATTTGACAGGAGATAATTGTGCACTTTGATATATATTATGGGGTTCCAATTAAAATTTTTGTGTGTAAAATACAGGCTTAAATTAAGTTACTTCAAAACTTTTGATAATAATAGATAACTGATGAGGAGTAAAATAAGGATGCTGAATGAGTCCCATCAGCAGATTTTTATAAAAAGAAAAATGATTGTACCACAGTATATAAGTTCTGTTGTGTACATATAATGTAGAAGTCTTTTGAGAGAATATTTACATATATATGTGCACACACACATATACACACACATATGTGTGTATATATATGTAGGAAAAATAAATCATTAGATATGTGAAATTTGAAGTCACTTATTCTCTATACTTGAAGAAAATACCCCCACTAATATATATATATATATATGTGTATATATATATATAGATAGATATAGATATAGATAGATAGATAGATATAGATATAGATATAGATAGATATACATATAGATAGATAGATATGTGAAATTAGAATTTATCTTATTGTCCATATTTATATGATGTGAACATGTACAGATCTTTTAAATAACAGAAACATTGATTTGTGGATTAAAATGCATTTTCCATTTCAAAATCATGTTCTAGAATATCTGATGTACATATTTTTGATGATGCCTAAAATTTACAATAAAAAATTATCACTATTTTTATGTAAAAAATGTAATTTTTATTGTAAATTTTAGGCATCATCAAAAATTCTATCCCTTATCATGATAATTGCTTAGATTTTATATACTTCTCTCACATAGGCAAATGTACTTTTATAATATACCCCAAATAGTGGATTCCATCCTTGTAAATTATGATTTCTTAGACAGAGACTGCTTTTATGAGTTATAAGCTAAACTGACTCCCAGAAACAACTGTGTTAATTGATATGTTTGTCCTGAATCTGTTTCCACATTACAGTGCAAAAATTTGATCCATAGAAGCTTCCATATATTGTGAACTGAAATCTAACTTGACCCACAAGCAAGTTGTAACTAAGAGTATAAACTCCTAAATAAGCAACTGAGACTCAGCAAATCACAGCAGTCAGTCTTTAGCCAATCACAGGCTGTCAATTGATTAAGCCATGTGCATATAAGGCAGATGGAGACTGAAGATAATCAAAATGTTCCTGTCACTTCTTTTTCTGTGGCTGTAAGAATAATTTGCACATATGGTGGGTGAGGCATTCTGGAATCATCTTTGGTCTGGAATGCTGCAGGTTCCAAAATGTTTTTCTTGTTTGAGAAAACTTTGTTAAATTTAATTGGTCTTTTTAAAATTATTATTGTACAACTTTATGAGGTACATTCAACTAGTGATACTGCAGAAGAAGAGTCTGGAAAAAATACTTCCAGTGTAAGTTCATATTATAATCACACAGAGAAATTCAAAGACCTAGAATAACTAGAAATAGAAACCTTAACCGTTTAAGAATTTGATTACTTTACTGGCCAACAGAGCAGTTAGCACGCAAGACTGGGTAAAACCTGGTGGAGAAATTTGATTTATGTTTACATATCTGAGAATATTGTCTTTATTTCTAATGTTCTATTTTCTAATGTTTAATAAATACTTCCCTCCTTTGTTCCTAATTTATTCTTCTACTTCTTTTTTCTCAGGGCATGTTTATGCAATCTAGAATTAACATGTTTTTTTCTAAAGCCATGTCTAAGAGACAATAACTTAAAATACTCCAATTATTGGCATTCCAAATTTTCTCTTTGATTAATTTGTTATTGTAACAGCAAACTCAGAATTCATTCAAAAACTATCTGGTCTCAGATGATTCCCTTTTAAAAATGAAGTAAGTAACTAAATTACTGTAAATGATTTCCATTGTTTCAGTCCATCAGATTCAAGGAAATACATAGATTTCCCTAGGTGGGACCATAAAAACGAAAATTATTGTGTAATAACTTTAGAGTGAAAAATTGTTAACATAGGCAAATGTCTTTGAAGAGAACTGAAGCATGATGCTGGTAATCACTGGAATTCAGAGAAGTGTCTACAATAAATTGAGCTTAGAATATTCAGTCATCTTGATAAAAAGACTATTTTCAACTATACCACATTTGAAAATAATTAAATATAGTTCCAGGTGGTTCTTCTGGAAGAATATAAAATTATTGTGTAAAAAATATGGCTTAATGCCCAGAATAAATAGTGCAAATACTGTGCTCTTACTGGTTAATTTTATTCTTGGAAATTAGAGTTGTATGTATAATTTCAACAAATTCATCAATGCTTTTTTGTGCTCTAAATAAATAAGTAATGTTTGTGGAAAAAGTCACATTTAAATATAAATTTCCTTTTATTAGATATAAGAATTGCTGTTACAGAATAAGATAACACTCTTCATATGTGGAACTATATATGTCTAAGATGTCAGTATACTGGTCCAGGGTCTGCTTTATGATTTAGATTCTAGTACAACCCACATGAACTCCCATCAATAGATCTGTGGAAAACCCATGAAGAATAAAACAACAAACTCTCTATATTAATCCTCTAATACAAGAGGCAATTAGGCAATTAAATATAATCTTATTACATTTTATCATATTATGGGAATATGGAAGTAAGCAAAAATATATTCTTGGATTCGTTTTTAAGAATTTTTCCTGACCTAAGTTAATTCTTTTGCTTTACTTGGTACATATCATTTATAGTAAAACCAAATCTGAAATTTCATACATGTGTTAAATAATGTTGCTCAGTGCACTTTCACTCTTACAGAGAAAGAGAGAGAGAGAGAGAGAGAGAGAGAGGGAGAAGGAAGGAAAGAAGTAAAGAAAAAGAGAAGTAAACAAAGCAAATAAATTAAAATATGCAAAATATAAAATAGTCTGTGCTCAAAATCGTCATGGAATACTTACCATGGAAACTGAATCACAATGTGATTTTTGCTTGGAAATGAATTATTATCAATATTACTGATACTTATGGTGGTAAATTTATTGTATTAATTATCCTTTGATTTCAAATATCTACATAAAATTTAGAAAGCAATCAAATAAGTAACCAATTAAATTAATAATTTTCCCACAAAATCACAAGGAAACTTTTCTTACAAGCATTAGAGAAAGAAAGGTATACCAAACTTCCTTGGCACAGAACATTTTTGCACTGTGAAAAGCAGACTTTTGTAGCCATTGCCTACTCAACTGATGGGGGACTAATTTACTAAACTTGGACTGATAGTTCTATATTGTACTTCATCCTCTGCCTTCCATATCTTCCAAGACCTTTTTACCTGACTCCTGAAAGCTTCAAATGTGATTCTAATACATGGTTGTAATCTTTTTATTTCTTATTTTTTGTGAATTTTTTAACATTAAAATCATCCAAATGAACATAAAACTATATCTATATACATACATATTTATATATATAATATATATATATTAATCAGTGGAAAAAATGCTATGCATTAATATTTTCATCATCTAAGGACACCATAGATGTTTTTGTTAAAAATGTATGCAGCTCAAGTATATACAAGGCCCTATTTAACCTTATATGTTCTATTAACTCATTTATTCTCAAAACAGCCCCTAACATAAAAATATTAATTCTCCTCATTTTATAAGTGAGGAAGCTGAAATATAATGAAATTAAGAAATATGATAGAGTTCTCACAATAACAAAAATACCAGATAAGTTATAAATTTGATTAATTTCAAATAAACACTAAACTAATATTTCCAGTGAGAATAATAATAGCCATGAGTCTGCACAATTTGAGAAATGTCAATTTATTTCAACATCAGAGATAAATCATATGAATTTCTTATTTATGAAATTTTTACTTTATTTCACTATGAAATCCTTGTAAGTATTATTGCCCTGTGACAGGGAGTTTTTCTCTATTCAGTAAAATAAAATATTTAGTTCCTAACCTTGAATTTATAGTTCCTAGAAATGAAACACAGGACAAAAAGTAAAATATCTCTAGCTTCACATTATTTAAACTTCTTGTAGTAGAGGGAACAAAAACAATGAATGAACTATTTATCAGATTAGATTAGGTTTATCAGCCTTGATGCAACTGACATGTTCTAACAGTAATTATTTTTGTTGTGTCTCATTTTGTATGATATTTAACATCATCCCTGACTTCTTGCACTAGGTACCATGACACTGATCTAGTAGTTATGATAATCAAAGGCATTTCCACTCACTTCTAAATGTCCCTGATATTGGTGGAAGAAAAGAAAATTGACTCTGGTTGAGAATGACAGGGTTAATGATACTACTATGAAGAAAAATGAAAAAGAATGACTTGGGTGATAGGTGGGACAATTGAGGTCTTAAATAATACATCCCTAAGCCTCACTAATTGTCGTATATAGAGAGTATAGGAACCCAGAGTTATCTTTACAGGCAATGCCCCTTGACTTCAGGTCTCTATCCAGTTGTCTATTTGTATCAAATCCCATCTAGCACTACCCACCTCCTCTTGCTCAGATGAAAGCAGTATTCCCAGGGCAATTTAGAAGTTCAGGTTATGGTAAAATTCACTCTAGGAAAATGCCTTCATTGGTCAAAGTTTACATTTCCACAGGAATCTGATCAAGAGCATTGTCCAGGCCTAAGGCTGAATCTGTATATGCCTCAGCAAGTGAAATTGTGCAATCTGTGTAGGATGAAGGGTCACACTTCCCCACAAGTACACGTAACTATTGATGTCTGATTCATGATCAATATCATGACTTACTGTTATTTTAAACAGTTCACATGGATTTTCTCACTAAAATTCACAATAACATGCTGTTACTCATTATGTTCTTCTTTCTCTCATATTATTTTCTGGTGGCTCATTAAAAACCACTATGAACTTGGTGGTGTAAATCAAGATAATTCTATTCTTTCACAGTTCTTGGGCTAGAAATCCAAAATCAGGATTTTAGTGGGACCATGCTCCCTCTGAAAATTTTGGGTGAGAATACATCCCCTGCTTCTTCCAGCTTTTGATGACTTCAGGTGTTTCCAGATGTCCTTTGGCTTGTGGCTACATCTCTTCATTGTTTGCCTATCTTTGCATCACTTCTTTGCATCTTTCTTTCAAGGACACTTATGATAACTTTTAGGGGACACCAAAGTAATCCTAGATATTTTTTTAATCTAAGAACCTTAGTTTAATTACGTCTGTTAAGTAACCAGGTAACATTTGCACTTTTTAAAAATAAGATACCATCATAAATTTTACTTGACATTTTTGGATGATCATTATTCAACCTGCAACATTTTCTAATTTATAACTTGTACCATATACATTATAGCTCTTAGAATATAATTACCAGAACAACTTCCATGGGAAAGAAACTGGCCATCTTTATCAGATTTTACTAAGAGTCAACCCTAAGAAACAAACATATTTCAGAAAAAAATGCAGGCTAGTGGAATTAAAGAAAATAATTCTTAGGAAAATATTGGAGAAATAAATTGAAAATAATTCCAAAAGTTAATAAAACATCATTCAGTGTAGCTTATCATGAAATTAACATTTCAATATTAACCAATGTAATTCAGCAGATAAAACACAAGACCATATCAAAAGATTCAGAAAAACTCTAGAAAAAAAAATTAACACTTATATTTAATTCAAACAATCAGAAAATTCATAGCAAATTCATCATGTTATTCACCATATGTATGTAATAATGAGATGTACGTATACTGGCCATTCACTCTCTGAAGAGATGATCAGTGTCATTCATTATTATGGAAATGAAGATAAAACAACATGGTACTGTGGGAGCTGTTTATTGATTTCTTTTTTTATTAACAATTTTTTTAAAGAGAGAGAGAGAGAATTTTAATATTTATTTTTTAGTTCTCGGCGGACACAACATCTTTGTTTGTATGTGGTGCTGAGGATGGAACCCGGGCCGCACACATGCCAGGCGAGCACAATACCACTTAAGCCACATCCCCAGCCCAAGTTTATTGATTTCTTATGAATCAATATACACCTATTCTATGACCTAGCAATCAATCTCACTTCTGTAAAATTTTTCAGGATAAATTCTTAAATTATTAAAATAAAGATGTGTGCAAGAGTAGAAGCTTTATGGTCATCACTAGAAACAATATATATATATATATATATATTGTGTAACTATATAGATTTTACATATGTGTGTATATATGTGTGTGTGTGTGTATATATATATATATATATATATATATATATAAAATTGATTGCATCAAATTGTGATAAATTCTACTAATGGACAACTAATAAAAAGGAATGATCTACTACTATACACAGCACCATGGGAAAATCTTAAAAATATTTACTTGTATAATTTGTGTTTTTCTATCAAACCTGTGACCTCACTGACTTAAGGAGAAAAGGGAGTTGATCTGACAACTGACTTCAGTTTTTGATGCCTTATTTTGAGAAGAAATTGGCACCCATGAAAGGAGTATGGGAACAGCAAACAGGGAGATAAAAATAATGGCTGATCAAATTAGCCAAAACTATGTCAGATTTGCTGAGATTCTTTTTTTTTCTCTTAACTGTGATCATATAGATACAGCAGTTATATAAAAAAGTTAATTTTTCTTGCATTTAGCTGTAGACAGCTAAAGTGTGCATATTTTCATCTGCTGTGAGATTGATAGCTTTATCCTCAGCATACGTCAGGCTATTTCCTTTTATATTTTTGCTCACTGTCCCCACCATTAGCGTTGCCAGAAAAATTCTATCTGGATTGTGTTGCTTATCCACACACTTTACTGTTTTCTCAAGTTGTAAGTGGATTTCTATTACTGCAGATATTTCTCTCTAGCTATTGTAGATAATTTCAACATTCTAAAATTTTTTTATTTGAAATTATATAATGACTCTGTGTATTTTTTACTCATTTCAAGAGCCATTTCTTTCTGCTTTAAAATAATAAGCACCTTGAGAATGGAGACACCCAAAATCAGCAAGTTCTCTAGAAATAAGTGCAAAGATACACAATAAGTATATGAAATGGATCTGAAAGAACATGTGGTCAAGTTACTTGATTTTCTAGAGAAAGGTGAAGTCTGGGAACACCTAACTGGCCATGTACCAGGTTCTCAGAGTCAATATGTCATCATCTGCTCCAATGAAGGAAATTTGGCATCATGGTTGCAAGTCTTAATCTGCCATATTTTTTATCTTGAGGCTTAAAGCAAGGTTTTCAAATTATTTCTTGTTCTGTTAAATTTCCTCCTCTTTCTTTCTTGACAAAATTTAAGCTGACCATATACAAGAATCTTTTGAAAACACATGTCTTAAAGCAAAATTTGCTAATTTAATATTTGGCATTCCATTTTTTATTAAATCAAGAGTATTTTACATATTTTATATGAATGAGACATGATACACTTATAATATTTTCTCGACAGTCACTTATCAGGTTGTTTATCTCAATGTTAAGGCGCGATTCTAAAATCCCAAATAAAACTCCAGGTCTTTTGAGGAGAAGACAAAGTATTTATTCTGACCAGGGCCAAGGGAGCAGAAAGCAGAGAGTTCTGCAGCCCAAGACACTGAATCCAGTTGGAGGGGGCATTTAAGCAGAATAAACCACAAAGGAGGGGGACCAAAGAGGCAAGTCGAGTCATAAGTACATTCTCAGAATTGGCAATTTCTTTGTACCCATTCAGGAAATAAGCTAACTTCTGCTCCAAAAAGACATGTTGTTAGAGGGGTGAGGGTGGAGATGCCAGCTTTTATGCAAGTGGGCTTGGGAGAAAAGGCAGGGGCAACTCCCCACAAGGGGTGAGTAGTCTGAGGACAATGGAGTCAGCCTGATTTAACTTTCAAATCAGCCCATAACACTAGCATTTTTCTATAATAAATACTTCCATATTCTTATAAATGAGTCAACTGTCACAATATATAATTAAAATATGTAACCAACCTTAATTTTGTATGTTTTTGTGTATGTGTAGTTTAATTTTAAAGATAATAAAAGTCTAGGAATTATTTCAAAAAATAAAATTTTAGGTTTTATAATCGATTCCCTTATTATTGAATTACAAACCAATTCCTCCAGTAAAGAAGAAAAATAAACAGATGACGTATTAGCTGTCAGCATCATCACATTGAAAGTAGGGAACATTAGGTACAAATGTGCATTTGCAATAGAGTTTAGTTTTTACGTTGCTAATTACTTGCTATTTTGCCTTTATGATAACGCTTTTGCTTCTCATTCAACACAAAATCACTTCAGAAGATTAATTAGGTCTTCATTAATAAATAATTAAGCATTTTTATCTGTATATTGCCTGAAAGCAGTAGTAAATAACACCTTGCCAATGTTGTTAATTTGGTGTCCAGCAAACAGATTTGCCTGTGGAAATTTTGTAAATCAAGCTTATGATGTATTGGCCATAGTTGGCTTGCCTTCCAATTCCCTTAGTTATTGATAACACAAATCAAGCCACATTCGTGACTGATAACATGTCAGAAGACATTGCTTTGTAAAGCCTTAGTCACATTAATATAAACTGTTCAGAGTTGTTAAATGGAACATTTCTCTTTATAATTAAGAAGACAAACATAGCAAAGAATATGCTGTTTCATCAAATTTTGCATGTGAAGCATTCCCAAAATGAGCTTTAAAAAAAAAGAACACTATGAATTCTTCCAGGGAAGAATGAAATAGAAAATAGCCCGACCCGTTTCTATAGCAAAGTTGCAAATAAATATTACATAAAAATAAATTTACAGTTAATTATGCATGCTCTAAAGTTCATAAACCAAACTCTACTTAGAGTTGCATAAATGTATATGATTTTATCAAGACAATATGTGTGTACAATATATGAGTCTACAGTATTGAATTCTGGAAGGCCAGTATCTTCATGGAATTTGATGTTCAAATATGATATCAGCTCAGTGAAAACATGATTTATTCTTGATTTAACTAACTCCTGGCCTCTACACTAGACTGTCACACATAGAAAACATTTGACAAAAATGTGTTTAATAAAATTATTTTAGAGAAATAATTAGATATTACAAGTGAGTTTATTTCAATCTTTTAACATTTATTTCAAGCAACTCATTTCTGTTCTGAAAAACTGTGTCCTGGAAAGGTCACTAAAGAGAGAAAAGGAGCATGAAGAAGCCCCAACAAGAAAGATTCTGCCTCAGGAAGAGCAAATGATGATGAAGATGAGACAGGAAATACTATAGTTATAATCCATTAAAGACATTTGACTTCAGAGTAGACATTCTGTGGTTGAGAACACCTGACTACCAAAATTTTGGAAACTTTTGATGTATAAAATTAGTTTCCCACTCAGTATTGTCCCCTAATACTCTCTGAGTTTATTGTATATGACAGGTTTTCAACAGAATTTATTTGGTTTACTTAACTGTTAAAAAAAAAAGAATAGAAATTGCCTTCAGGGGCTGGGGATGTGGCTCAAGTGGTAGTGCACTCGCCTGGCATGCATGTGGCCCGGGTTCGATCCTCAGCACCACATACAAGCAGGGATGTTGTGTCCGCCGAAAACTAAAACATAAATATTAAAAAATTCTCTCTCCCTCTCTCTCTCTCTCTCTCTCTCTCTCTCTCTCTCTCTCTTTAAAAAAAAAAAAAGAAATTGTCTTCATGCCTTACTAGTCTTTTTTTCCCCACAGGAACATATATAATCTTCCTGAAAATTTGGTTTTGTAGAGGTCATAGTACATAATAACACCTCATAACCCTCCAAAACTATTTTTAAGCAACTACTGGCTAATATATTCTGTTCCATTACACATTACTATATTACATTATTATTACATATTCTGCAATTTTCTGTATTACTACTCAATCATCTCATGCTTGCCTCAGTAACATTTTTCAAAGAAGTAAATCAAGAAATCAACTAGAAACTTTTTAATATTTTAGTATTTTTTTGAAGTTTTACTTTACCATTAGAAGTTCAGTATTTAAAGTGCTTATTTTTGTGAAATGATTGTAACAACATACACATAGGACATCATTAAAACAGAAACGTGTGACCAAGAATTTTTTGCCTGGGTGTAGTGGCACAAGCCTGCAATCCCAGAGGCTTGGGAGGCTGAGGCAGGAGGATCAACAGTTCAAAACCAACCTCATCAGAAGTGAGGCACTAAGCAACTCAGTGAGACCCTGTTTCTAAGTAAAATACCAAATAGGGCTAGGGATGTGGCTCAGAGATCAAGTGCCCATGAGTTCAATCCCCGGTACAAAAATAATAATAATAATAATTTGATTGTTTAATGAGCTTTATGTAATTGAAAGTATTCAATATTCATGCATTAAAATAATTTGCATTTAACAATGGCTACAAAGTTGAATTTCATATTTTAAAGTCTTAAAGGCAGAAACTATATTTTGAGAAGGTAAATTTCAAAAGACAAATCTTAATCCTTTTATTACTAATATCATGCATTGATATGTTGTGCATACTTAGCTGCTTACATAAGTATGGGTGTCTGAAAGAAAATGAACATCCTAGAAAGAAGTAAATCAGTCTCAGAAGGATTATAATGTAAAGTGGCATAATGATAGACACACAATGCAAACTACCCACAGCTGTTCTTGCCTTTACAAGGATAAAGTCAGCCCAAGATAGAAAGAAAAGACTGACAAATTGATTGGTTCTGCCATTTCCTTAGTATTATGTGCCCTGTCACTTTTCAAGGTTCTTAGATAAGATTCAATTGCTCCTTAGTCTTTAATTACCTTTCAGATTTCTTTTGTTACAGGATTTGTTACCATGAATCCAAGAGACCTTGTTTTGACATTTTGACAGAAAGGATTGGACTGTTTAATGTGAACTAATGAAGCTTCCATATCCTTCACGAAAAATGTAATATATGTTTGTGCTCTTTCCTGAATTGTACATGTAACTGACAGCAAAAAATACCCTTGGAATAGTGATAATATAATCTCCTTGCTACTCCAAAGCATAACAATAAAAATTTATAAAAATACAATCAGAATTACTTTCATGTGCCTGAGTATCCTGAGAAGGTACTTATGAAGTCTGTGCCATTCCAATACTATATGAAGGAAATTATGTGTTAAATTATCAGTTTTAGTCAATATTGACTAAGTGAGTCAAATTTTACATCAGATTATGCCTGTCATGTGGAACACACCACGATTGTGTTGTTACTTACTAAGAAAAATTATAACATGCTCTAACCATTAATGATACATTTCAGAGAATAAGGGTATTGATACATATTTTTATTGTTTTGTTCTTGTTGTTGTTTGTTTGTTTTCTCGGATAAGTGATTTATTATTGTCATGTTTGTGGTTTAACATTGATTAAAATATTTAATAGTAAAAAAACTAGCCAGAAAAAATTCAGTCTTTTGGCCTTTGATATAGGTTCTATATACACTATGTAATATACTTCTGGTGTCAACACACCTAACCTAATATAATCTATTAATTCATTGCTCTAATTCATAAAAGATTAACATATTGAAGTGTATTTAAATAAAGCCATTCTGAAAATTTCAGCAACAGTATCCTTGGTGTGGAAATATACTCTTACGTATCACTTTTCTATTAAATGTTAGGATTAAAGTAATATTATAATTGGTTATTTATTGTAAGATAACAATTTTAGTCCACTTTATCAAATGTAGTACCACCCCTACCCCACATTTTCTGATTTCTGTCAGGATCCTATGTTTAGAGACTGATATTTTTATTCAATTTATATATTTTATATCACATCTGTCTCATTCTTAAATTCTGACCTGTGATTCCTTTTTGAGTCAGGCAGTTAGGTAATTTTTTTTTTAGAATGAATATATACAACAGCATGTTTTTGCTTTTATTTATGTAAATATTGAAATTATTTGGCTTTACACTTGGGAGAGGGAGCGTAGGGGACCTGCTGCAATGCCTGACATTTAGCTATCATCCCTGAATTTTTCTTCATACTCTTAGGCAACAGCTTTGCTCTCTCTGTGCCTCAACTTCCTCATTTATTGAAGAGAGATAGAACAAGTTCTTACCTAACAGCATATACTATATTATAGGCACATAATAAAGCCCCAATTAATTATTACTTAACTTTGATAACCTCAGGACTTGACCACATGTTGACTTCTGGTTTTTATTACTAAAAATAGAAACACAAGGCAAATCAGAATTTAACCACATAATTGATAATATTTTTCCATCCTACTTGATATGTATCACTTTACCTTACAATTTAAAACTGCTTTGGATTTGACATTATTCATCTTACTTTGAATATGTTGAACTCTTTTAAACAACTTTCTCAAATTAGTTTACAACTGAGAAAATAGTTTAAACCAGTGATCTGTTCTATAATACATCCAGAGGTAGATGACACTTATTCTCCTCTTTTTATACTTGGTTATTAAATATATCAAACAAAGAAGACATGTATATGTGTAAGGTTCCAGCACTTCCTGGTGATTAAGATAATGCTGATGTCTTGAGATAATAGTATTCACAGCCCAAATTCCCAATCCTCTAACATAGAAGAGTATGAAAGTCTTGATTCTGTGATGATGTATGGCTCCTCAAGTGATGTTGGATTTTGTCTCCATCAACAAAAATGAAATTGCCAATTCCCAGTCCAACTCTACTTTCACATTCTGTCCATCTGTTTGCAAGTATGTGTAGAATTTGATACCATGTGCAAAACTGAAAGTTGATTTTTCTGAAAACATTATATACCAGAAGAGGAATGGCTCATTTTTCTCATTAGTGTAACACTAAAAGTTGATGAACCAAGTGCTAAGAGAATAGAAAAGAGACAAAGTTTTTTTTTTTTTTTTTTGTGGTTAATCTCCTGAAAGCAATCTCTTGATTTTTGCAGAAAAAAAGACAGAGCTATTGATCTTTTCAATCTAGGCCATTAATTTAAGGTAAGCAATCCCAAATTCTTGCATGTCTTCAGTCATAGATTTTAGCAACAATGGCTGATTTACTCCGTTTTTTTTTAAGAGAGAGAGAGAGAGAGAGAGAGAGAGAGAGAGAGAGAAAGAGAGAGAGGGAGAGAGAGAGAGAGAGAGAGAGAGAGAGAGAGAGACAGAGAGAGGGGGAATTTTTTAATATTTATTTTTTAGTTTTTCAGTGGGCACAACATCTTTGTTTTATTGATTGATTGATTGATTGATTTTTATGCAGTGCTGAGGATCAAACCCAGCGTTCTGCGCACGCCAGGAGAGCAAGCTACCGCTTGAGTCACATCCCCAGCCCAATTTACTCCTTTTTTAAGGTACTCAGATAGACATTTGTAAGTGACCTTTAATTTAAACACCATAAATTCAATTACACTGCATTCAAAGAAACTTAATTGATTTATTAAATCTTTCTCATTTAGAAGCCTATGTATATTGGTTTGAAATATATCAGCTGAATTATGTATTTCCCCAAGTGATATTATAATGAAAAGTAGTCTAACAATTGTTAATAAAGTTGAGAACAGCACAAACCACCAGCAACAGACCCATACAATTTTGTAATACTAATGATAGTTAATTCAGCATGTATTTTGCCATTAGTGTGTATAGTGTTTTTATAATCTCATTTTCTACTCACAATAGCAATGAAGAATAGATTTGCTGTTTTGCAGGTTAAATAGCAACTACCAAAAACAATAACAATGATTGTAGGAACATAAAGTAGATCTTGTAAGAATACAGGGTTAGTAAATAACATTGCAGTTTTGATCACATTCTACAAACATTCTTTTAAAGCTCCATTTAATGGTAGGGTGGCTGTTCTAGGTTAAAAAAAATATTTTAGCTGAAGAATTACTCAGGGCATCTAGAAAATTAACTTACATTGTTCAGTCCACTGTGTTCTGTAGCTCATCCCTCTCCCAGCACCAGGTGCCATTTCCAGAAATGATAAAATTAAATTCAGCAAGCTGCTTATTTCCATATTTATATTCATACAGCTAAGAAAATACTTGTATAGCATTTCTTAAATTTTCAATTTCTGGCATTAATTATTAACTCCCTTTGTTGAGATATGAGTATTTAGCCAACTTTCACTTGCCCTGCTCTTCTACCACCCTACACATATAAACTTAGTTTCCCCATGCTCCTTATATACAGAAATCTCTCTCTCTCTCTCTCTCTCTCTCTCTCTCTCTCTTTGATGCATGTGTGTGTGTGTGTATATATATATATATCAGCATTTTCATCAGGTGATCAAAAGACCTGGCAAGAAAATATTTAGAGGAGGAAAGGTTTATTTGGGATTCATGGTTTCAGAGGTGTCAGTCCATAAACAGTTCACCCGATGGTTCTATTCCAGGGTGAGGCAGAACATCATAGAGAAGGCCTTGCTGGAGGAAAGCAGCTTAGGATATGGCAACAAGGTAGCAAAGAGAGTTCTTCTCACCTGGGACAGAAATATAGAACATAATGGCACTTCCTCCAGCCACACCCTACCTGCCTACAGTTATGACCCAGTTAATCCCTCTCAGAGATTAGTACTCTGATTAGGTTAAAGCTCTCATAAACTGCCAGGCAAAATGATGCTCACCTGGAATCCCAGCAGCTCAGGAGGCCAAAGCAGGAGAATAACATGTTCAAAGCCAGTCTTGGCAATTTAGTGAAACTCTGTCTCAAAAAAAAAAAAAAAAAATCTGGGGATGTAGGTCAGTGTTAAGCACTCCAGGGTTCAAGAAAAGAAAAGAAAAACAAGCTCTCCATCAGTTTACCTCAAACTTTCTTGCATTCTTGCATTGTCTCACACATGAACTTTTGGGGGACACCTCATATCTAAATCATAACAAGTATTTTCATGATTAGAACTACATAATTACAATTCAAGTCTGATCAATACATTATATTATGTCTTTTTTTCTCCTTGGAACTTTCCATTTTCCCTTTGATTAATAAATTACTTTTTGTTTTGTTACTGTCAGTTTTTCTTTCTCTGTTATGCTACACATTCTTACAAACAGGTGGATAGAATGTGAAGTAGAGTTGGACTGTGAATTGGTAATTTCATCTTTGTTGATGGAGACAGAATCCAACATCACTTGAGGAGCCATACATCATCATAGAATCAAGACTTTCATGCTCTTCTATGTTAGAGTATTGGGAATTTGGGCTGTGAATATTATTATCTCAAGACAGCAGCATCACCTTAATCACCAGGAATTGCTGGAATCTTCACATATACATGTCTTTTTGTTTGACTCTGTATCTAAGGGAGAGATATGTTTAATAACCAAGTATACACAGAGGAGAATGAGTGTCATCTACATCTTGATATATTAAAGAATAGAACACTGGTTTAAAATATTTTCTGAGGTTGTGTCTTCTACACTTGAACCTGTTCAGCTTGGACACATTGATTCAAAGTTTTGCTACCAAGCCATTATTTAGAAACTCTCTTTAGCTATCATCTTGAGGATTTCTTTTCTTCTCTTGTGGGCTGAATTGATTGTTCCTTAGATCCTAAGTCTTCCCTCTTATTTTATTCTCTCCCCTTAGGGAATCATCACATCTAGTAGTTTCTTTAAAAATGGGTACAAAAATAAAAAACTTTAAAAATCTTTAATATTTTTCTATTTTGGCTTGTTAATTAGATTGAGTATAGAAAATACACCCAACTAGGTGGAAGTGCATGAAAAATCCCATCATAGTTTGTCCTACTCTTTGAGATATTTTCTGTACTAAGTCTGTAGAATTGTTTTATTATCATTAGTTTCTAGATATCTTTTAAAAAGGCCTAACTCCATGATGTAGTCTATCATTTGTAAGTAGTTTGAGTTTTATTTGTACGATGCTCAGTAACTTTTCAGTAATTGCAGTATTTTGTGATGATTTGGGACTTTAATATTCATCTGTCAATACTTATTATAGTAAATATCTCATAGTCTCTTTTCTTTAGAAACTCAAATCATTTGAGTTTCAGAATTTTCTTTATATATTAAGACTTTGTTTTCTATATTTTCACTTCTACAGCTCTTCTCATTTAGAAACTGCTTCTATTGAAATAGTCTCATAAGTTGTCTTTTGCCTCTCAATTCATTTTTTTGTATGTTAATTTAATTTCTGATCCTTTTTCAAATTACCTAAGAGATGAATACTAAATTATTTCAGAGGCTTATTTTTAATATACAAGAGTTATTTTCTTCATTGTACCTTTTTTTTTAGAATACTATTATTCTCTTTGCATGGATGCAATATTTTCTTTTTTTATAGGGAATTTTAGAATTATCTTCCTCTTGCACACTTTCTTATTCCTCTAAATTGCTTTAATCTGTTTGTTTTGATCTCAGTATTTATGCACAGACACATTCTTCAGATGTCTGGTTGTGCTTGACTGTCCACTTAGAAATAAAGGCAACACTAGACACAGATGGGGGTCTCTGGACCTGTGAGTATGGCTGTTACCCATGACCATCAATGTAAGATGATATAGATGGTATTTCACTGGAGAATTCTCTGTCACTACCTATGAGTTATTTCCCCTGAGCACTCAGATTTCATAAAAAAGCATCTTTTAATCTTCATCTTAGAAAGGATAAAGCATTGCTGCCAATGTTCTCGAAACAAAGTTGGGAACAGGCTTGTGGTCTCCAAACCTATTTCATATAATCTCAGTTTTAACCATTTCCCCTCAACTGAGTCTTAGTTGCCCACATACACATAGCCTTTGCTTTAACCTTTCCAGAGGATAATTCACCAGTCATCTTCTTGCTATTAAATGGGTGGGTAATTGCTCCATGAAAGCTTTAAGACTGGGTTTCCTTATTATGTCAAACTAAACTCTTCTTTCAGAGGTAGCTATTGTCAAATATTCCTGAATATTTTGATGTTTTCTGTTTTAAGTTATATTGCTTTTCATTTCTTCCATGGAAGACTTAGCATTAGCAGAGGAGATAGACACAGGTCACCCAGTTAAATATGGAGATGATTATTCTGAAAGAATTATTCCTTATTTCTCTGAGATTCAAGTTTAACTGGCAGTTCTATATTTGCATTTGACAAATATCACAATCCAGTTTAAAATTAATTCCCTGGGTCTACTCAATAAGCTACCACCTACCTTTTAGATTATAATCTTCAAAATGTATAACTACTATTCTATCTCTTGTGCTTTTGTGTTGTGTATTTATGCTTTAAAAACCCTGTTACTATCATTTTAATATGAATTGAGAACAAATGCAGGTCCTTTTGTTCAGTCTACTATCTAACCAAATGCAGTTTTTTAAATACCAAACCTTGAATTCCTTCATAGTTACTAAAAGAAAAGCTGAATCTGCTTGATTTAACCAAGATTAACAGTGGATTAACCATTTGATAAACACATGAAGTTGTTTTTAATTTGGACATCATCACTGGGATTATAAGATCTCCAAGTTCAATAGAAACATTTTATGAGCCATGAATGAATTTGGACAGGGGATCTGAGACATTCTTTCAACAGGCATAGATGTCATTTAAATTAAAAGTTACATAAAATAGGAAAAGATAAAAAATATAAAGTTCCTTAGGAATTATGGTTAATTCGTCAATCTGCTTGACATTTTAACAGAGTGATGTGTGAGTTGGACATAACAGATTATCCTTGAATGCGTTATAGAAAATTCATGCTAAATTTAGATTGTAATACAGTCCATAAAGTGACATATAGGAGAGAGGTTCAAAATTTTTCTGGAACTGAAATAGGAGAACTGGAGGAGATCTTAAAGGTCACTTTTCCCCTACCTTCTGATGGCTGTTTATTTGGCACTTCTATCCTCCACAGGTTCTATTTTTCTGTAGATTTAACAAAATATGTATCCTTTTAAATAAAATCATAAAATAGCATAATATGCCACACTATTGGATTTGCCTCTCGGAGTTTGAATAGCTATATTTAAATTTTTAACAACCCAACTTTATATATAAAAGCATCTCTTCATTTTCTATGCCACTAACATTCTTATCTTTTGAAATAGGATATAAATCAGGCAGCGATTATTTATTTAGAAATCACATATTACATAAAATGTTTTATTTTGTGTCCAGGGAAACTTTTAGTGAATTATAATAATTAGGAAAGTTTAAATATAAATCAACTGTCCATTAATTTTGTGGAATTGTTGTCAAAACCAATTCTATTACCCTAAAGTCATCTTGGATGCCATGGAAAGTTACCATCTATTATACGAAATTGTCTTTAACACTGCTCATGTTCTAATGTCCACTAATTTCAATGGTCAAAGATGACAGTGATCTTCAATTATATGAATTTTTCATATGGAGTCAGTGTAGTGTGTGTGTGTGTGTGTTTGTGTGTGTGTGTGCTTGTGTGTGCATGTGTCTGAGTTTGTATGTCTAAAACAGGGATCCTTGATGGTTTGTTATCATTTCTGACAGTTAACATTACTGCACTCTGCCAATTGGGTCTGTGCAACCATCTGTCACTTAGAGAACGTGTCAGTCAATTAACACTTCTAAACACTATCTGTCGACCCACACAAAAGTTACCACGGAAATAATGAAAGCTACTGTCAGGAAGAAATTGAAGAAGGTATCAGGTCCTTTGGAAGTACATGTATTTCAGAGCATCTGGGTGTCAAGTAGTGATGAATGCCCTTTTAAACTAGGTGAGAAAGTAAAATTTGCCTGTTTAAAGAAACTTCTATAAAGTAGATTCTGTACTAGCATTGGAAATCTAACTATTCAAAGTTTTTCATATTTAATAATTTATTCATATATAATTTTAAGGCATATTTGGGAAAATATCATCATCATCAAAACTATATTTAAGAAGTAATTCATACCTATATTTAGAAAATCTCTGATACAAAATTATCTGATATTCTATTTACTTACAATAATCTAAACAATAACATGTTGAGGTTAAATTAATTATTATGGGTGAATAACTTTCTAAAAAAACTTTTCTTATACCATGATCAGATTTCAGAAAAAAAATTGTTTCATAAAATGTTTTCCCATCAACTGTGCTTTCTCTAACTATATCGTATCATTTTAAATGACAGAGGTTTAAAACCTAAATGCACAGTTGTGAAGATATGAGCATAAGCCCACTCAATTGCCCTTTGTTCAGTTTGTTCTCATTGCATAGTCTATATTTTGTAGAGATTGAAAGCAAAATATCTTTAGGCCCATATCCCTATAGATAAGATTTGCTATTTGATTTTTCAACATTGAATAGAACAAATGGATTTATGTACACCAGTACATTTACGTGTGTACAGATACACCTACAGAACCCTACACAAATGCATCTACATATATAAGCCTATGAATGTGTGACTGTGTCTACACAAATATTTGTATGAGTATACCTGAATGCACATGTACCTGTGTATCAATATGCAGTGGAATAGGTGGAAAAACATTTAAAAGAATAAAATTAGATGAAGTTATTTTAAAGATATAACAATAGCATCTATTTATATGCAGACATTGTATTCACACTAGTTAAATGTACAAGCTTTTAAAAATAAAACAATGACTAAGATCCAGTATATATAAATAATACAACAGCAAAATGAGTTTTATTTTGTTTTACATTTCTCAGCTTAAGGTCTCTTATCTATAAAATAAGAATGGAAATATTCTAATAAGCATTCAAGGAAGAAAAAAAATATCCCTAACTAGAAAATGTTCAATAATAATTACTGAGTAAATATTATCTAAAATTGATTAATTTTTTACACATCTCAAAAAACTCCAATGGCAATATGTATTGTAAAACTGTGAAAGAAGTCTGCAATAGTAACATGAAGTCACATGAGTCATTATATCCTTAGGTTTCATAACAGAAGAATTTAAGATTACACACTTTCTTCAAACATAATGAAATTGAACCCCCAAAACCTTTGATGAAAGAAAATTTAATTATTTTTACTTTCCTAAGTTGTCTATGTTACAGAAATGACTAATAAATTCTTGAAAATTCATCACATCATATTTAATATTTGTTGTCTAGCTTCAGGGTTACTTACACACTTGGTTTCAGTTCTTCAAATAACTAGGATGCTATGTTTTAGAACATTTCACAGGTAATTGGCTCTGCATGCACTCAGCTCATCCTCACATTCCTGCAAGTGCAGTTTGTAACCAAACGAGGTTGGTTGTACCTATCTAGGTTCATGTGATGCTGTGAGCCTCCTCTTGGTACCTGACACCATTTTTACCAACTTATAATTTTCCAATGAGGAATTTCTGAGGTCAATCAGGAAAACTTCTAGGCAGTTACACCTGTATCCTTTGTTGAGAGTTCTTTCTTCAAAACTTTTTCAAGTAAATTTTATTTTCCATAGGGTTCACATTTTGGAGTTCTCCAATTCTGTCCTGTGTGGGACCCTTTAATCTGTGTACTCTATATTTGTTATCAGGGAAATATTTATATTTTTAATTGAAAAGGTACTTGAGAAAATATTTCAGCAAAACATAAGAGTTTTTGTCTTCCAAGTCAGCTTGAGATTTCCCCTAATATTATAGAATACAACTTTCATTTCTGAATGTTCCTTTGTGATCTGAGCTTTTTCCAGTAGACAATTACTCTACTCTCTTTACTTTAAAGCCAATTAATAAAACAATTCTAAAATATATCTGACTTCACTATGGACAAAATTGTACCTTATAAAAGTAATAACAGAATTTCTTAGTATCAAACTGTATGTATGTCATAAACATTCTTTCTTGTCTTTAGTGTTTGGGGATTGAAGCATCAGCTGATAGAATGTTCATTCTGACTGATACATAGGAGAACAAATGAACTCTTGGAGTGTGTTAGACACAAAGGAAATAATATGGTTTGAAAGGTAAGTGATAATCAAGTATGAATTTCTAAGCCTAATTCCTTAGCATTTGGGCAAGTTTTTTAAAAATAGGTCAGTTAAATTTTTGGAAAAATAGTTATGTTTTGGCAAACCCAAATTTGTGGATTTGGTAGTTACTAGATATAAAATCATATGTATGCTTGTAGTAGACAGGTGGGAGATAAATTTTTATTTGCACATTAATGAATATAAAAAAATTTTGTTGTCAAAGTGAAATTTTCCCAGTTTCCATTATGACATATGATTTAATGATCGTTTTATGATATAAAGTTGCATTATATAATAGGAATTATATAATTACTATATATATATACCCTCATTTTGTTTTCACTTGCTCTTAATCTCTCTCTTTTCCCCACAATATCATCTCTATGTAAAGAAAGAACTCAAATCTTGTTAGCAAGTAGTAGATGAGGTTGAAGCAATGAATAACAGTAAAATGTTGTCACTCATAGCATAGCAGTAAAAACACCAGCATAATATCAGTGTGCTGATTCCCCTGCACTGATGTTTTATAGATAATAACAATAGGGCTGGCAAAAGACATGAATGTCTTGGGTTGTGCCACAGCGGGAAAATCAAGGCCAAGTTCTTAGCATCTTTTATAGCAAACTGAACACAAGTCTGACCTCTGGAAACAAGTAGTCACGTGCATTTTGTGCTTAAATTGTCTTGGTTCAGCTAGTAAACTGTGAACTAAGTAGTCAGATACAGATAAACCTCACAGTTTGTAACCTTCATCTAGAATGTTGAATGTTTAGGGTCCTTCTGAATTATTCCACTTAGCATGTTGCTTCTTCTCTGTTGAACATATTCTTTTAATCTCAGATGTACAGAATTGAATAAAATATGTTCTTCCTGGGACCAATAATTTAGCTGACCACCCTTACCTTATTATAGCCATAGACTTTGGCTGGTTATATTGTAGTCTCTCTTTAAATACATAATATTATTTAAAATATAATTGATGAAATGTAATACTTATTCAAAATGATAAATATTTTTATACTTCAGATTCCCTATATAAGAATAACATCACTTTCAAATAATGGTAACCCTTTCTTCCCTTTCAAAAACTGCATAAATTTTCCTATTATTTTCATACAATCATGAAAATGTTTATAGTGATAACAGACAGGAATGCCCTGTTCCTGATTGTCCTGAGGAAATTCTTCATGGGTTGGTCTCATTGCTGCAATTTTGGCAAAATAAAACACTAAGTATCATTTGTTCTATACTCTAATTTCAAGGATATTGGCATAACAGCCCTAAAAGAGAGAATTAGTGTCTCTCAATAAAACAAAGATTAGGCATTCTTGTTTTCAGTGTAACAAGATGATGTCTGAATCTGGAGTCAAAGCTAGATATGCTGTACTTCATTACAAACGAGTGCAGCTCCCTGAACTCAGTTCTCTAATGCACCAGTGTATGCACATGTATCCATTTGTGTCCATCTGCCTTGCTCCATGGGTCTCAGGGACATGTTGAACATTCACAAGCCATAAAAAAGGTAGGACTTTCCAACTCAGACTTAGTATTAATTCATGTCTTCTAGTAGAACTCATGAAACAGTGGCAGATTAATTTGTTAACTTACCTATAGAATAAAGTCTCGGATTCTCTATACTTATTACCTGTTCTCCAGTTATGAGAGGGCTCTGTAGGGGAAAGGTCGGCTTTTTTGTGTAGATTCTGTGGGTGAAGAGGTCCTATGAGTTTTTATCCAAGCAGTGGTGCTGATGGTGGTCTGGAAGAGGAGAGTGGAATAATTCTTCACTATAGTGTCTGCAAATGAATGTTCAGAGTCTGAGCAGCAAAAGAATTGAAGCAAGCTGACCAATTGGTACTTGGGTTATTTCTTTACTTCATAAGATAGAGGAATAGCCACCATTTTAATAGTGGGGTGACACTCCTTCCATCCCTACTGGAGGCAACTTGGTTGTATCTGTTGAGACAAAGAACCTCATAATAATTGATTAAAAATTCTTGGCAACACTGCTGACGCTTCCTTGTGCTCAATCCCATACCCATTGCTCAGTAATTTCATGAGGCATTTGAATTCCACCTGAATGATGATGTAAACAAACAAGGTAGGTTGTACAATGTGAGGTCCTGTAGTTATTTATAGACAAGAACTATCTCTAATTCATAACAACAGTCAGGAGGCCATGCTGGGTCACCATCAACCTGCAATTGCTGTAAGTTAACTGGGGAGAACAAATTTCAAACAATAGTTACTTTAATAAGAAACCAGAAACTTTGTGTTTTTTTGTGTGTAAAAACAAACAAGTATTTACTCCAAAGGTATCTTCCTTTCAAAGAGCTGGTGACTTCTACCACAGGATTAATCACAAAATACTTTCAAGCATTTCAGGACATTACATCATGTAGTTTTCAATTGTGGGCTAAAAATGTGTCTAAGAAGAGTTTACCCTTGTTTACTCGAAGAAGAAGTTTACCAGGGAGATGAGTGATACATTATCCCTAAAACGGGAATGATCCAATTAGAAAAGGTGGCATGAAAATATCCCTGACATTAACTGAAGTGATCAATGAAACCAACTCAGCCCTAAAAGGCATTTGGGTCAGGCTCAGCTCACTGACCATGGTTATTATGGACGATAAAATTGCCCTAAACTTCCAACTTTGGGTCACGACAGGTCCTTTGCAATAGCTAATGCAATTAATCTATTAGACCAAGTGGAAGATTAAAATCTTGCTTAAGGGTGCTTACTTTGATGGTTTTCTTCAGCTGCTCAAGTCTAAAACCTTAGGGATACCGTTGTATTCAATATTACAGGTTGTTGGCTTCTTATTACTGCTTAGAGTACTGTTAATGATCTCATATAGCATCCTTATTTGGATGCTGTATGAGATAAATTGAGGAGATTTGAGTCCAGCCTCTGTTAGATAAACCAGAGTAGCCACCAGAATGAAGTACTTATAGGAAAATTAACCAGAAATCAAGATAAGTATAAAACTGAGTGTGGGTATTATTGGGAGATCATTCTCCATGAGTCCCTCATGTTTCAGAATGTCTTATGAAGGGAATCTTTTTCTCTCTCCTTCTCTCTCTCTCTTTCTCTCTCTGTGAGAGTGTGTGTGTGTGTGTGTGTGTGTGTGTGTGTGTGTGTGCGTGCATGTGTATGGCAGATGGTTTAAAAGACTTATAATGCAAACAGCCTTGGAGTAGTGATTCATTACATGAGTGAGTTTACTTGCACATGGCTTTGGAATATAGAGATGATATCTTTCTCCAAAGCAAAGGGCGAGCATTCTTATTGTCCAGTGCAGTAAAAGTACTGTCTTGTTTTGGAGCAAAGGACAAATGTGCTTGCTGAATATTATAAAGTTTTAGACTCCTAAATTAGAGTCCATCCCCTGTAGCACAATGCATGGCATGTCACGGTATCCATCAGAGCCTGTTTAGTTGCCTGTGGCACCGGGGAATGAGGAGGGCTGAGAGAAAACACCAGTGCTCATTGTGCTGGCAATGCTGTGACTAGTACAGTCCTCTGCATCTGACCTAAGAGTCTCATTTCTTTTATCATCTTCTGTGGAAACTGTGTCAGGCTAACGTACTGGTTTGCAAGTATTCTAAATCTCAGATCTTTCATAGTTCTTGATAAAATTTTCCTTTGATAATATTTGTCCTTAAAATATTTTGTGATAGCTTTCTTAAATTCAATATGTTCCTTTTTTTTTTTTTTTAGTTTAGAGCAACAGAAATCATCAAATAATTTTCTACATCACTTGAGCCTTTTCCCTTAGGTCCATTAGTAAAATACCAGGCAAACTTCTGATATTAGATCATTCTTTCATTCTTTGCATAGAACCTACTTTAATCACAGTATTTTATTTAGTGAATTCACTGTTATTTTGGACCTGCACTCTATTTTCTTCTGTAAAAGTTGTACCATCCAAACATCGGCTCTTCAAATGATAGATCTTCCGATGGGGAAGGTAAATTAATACCCTGTGGAATTTGAATCTCATTCCAAAATTGTAAACCAAAGGCAAAAGTCTCATTCTGAGAAGAATTTAAGAAGCAAATGCTATCATCTGTAACTTTAAGCTACAGATATGGACACTCCTATCACTTTTATTTCTATCGCTTGACTAACCATTGGTTGTGCAGAGGTTATTCTAACCTTTCAGCTCCTCTTCAACCTACTGCCTGGAAGAAAAAGGAATTCACCCACTGAAATTTGGTACATAAACATTATTTTAATGGTAAATTATTTTTCTCTTAAATCTACGATATTATTCAGGATTCTCCAAAGAAATAGAAACATAGAATGGCTATGTTACTTTATACATAGCCTTATTCCATTTGTATCAATATCTATTTCTGTATCTTCCTTTTAATGCTGTATAAACGATGTCTATCAAGCTATAAAGTTGGCTTATGGGACCCCAGGGAGGTATGTGCAGGGGTGAAAGCTCCCACAGTCTGTAGTTGGCAGCTGGAGACTAGGAAAGCTGGTGGTGTAGTTGCAGTCCGAGACCAAAGGCCTCTGAGCCAGGAGAGCAATAGTGTAAGTTCCAGCGCAAGGACAGGGCAAGATGAATGTTCCAGTTCAACCAGGCAAAAAGAGAATGAGCAAATTCTCTCTTTCTCTCCCCTTGGGTTTTGTTCAGTGCTGAGAGCCATAGCCAATAGGAATGACGCATGGCATTTTGGGGTTGAAAGGTAACCCTGCTCAGGGATTAGGGTGACTCCGGGTGGATCCTGCTGGGAATAGGGTGGCTCCAGGATTAGGGCGTATCCTGCTGCCTCAGGCGCCCACTCTTTGGAGTTCCTGTTGAGTTCTTGCGGGGTTCTGAGAGAATTGGTGCGTGGAGCCGGGTAGAGGCAATGTGTTCACGGGAAGTGTGGGTAGAGTGTTGGTGAGAGTTCGGAAATAAAGAGTTGCTGTTGGAATCTACAAGGCTTTGTGGTGGCTCGGTTATTTTGTGCCCAGCCAGACTGCGGCAGTTCAGGCTCTCAAAGATTGAATCATGTTCCCCCCTACATAGGGGAGGGAAGTCCCTTTTACTCAATTCACCTATTCAAGTGCTGATCTCAACCAAAAACTCCCTCTTAGACACACTCAGAAATAATGTTTAGCCAAATATCTAGGTATCCTGTGGCTCAATTAAATTACTACTTAAAATGTAGCATCAGACCTGTTGACAAGAAAGAGTCACATAGAGTCACATAGAAAAATTAGATTTCACATGATAGTGAAAGGTACACTTCCGGAGCAATCTATCATTCCTTGGAGACATTTCAACTATATTGAATTTTGATGAATTTTAATCAAGAAAGACATTATGTCAGTTTACCACAGATCACTATTGTTTGCTTAGGAAACACACTTATCAGACTTGGTGAGCAGAATGCAGCAGCTATTCTAGAAGAACTTTGTAAGTCACATGAATGATTTTAGTGCAAGCTGCCTTCTATTTGGAATCTATGACACAGTAGCTCCAAATACACTTCAAACATTTGTGGCACTGGTTGGAAAATTATACCCTGCTAGCCAAATCCAGTGCACCCCATGATTTTGTACACACATTTTTATTTTGGCAAATATGCCTCTGATTCCAAATTGTCTATATCTGCTTTTTCATGACAATGGCAGAATTGAGTTGTCACAGAAACCACAAGGTCTTAAATCTAAAATATTTTCTATCTGCCCCTTTATACAAAATGTGTTCTCATCCTTGGTCTACTTAGGATTCTAGAGAAAATGCATGTATTCTTCTGCAAATAAGTATTCCATTTGCTAGTAGGTCATAACGAAGAATGATTGGTCTGATCTTGGAACACCTAAATGTGGTAACTTGTGCTGTACACAATCAATTATGTATCTTTTGATTCTCTTAACCAAATTGTTATACTTCCATAGCCATACTGTATTATTCAGTGATAGTGGAAGACGCATGAGAAGGTAAGTCAAATTCCCAAAGCATCTACTATGTTTGATAATAATTTTTTCTTACACTATAATGTCCATCTTATTAATATAACATAGACATTCTCTTTGTCAAATAGATGGAAGAAGATAAACTTTGCTTTTGTTTACAGTTGGTTTTGTACTACATGCTGACACAAATCTGATGGAACATTTCTGAATTAGTGCATGCTTTCAGTTGGCTTTGGTCTTGATAGATAAGGGGAAAAGGAAACAGCTTTCTCTCTATTCACGAAACCCTCTCCCATTCCCCTCCCTTATTCTCCCAGTGAGGAATATACTTAACCATGCATTTGTTTGGTATGCCTGGATGGAGACAGGGTCAAAGGAACATTTTTGCTGTGATTCAGAGACAGCAACAAAGAATTTGGCAGAGTGAGCCAGGAGTGGGTGAGAATAAGTTTCTAGGATTAATGCATGGAAGGTGGATCAGAGGAATGGAATGGATCTTTCAGAATGAATCTAAACTCTGTTCATATGTGACCTATGTGAACTGCAAAAAAGGTTGCTCAGGGTAAATAAAATGCTCGGTTTTCTGGAAGAAATGTTTTTTAAAATAGTATGACTTTTTATTATTTTCAGGAGATACTAATGAATTTAGATATTAACCAAGGCAACTAAGGTATTGTTTATAAACATAGGTACTCAAAAGAATTATTTTAAAATTGCACTATCTTTTCATCATTTCTCCCCACATTTTAATTATTTTGTATTTACTTTATTTTTTTTCCATTTTCCCTTGCAACTTCATCATGTTGTTAAGCTTTCATCATGTTGTTTATCCATAATATGAATTTTGGTTCAGAATTTTATGGAATTTTTAAATATCTGTGTTTCCAATTATATTATATTTGGGTCAGAGAGTATGTTTTCTTGATGTTGATTCTTTGGATTGTGACATAGCTATGGTTAACTTTTGGTAATGCATTTATGCTGAATCACTCAGAGTTCAACCAGAGAAGCAGAATTGATAAGATAATTTGTAAGAGAATTATGATAAAAAGCTGGCCTTTGTCATCTTGTGGCCTGCCTAGGTAAGTCTGAAATTCCCACAGCAAGTCATCAGGAAGGGAAGCCTGAAACACATGGACAAAAGGTAAAGCTGCTGGCCACAGACAGGCTTTCTTCTTCAGTTGAGTCTTACTTCTGCTTTAAACTCATTGTATCAGAACCCACTCTCAGATTATCTAGTATAATCTCCTTTACTTTAGGTCAGTTTATGATAGATTTTAATCACATGTATAAAATATGTTCTCAGCAATATCCATATTAGTGTTTACTTGAATTACTGGGGACTATAGTCTAACCAAGTTCAAGCATCAAAATTACCATCTCATATGCCTAAATAAATAAATAAATGGCTTTCCATTTTATTTCATAAACTTTACTTCTTCCCTTTGTAATTTATGTAAGAACTTCATGGCTACCAATTTATTTTGAGACACAATGTGTACAAAATATGTTATTTTTACTAGTTATAATCTCCTTCTTGGATGCTTTTCATATCATGTTTATATTTGTTATGAATACCAAATATTATGCTTGCTGTTATCAGAATGCATCTTTCACAAGTAACATATTTCTGATTTTGCTTTAATTAAGAATCTCAGAATTGTATTTATCAGTGGACTCTGTAATAACTGATTAGTGCTCATATATTGCAGAGTCTACCTCACAGAAAAGAGTCCTTTTGGAGGTTAGTAAGTTTCTGACATGTCAAATACAGACTCAACTCTATAAGGTTAAACCCCAGTTTCAATCTCCCAGAACACCTCACTTAAACATAGCTTAAAATCTGTTCTTTGCAGAAAATATTTCATTAAGTTGTAATTATATTGGTTAATAGGTGAAGTGAAATAAAATAGGCAACATCTGGCCAAATGGACAACAATCTCAGTGTAGTCATTTTATTGCCTCCTACCATTGCTGCTTTAGCTCACTTTGCTGCTTTTGAAAAGTAAAAAGCCATTCACCAATCCAAGAGGGAATGTTAAAAAAACAAAACAACAACAACAAAACACCTCCACCACCACCACCACCAACAACAACAAAAACAACAAAATTCAGTACCCATTAAAATCTCTCAATTACCCTGTATCATGGCTACAATATCTGGCTCCTTTAGATCTCTAAATAACAAAATAACTTATAGCATTGCTAGTCCACATTTAAATTTCTTATGTTATATGTAAAAGCAAGAACTGTACTACCTAGAAAGATAATTTTCACATACTGTTTTCCAGATTTACATTTTTCAGGACTACAAAATTTTAGTGATATCTATAGACATGTCAAAATATTACACAGAGTGACAAGATTGAGTTTAAGGTGGCTTTTTACTTTGCTGTACTATAGAATAGTGCATTCTTCTAAACACACACACACACACATAAATATATTCAATTCAAAATGAATCAAACAGAAGCATTAGTATTCTAAGTTATCTTCAAAGAAAATTCATCTAATTTCTTAGAAAGCACAATCATTTTAATGTGTATATACAGATTATTATGACCCTACACTAAGATTATGATTATGATTAATGTGTATATACAGATGTATTATGACCTTAAGACTACAACAAAATATGTGCAAAGCTAATGCACAAACCCCTGCATTTCTTTCTCACATCTGTTTTAGGGATCCTTGCTGTGGCTGACTTTCCACTGTGGTCCTCAACCCTTTAGGGTTTTTTTTGTGGGGGGATATTTACTTCATCTGTTAATATTACATGCTTGTAAAATAACATATATTGTCTAAAACAAAATAATTCATGCAAGCATGAGAATTTCTGGAATCAAAATTGTAGGAAGGTGGATGTGGCTCTTTCTTAGAACTCCTCTGAGAAAATTCAGCATCATGTAACTCTTCACAGTCCTAACTCTGTGAACCATATAAAATGGACTATAGTTTATTAAAATACAGATAGATTAGTAAAGGAGTAAGTTGTATTGTATATGCAACATCACTGTTTAATGATAATCATAAAATATTAATGTTAACATTTTAATAAATAAATTCAATTTGAAATATTCAGTTTCTTCAGATAACTACAAACAATATGATTACATAGATGTTTTACAGTGGAAGTAAATTAAGTCATAAGGTGTATTAATAACAATATAGAAAAATCAACTATGGTATACAAACTTGATAAGATAAACTTGTTTATCTTGGGAAAGCTAATTTCACTGTAAGAAATAGATCATAATCCTTGATATAAATGTATAAATATGTGACACATGATATTTACTTAGCAATTGCCAGTAAAGCATTCATAAATTTAAATGATGATAAATTTTAATAACTATTAAATTTTGATTATATGATAGAAGACTTTGTTCTTCATTATGACATATGCATACTATTTAAAAAATTAAAATTGTTCTTAAATCATTATACCACACCCTGGTCACCTCCCTCCTTCACCATAAATGATCATTATTGTTTTCATTATTCTTGACTGATGTTTTTCATATACTAAACATTTATAAAAGTTATAGACAGGGCTGGGGATATAGCTCAGTTGTACAGCACTTACCTAGCATGAACAAGGCCCTGGGTTCAATTCTCAGCAACACACACACACACTCAATCATAGATAATATTAAATTATCTTTTGCATAATTTTCAATACTTTTTCAAAAAATTGTGTTTTAACACTCTTCAGGAATTTACTTTTAAAATCAACTTTATAGATGAATACCCATATAAAAACACGTAGGTCTAATATTCTGATATATATGCTTTGTATTCAATGGTGTGATTCACTATGTTTTATGTAGACACTGATGTTTGGTAGAGTCTAATTTTTTTCATATACTAAATATTGTAATTAACATCTAGGATATCTTACATATCATCAGAAGAGTTTCTCAAAGTTAGATATTTGAAGAAAAAGTATTGGGCTATAACAAGAAACATTCGTAATATTTTATGTAACTTTACTGAGTTACCTTCCTCATTGATTCATAAATTTTTACTCTCAAAAATGCATTAAATACCACTTCTCTGTACTTTTGTCAAATCATATTGACTGCATTTTATATATTTGATTAGTGAAATTAAAATATGTGTAATTTTAATATTTAAGAAATTTAATTCAGAATCACTTATGCTCTGCTAGTGAAGAGAGACAATTTTCATAATAGCTTAGTCATATGATTGGCTGTATGAGAGTAAGATGTCTATATGAATTCATGGATACCAGTTGTTGGGCTATAAAGTTAGCTAGTAATAATGGTGGCAGTGTCCTTCTGCTTCCATACCTGAGTCCAAGATAGAGATGGTCTCTGGTTAAAAAAAAAAAAAAAAAAAAAGACACAGAAAGGAAGCAGGCTGTTGTTTGGATTTAAAATCCATTGTAAAAGAAGCAATATAGAGTGTGACAATGAACAGGTCATTTTAATTTCATCTAAACTCAGTTTCAAATTTCAAAAGTCATCAAAATTAACACTGCAAGTTTTATTCAAGTTTCTTTAGATTGTATCAAAGGAAGTATTTCCTTAATTTTATTTTGTGTAGTCTACAGCTTCTATAGAGATATTGCCTTCATTAGAGAACTAAAAGAAAACCCCAATGGACTTCCTTTATTGGAGAGAAAGCATTGCTGTATTTATTTGGCATAGAGAGACATTGGTTAGAATAGCCCACCCCTGCCCCCGCCCTGCAACAAAGCTGGTTAATGGAATGTCATTGAAAAATGTTTTGATTTCACTACATGATGGTACATTTGGGAGTCTTCAGAAATAGACTCCTTTGTTTACATTAGACGTAAAGACATTTTAAATCCAAAACCTTCATTGGGGAATTACACATATTCTCTCTTACTATGGCTAATAAAAGAATTCTGCTTTATTCTTTCATTTTAATTATGTGTTTTCTTTCTTTGGTCTTCTCTAGGGATTCTGTTACTTTATAATATTGGCTCCAATTGACATATTACATGGTCCTTTATAGACAAAGAAAAAAGAGTAAGGAGTTCACTTGTAATTTAGAGAAATAATGAGCAAGCTATCATCATCTGCCAGTAGTGTAGAGCATGCCCCAGGCGCAGGGACAGAAAATCAACTGCGAGATCCTCTGCTCCTCTCTCCATTGATCTTAGCCTCTTTCCAGAGTTCCCAAGTGGTCAGTGTGTGTGGAACAACAACTCACTGAATGCCCATTTAAGAATGACAAATGCATTCAATGTAGGAATTTTATTAAAATAAAAAAATAAGACAATTCTAAAAATGACCTGAAGGAATTAAATTTTTTTAAAGAGTTTTCTTCATTTTAAGCAAGTAAATCTGATCCAGAGGACATTTTTATTGTTGCTGTTAAAGATAACTTAATCAAAACTAAAATCCTTTCAAGACTATATTTTCCTCTCACAGCTATTAAAGTACAACACCTGAACACCGAATAAATGTGTACATTACATAGATTAAAAAAGGCAGTGTTTATAATGCTTAGACATATTTTAAAAGAAAATGAAGTAGTCATGATAAGTAATCTAATTGATATGGTTTTGTTGGCATTTAAAAATATACCCATTTAAAAATATGAAAAATTTGCCATATTGAAATGTAGGAAAGGTTCAGAAATCAATGTATAGTATAAATATGTGCATAAATACAACAAATATAAATTAAAATATAAGTATAAACATATATATGTGGTGTGTATACATATAGATACAGATATGAATACACATATATTTAGAGGAAAAGAGATGAGAGATACCAGTCAGGGAAATGATCCTGACGAAGTACAAATGTCCATTTAAATATGACAAAAATAAAGGAAGCTCAACATTATAAGTTAGTTTAGAAATGAATATTAAACCACATTGTGATATTGATACACACATATATTAGAATGTATATAAACAAATTACAATTAATACTTAAGTGTTGGTGAGACCAGGGAAAAAGTGGAACTCTATGTTTTTTGATGAAAATGTAAAATGGTGCATTCATTGGGAAAACTGTGTTTTTTGGGTTATCTTTTTTCTTTTTTTCTTGGACACACAGAGATTTGTGATCCTCCAATTCATCTTTTTGGTATCTGTCAAGAAAAATAGAAATACATGGGCCATGGCCCAAAAATACAGGGATGTCAATGTTCATAATGTCAATGTTCATAGAAGCATTATTAATGGCATCTGAACTGTGGAACTGATCCAAATGTTCACAAATGGGAAATGGGTGATTGAACTGTAGCATATTCATACTTGGACTGCTATTCAGTGATAAAAAAGGGATGAAGTAGTGCTGACTCAGAACCACAGACAAACCTCAAAATACCATACCAAGTAAAAGAAACCAGATGCAAAGGCAATATCTGTTATGTAAGCCCTCTATCTAAAATATCCAGAAAATAAAAATCTATCAACTCAGAAACAAATTAGTGATTAATAATCAGGGCCTGCACGTAGAAGCTGAGATTGATCCTAACAGGAGGGAGTGATCTATGAAGTAACAGTAATATTACAGTAATATTATAAAACAGGATTTTGGTAATGTTTGAACAGCTCTGCAAATTTACTAAAAATCAGTGAACTGTGCATTTCAATGTAAAGTGGTTGGATGTTACAGTACATAAATTACACCTCAATAAATCTGTTAAAAGTATAACAAATGATGTTTGCAGCACAACCAAACGATATGTGAAGCAAAGACAGAATAATTAAAGAGAAAAACTAAGAAACCACCCAGAATCCATATATGTAGCATAAATCAGGTAAATCTCTTGTCTTTTCCAACCAAAGCACACCAGCCTGGAGCTGACCATTTTAATTCAATTTGAAATTCTAACTTACTGAATAAGTATACACTGTAGATCGGGCAACAAAAAAAGCATGTCATGTATTTGAAGGCACCACTGCTGAACCCTTTGAAACTTTATGAAAATCTTAAGACAGGTAGATTTCCAATCTAAAGACACTTTCTAGAGATATTACTAATTGGTTGCTAGAAGATTGGTGACCAGTCCTCAGCCTCAATCCTCCCTCTTCCCCTTGATTCACAGCCCAGTCAATTGATGAAACCACCTCAGTGTTACCTTACTCGGTCCAGAAAGGAAAGTCAAACCATGCAATCCCCTTTCCTCTGGAGCTTGCATGGTTTGACTCTCCATCAAATCGAATCTCCATATGACTTCATGTGGGATTCAGGGTTGGCCATGCTTTCCTCATATCAGGAACCGGCACTCTGGCCCTACAGCCTAGCTACAACAGAAACTCAGGTGAGTCTCCTCTTCTTCTCTCTGCATCTATTTTATAGGTACTAAACTACTGAAGTAATAAATGTTTTCTTCCCTTTTAGTATGTATGGAGATATCAGCCTTAATAACCAAACCAAACTCTGAATGGGAGTTCATCTGCTTCTGAGACAACTGAAAAAAAATGCCATCTGTTGTGAAAAATATAAAGATTGAGAAAGGAGGAAGTTCTTAATTTTAATTTTGGGTTTGATTGTGTGATAGTCATAATTATTTTTGATGTAATAGCTCCTCTTCCCTTCTCACTCAAAGAATACAATTTTTTCATTCAGATTGATTTTATATATATATATAATCAATTAAAGATTCCTATTTGAACAAATTCTGACCAAAGCAGAATTCCAAGGGAAAAGAAATTTCTGGAAAATCTAGTGTTTTCCTAATTAATGCAAATATAATTGGCACATATTATATTGGCACATATTTTTTGCCCTGTGCTATCCCCTTTTGTTATGCCTAGAGGAAGAATATGGTGCCTAGAGGTGGCACAATGATTGAATCTACCTAATAATGAAAATATGAAGAGGCAAGTGAAAAAGAAACTGAGATCCTTGTGGGGCTGCAATTTGGGGTGCCTGCCTCATGATGCATTAGTGAGAGAAAAAACAAACAAAACCTCCTCCAATCTTATTCAATCCAGCCAATAATTAGGTCTCGTTATACTGCAACCAAAAGCAATCTCATATACACACATATATGTATACATATATACATATACATAAACATATGTTACACTATATACACATATGCATATGTTTATATACACGCACATATACATATATATATACACATTACACTTTAAATTGTCACTCAAGAGAACTAGATGAAGTTCATGTTAGAGATATGAGCTATTACATAAGAAAATAATTCTTCCTCTTACTCTGTGTTTTGGAAATAACAACAACAGCGATGACAAACTATATTATGATAGCATTGTTGTTAAGGAAGAATGTTCAGTTGGATAAATCTGAGGGAAGGACTGAGTTGGGAAAAAAAATTATACAACTACCTACTGTCATTTTTCTTTCATGTAGAAACCAGGGTTTGTCATCATTTCCTCAAGGATGATCCTATTTGTGCTCACATTGGCAACACATGTGTCAAATGGTCTTTTACTCTAAGTTAAAAGCTTAGAGTAAAAAAGAATTTGTGTGTGTGTGTGTGTGTGTGTGTGTGTGTGTGTGTGAATTGTGCTGCTATAAACATTGATGTGGCTGTGTCCCTGTAGTATGCTGTTTTTAATTCCTTTGGGTATATATGGAGGAGAGGGATAGCTGGGTCAATCTAGATACCCTTCAGTAGATGAATGGATTAAAAAAATGGGGCATATATACACAATGAAATATAACTCAGCAATAAAAGAAAATGAAATCATGGCATTTGCAGGTAAATGGATGGAGATGGAGAAGATAATGCTAAGTGAAGTTAGCCAATCCCCCCCAAAAAAAAAACAAATGCTGAATGTTTTCTCTAAGGAGACTGATTCATAGTGAGGTAGGGAGAGGGAGAATGGGAGGAATAGAGGAACTCTAGATAGAGCAGAAGGGTGGGAGGGGAAGGGAGTAGGCAGGGGGTTAGCCATTATGGTAGCATGTGATGGACATCATTATTCAAGTACATGTATTGAAGACATGAATTGGTGTGAATATATACAACCAGAGATACGAAAAATTGTGCTCTATGTGTATAATATGAATTGTAATACATTTCACTGTCATTTATTTTTTAAAAATCAATAATAAAAAGAATTTTTATTTTCAAATGTTTTGGGGTGGGTTTTTTCACATAACTATGTAATAAAAGTATAGAAAAATCAAATAATTTTTTGATAACTATGTAATTAAAAGTATAGAAAAATTAAATAATTAATGAAGTGTAAGTTCTTACATACTGCTTTCACATATTAGTAGTGCTAAAGATTTAGTCAATCCACACACACAAAAATACTTGTGGTGGTGGGTGTAAGCAGTGTATGTTGTGATGGTGTAGAAAATCCTCAGACCCTCTTTTGGATCAGTTTTTAATTTCATTCTTTTTCCCGATAGAGTATAAACTCTTCAGAAGAACTGGCTGCAAATATTGCTTTATCTTCCTCTTAGTAGTTGTTCCTAACAGGCACTATTGAGTATTATATCTATTGTTTCTCCTTGTCTCTCACTAAACTATAACTTCTTATGAAAATAAGGTCATTTACTTGTCCTCATCTGCATTGTTAATTTCACAATAGTGACAAAATAAAGCAAACATAGTGACAAAATAAAGCAAAAACAAATGTGTCACTAAAATTCAAATGTCAAAAATTCATTTATTGCCAGTAATCAATGAGTAGGCATCATTTTTCAGACAAATTGGAGTACCTGGGAAGATTCTAGAAACAATATGATATTTTATCATTATCATCATTCCAACTTTTAAGAAAATTATATTGTTTTCTAACATATGTATTGCTGTGTGACTCTGAACCTCAGAGCTGTATTACTTCAATTATATTCTATTCATCAGCCTGCATACTGAATTACAATATTTCTTTGAAAGTATAATAAGAAAATAAAAATAACTAGATGAGATTTTTTTCACATAATATAGCATAATTCATTGAAACCGTCCACTCTATTAACACATTAACCTGAGTGATGCTTTTGTCTATAACTAGGAAAAGAAAATTGTTGCGTTATGCAATTTTCAAATTATTTGTAGGATTTTTTTTCTTTTCAAAAAGGCCTTGCTTTTTCATAAGATTATAAGCCATATAATTTATTACTTAGTTGTAGGAATTCTGTAATAAATATATTCTCAATTGTTGTTTGTGGATATCAGAAGTAACACTGTGATACTATGGTTATCAAGTTTTGTATACGAAAAGTTTTGGAATTATCACATTTTATATATTTTTAAGTTTCTTAACATATTGCAAAGTGAGAGAGGAGAAAGAGAGAGGGAGAGAGAAAAAAAAACTTGTACAGAGTCTATGGTCATTCTATGCTTATCTCTGGAAACACCTGGAACTATTGTATTGAACCTTGAACAAGATAGAGATGAAATCCTGTAACCAGAGATTTATAATTTTCTCATTAACCCTGTAACAACTAACCATCTTTATTGGAAATGTATAGCTTACTGTTCTGCACTTGATTTATGTGGTCTCTCAGGCTGTTTTTGGCTATATAACCACTGGGGTATTAAAGACCCCTCAGTACATTTTTGCTCTGGATTCCCTGAGACTATGATATGATCCATTTATCTTGGTAGTTTGGTGGTTTATGATCCAGAGATTAAGCTGGTTCTGTGAAATTGAAAGAGGCCTTGAAAGTTCCTCCTTCGTGTATGGCTTGTATAATTTTCATATTTGCCTGTTTTATTTCACCTGCTGCGTTGTGTCCTTTCTGTTTATCAACATCTTATGTGAGCACAGTTTGTGGAGTCTTGTGAGTGCTTTCAGTTCTCTGACCCTGACATTGCTGCAGTTGACACTGAGAGCAAAATCATTGAAACAATTCTTTACTCAAAAAGTTCTATGACCACCAGTGCTTACTTTCAGAGAAAAATGAAGAGCAGGATGAGGATTTAGAATTTGTTGAAGGCAGGCTGGTGGGTGAATCACACTTGTTTGAAGAGTTGCTGCTGCTGAGAAAAAAAGCTACACAAGAAAACTTGAAGCTAAGGAAAACAGTTAAAGGATTACAAAGGGAATTGAAATAACAAAGGGGACACTAAGTGAGTGAGTGTGAATTTGAAAGACCCCCAACCTGGATTAATTGGTCAAGTTACACACAGTAATCTTGCCTGTAAGGGAAGTGGAATCTGTCAAAATGTGTGTATGTGGGTGTGCCTGTGAGCATGAGTGTGTGTGTGTGTGTGTGTGTGTGTGTGTGTGTTATAGAATTTGGACATGACTCTGCTCTTACTGAAATCACTAAAAGAATTGTACAACTTACAGGGGCACAGGGGCAGAAATTGAATCAAAAAGCAAGTGAAACAGAGACATTTGGGGAGAAGAGTCATGTTGTACAGTGAAGTAAACAATAACAATTACCTGTGGAGTCTGATCAAATGGATCTAACTTACTGGTGATCAAGGAGCACTTTCCCTTTTGTTTGCAAGATTCTACGAAAGGAAAGGGGGTTTTGGATGGCTCTTAAGGTCCTTAATTAATAGCAATTTTTCAGAAATAAAAATAAACAAACTAACCCCCAGTCTCTGAGTTTTTTAAGTTGGTAATATGAGAAGTAAATCTTAAAAAGGGAGATTTTCCAACTTCTTCTTTAGATATTAAATCTGTATAATATTCTTTATGGGATTGTTGGGAACACCAATTACTCAAGTAGCTTTAACATGGCTATATAACACTAAAGGTTCTCTAGACTTTGTACTAAGTTATTAATGAAGGTGGATATTCCATTTTCTTTTCTGTTTGTGACCCTTATTCTTGTGAGTGCAGAATGATGAGAGAAAGTCACACTTTTACTAGTCTAACTCTACTCAATATGACTGCATGATGAAAATTTGTCTGGATTAATTTAGAGAAAAGAAACAATGGAAGAAAAAGGATGAAAGAGCTGTGGGGATTTAAACTAACAGGACATGTCTAGTTTATTTTTTATATATGTAAAATATGAAGAAATAAATGAGATAGCTACTAAAAATTTAATGGATCATTATAAGAGATTATAGTAGTCTAGCTGTTCCAATAATTCCTGACAGTCTTTAAGGAATTTGACAGAATTTTCTCAATTTGTCCTACTCTTAATGAATTTCAAAATCCTACTAATGACATCAAAGCAGAGCCTATAACCTTTTCATTCTAAGTATCTATTAAAATAATGCAATAAGAGAAAGTGACTTATGATCTTGAAGGATGGATAGTTCAGTGTCCTTGGTGCAAATCCCAGGGGCTGGGACTAATAACAATTTATAATGATGTAAATATAATGGCCTCACAATGATGAGAAATAATTATAGGAATCATTAGACATGGGTGTTTAATTTGTAGCTATAGTTAAGTCACCAAACTAAAATTGAGGGGTAATATGATTAAATGATAAAATGATGCTACATGGAAATTTTGAAAGGGAAGATGTAACAGGAAAAATGAGCACAATCCATACTAATATATTGGTATCTAAATATCAGTTTTCACTTAAAAATCCAACAGTACTCCTTGGAGAAATGGTGGCTTAGAAACACAAGACATTCAGAAAGAACTTTCAGTGATTAAAGCCAGAACAATTTCAGCAATAAAATAAATAATGGATTATAACTTAAAGTACAAAATGTATATTTCACACCCATATTGGTATCAACAAATTGTTTTGTTAATTAATTATATTCTATTTGTAAATATTAGTTTACAAATGATGTAAACATTAGTTCTTGTCCCCAACATTTTTGTAGGTGGACTAGATCTATTAATATACTTGCAAAGAGAGTGGTAGAAACCTGGCAAGCACTGCCTAACACAATAGTCAAGGTGAACATCATCAGTCAGCGTGTATATCACATACTCCCTGATGTGCTGAGGCGATCCCTTCACCTCTATGTTATTCTTCATAAAAACACTTACCTCTAGTTTAGTCATGATGTAAATATGAGAAAATCCCAGATTTCAGGATATTCTACAGAATATTTGTGTTTTCCAAGAATGGCAAATTCCCAAAAAACAGTTTTACTGGGAAACTCTTTCAGAGAATTGAGAAATCCAACAGCTAAATACAATAAACTAAATTTGATTGGATTCTGGAATAGGAAGAAAACATTAATGCGTAAAAATTAAACCTGATAGACTCCAAATAAAATCTGGCATTTACTATAGAGCACTGTAGCATGAATAATTTAAGAGATCTCATGAATAATATGAGGACCACAGCTCATAATATTGCACTATATATTGAAAATTTTCCAGGAGAATAGAATTTAGGTAGTGGTAACACACACACACACACACACACACACACACACACACACACATTTGGTTTGAGATGACAGATATGTTAATTTGCTTGATAAAAGTATTTCAGTCTATATGTATATTAAAACATTATGTTGCATATCATAAATATACAATAAAAATGAACAAAAACAATCTTAAGATGGGACTATTATGAATTCGATTTGTTTTATTGTCCCCTGTAGATGACATTATTAGAAGGTTTATGATATCTGGATGGAGAAAATTCTTCAATTTAAATATCAATAAAAGAAGTGTCACACATATATATTTTCATCATATTTTCCTGGACATAATAAATTATATAGACTTCAATTTGTCAATTTAATTGGTCATTTAAAGTATTTAAAGAATCTGAAGGCATATTAAAACCTTTAAGTTCCTTGTCTAATATTCCAACATGACCTTTAAGACTTAGATTGATTTTTCAGATACAAATATATCATTGTAGAAGAAACCTCATTTATCTGGAAATCTTGTTAATTCTCTATTTATAAAGCTACTCAGTGAAAATATCAATTAAATGAAACCTTGAAAAATATTGAATGAAATTGAAATTATGATAACCTACTACCAAACCAATACCAGTAAAGCCCTAAATCATAATCATACTGATGGTATCCTTGATTCCAGTGCTTTAAAACCAAACACCTAAGGGCACTGGTGTTGTAGATAAGCAATGTACCTAAGTTTGATGTTTTTAAAAATAAATAATTATCAGTCTGTTGTTAGTCAATAATTGAAGCAGTTTTAATTACTGAGTCAAAATTATTTTAAGACCTGATATAACCATCATGCCATAAGTTATGTCAGAATAACACTATAACAAGAAGGAAAATCCAGAGATATTTTCTCTAATCTAATGCCAATATTATATTCCAGAACATGCAACATGTTCACATATGAGAACAATATATACAACACATGACAGAATAAAAGAAAAAAGTCATGTGCTCATCTGAGTTAAAATTGAAATATTTCAACAATCTTTAATGATAAAAATACCAAATAAACTTGAAATAGAAGGAAACTACTTCAACACAATAAAAAATATTAACACCCACAGCAAACATCATTTTTGATGGTAAAACGGAAAGTATTTTCTTTAATATCAGAACAATATTAGGATGCTTGCTTTCCTCACTTCTACTCAACATGGTACTATAAATTCTAATCACAGAAGTAGACAATATTTTACAAAATAAAATTTAAAATAATTTCTGTCTAGAAGTAATGTGATCTTAAATACATAAAATCATAAAGATTACTTTTAAGTAAAACTACTAAAACTAGTAGACAAATTCAACAAAACTGTGATACAAAATTAATGTGCAAAAATAAGTTGTTTCTATAAACTAATAATAATCCAAAAAGAAAAAAATAAAGATTTCCTTTTATAACAACATCTATAAAAACATCAAAAAAGAGTAAAATATGTAGGAATAATTTTATTGGTGGTGTACCAGGAAATGAACTCAGAGGCACTCGACCACTGAGCCACAATCTTGAGCTCTATTTTGTATTTTATTTAGAGACAGGGTCTCATTGGGTTGTTTAGTGCCTCAATTTTGCTGAGGCTGGCTTTGAACTCATGATTCTCCTGTCTCAGCCTCCTGAGCTACTGAGATTATAGGCGTGTGCCATGGCGCCAGGCTGGAATACTTTTAACTAAGTATTAATTAATATTGCTAAACTGTCAATACTACTCTAAGTGATGTACAGATGCAGTACAATACCTATTAAAATCACAATGACCTTTTAATTTCCAGAAATAGAACAAGCCACTTTAAATTCACATGAAATCTCAAGGGACCCCGAATAGCACACAAAGGAAGAAAAGGAAGAAATAAGTCACAGGGCTTACATTTCCTTATTCTAATACTTGTTAAAAAGTCACAGTGATCAAAAGAGTGTTGTGCTGACATAATGACAATCATGCAGAGCAACGGAATAGAATAGAGTGGCCTGATAAACTCTTGCCTGTAGAGTCCAGTGATTTTTGACAAGGATACTAAAAATAGTTTTTCAACAAATGGTGCTAAGAAAACTGATATCCATTTGCAGGTTAAAAAAATTTGGACCTTATACTATAAATTAAATTTATCTCAAACTGTATCTAAGACCCAAATACCAGAGCTAAATTTATAATATTTGATTAAAAAATATAGGAAAAGCTTCATGATATTGGGTTTGACAATATCATAATATGAATTCTTGTATGTAGTACCAAATGTGCACGCAATTAAAAAACACAAGTTACACTTATAAAAATTTTTAAAATTTGTACATTAAAGGACATAACTAATAGTGTGAAAAGGAAACCCACATGATAGAAAAAATGTTTTCAAATCATATGTAATAAGGTCATAATATTCAGGGATTAACACAAAGAATTATACAATGTATTCCTACTGATCCACAAAAAATAGTACAAAAAACTCAACTGAAAAATGAACAATTGAATTGAATAAGTGTTTCTCCAAAGATACAGACATGACCAATAAGCATACAACAAGATGATTGACATGTCATCATTAATTTTAAAACCATTATAAATTAAAACCATGATGATATACCATTTTAATTCCTTTATGAAGGCTATTATTTAAAAAAAAAGAAAATAGCGAGTTTTTGAGGAATGATAGAAACTGGAACCCTGATGTATTATTTGTAGAAATGTAGACTGGGGCAGATGCTATGAAAAAATGGTGTATTATTCAGGGTTCTGAGGAGGAAGAGAATCAACATGAGGTATAATTATAAAAAGGGAATGCATTAGATTGGCTTATATAACCAGAAGCTGGATATTCCACGTGGCCATCTGCAGGCTTGAGAGCTGGAGAAACTAGCAGCTTGGCAGTCCAAGATACTGATGCCACAGCATAAGAGGTATCAATGATGCTACCGCAGTTGGTGACTGAAGGCTTCTGGAAAGTCCTTGGAGATTCACTGGCAGAGTCCACTTTGGAAGAGAGAAGAAGTGAGAGTTTGATGTCCTCAGGCAATTGTAGCAACCCAACTTATTGGACAATGCTGCCCAGAGTAATAAAGGGTCTCTACTCCAATTGGCTTTTCCACATGCCAATTATTCCTACATTTCTCATTGACATAACCTGCATCTCTTAATCCAATCAAGTTCACAATTCAAACTAACCATTACAAACGGTATGGTAAATATTTTTTTAGAAAATTAAGTAGAGTTACCTTATGATCCAGTGATTCCTCGATTGTGTGAATACCCAAAAGAAGTGAAATCATGTACTTGAAAATGTATTTTTAATCCATGTTCCTGGCAACATTATTCACAATAGCCAAAAGTTAAAAGCTACCTATTGACCCACAGGTAAAAGGATAAAGATGTGGCAGAAACATAAAGTGGAATGCTACTCAGAATTAAAATGTAATGGAAATGAAGATGAATGTCTCAACATTGATGAACCTTGAAAAAATTATACGTGAAATAATCGAGCTGTAAAAGACAAATAAGGTATATGTCCTTTCATATGACATTCCTAAAGAAGAAATATATAATGATGATTGGCACATGCTAGCAGAAGGGAGATTTGGGAGTTAGTAATAATTTTAATTGAGGAAAATAAAAAAGTAGGACAGCAGAATAAAATAGACATTATTATTCCTGAGTGTATATACATGACTGCATGACTAACGTGATTCTGCAACCTGTACACTCAGAAAAATGAGAAATTATATTCCATCTGATTCAAATGTATGATATGTCAAGATCATTGTACTGTCATGTGTAACTAATTAAAACAAATTAAAACAATTTTTTAAAAAAGTATAAGAGTTGGTTACTAATGACAGTTACAGAGCACTGTGAATGAAAGAATGCCAAGATGTGTATCTTAAAATGGTAAACTTTATATAATGTTAATTTTACAATTATAAAAAGTAAGCAAATGAAAAAAAATTACCGAAGAAGGTAACCATTACAAACCCGGGCTACTAGCATTTATGCCCTATAGTAACTCACCGAGGAGATAACTAACACCAAAATACTGGACACAAAAATATCTGGTTGGCTAAGGATGACAAAGACTGAACAGGGATTCTTGATAGGATCACATGAAAAAGAATGGCATCCATATAATTTCCAAACCCTGATTTAATAAGGAAAAAGATAAATATGTTCAAAGGCAGAATTTTGAACAGTAGCCCTTGAACTATCAGGTAGTCAGCTTTTCACTATTGTGACCAAAATATTTTAGAAAAAAAAAATTAGAGGAGAAAAAGTTTGTTTGGGCTTACAGTGTCAGAGAGTCTGTCCCTGTTCAGCCAAATTCGTTGCTCTGAGCTTGAGGTGAGGCAGAACATTATGGCAGAAGGGCATGGTGAAGATAAAATTGTGAGCTCATGACAGCCAGGAAGCAAAGAGAGCAAAGAACCAGGGACAAGATATAATCTCCAAAGGCATGGTCTTAGTGATCTTCTTCCTGCATCCACACCCAGTCTGCCTATAGCTACCATCCAGAAGTCCATTCAAATTATTGATCCATCAAATGGATTCATGCACTGAAGATACAACAGCTCTAATAATCCCATCATCTCCCTTCTAAACATTCCTCCATTTCTTAACACGTGAGATTTTTCAGGGGACATTAAAGATCCAAATCATAATATTCGTTCTCCTTACTCCCAAAAGTTCATGTCTCTGTCACAATGCAAAATGCATTCAGTTCATATCCCAAAGTCCCCATAGTCTTAAAAATTCCAGAATTGTCCAAAATTTCAAGTTCAAAGTGTACTCCAACACTGAAGGCAAACTCTTTACTTTAAGCCTCTGTAAAAATCAAAAATAACTCATATGCATTCAATATACATACATGGTACAGAGTAAACATCCCCATTCCAAAAGGGAGGAATAGGCTCATAAAAAGATGGAATGGGACCAAAATATGACTAAAACTAGCAGGAACATATGGTTTTATAGCTCCTTATTCACCATATGGCTTCAACCCTCCTGGTCTTTCTCTTGGTCTGGCTTTGCTGTACCTCTGCAGATATTCTACCTACCAGTTATCTATTAATTCCTGGGTTCCATTTCTGAACTTTGAAACATTAAGCTTTTGGTGGGGGGCATTAAAGATACAAAAAACAGTAATTAAATAGTAACCATAATAATGAAATATGAGATTTGATAGACTCTTGGCCTACAGACAATGACTATGCTTTCTAGGAATTGGAATTTGGATCACTGGAAAATGAAAGAAATTCTTATATGTGGTGAAATGTTATAGTAATTGTATGATAATAAGAAGGGACAATAGAGGTGTGGTTTGTTGATTCCTATAGTGAGGAAAACAGTCTTCTAATTAGAACTGTATTAAAAAAAATGATACTCTAATGTGATTTATTTAGTCAGTTTCTTGTATGCATTACATAAGCTAATAAGAGGTAAGAGGGCCATTCCAGTATTACAATAATTCATAGAAAAGTCATACTTCAGTCACTCTTGGAAGCAAAAAGTGCAATGAATTTTTCCCCAATAGAAACCTTAGGCCTTATATAGAGAGATGATCTGATAATTCCAACATCCCTGCCATGTAAAGATTTGGGCTTGCTTGTTTTGCTGCCACAAGTTATAAGTCTCTACATTCACCTGTCAGTATTTCCAATTATGAAGACAGTAGTTTGCTCTGTGATAAAACATCTGACAAATCTAAGCATTTTTTTTTAGATTTCTTGACTTTTTACTTGTTGTTGATATGAAATGGAAACATTTAGCCAGAAGTATAAAAGAATATCTTGATGAGGCCACAATTAGTGAGTGGATTTTATTAGCTATTGTCTATGGCAATGGAGGAATAGTAAGTATTTTGAATGGGATATATATTTATTATTTTGGATTCAAATTTATTTAGTAATAACTGAAAACAAATCTTTCAAATGCCATTAGATAGAGGATCAGTGCAATAATTATATTTCAAATTGGATTTCTTTTTAATACACTATCTGATTTAGAAATCTTTTTATTGAAGTTGCAGAGCACTAGTAGGTTACCAACTATCACATATTACAGATTGATCCTAAGGCAGCAATCTACCAAAGACTTATTTAAGAATTGGTATGGATATTTAGACCACTTATCAAATTGGAGGATAAGTGATTTTATATAATAAAAGACAATATGATTTAAAGCACTATAATGTGTAAATATTTGAGATATTATAAAAAATATAAGAAAGATAAGATGGGTGAAGTCCTTGATTTACATCAACTTTTTCCTAGTTGTTAGATTGGATTTTTTTTCTCTTTCCCTCCCACTGATCATGTGGTACCTGTACCTGGATTGCCTTTATGAGTTTAAACAGAAAAAAATCACTGATGTGTCATATACTATGACAATACTTCTAAATATAACTTTCTGAATTTCTAAAAGAATGATGAGGTGAGTTCTTTCTCCTCATCAATCTAGGGTAAGACTCAATATTTCAGACTCTAGAAACATAGTAAGCAAATGAATGAGGAAAATTCGTAAGTCTCTTATTTATCCAACCCTGCAGCCTACAATTGGAGTGGGATAAAGGGAGAAACACTAGCCAGATTCATAGTACTATTTCTATACAGGATAGGACTGCAATTGAACTAGATGGTCATACTCACAGGAAGGGAAAGGAAAAGAGGAGGTAGAGAAAACATAATGATAAAGGAAAATAAGAGAAAGAGATTACTGAAGCAAAGATGGCCAATAATTATATTTAATACCAAAAGAAAAAACTAATAATTCCTTGATGCCTTGTTATAGTTTAAAAACAAGAACATAATAGTTTCTTTTAGCTACATTCTCAGATACAAAGGAAGGTAAACTAATTCTTTTCTAAAAATATCACTCATATTACTGAAGAGTAAGGAGATAAATTAAAAACCAAAAGAATTTAGAAATATTTAAGCCAATATGACCACATGAAACAGCTTGGAAATTGGAAAATGCTTTTTAAATAAATATTTAGAATGCTTTCAACATGGAAACATACACTGTTGAAAAATCTACAGTTCATATTATTATTAAAGAAACATCTTTGGAGGCACATTCTGTCACCAAAATAATTTAAAAATATTTTTTCAATATGAGTGCTAATGATTGCTGTTGTAGTTATTAACACGGAAGGTAACTTTTTGTGAAAGAATGCTTAATTATGATTAGTAAAGATTCCTAGATGGATGCTCTAACATGTCTTAAAATAATGTGCTATAATACATATATACCTTGTAGATGAAAGTCAATGGTCAAAATACAAAGCTTCAGAAAATCAATAATAACTTATTATTATGTGCCTAAAAATAACGTAATAGACTACCATAGCCATAATTAAAATCCCTAAAAATTACTGAGGGAAGTCATGGAAAAAGCTCCCTGGAACATGCAAGCTAAAGTATACTTAAGATCTATTTAAACTTTGATTTTCCAGTAGGAAACACAATGTTTGATAAAACCTATACATGCATATCCAAATTAATATACTGTGAAAGCATCATGTATGGTGCATGAAACAAATTAGTCCAGGCATTTTAAATGAGGCTGCCACTGGCTTAAAGCACAAAAAAAAAATAACCAAAATTCTTTATATTTGATTAAAAAAGAAAACACAGGAAAAGGCCTTAGCTTGAATAGACTTCCCAGAACGATGTATGTTTGTCAGCTTTTTCACCACCACAAAAAGACCTGACAAGAAGAACTGGAGGAAAAGTTATTTTGTGTCTCATATTTTCAGAGGTTCGTTCGTAGATTGCCACTCCATTTCTTGGGGCCTAATATGAAGCAGAACATCATGGTGGAAGTGTATGACAGAGGAAAACAGCTGGAGACACGGAACCGGGAAGCAGAGAGAAAACTCTGCTTAACAAGGACAAGATATAAACCCCAAAGAAATGTCCCCCAGACCCACTTCCTCAAAGTAATACCCTACCCGCCCACAGTTGCCACCAAATAAACTTCTATCATGGGATTAATGCACTGATTATGTAAAACATTACTACACAATCATTTCATCTCTAAGCTCTCTTTCGTTGTTTTACATATGAGATTTTGGGGGATAACTCATATCTAAACCATAGCAGGATATCACTGCAGAAGGAATATTACGGTAATAATTTCCTAGTAATAATTATGGAAATACTTGCCTGGCTAGACAATTCAAAATTAGAAAAACTGGTACAACTCAAAAAAAAGTTAAACAATATTCTAGAAGATATGGATGGGAAAGAGATTTTCCTAAGTCAAGAGAGCTGTTAAGTATGTTCCATCCAGTGAAATTAAAATTAATTAATTAATCCAGTGAAGGAAGATCTTCAGAGGTTTTGTCAGGCGGGCCACAAGCTTTGAGAAAACCATGATTTTTCCTTAGCCATGACAACTCACAAATGAAGAATATAATTTAAATATAGACTTTCTTGTAGCCAAGAACTCTCACCTAAATAAAAATAAGACGTAAGACATGTGTACAGTTGGAATATAAAAAATTTATTACTTTCACTGGTAGTATAGTTCATGGGGAAAAATGTGAAATACCCAGAAAAAAATTAGCATGGGGTATTTTGTACATCAAACATTTATATTTTAAAAATTTTGATTATGTCCATAAATTTGAAATTTGGCACTTACCAGGACTTAGTTCTTGATATGTACCATATTCTCTATTAATATTTGGTATATGGATAAAAGTTGACTTTCCTGGGAAGGAATGGACATTCTTGATGTAATGTAACTGATTTATTTCATAATATGATTAATACAATCAATAAAATATTTATCTTTTTTTTTGAAGTACTGAAGATTGAACCTGGAGGTGCTATACCAGGCAATTTCAACACCAGATTATTTATTTATTTATTCATTTATTTATTCACTTATTTATTTGAGACAGGGTCTTACTAACTGGCTAATACTGGTCTTTGAACTTGTGATCCTCCTGGCTCAGCCTCCTGAGTCCCTGGGATTACTAGTATTATCAGCTTGTGCCATCATGCCTGGCTATGGTTTTGGTTATTTTAGATAAACAAAACTAGATGATGGTGAAAATAATGGAAAAGTATCAACATGATGCAGCAATTTGAAGCACATGGCCACATATAGAAACTACTCAGGTGTCTATTAAATAATCAAAGTTTATTATATAAATAAATGAGATATGTCTATATAATGAAATATTTAAACATCAAAAGGAAAAGAGTTCTGATATATGTTGCAACATGGATGAAACTTGAAACATTATGCTAAGTTAAAAAAGCTAGCTAATAAAGACCACCTATTTTATTTCTTTTAAGTGAATTGTCTGGTATAGGAAAATTCAAAGGTACAGAAAATAAATTAATGGTTTCCAGAGTTTGAGGTAAGGCACTAGTTTGGATTGACCACTCATCGGAACTCAGTTTTTCTTAGAATAATAAAAACATTCTAAAATTAGCTAGGGACAGTGGTTACAAAACTCTGTGAATACACTAAAACCCAATAAATTGTACACTTTAAAATGGCAAATTGTATAGTGTGAATTATACCTTAATAAGACTGTTATAAAACACAAGATATGTACAATATCTAACAATGATATTCTATCAATTTTTATTATGGATATCAGATATTTTTCATAAAATATTTATTATACTTATTCTATTTTTATTTTAAAAATAATTCATAAATAAGACATTTAAATATTCTGTTCTAATTTTAAGTATGGTAAATAAAATAATCCCATATAAAACATCATACACTTGATATCCTCATTAATTTTATAGTGTGCAAAGAAGATTTTTGAGAACAAATATTTTGTGAAACTTCTCCATTTATTAGGAAATCTTTTCTCAGCTTGCATGAAAAGAAATTAGAACAAATAGCCCATTTTCTTGAAGCACCCACCCCCATCCTTTAAATAGGGAAGGAATGGAGCAAAGTTAAGAAACTTAATTTCTTCTCTCTCAACTATCAAAAATACTTGATTCAGTCAGCAGGTAAACAAAACTTTTATTGATGACATCTGCATAAAATTTCATGTCATGTAATCATATCACAATCCTCTAACAAGCTATGTAATTTCACCCTCTACATCTCTATGAAGCAGTAAAACCACTCTGCTCTTCCAGAGCATTACTGTAAGCACTATGGAAGACAACAAGAAAATACAGAGAGCATCTGTCTTCCAGGTCTTGAAAATCTACTTTGAAGAAAAATATTTAATATGATCCAGTTATTATACACTTCAAGTGTTAAGTGAAATGTAATTGTATGATTAATTTAAAAATTGAATACAACTGAATTTCAGAGATAAGGGTAAATAATGGTATTTTGCATGCCTGAATAATATTTCATTTAACAAGAAGAAATTAAAAGATTTGGAAATCAATCTAACAAAAGTGATGAAGGACTCTAGAAAGAAAACTATAGAACACTAAAGAAAGAAATTGAAGAAGAGCTTAAAATATGGGAAAACCTCCCATGTTCTTGACACGTAAAAATAATATTGTCCAAATGGGCTGTACTACCAAAAATGCTATACAGATTCAATGCAATTCAGATCAAAACTTTCAATGACATTCATCTTAGAAATGGAAAGGGCAGTCATAAAATTCATTTGGAGATATAAGAGACCCAGAATAGCCAAAGAAATCCTTAGTGAAAAAAGCAAACCAGGAGGCATCACAATGCTAGACTTTAAATTATATTACACAGCTATAGTAACAAAATGATCAGGGTATTGGCATTCATGGAATAGAATAGAATACAGAGACAAAACCACATAAATAATGTTATCTTAGACATGACAAAGATGCCAGAAACATACATTGGAAAAAAGATAGCCTCTTTAAAAAAAGTGCTAGGAAAACTGGAAATCCATATGTAGAAGAATGAAATTTGACCTCTATCACGCTTTGTGAAGTGGATCAAAGACTTTGTAATTAGGCCAGAAACCCTGCACCTGCTAGGAGAAAATGTAGGCCCAACATTCCAACATATTGACACAGGAATTGGCTTCTTTGACAAGACTTCTAAAGCACAAGAAGTAAAATTTTTAAAAATCAATGAATCAGATGGATTAAGCTAAAATCTTCTTTACAGCAAAGGAAACATGAGGAGTATGAAAAGAGACCATAGAATGAGGGAAGATCTTTGCCATGTGCTCCTCAGACACAGCTTTAATATCCAGGATGTATAAAGCATTGAAAAACTTACTACCAAAAAAACAAAAACAAAACAAACAAACAAACAACAACAACACAACAAAAGACTGGACAAAGGAACTACACAAACACATCTCAAAAGAAGAATACAAATTATCAACAAATATGTAAAAAAATGTTCAATATCTTTAGCAATTACAGAAATGCAAATTCAAACTACACTGAGATTTTTCATCTCACTCCAGTCAGAATGGCGATTTTCAGGATACAAGTAACAATAAATGTTGGTGAGGATGTGAGGGGAAAGGGTACTGTCATAAATTTTTAGTAAGACTGAAAATTGGTGTAATGATTATGGAAAGCAATATGGAAATTCCTCAAAAAATTAGGAATGAAACCACCTTTTATTTGAGCCAGATATCCCACTCAGTATTTATCCAAAACATTTAAAATCAGCAAACTACAGTGACACAGCCACATGAATGCTTATAGCATTACAATGCACAGAAGTTTAATTATGGACCCAAACTAGGTACCCTTCCATAATAAATGGTTAGGGATAGTGTGGTGTTTATATAGCCATAATGAAGAATAAATTTATGACTTTTGCTGATGAATGGATGAATCTGAAGACGTTCGTGCTAAGTGAAATAAACAAATATCCAAAAACCAAAGGTCAAATGTTCTCTCTGAAATGTGGATTCTAACACACCACAAAGGGATGTAGGGGAAGAGCAGAAGTTCAATGGAATAGACAGAGGGGAATAAAAAGAAGGGAGAGAGAGAGGAAAAGAAAAGACAGTGAAATGAACTGACATTACTTTTTATGTACATATATGAATACACCACAATGAATCTCAACATTGTGTATATCTACAAGACTGGGATCCTAATTAAAATAAGATATAATCCATTTTTCTATAACTATGTCAAAATAGACTCTACTATCATGTGTAACTAAAAAAACAACAAATAAAAATTAATTGATATTCCCTGAAGTCCACAGAAAATATTTAAAAAGAGAATTATTTATAGGAAATGGAAAAAATCAGAAAGCAAGTAGAATAGTGATTTACAAAGGAATTGTTATGTTTATGAAGAAAATGGCCAACTTTCAATCAATGAAAAACACTGATCATAAGTGTCTACTGAAAGAGAAAAGCAGAGAAAGGGGTAATAGAAAAGGAAAACAAAAAGGAAAGTTACATTTTTTCTTTATCAGAAATGAAAAAAGCAACACTTTTTTTTCCCCAGTGTTATTTAAACTAGAACTCTGGGATCCTGGTTAACTTGCCAGATATCAGAGGATCTATTGCAAACTCTGTTGGTTAGTGACTTTCTGGAATTAAATTTATGACCTGTGATCCAAGATTCCTAAGTCATGACATTTAGCAAAGATTTTGTTATGATTGCTTGAAAAATTATAATTTGTGAATGATTTGCTATCTAAATAATTTAGAACATAGAATAGATTTAAGATTATATGTTAAGAGCCACAGCTGAGTTGGAATGGCCCCTGGGATTTTGCCAGAAGTAATGGCTGAGAGGTGAGCCATTAAGTTGATGCTGGATTGAAACAGGTTGTGTATTCAATTGTATATAGACCCCTGCTGTCCACCTCAGGCACCCACTACTTTGGATTTCTCACAGGGATTCCTGGGGAGTTGGCGTTGGTTGGTGAAGTTCCAGTGGAGGGAGTTCTGGTTTGTGTGTGTGGTGTGCCTAGGAGGGCCGAGTGGGTGGCATTCATGGGAGTTCAGAAAATAAAGTTTGTTCCTGCTTGAGAGGCTCATGATTTGTGCCCAGCCAGACTGCGGCATTTGGTGGCCCGTACGGGAACACCTGAAGCTTGGGGGTAAGTGAAATTGCTCGCCCCTGAAGGAAAGTGAAAGAATGGGTGACCATTTCAAAAAACAATGTGTTCTTGTTTTGATTTATTTTGTTTTTATTTCAAGTTGCCTGTCCCTAGAAATTTCTCAGGCAAACTGGGGAAAATGGTTGGCTCAAGGTTTGAAGTTGTTCGCCCCTGAGATAGAGATAGAAATAGACCACGAATGTACATTTCAAGAAAATAGGAAAATTGATACAATGCATTTTTGTCCCATTTTGGTTTCATTCTGTTTCAGTTTTGTTTTGTGTTATCTTTATAGTAGAAATATGGGATCAGAAATTAGTAAAAAACAAATGGAAAGAGTGTTAAGTAAATTGTTAGAGGTTCAGACTATGGTAGAAAACATGTTAGATCAAGCAAAAGAGAAGGTCTCTAGAGCTAGTCAGACAGAGGAAGAAAATTTAAAGGAAGAAGGGTCATCAGAAGTGAAAAAGTTACAACAGGAGGCTGCTACTAACACCTTTCTATCACTAGAAGGCGTAAGTGTCCAACCAACAGCTCCACCTATGGAGACAACATATGCTGGGTGGCCCCCAACCCTCATAGTTGATAGATGGGATCCTGAGACAAGACCTCAAAGATTATCATGCCCTGTACTTGAGCAGGCAGGAGGGCAGCAAATTCACCATGCTCTAGATTTCAAAACAGTGAAGCAGCTAAAAGAGGCTGTAACAACCTATGGTCCCCAAGCACCTTTCACTGTAAGCATGGTCGAATCCATTACCAACTTGGACATGATGCCATCAGATTGGACTAGCATGTGTAAACCTGTGCTAAATGGAGGGCAATATCTGTTATGGAAGGTTGCCAATGAGGAATTTTGCACAGAGACGGCTAGGCGAAATGCATCAGCTGGTTATCCCCAGAGAAATCTAGATATGTTGTTAGGAAAGGGACCTTATGAGGTTCAGCTGCAACAAATTGCATATGATACTGCCATATACTCACAAATTGCTGCAGATGCGGTTAGGGCATGGAAGACTTTACAAGGACATGGAAATTTACAAGGTCAATTATCTAAGGTAACACAAGGAACTAATGAACCTTATGCTGAATTTGTAGATAGGCTTATTTAAACTATTACCAGAGTTTTTGGGGATACAGAACAAGCAATGCCATTAATTAAACAGCTGGCCTGTGAGCAAGCAAACAAAGGGTGCAGGGGGGTCATTAGACCATGGAAACATGAAGATTTAAACACATATATTAAATTATGTAGAAACATAATTGAACAAGGGCAAGTCTTGGCAGCTGCAGTACAACAGGCTTTAGATGCCAGGCCAAAAACATGCTACAATTGTGAACAAACAGGACATTTTGGAGTTGACCCATAGGAGGAGGGTTTAACAAAACTAGGTATCAAAGGAGTAGAATACCGGGTATTTGCCCACAATGCCATAGAGGGAGACATTGGGCTAATGAATGCCATTCTCAAACCACCATAGAGGTACTCCATTATCAAAAAATGGACAAGGACCAGGTGTTTACCCACAATATCATGGAGAAAAGCATAGGGCTCCATTGCCAAAAAATGGACAGTGGGGCCCAATGCTCTGGAGGAACAGGAGGAACCGAGCAACACCATCAGGGTAGTGCCCAGGACACATTATCCATTAGATCCCTCATCAGACAAACCAGAGGGAGCACAGGGCTGGACATCTGTGCCTCTGCCAGAGCAGTACTAACTCCAGAGATGGGAGTTCAAATCATTCCCACAGGGGTAAAAAGACCTCTTCTCCAAGGAACAGTAGGCTTATTATTAGGATGCAGTTCTTCTACTCTAAAAGGACTTATGATAAGTCTTGGGGTAATTGATCCTGGTTATGAAGGTGAAATAAAAATTATAGCCAGTTCTCCAAGGGGTATATCAGTAATTTCACTGAATAGCACAGTTATTAATAATACCCAGCCTGCATGATAAATTTTCCAGTAGTGCTATAGAAAGAGGTTCCAGGAGATTAGGCTCCACAGGTGTAGATTGGGCTATGCTGTCTTTAAATTTAGATTCTTGCCCAATGCTGAAACTAAATATCCAAGGACATGAATTTAATGGGCTACTGGACACAGATGCAGACTTTAGCATCATCTCTCCTCAAGAATGGCCGAAACATTGGCCGTTACAACAATCCACTCAAACGCTTCGAGGCCTAGGAGTGGCGACTAATCCCCATAGAAGTGCAATGGTATTAGATTGGAAGGATCCTGAAGGATGTGAAGGAACTATACAGCCATATGTATTGGCTCATCTTCCTATAAATATATAGGGATGAGATGTCCTAGATCAATTAGGTTTGACATTAACAAATAACATCAATTCAAATGTGCCCACAATTATGGCTAGATAAGGTTTTAGGAAAGGAAAAAGATTAGGAGAACAAGAACAAGGTACAGAGGCACCAATACAAATAGATCAAGGAACAGACAGACATGGATTGGGTTTTCAGGAGGGGTCACTGAGACAATAAAAATTACTTGGAAATCAGAAAGACCAGTATGGGTTCCTAAGTGGCCCCTGACTAAAGAAAAGATACAAGCAGCCCATGACCTGGTCAAACAACAATTAGCGGAGGGACATATACAACCTTCCATATCTCCCCATAAAGGTCCTGACCCAGTGATTGTCTGGAGTCGGGGGTCTGTTTGTGTGTTTCCACAGGGAGAACAGCAGCTGATTTGGATTTCAGAGAGATTAACTAAAGCGATTTCTACAGACCAAAAAGAAGATGATTTGGCTCAAATCCATAACAGCTGATATCCTTACATCTGGGACAGTGGTTCTCCCACACCTGGAGGCTAATGAATAATGGACACCATTAAAGCCTATTTCAAATGTAAAAAGCCTTGGGGCTTGCTTGTAGGAATACTTTCAGACCCATTATGCAAGTTACAGGAAAAAGGATGGGATAGCCAAAGATGAGTCAAACCCAGGTGGTAACCAGGATGCCTTTTTCAATATCTATTTTATTATTGCCTTTTCCCACATCATGAAGTTCTATTTTATTTATTTTTTAGTTCATACAGACCTAGGTTAATGTTTTTCTGATCAGTTCTATTTTTTGACTGTGGAGTTTTTAAACATTGCAATGGAGATTTCACCTGTGAAAAGCTACAAGGCCTTTACTATTATGTTATGTGTTGTATGTATTGTGTTATGTGTGCAAACTTGTGTTTTTTGTTGTATGTCTGTATGTGCGTATGTCCATATATCATATATGAAGAGCGCTCATGAAAAAATGGATCCAAATATTTTTTTTATTCACATGATTTAAATGGTTTAATTTAAATTGGGTAAACAGCTGTTGAGGATTGTTTTAATATGTGAACAAAAAAGGAAGTTAACAGATCTGTTTGTTTACTTTCACCTTTCCTTTTCATTATATCTAATTCTATTCAGGATACTAAATTGTTTAGAAAATTGCTTTTTTTTTTTTAGTTCCTGCTGGAATGATACATAATTTTATTTTTTAGCCTTCATTGCCAGAATTCCTATCTTCATCCCAGTGCTTGTGAAGACAAAGATAAAACCAATCTACAGCTTCTTTGATAGCTCTCACAACAAACTCTATAAATTGATGCATCAATGAATAATGTAACTCAACAAGTGATGCTCAGTCAAGAAGTTGATTTACTTTGGGAGGAAATGGACATATTAATGGATTCCTCTGCTTTGAACTTCTTGCAGAACTTGCCTGGACTATGTATCACTTGCATGCATTGTGAACTATTTGTTGGTGCAGTGAATTGTGATATTGCTGGGGTATCTTTGCTGATGGTGTCATCGGTGCTACATTTTTTCCAAAAGGAACCATCATTTGGTTTGGTGTTGTGGCATTTTGCATCCTCCTCCCTTCTGCTTGTGATGGTCTAAAATTTGGGGGCCAACAGAGGTGAGGCAAAGAACTTCACCCCCCACACACACTGGCACCAAGGCCAAATTTGGGGGCCAACAAAGGTGAGGCAAAGAACCTCACCCCCCCACTGGCACAAAGGCCAAATTTGGGGACCAACAAAGGTGAGGCAAAGAACTTCACCCCCGCACTGGTGCAAAGGCCAAATTTGGGGGCCAACAGAGGTGAGGCAAAGAACCTCACCCCCCACTGGTGCAAAGGCCTATCCACAAGTATGGCTGTATGCTGGACCGGTAGCCAATGACGGGTAAGATCCAATTGCAATGGTACCAACCTAAGACAGGAGGCTGACGCCTAGAGGTCAGCTCATCCGATGATGGGTAAGGACCATATGTAGTATTGGACAACCTAAGACAGGCACGGTCCCCTATCCACATGCTTTTTGTTTAATTAAACAGAAGTGGGGAGATGTTGAGAGCCACATTCGAGTCGGAATGGCCCCTGGCAACCCTATTACTTATACGTGCAAAGAATGGTATTTGCATTTCAGAAATTCATTTAAATGTGTTGAACATTTATCTATGTTCTTTTCCTAGGAAAAAAAAAATTGTACAGAGAGAAAACAATGAGTCCTTCAACAATTTTTCAAGCAAAATCCAGAACTTTTCTGGAAATTCCTCAAAGACAAAGATGGTATCAAAAAAAAAGAAAGTAAAGGGAATTTGCTTTGGAGAGCATTTGTTATCTGTGTGTCAATACTCAATATAAGAATTATTATTGACAGAAAAATTAATTAATTTAGGAATTCTTATAGTCTAAAGATTTTTATCATGGTGCATGTGTTTGTTGATAAGTTTGAGATCACCAGCTTAAAAATTCTTGTTCAGATAAAAACACTGAAAGAAACAAAGACATCAGTTTCAGGTGATATTGTGAAAACAAAATAGGATTCAACTATTGCCTTTTGATGGGAGATAGAAGAAAGGAATCAAAAACAAGTTGATGGCACTGGCCAGAGCCTGCCTAGCAGTACCTGTTTCAGAGATACTGCTATCCTCTCAATTTAGTTGTTTGCTCCACACTTCTTGAATCTTTTTCAGAAGTTTTAGAGATAGGGGTAAAAAATATTCCGTTAGCTTCCTGATGCATAACAAAGAACAGCTCTTTCCTTAGAATCTTATAAGGCTAAATTAGATCTCCATGATAACTCTTAAATATATTAAAGCCGATTATGTGTAATTTCAAAAGAAAATACACATTGAGTTAATATAATTTCAGTGGAATCACAATTTTTATTATGTATATGAAAAATGAATATTCACATTCTGGAGCATTTAGAAGTTACTATACTTTTTTTTTACACATACTTATTTCCTTGTTTTCTTTCATTAAGAAAAAAACAAATTTTGCTCTGCAAGTAAAATGTTCTTTCTATATTCCTAATAACTATTGAGGCAACATATAGCATCATTCTGGCTAATCAGATATTTGCAAAATTACATGTCTGTAGTGTGTATGTATTGTCTATTATCTATTCACCCATTTTGTAATTGTGACCTATTGAATTTCACTTTTTATCTCTTTTGTTCTTTATCTCCTTTTTTCATCCTGAGATGTGTTTGCAATGCCTAGAATTAAGACAATCATCTTGCAATCATTTAAAAATTTGTCACAATTTTGAAAGTTTTAGGAGGAACAGAGATAATTATTGAAGCTTCTTCCTCACTCTGTGTAAGCCACAGTTTCTAAATTATATAATATATATATAATAATTATCTCACAGGTAAGTACGATCTCATCTGATCCTATTAGTCTAAAAACAGAATTAGTGGAATTTTTAATAATTATATATTACACATAATGCATCCATTGATTTCATATAATATATATTTTACATCTCTTTTAGGATGTCTGTAGTTTGAAATATTCAAATTTTACCCACCCTCTGCTCATGAGAAACAACATATTATACTAGGCTCAACATTAATTTAGAAGTCAAAAACTCTATTATCAAATTCTATTCCTTCACTTATGCATCATATGTAAAATGAAGAGTGTGTTAGTTATGTTTTTGTCAGTATGACTAAAATGCCTGATAAAACCAACTTAGGGGAGAAAAAGTTTATTTTGGCTCATTGATTTTGTAGTCTCAGTCCATAGCCTGCCCACTCTATTGCTCTGGGACTGAGGTGAGGCAGAACATCTTGGCTAAAGAACATGCAGGGGATGACTGCTCAGCGCATGGTAGCCAGGAAACAGAGATAGAGTAGGAGTACCCACCAACAATATAAAATTATATCTATTTCCCACAACCTTCTGAGTTCTTATTATTGTTTGTATTTTTGATTATTGCCATTCTGACTGCAGTAATAAGAAACATTATTATGGTTTTGATTTTCATTTCTCAAATTTCTGGCTTTGAACTCTTGATCCTCCTGCCTCAGCCTCCCAAGCTGCTGGGATTTCAGGCATACATAATTACACAGACATGGGATATATCTTATTCTAATTAGGACCTTATTCTTGTGGATACACAAGATAGTGAGATATACTATGGTGTATTCATATGTCTACATAGGAAAGTGACAATATTAATTTAGACTATCCAAGAAAATAAAATGTCTTTCCATTTTCGAAGGTATTTTCAATTTCTTTCTTCAGTGTTCACTAATTTTTATTGTAGAGCTCTTTTCCCTTCTTAATTAGATTAATTACCTGCCTCCTTCTGGAAGTGTCTTTTTGCATCTTCTAGATATAAAATCAAATCATCAGCAAGTAGTTTTACTTTTTCATTTTCTGTTTTTTAATTCCTTTGATTTCTCTTGCCTGATCACTCTGGCTAATGTTTCAAAGATCATATCAAATAGGAGAGATGATATTGAATAATACTGTCTTATTTCTGACTTTAGAGGAAATTCTTTCAGTGTTTTCTTCATTCAATATAAGTTTTCTTTGGATTTGTCACAAATGGCCTTTACAATATTGAGGTAAATTCCTTTAGTCCCTAGTTTCTCAGGTGTTTTTAATACAAATTCATCTGGATTTTATGAAAGGTTTTTTCTGCATCTATTGAGATGATCATATGATTCTTATCCTCAATTTAAGTATCAAATTACATTTATTGATTCAAATCTGTTGAAACAGTCTTGTATACTTGGAATGAAACACACTTGATTCTGATGTATTATTATTGTCTTAACGTGTTTTTGAATACAGTTTGGTAATATTTTATTATGAATTTTTGCAACTGTATTCATCAAGGATATTGTTCTGTTCTTTCTTTGATGCATGTTGGTCTTGTTTTGATATTAGCGTTATACTGGCTTCACATGTGTATTTGGGTGTGTTCCCTCCATTTCAATTTCATTGAATAATTTGAGAATCATGTTAGTTCCTCTTTATATGTCTAGTATAATTTACCTGAGAAACCATCTGATCTTTTCATTTTTTTGGAAAGCTTTTAATTGCTGTTTCATTTTAATAGTTGATATTGGTCTCTTTAGTTTTTTTCTAACTTTCAGGTTCAATTTGGGAAAGTCATATTTGTCTAGAAATTTGTCAATATCTTCTAGATATTCTAGTTAATTGGATTGTAAATCTTCAAAATATTTTCTTATGATCCTTTAGGTTTCAGAAGGTTCTGTTGTGATAACTCCTTATTTGATGTCAAATTTTATTGATTTGGCACTTCACTTTCTTTAGTTAGTTTCATTGTTTATCAATATTATTTGTCTTTTCAAAGAATTAATTCTTTCTTGTTTTGATCCTGTGTATTTTTTCCCTCAATTTTGTTATTTTTGGCTCTCATCTTAATTAGTTCCTCTCTTCTACTGATTTTAAATTTAGTTTGTTCTTCTTTTTCTAAGGCCCTGAAGTAGGGCATAAGCTTATTTATTTGAGATATCTCTATTTATTTTAATGAAGGCACTCAGTACTATAATTTTTTTTCTTAGAACTGCTTTCAAACAGCCTCAGGGAGTTTAATATGTTATATCCCTGTCTTCATGTGTTTCTAAGAATTTCTTGATTTCTATTCTCATTTCTTCTTTGATCCAGTCTTCATTTATAATAATATTGTTTAATTTCCACATGTTTTTGTGGTTTCTATTATTTTTCTTGTTTTCAACTTCCAGTTTCATTTCATTATGATCTGGGAGGGTACATGAGATTATATATTTGTTTTGTATTTGCTAAGATTCACTTTGTGACCTAGGATATGGTATATTTTGGAAAAGTTATATGAGCTGCTGAGAAGAAGATAAATTCAGCTATTTTGAGGTGAAGTATTCTGTAGGTCTGTAGATCCATTTGATTTATAGTTTTATTTAGGTTGGAATTATCTTTATTGATTTAATGTTTTGATGATTTGTTTCTTGGTGATAAGGGTGTGTTGAAACTACCCAGTAGTACTGTGTTGGGGTCTATCTGAGATATAGTGTCAAGGAGTATTTTTTAATGTAGTTGGATGTGCTGACATTGGGGTAATAAATACTATTATATATTTTTGTTGTTGTTTTTTCCCTTTACCAAGATGCAGTGGGCTTCTTTATCTCTTCTGATTAATTTTTACTTGGAATCTGCTTTGTCAGAGATGAGGATAGTAAACCTGCTTCTTTTCAGAATCCATTTGTGTAGAATACTTTCTCCATCCCTTTATCTTCAGCCTGTGTATGGCTGTATCAGCCTCTTTTAAAGAACATATAGTCAAATCTTTTTTTTAAAAATTTAGATTTATTCTGCTATTCTGTATTTTAATTGGTGAATTGAGATCTTTAACATTCAGAGTGAGTATGGATATGGGTTTGTAGTTTATTGCCATTTTGATTTTTTTGCTACATTTAATACTATCTTGATTCTCATTTAGTAGATTACTCTTCTATTGATCTTTCTGTATTTGGGAGCTTTGGGATTTGTTTTGTAGTTCCTCTGCATTCAGTTTATCTTTGAATGTTCTTTGTAGTACTGGCTTGGTGGTCATGAATTCTTTCAGTTTATTCTTGTCATGGAATGTTTTTATTTACCTCTTGAACTTGAAACTGAGTTTTGTTTGGTTTAGTAACCTTGTCTAGCCGTTGTTTTCCTTTAGAACTTAGAAAATATCTTGTACTGAGCTCTCCTTGATTTTAAGGTCTGAATTGAGAAATCAGACATGAGACTTATTGGTTTGCCTCAAAATGTAATCTGATATTTTCTCTTACAGCTTTTAGTAATATTCTATATTTCTACACAAGCATTTTGCTTATGATGTGCCTTTGAGAACTTCTCATTTGAATAGTTCTATTTGGGGTCCCATACAGGTCTTGTATGTAGATGTTTATACCATTTCTTATATAGGAAATAATTTTGGTAACTATCTCATTGAAAATATTCTTAATGGCTTTAACTTGTATCTTCATGTTCTTTTCTATCCCAGTGATTTTCAGGTTTTGTCTCTTGATATTGTCCCAGAGTTCTTGTGGATTCTGATTATGTCCTATTATTTTTTTTTTTCGTTTAATGCATTCTGTGTACTTAAGTTCACATAGCCTGTTTGTGAGGGCTGAAATTCTGTCTTCAATGGCTGAAGTTCTATCTTCTATACAATCTAATCTATTATTGATGCTTTCCAGGGATTTTTAATTTGATTGACTACGTTCTTTAATTTGAGGAGTTCTGATAGGTTTGTTTTCAATGTTTCTACTTCTTTATTGAAGAGGTCTTTCATCTCCTGTGTTTGCACTCTTGAAATAATCTTTCCCTGAGATTTTGTTCACTTCAATATAAGTGGGATCCTTTGTTGAATGATTGGGAAGATTTGCTTATCTGTTTCCTCAAGTTTTTATAGGTCTTAGACTTGCTCATCAATTGATTAAGTTCCTCTTCCTTGTTTTTACAGGTGTCCTTTTGTGTGTGATTATTTTATTTGCTCTGGGACTTTGGTCTGTTTTTAATGTATAAGTAGATGTCAAGAGGTGGGCCCTGAGGTCTGAGGTCTCTCTCTAATTGTTCTTCCCAGGGTCCTGGTTTTTGTTTGGGGTTTTTGTCTCCTCAGTTATTTGAGTTGACATAATGTAAGTCCCAGGTGGGGCTAGATTTTGTGTCAGGTGATATTCACTGTTGCTTGGGTGGGATGTGAGCATTTCATGACAGTAGAATTTCTACTTTGTAATCCTGAAGTGTTCCAATCTTTTGCCAATCCCTCTTGGTAGTGGGATGTGTGTGAAGGATGTCACTAATGTCAGTAACAGCCTTAATATAAATGCCTAATGTCTACTTTGTCATCTATAACTCCAATTGCCACCTACTTAGGAATGGTGGGATCAGCATTTAACAACATATCTAATTTTACTAATCATAAAAAAGTGAACTAGTTCAGGCATTAGACAGCAGGTGTCTACTATGTTTTTCACAATATTAATAGTCACAACAACTTGAATGGGGTAGGAATTACATAATCTATAAAATTTATATTATTTAATGTGATTATAATCTTAAGTAAAAGTGAATATCATAGTAAGGCAAGAGAAATTTGCAGTGTTTAAAAAGTTATTAGAGAATAGGCAGGAAATAGGGAGCAGGTATCAGTTATAAAGAAGAAGGAAAAATAAGTTAACTGAAACCAATGTAAAAAGAATGATAGGAGGGGGGAATGGGAAATTTTGACTGTAACTGGGGGAAGAGAGTGAAGATGGGTAAGATAGGAGGGGTGTAAGATGAAACAACTTCAACCCTCATATAATTGTATCCCACTTAAATTGTATATATATATATATATTTTTCAAATCTATCCATGTAGATAGAGCATGTTCAAACACACCCACACCCACACACACACTCACATACACACAAAACCAATTAATCAATATTCTCAAATTTAAAAGGAGTGAAAACATGAGCATATGGAGTAATAAATGAGTAAAAAAAAAGAAAGTAAAAGAAAAACAAAAAAATTCTTAATCAGAGACAGAAGGCTTGATTCCACTGTGGTGGTCCAATCTATTGACAGGGATAGACTTTCAGTCTTTGTATTTATTTTTTGCTCTGTATTTTTGGCCACTCTTCATTACCTGGCTTCCAGCCATGTGTAGTTGCTCTCAGCTTCCAATTTCCCAGTATTGGGTGGGATGGACTGGGGAGTGCTGGTGAATTGTGTAATCCTTAGTAGAGGTGATGCAGAGATCCAGATTGTAGCTTCCAGTTGTTGGGGTTTGGACTTCCATGGGTTTGGGAATTCTGTTGGTAGGATTTGAGATTTGGTCCACTCCCTCTATTGGTATGGAACTTTCTATTTCTGCTGAGCTTCCAAAAATCCATTTTTTAAGGTCTAGGGACTAAGACTCTATGGGTTTCCTCCTGATCCCTATGGATGTGAATTACTACATATCCACCCAGTATTGAAGATGGACTATGTGATGGCAGTGAATATCTTCACACCAGCTCTTAGTGGGTGCCAGATATTATGGGACTTTTCTCCCTTGGAATTGAGATACTGGTCTATGTAAAATGTTCTTTGTTTCTGTTTCAGTATTTCTGTTCAGGCACTCTCTGGTAGTGTTTTTGGTAGCTTCTTTTATGAGCTCCCAATCTCCCCACCCATCTCTGTTCACAGATGTACAACATGTATGGGGACAGGTTTTAGCATCTTCGCATCGGGAGCAAATTCTCATCTGAACAGTGCTTGTGGAGGGCTTGCCACCTCATGGGATGACTTTTCTATTTTTTTTAATGCGGTGCTGGGGATCAAACCCAGGGCCTCATGAGTTCTAGACAATGCTCTACCACTGAGCCACAACTCCAGCCCCACTGCAATGAGATGCTTTCACCTCAGCACACCACTTTGTATTTGTTTTCACTGAGATGTGTATTCTACCAGCTCTGTGTCTATAAAAATCAGCCTTCCCCTGTAAACCACAAGTTTCACTAAGTTGATTTTACTTTATTTTTTAATTTCTTTATCGGCCAGTCATGGATCTCTTTTGTCTGCTCTCCCTGCTCTACTGGTGGCCATAGCTGTGGTGTCATTAAGGTATTATTTCTTCTGTTCGAGTTACCAACTTTGAGTAATGCTATGATTTTTCTTTATTTTCCTTTTTCTTTTTCTTTTACTGTTTCAGTGAGTTTCCCTTGTTACTCACCTTACTGAGCATCAGCCTTTTTGCTTTATAAGTCGGGTATTGAGGAACTACTGGGCCATGCTTCTTTCTTTACTTCCCCATCTTGTCTCCTAAATAAAACTTTGTTCTAATAGCTGAGGATAAGAAAGTATAATTGAAAGCCCCCTGGACATAGTATGAAAATATTCTGTACGATATTGTCAAAGTGGATATCCAGTAAAACCTCGCTACTGCTAAGATAAATAATCTTTATGCCTATTTTTATCTTCCCAGTATTCATTTAAAAAATATAACTGTAACAGTGTCACGGAACAAAAGGTCTCTGAGTAATAATTTACATTTTTAAATAACTTCACACTAAAATTGAAAAATGTTTAATGTTTAAATTTGTATGGATTTAATGTAGGTAATAATATTCAAGGATGGTACAAACATAATAAAAGAAGAACAGTGCATTTCTCATTCAAAAATCGTTTATCAAGCATTCACAATATGCCAATGTTGTAAATACTGTGGAATTAATAATGAATCTGGTCTCTGCCTTGAATTAGCTCAGGTTAGAGGGACAATTGCAGACACAATTTTGTTTGACAAGTATTATGATAAATATTGCTTTATCTACAGGCAATGAAAAATCCATTGATGTCTACTCAAACTTCTGCAGAAAGATATGACTAAGATACACATCTTATAAAATTAAAAATAAAATAATGTCTATTATTCCAGCATTTTTGTAGTTCCAGGAGTAAGATCTTTCAACATAGTCTAACTAGGCATATATTTCTAGAAAAAAAAAGTTTCTTTAATTCATATCTTTATTTTTTAATTTAAAATAAGAATACTGATTTTACTAAAATTCCACAACCTCAATGATTAATATACTTTGTCCTGATCAATAGCTTGAATAAACTAGAATCTGAGATTTTTACCTCTTAACATTTAAACAGGACAATGAAGAGTACATGTTATTAGTAGTAAACAAGACGAAACAAATGACTCTTTTTATATTTTATAAATGGAAAACAATTTTGTTTTTAAGTATGAATTTTTTTTATATGAAAACAATATTTCATAAAAGTGTTATTTCTTAAAATTTTCCTTTCCTCAGTTGCCTTTTTGAGGACAAATATAACGAGTTTTCTACATTTATAATTTTGGAAATCAAATCTTGGGAGTATTTTCATGTTTTTCAGATACTCAATTATTCAGGTTACATGCTTTTCATTCTTTGAATGATTCACCACAAAGAAGAAGGTTAAAATTTTTGAGTCCCTTTAATAAATTCTCTCAAAGTTCCTTGAAATTAAAAGTTAATTATATTGTTTGCTGACCTCAATTTGTACAACACTTAAGGTGATATCTCAATGTCATAGAGAATTTTGAAAATTCACTTGAAGTAGGTTTTATCACAATACTAATAATTGTGGATAATTTTATTGTTAATTATTTCATAATTTGTATTAGTAATTTTATTATTATAGGCTATGCTTTATGAATGCTTATTACATGATAGATACACAATAAAATTTATAATAAATTGATAAAGTATTGAATTTATAATTATAAAAGTCAGTTTTTCACTTCTGTCTTTAAAAATTATGCAGTTAAAATGGTGAATATATGTTCAAATCTTTATATGCATTGCTATTAAATTAATCTTGTATAGTTTATCTCATTATGCAGATCTAAATTTCATACAATTTTGTCACCAATTCTCATTAGTGCCTTTTAAAACATATTAAAATGCCCTTATTCAGATCATTAATCTAAAATTGTAGAACAGGTCAGAGCAGGGAAGAAACCCTTTACACATAACTAATACCCTTCCTAGAAGGTGGCATTCATTCTTTAATTAACTCCTTCTAGTTAAGGTCATTGGATATGTTACTAATTTGCCTAATTGAATTGGCATCAAACTCATGTTTTTTCTTCATCTTGGCAATAAAAAAATGTGACAAGAGAATTATTACACGTTTAGAGGATTTGCTACTGATCTACTCTAGAGGTCTTTAAAGTTTGAATTTGAATAATTTAAAAATACTGGGAAAGTATAAGAATGAATAGGTTTCAAGAAACAAAATTTGTGCTTATTTCAGCATTTTGTTTGATCTTTACTGTTCTTCCTCTGAAAACTGATTTTTATTGTCATCATTATTGACCTTTAGTGAATAATTAATTCATATATTCTAATTAATAACATTTAAGGACATAAAATATATTGACTTCTTTTACGTGAAATAATGACATTTAATATTCAATGCAATATTTCAGAAAAATCTTCAAGTCAGTTTCAAAAATGTGGGAAATTTTTGAGTGGGTCATTTCTTAGGGATAAGATTAGCGAGAGTTGATTTCTGCCCTATAATTTGAATCATTTGCATTTTAATCAACATGAATATTCCCTTTTATAACAACTATCTTTGCAAATTTGAATGTTTTTATAATATAAATTCATCAGAGTGGAATTATAAAATGCCCGAAGATACTAAGTTGTAATTTTAATTAAGTACATTTAATCAAGTACATTAACATTACAGAAATATTTAGCTCTTTTTTTTCTTTTATCTGTTGAGCTGATATAAGGTCTTGTTCATTGTAAAATATGCCCTTGAATTCCTGAGCTAAAGTTATCCTTCTGCCTCAGTTTCTCAAATACCTGAGACTACAGGCATGTGCCACCACACTCAGCCTATCAGTTTGTATTAAATATATTCAAACATATATCATTGATAGATGTCTTGATAATCAGAAAGGCAGACAGAGAGCTAGACAAGTAAATAAATATGAAGAGAGAGAGAGAGAGAGAGAGAGAGAGAGAGAGAGAGAGAGAGAGAGATAGGTAGGTATAGATACATAAAAAGGCAAAAAGCAGAGAGGAGTCATACACATAGACACACAGATGAACAGAAATAATAGAAACTTAACAGACATGAACAGATAGACGTAGAGAAACAGATAATAGGTCCAGTGATGGATAGATAGATAATGGGCAGAGAAATAGAAAGTAGACAAAAAGAATGGTAAATAAGAAATTCTATGCACCTTTAAAATTATAAATGAGATGGTAACTCTGGTTATAAGATGGATATGCATATTGATTGTGTCCCTGAAAAAAAATGTTCTGTTGATGAAGGTGGTTAAATAAATGGAAATATCATGTTCATTGTGAGGTCATTTTACATTTCAATGATTTGATTTCCTACTCTACCAATTAAGTCCACAGTAAAACCAATGTAACTCAAACTTCTGTGTTATTTTTAGTTCATTTTGTAATTACTATTAAGTTTAGTCAAGTCTTTTATTATTATTGTATTGCAGAGCAAGATCCATTTTCAAACCTGTTTTAACACAGAAGTAATAAAAATAGTACTCAACAGATGGTTCTATGATCCATAAATTGGATTATTTTAAAAGAGCACTTCTTGATTATATATAACTGAAAATACTGGACATTCAACTAAATCTTGATGAAGCATATAGATTTTACCTAGGCAAAGATGCTCAGGTCATCTTTTTTTGAGGTACAAATTTGGGTAAATATCATCTACTCTTCTGATATTAATTGATTTCCAATAGATTGCTTATTTAACATAGGTATATTTTTACTAAGAACTAGATTCTACCAGATACTGAATGGATTCTCTGGATACATTAATGGTAAAAAAATAAAAAAAAAATATGATCCCTGCCCCCTTGAACTTCCATTCTAGTTTAGGTATATAGGTAATGAATAAATGACATAAGGTAAATGGTAAATACTATTGTTATCAGACCCAAGTTGTATATGCTCATCCTAAGATAGGCCAGTAAAATTGATGTATAAGATGTTGAAGCAAAGAACATGACTTTATCTAAAAAGTTGACTAATCCTCAATATGGAAAATTATTGTTCAAAGACTTTCATAGTCAAGACTGGTTATACTGTTCTTCCATAACAAATAAAATGTGAAATATCAGTGACTTACCTCGCAATATTTACTTGTTTGCTTACATAAAATATTTTAGGACAAGTAATGATTATGCTGGCAAAGATTGCACAATTCTGAATATATTCTTCTATATGAGGTGAAGTTGATAATACGAAGTAGAGAGGTGACTCTATATATAATCAGGGATAGTTTGAGGAGAGAAGATAGAGTAGAAGAGTTCATATACCAATATTTTGGTAGAGTGATGTGGGAGTGGGAGTATGTGGAAGTTCTCTCTTGCTTGTCTCTGTTTTCTCAGTGATATTGAAAACAGTCATCAGCTCAGAATGTGAATCTAGAAGAGGTATTGGAGGTTTGAAATGAGCAAAATGAAAAACTATAATCTAGAATCTAAAAACTATAATCTAGATGGTATGTGAATGGGTTAGAGATCCATAATAAAATTCCTGTTAAGTTGTCCAGGAGTTTAAGGTAGACCTGGAAGAAAGTTAATGTGATATTCTCCAATGCCATTCAGATGCAGGGTGTGGAAGCTGAGCAAACACAGAGTTGGGCTTTCCCCACAGAATTAAATGAAGAGACCAAGTATGTGAGTTGAGGATATGTACAGGTGGGCGGTGATAATAATGTTTTTTGGAATTTTAGCTAGGTAAAACGGTGTGTATATGAAGGGAGTGGAGCCATTACTAAAACATAAAGCAGTGCATTTCACTGCACTCCATAATAGGTGGAATTTAAAAATTCCCTTTCTTGGGAATGAACTGTAAATATCATGGGTAGCAAAATATAATGCTTAAAATTGATCAATAGATTAGGGCCATTTACTCATTTATTTATTTGTGGTAATGAGAATTAAAAGCAGTGCCCTCTATCACTGACTTTTTAAATTTTATTTTGAGTCAGGGACTCAATAATTTGCCTAGGCTAGGATCAAACCTGAGATCTTCCTACTTCAGGTTTGTAGGCTGAGATTGTAGGCACATGCCACGATGCCCAGTTACTTTTATTTATTGATGTAGGATTGGTTAGAGAAGTGGGTGACTGATCTTACCAGTGAGAAGGTTAACAGCAAATAGGTAGCATAATCAAATTGAGATATTTTTGAGATTTTGTTTATAGACGTGTGAATATAAGGAAAACATGATAATTCAGTAAAAGAGTTTCAGTAGTAGTCAACCTTGAGATCTGCAGAAGAAATGCAGATGAGAGCCTGGAAAGAAAATGTGAGACAGAGTGAACATAAAATTTGAGGAAAACAGAAGATATCTAACATGCACATATAAAGTACAGAATAAGATTAAAAGTGAAGTAAAAGATTCTGAAAGATTTCTAACTGAATATTGGAAGAATTGTCTACCAAAATATTGAAGTTGGTAACACATTTTTAATACTATGACATTAATAGGAAAATTTACTGATGGAAGCAGAAAACAGTAAGTGAAACTTTTAAGGATTTTATGTACACCCATAGGTAGAGAACAAAAAAGTGTTATGCAACTGAATAAAAATAACCCAGGATGTCTACTTTGGGTGCATAATTAAGTACTATGCTTCATCTTTTTACTCAGGAAAAATAATATGAAACATCAGTATACAGAACAGCATGGAAATCTGGCATTGGTAAAAATCTTGTTATTTTCTCTCCAATGTTCAATTGATGACTGAGAGTGGAGTGTTAAAGTTTCCATGTATAATTGTGAATTTGTCCATTTCTACTTTCAAATGCATATATTTTTGTTTTGTGTGTCTGTTTTTAAGGCTGTCTTGTTTGGGGCATACACACTTTGAGTTATTATTTCTTCCTGGATTGATCCTTTCATCATGTGTAATTTTCCTCTGTCTTCAGTGATTTCTTTTTCTGTTTTATCTGTCATAAAATATTCAGTATTTCTTTTTATCTTGTTATGATTTGTTTTTCAGGTTCATTAAGTCAGCTTTCCAAAACAAAATACCTGAGTGAATCCACTTACAAAGAGAGAAGGTATATTTGGGAACATAGTTTTGGAGGTTTATTCCATGATTGATTGCCCCCATTCTTTGTATGTGAAGATTTTCAGCTAAGGACAATAATGTTTCCTAGATCTATTTTTTCTTTTCCTGATGTCAATTCCTACTTGAAGGTTCTATAATACTCTAAAATATATGAGGTTCTATAGGAAATAAAAGTAACCCACTGCCACATTATTCCTCAGAAAGTTTGCTTCCTTCATTTCACCCTTCAGAGCCTTCTTAAACCTGTTTTCCTTGCTTTTACTTTATTTTATTTTATTTTGGATCAGAGTACATTATTAGTAAGGAAAACTTAGAGGAATGAGGCTACTCTGTGTTGGCCAGAACTGAGAATATAAGTTTTGCTTTCTTCGTAATCAGCTGTAGAAATCCTTTTTAGCAAGATTATTATTTAGGTTTTAGGAAAGCTTAAGATTGTTAGGGTAGAAAATAAGACCTAAACAAAAGGATGACTGCGTATAAATATGAGAAATAAAAGATTGTTAAGCTGTTATAAATATTAAAAGGTGAAACAAAATGTGTGCTTTGGAGAAGAGATGAAAGAAGCTTAATTTGTGGAGTGTTGGGTTCAGATAACCTGAAAAATTACTAAGTAGATGAATATTCTATGAACTTGTAAGAAAAGAGAACACATATGTTAAATTTGAATTTAATGCCCTTGAGTGATAGCAAGAAAGTGTTAAGATGTTTAAAATTTATTAGTGTTTTATCAAGTGTTTTTTTTAATCTGTTATGTGGAAATTTAAAGAAATACCAAGATGAATATTTGAATTGATGGGACAGAAAATACAAACAGTGTATGTGAAATGGCACAGGGATCATCAATTGAATTAATTATAAACAAGGTCTCTAAAACAGACCTGTCTATAATATTCTAATTTTTGTCTCTATGCTACCACAAAATCTATAGTTAATGAAATCTTAAGGAAGCTTAGAAACATTATTTCTAGATTTTCATGTCAAAAAGGAAACAAGGGTTTATTTACATGTCCATATTGCAGATTTTATTTTATACAAATATAAAGAAAAAAAGTGAAAGCAAAACTGACATCCAAATCATTTATGAAGAGGCAACATATTTATATTGTTCAGAGAGCTATAAACATGCATAAATTAAAGTTTCCTTCAGACAAAATCAAAAGCTAAGCCAAAATGGAATAAAATATTTGCAAATCATGTATCTGATGGAGAAACTGCGTGCAGAATATGTAAATATATCTTGTACCTCAAGAAAAATAAGAAAATAACAATTCAATAATGGACAAACCATTTAAATAAACTTTTTATCAAAGAGGATAACAAATTGATACTGTTTTAATGAGCATTTCCACTGCTGTAACCAAAATACTCTACAAGAACAATTTGGAGGAGGAAAAGTTCATTTGGGGGGGCTCACACTTTCAGAGTTCTCAGTCCATAGATGGCCAACTCCATTCCTGAGGGCCTGAGGTGAAGCAGAACTTTGGGGCAGAAAGGTATGGTGGAGGGAGATGAAACAATCACACTAGGAAGTGTAAAGAGAGTGACTCCACACACCAGATACAAAACATATACTTCAAAGGCAAGTCCCCAATGCCCAACCTCCTCCATTCACATCGTACTTGCTTTCAGTTACCACTCAGTTAATCCCTATCAGAGAATTAATTCACTAATTGTGTTAAAGTTGAACAATCATATCACCTCTAAATTTCTTGCATTATCTTACAAATGAGCTTTTGAAAGACACCTAATACCTAAAAAATAACAGATACTAAGCATTAGGAAATGTTCTCAACCATTATTAGATATGAGGAAAATGAAAATTAAAACCACATCTAAGTATCTATTCATGGATGAGAATGACTGTAATAAAAAAGATAACAATATCAAGCCTTAGGAGTGTTTCAGGAAAGGGGGAACTTCCTCTACTTCTGGTAGTAATGAAAATGGTTCTCTCTCCTCTCTCTCTCTCTCTCTCTCTCTCTCTCTCAAAGTCCATGGTTTATGTAAACATAAGTTATCATGTGACCTGGCTATTTCAGCCTTAAGATTTGACCCAACAGTAATAAAAAAATAGGTCCAGTCAAAGTCTCATATGCCAATGTTCACAGAAACATTTCTCATTATATCCAAAAATGTAGAAATGGTTCAACTGATGAATGAATGCAAAGGTGGTATGTACATATAATGGAATATCATACATAAAGAAAACAAACAGTGTATATGTATTAAAAACAAAACAGTGTGTATGTATTATCAAAACCCTTATGAAAAAAGCAAGACACACAATACTATACAATGTATGATTTAGCTTACATGAAATATTTAGAACACATTTAAAGAAACAGAAATCAAATCTATGGTTACCTGGTGTTAGGGTTTAGGTATGAGCACTCCACTGAAAGCTCATGTGTAAGATAATACATGAATGTTCAGAGTTGAAATGATTATATTCTGATAGCTGTAACCTGTTCAGTGGATTAATCTAGTTGATGGATTAATAATTTGAATGGATTAATGAGTGGTGACTGTAGGCAGGTAGGGAGTATAGGGAGGAAGCAGGTGACGGTAGTGTCCACTTGGAAAATATATTATCCCCGGCTCCTTGCATTCAAGCTTTCTCTACTTCCTGATACTATGAGGTGAGCTACTTTCTTCTGCCACTGCTTTCCACCATGATGTTGAAGATGAAGAAAAAATGGTGGAAAAGAGATACTCTGTTAAATTTATTTTTAAAACATTTGATAATAGAATACAATTATAATATAGCTCACTCTCTATGCTTCTGGACAAATACTGTAACTTGATAGATTTTTTTAGTACTGTATAGTGAAATAAGTATTGTGACACTTAGTTTTCCATGGCAAGTACTGCTCATTTCTGTGAAGATTAACACTGTAAAAAACAGACATGAATTTTCAATCACTTTATTTTGCATATGGCATAAATAAAAAAGTTACATTTGGCAACACATTTTTTTGAAATGATTACTTTATGAAGTGATAACTTGCCATAACACTTAAAACACATTTAATTGCTATTGTCTACCAGCACATTTTGTTAGTTTGTTATTAGAATTATAATCTGTAATGGTAGAGCCAGGCATCAAACTTCAGAAATTCTTATTACTCTTTATACTACTCAATCTAAGCTATGATAACAAATATGTTACTGTTAAACAAAATTTAGTAATTCATTTGCATCAACATGTTCATTATCACTTCTTATTGATCCAGGTTTTACATGATTTTTTCAATAATTGTTCTCACATGCTTTAGCAAAAGTAGAGGATAAGAATGACTTGTAGAAAATTGCATGACACTTGTAATAAAATTTCATATATATGATAGGAATTATGATGAACACATGACATTCTTTTCATTTCCCTTCTGAGCATAGAGGACATAATTCCAAGTCTAGTTGCATCTAGTTTGGGATAATTTAATACAAGAAAAATGATATAATGTATTACCAGGCCTGGCTTGTAGATATATTTCACACAGAATCCTGCCCCATACTTTTTCTGTGTGGTATAATTTTGGCAAGAGAATGTAAAAGACGATGATTATTCAAGATTAAAAGAAACCCACAACACTTATCAATTGTATGGAGAAGAACCCTCCACCATAATTTCTAATCTTACTAGGATATGTAATGATTAGCCGTGAAACTTCCTATGTTAAGCCACTGAGATTGACAAGGGAGATGTTATGGTTTAGGCATGAGGTTTTCTCAAAAGCTCATGTGTCAGACAATATAAACAAGTTTAGGGGTACAATCATTGGGTTATGAGAGCCTTAACCTAATCAGTGCATTAATTCCCTGATATGGATTAACATGGTGGTAACTGAGGGGAGGTAGAATGTGGCTGGAAAAAATAAGCCACAGGGGGTGTCACATTGGGGTTTATATTTTGTCCCTGATGAGTGGAGCTGTCTCTGCTATCTGATTACCATTTCCTGAACTTCTCTCATCTTCTATACCCTTTTACCATAATGTTCTCCTTCATTTGGGGCCCAGAAAGATGGAACTGAACATCTATGGATTGAGACCTCAGAAACTATGAGCCTCATGTCTATTCTATATTGTTTTTATGAGGTCTTTTGGTCACAGCAACAAAAAAGCTGACTAAAACTAAGCAATTTTTCCATTACTTTGTTAGCAGAATTCTAACGTATCTTTGAATCCAACATGAAATAAATTACCACATGGGCTATGCCTATATATGGTTGTATTTCTGGCTAATGTTATCACCATTTGTCTTTAGAACTTTTGGAATATTAGAATGTGGTTAAATATTACACATATACATTAGAAATTTATTTTGAGGTATTAAGCCCTTGCTCTGTGCTACATACTGTCCTACATCCTGTACATGCATTGATTTGCTTAATCTCATTATCAGTCCATTGAAGTTGGTGCTAATATAATCATTTAGTAAAAAAGGAACTTCTATGCTAATTCAGCTATATTTCTATTAAGTGGAATAGTTGGAACTTGAACACAGTCTAACTTGAAAGCTTGAATGCCTAATCATGAGGAAAAAAAAACAGGGAATACATAAATGTATGCAAGAAACTGGTTTTAAATATTTTATCCTTTTATAATCCTTTAAACAGTTAAAACTATATGTAATTCTTCTGATATCAGAACAGTAATACCAATGGAAATAAAATATCTCATAGTATTGGACATAAAAATACTTATATTGTCAGTATTTTTAAATTGTTTTCAAGGTAAAAAATCACACAGTTACACTTATAAAGTTATCACTGTAATTCTACATTTACAGTTTAGGAAACAGAGGCAAAATAAAGTGTGGTAACTTATTGCACAGTAAATGTGAATCCAATACTCTAAACTACATGCTGTGACCCCGTAATTTGTGCTCTAAATTTCTTCCTTTTGATAATTCAGTATCTTGCATTATCAACAGAAAACAATCATGGTAAAAATGAAAATTGTATAAATTAAACAATATTTGTAAGGGAATTATATTTTGTACAGCTGTTATAAATCTGTGTTTATGTTTTACATTGCCTTCCATCACTCTTCTTTAATCTCAAATGAGGAGTAAAAGGTTTTTCCAAATAATATTATAATTCTTTCATTAAAGTTATAATTTCATAGGCCAAATGGGTAAATATGAAGCAAATTAGCTCATAGTTTTATATGCTGCATACCTTTAAAACACTCTAGTTTTGCTATGGAAACTCAATTGTTGTTGTTACTGTTTTCCTTTTTTATTGGTTGTTTTAGTTATACATAACATTTATATTTAATTTTTTTTCATTGTTTTGTTTTTAGTTATTGTCTTGTGGATATACATGATGTTAGTTTTATTCATTGTGGTATATTCATATATGTACATAGGAAAGTTAGGTTAGATTCATTCAACGTTCTTCCCTTTTTCTGTCTCTTCTTCCTCCCCTTCAATCCCCTTTCTCTAGTTCACTCATCTATTTTTAGATGAGATCCCCTACCCTTTTTCTTTTCTCTCACTTTCCCATGCTTATTTTTTTCCTATCTAATCTGTATTAGAGAAAGTATTAGACTTTTGGCTTTCTGAGTCTAGCTTATATCCTCCATTTACCAGAAATGACATAAATTTGTTCTTCTTTATGGTTCAATAATATGGCTGAGTAATACTACATTGTGTGTGTGTATATCACATTTTCTTTATTCATTCATCTGTTGAAGGGCACCTTGGTTGGTTTCAAGGCTTGGCTACTGTGAATTGTGCTACTATAAGCATTGATGTTTCTGTATCCCTATAGTATGCTTTTGGATATATACACAGGAATGGGAGAGAGGGTGGTTCCATTTCTAGTGTTTTGAGAAATTTCCATACTGCTTTCCAGAGTGGTTGAATCAATTTGCAGTTCCACTGACAATGTATGAGTGAACTCTTTTCCCTATGTCCTCACCAATGCTTATTTGTATTCTTGATAATTGTCATTCTGCCTGGAGTGAGATGAAATCTTAATGTAGTTTTGATGTGTCTTTTCCTATTTGAGGAAAAGGTGGCCAAGATCTTCAATTCTGTGTGCTCTCTCTTCATGCTCCTAATTCTTTTCTTTGTTGTTCAGAAACTTTTCAATTTGGTACTATCCCACATATCGATTCTGCTTTTATTTCTTGTGCTTTAGGACTCTTGGAGTGTTGGGCCTACATTTTCTTCTAGCAGTTGAAAAGTTTCTGGTCTAATTCATAGGTCTTTGATCCAGTTTGAGTTGACTTTTGTGCAGGGTGAGAGATAGAGGTCAAATTTCAGTACTCTACACATAGATTTCCTGTTTTACCAACACCATTTGTTGAAAAGGCTACTTTTCTACAATGAATCATTTTGGCACCTTCACTTAATAACTAATAACTATATTTATGTGGGTTTGTCTCTGTATCTTCAATTCCCTTGATCTTCTATTCCATTGATCTTCATGGTTGTTTTCCGGCCGCTACCCTGCTGTTGTTATTACCATAGTCTTATAGTATAACTTGAGATTAGGAATTTTGATGCCTTCAGCATCACTCTTTTTGTTTGGGATTGCTTTGGCTATTCTGGGTCTCTTATTTTTCCAAATGAATTAAAGAGTCGCCTTTTCTAGTTCTATGAAAGACATCATTGATACGTTGAGGGAATTGTCATTGAATCTGGATAATGCTTTTAGAAGTATGGTCATTGAGTACATATATTGAGATAATCATATGATTCTTGTCCTTAAGTCTATTTATGTGGTGAATTACATTTATTGATTTCAATGTGTTGAACCAACTTTATATCCCTGCAATGAATCCCTCTTGGATCATGGTTTGCTGTCTTTTTAATGTGTTTTTGTATGCAGTTTTCCAATATTTTATTAAGAATTTTCACATCTGTTTTCATCAAGGATATTACCTTGAGGTTTTCTTTTTACCTTGATATTTCCTTCTTTGGTTTTGATAAGAGGATCTTACTGATTTCATAGAAGATCCCTTCTTTATTATTTCATGGAATAATTTGAAAATTGATGTTAGTATTTTAAAGGTTTGAACTCAGCTGAGAATCCAACCAGTCCTGAAATTTGCTTTGTTAGAAAGCTTTTAATAGTTGCTTCAATTCCATACTTGATATTGATATATTTAAATTTTCTATAACTTCAGGGTTATAGAAAATTTAAATATATTTGGTTAAGTCATATGCGTCAAGGAATTTGTCTATGTCTTTAAAATTATTCTAACTTATTGGGACACAAATTTTTAAAATATTTTCTGACGATCTGGATTTCAGTGATGCCTGTGGTAATATTTCTTTTTTCATCTCTAATTTTATTTACTTAATTTTACTTTCTACTTTAGTTAACTTAAGGGTTTTCAATCTTGTTCATCCTTTCAAAAAAATCTACTGTTTGGGCACAGTGACACACATCTGTAATCCCAGCGGCTCAGGAGGCTAAAGCAGGAAGATTAAGAGTTTAAAGCCAGCCTCAGCAACAGCCAGGCACTAAGCAACTCAGTGAAACACTGTCTCTAAATAAAATACAAAATAGGACTGGAGATGTGGCTCAGTGGTCAAGTGCCCCTGAGTTCAATCCCTGGTACTCCTCTGCAAATCTATATGCTTCATTGATTTTTTTTTAAATCTATTTCATTGATTTGGGTTCAGATAGTAATTATTTCCTTTCTTATACTGACTTAGTGTTTATTTGTTATTCTTTATTTAAGTTCATGAGTTGTGATGTTAAATTATTTATTTGGTATCTCTCTAACTTTTTAATATATGAGCTCAGTACTATAAATTTTTCTGTAGAACTATCTTCATACTGTCCCAGGGATTTTGATATGCTGCATCACTATTCTCTTTTGTTCTTAAGAATTTTCTTATTTCTCCCCTCAATTTTTATTTTATCCATGAATAATTTAAAAGTGTTAGTCTGTGGGTATTAGAGTCAATTCTGTTTTTTAATCTTTTTATTGATTTCTAATTCACTCCACCATAAACTGAAAGGATGGAAGAAATTATCCCTATTTTTTTGTATTTGCTAAAATTTACTTTGTGACCTAAGATGAGATTTACTTTTATAAATGTTTCATGTGTAGCTGAGAAGAAGCTAATTAATTCAGCCACTAATGGATGATATATTCTATAGATGTCTGTTAGGTCCATTTGGTTAATAGCATTTTTTAGATTTGAAGAAATTTTACTTATGTCTGGGTGATATATCTAGTATTGAAAGAAGAAATCTTGGACAGAGGAATAAGAAAAAGAATTAAAGAAAAAAAGAACATAATGATACTGACAAAGATAAAAAAGAAAAAAGTTGGATGGGAGTATTTGAGGTAGTAGCAGACAATGTGAAGAGAATAGGGGTTATGAGAATCAATTATAAACTAGGGCTAGAAAGAAAAAGATAGGGAGAATTACTCTAATTAATGCATTAAAATTTTAGAAGAAATATATTCAAATGGTTTAAATGTGCCATGCTAACTATTAGGGCAACAAATAACATTCAAGATAAAAAGTAATATATATGATCAAATTTGACAAGAGTTATTTATAGTAGAATGTGCCAAGGTGAAGAAAATTCTTGTTGAATTTTTATTTGGATTTCATTGGAATTTGGGCATTTAGAAGATGCCTCTCATTATTTCACTTTGGGTCCTTCCAGAGGGGATGGGGCACAGGAGCTACTCCCCTAGCTGCTATGGACCTCCCACCAGCATGTTTTGGTTTGTCATCTCAGGGACCAGTGGCTAACTACTCAGATAGTGTGGTGTTGTGTCCGTTGATTGTTTCTATTTTTTTGTAAGTGTCAGGGTGCAGGATCTGGGATGTGGCTGTGATTGTTGTCAGTCGCCATGTACCTGCTCCCCTCTACAAGATCCTTTTCTTGGTGGTGTAGTCTGGTGGTTGTCTATAAGCACAAGTCTTATAGTTGTAGATTTGTCAGGTGACATGTGGGGCAGAAAATTTCCCCTTGTTCTACGAAGCTCATTAGGTACTGTTCTTGCTACTGAGTCGAGGGACTCAGCTGGTTCATTTGGGTTCTGGTTCTACTGCCCAAGATTGTGGATGGTAGGTGCTGATTTCCTTTTCTGGTTGTGACTGAGATAGGGTCCAGCTAGTATCCAAACTCTGCTTATCACTCTGCAGTTCTGATCAAGTGTTAGACTGCCAGCCAGGTCAGGTTGAGAGAAGAGTCAGGCTTGGGGCTGTCGTTCTCCATTTCCCATTGCCTTGAACCTGGGCAATTTCCTACCTTGGCAGGCCTCCTGCTGACTATGGTAATAATATGGCCACTTTCTATTTAAGCTTCCTGAGCATTTAGGCACCTTCTTCTCACAGATTTCCCATGGCTGTCGCCAGGATCTGAGGATCCTGCTTCTGGATATTCTGGGAGCGTCTCTCTTGGTCACCCACATACAAGCCCATGATCAGGGGTGTCTCTTTGGGTTTCTTAGAATTTATAACTTTCCACATGTTTACCCCCAGTGTTGGCAGGGAAGAACAGTGGATCTAAAGGCTCACCTTTCATCTTTCTTCTGCTCCATACCCTTGCCACTGAGATCTGAGCTCTCACTTCCACCACCCTGAATTATTCCATCTCTGCCTGTGTCTAGGCAGCAGTTAAGCACAGAAGTGAATTAATTGGACAAGCACTTTCCAAGTGAGGCTTCTCCACCCCGCTCCCCTTTTTCAGGTTGAGGGGACAGGGTTTCAGTGAATTTCAGCTAATAACAATTTCTCTACCAGTTTTTTTCCTAGCTGGATTATTAAGGGAACCCATTGTGGAGGTGTTTTGGTTTAATCTGCTACTGTTTGGAGGTAGGGAGGTACTGTATTCATTTAAGGGGGCAACTGATCAATATGCCCCCCCACCAATAGGGGGGTGTATTTATGATTTGGCTTTCTATTTATGATTTGGATTTCTATGGCTTATTTACTACAAGGACACCTCTGTTCCTGTCATATTCTTTTTTCTGATTTTCTTTGAAATGTTACTAAGGAGGTGAGCTTATGTGCTTTTCTACTCCGTCTTTCTCTCTGTGCTGTTCCTCTCCATTCCCCTCTCCCTCATTCTGGTTCACAATTGGAGAACTCTGTGCTTATTTTCTGCTCTGGTAAGTAATCTTCAAGTCCCTTCAGGTCTCAGACTCTAATACTATGCCTTAGAACATTATTTATTTATTTATTTTTGGTCACCAATCTCTCAGATCTATTGTCACTGTCTTCTGTGTCATGAGAAAACTGAGAATCACCGCCTACTACCTTTTTGCCATATTTCTCTTTTGAATATGTCAATTTTGAGTAGTGAATTTGCTATATAGGAAACTCCTGACGTACGTCCTACAACTTACTATATGCTGCCACTTAAGCTCTGCCAGACTTTTCAGTCCCTAAATATGTTTTCACTGATTTAATTCAATGCCTAAATGTCAGTCTTAAACTCTTAACAATGACAGTTAAAATTCAAAGATGCTTTCTGGAAATGAGAACACTATAAGCTATTGTCAATCACACATGAATTAAATTATTAATAAATGTATTATATTATTTATAAAATGAAAGCAGATCATTACATATAATGGATAAAACTTGCGCTTCCTTTTACCCTGGTCTATCTTTTGACTTTCACAGCATGTACCAAAATAGATAGCATCAAAATAGTAATAAACTATTGCTTATGTAGAGCAAAGCACTTCCACACAGGCAGAAAATATTTGAAGCACGAGGACACTTGTAGGAAAGGCAGGTCAGGTAAATATCACAGTAGGCAGCTCCACCACAACTGCACAGAATAGCAGGACACCGATCATTACCACATGCCACAGAGTAGGGATTAAATCAAAGTTGAAAATTAAGCTAACTGAAGAATACAATTGGATATGATAATATGCTACATTTATACACTGTTTTTCATAAGAATAATCTTCATGGTATTATGCTAAATGGTTTTACAGATAGAAATACATGATAAATCATAAACATATTTTAGAGTTTTTATCTCACTCAAACATTAAAATAATAGCTGTGTCTATTTTTCCAAAAGACTATTTTGTAAAAAAAAATAGTTATAGATGGACATCTTTATTTTATTTATTCATTTTATGTGGTACTGAGGATCAAACCAATTGCCTCACACGTGCAAGGCAAGCACTGTGCCACTGAGCCAGAACCCCAGTCCAAGAATATTTTTGAATTTATTTATTTATTTATTTTGGTACTGGGAACTGATCTCAGGGATGCTTAACCACTGAGCAAATCCCAGTTCTTTTTAATTTTTTGCTGAGACAAAGTCTTACTAAATTGCTTATAGCCTTCCTAAATTGCTTAGATTAGCCTTGAACTTGTGATCCTCCTGCCCCAACCTCCTAATTTGCTGGGCTCATAGGCATATGCCACTGTGCCCAGAACTTCCTGAGAGAAATTTAAAAAAATAATAATGATCCATAATTCATTTTTTGAGTTAAAGGCACTTTAGTAATAATCTGACAGAGTAGGTTTAAAATCTAGCACAATAAAAATTAAATGCAACTTAGCCTAGAAACAATAACTGTAAAATATTATAGAAGGCATTAATTCAATCCATTATGATCCTAAAAACTGTCACTGTAGTCAGTAAAAAGAAATAAATGCTTGATAATACTTTTTCATTTAACATTGCAATTTTAGTTATCAACTACATATTCAGTTATAGGCACCAGAAACTAAAAGAAACAAACAGAACCAGGATTTCACTTGCAAATGCAATAAAAATTTAAATTATTTCAAATACATACAATAAAATGTATGCATAATCTTATGACAATAATTTCAAAAGTGTGTTGAAAAATATTTTATAATATCCCAATTAAAAAGAGGTATTTACTATGAAGGAAATACAAAGTCACAAAATTGCTAATATTCATCTGTATGTTCATCTGTAGATTGAATATATCATATATATATATATTCTAATATATAGCATCTATAGATGGTATAGATATTATGTAATTTCAAATAAACTCATAATTAAGATCCTCATGAAAATTAGCAAGTTAATTCTATAATTTACATAAAGGTTCAATTGCTGAAAAAAATTGAAAAATCTGGAGAGGCATAGAAATTGGAAATTGCCATTATTTTTTCTTTGATTTATGAAAGTTAGATATTTAGGAAGTTGTGCTCTTCTACCAGGAAAGAAATTTTAACAAATTAATAGAATAGACCTATAATAAAATGTCTAAAATTTTTCTGAAAGCCTTATTCTCGTTAATAATAGTTAGCATTTAAGGTCAGTGGGAAAAGTTGAGTGCAAAAGTATATCATCATGACCATGACACACTTAGAACAGTGACATGGTCAGGTGTTAGGGTTTTTATGTATATTATATGGTCTCTATGTGAAAAAAAATTATGTTTTTATTCACCATATATAATTTGTTTCCCTTTTTTTTAGAAGAAAATAACAAGGCAAAGTTTGTTCCTTTCAACTCAACAGAAAATTATTTTATTTGTTTTTGCAATGGAACAATAATAAAAGAAACTAGCTCTAAATTGTCTTCCCTAAACTTTGCAATAATTCAAATGGTAGAGAAGGGAGAAGGGTTTGGAAATGAGAAAACAACTAGCATTTATGAAGTATTTCTGTGCCAGACACTGTGTTAGATAATTAAAATTTAAAGGCTTTCCTTTTGGTGTTACTATATCATATTCAACAGAACTCAGGACAAAATTTCACCCCATCACACAGTATAGACAATTGAATAGACTTCAAAATTATAATTTCTGTGTTGAGAATACTTAAAATCAACTCTCAGCATTTTTTCAGGAATACAAGATAGTGTTATTAACTCTAGTCATCATGTTGTACAGGAGTTATCCTGAACATAGTCCTCTAACTGAAATTGTCTATATTCCTGCATAAGAAAGGGAAGAGGAAAGGAAGAGGAGAGGCAGGCAAAAGAAGGAAAAGAATGGAAGGATAGGCTTTATAAGGTTATAAAAAAAAAAAGAGAGAGTTTTCAGGCTCCCCATATTCCTGTTTTCCAGATAGAGCATGATGGAGCTAGGACACCCTGTTTGATATATAATTTGTTTAAGAATTCTCTGGAGGAAACTTTTTCTCTCCTTGTTCTATCTTCCATCAGGCAAGCACAATAATGCCAACCTGTCAGAGGAGTGATAAGTACATTTTTTGCAACCCAGGTAAACTGTGTTTCAGTGCCCTGGCTTTAGAGGAGTTGTGATTTCAACTAAACAGCCTAGTGAGTATGCATTATAGTAATTATATTATTACACTTAAAACCTTGCATGCTACTCAAGCAATCTAACCTCAGACATGTTAATTGACATATCCAGAGTCACATCTGTAGCAATCTCATAATTAGATCTACAGCTCCAAAGCTCATAGAATTCTACCATGCTGTTTTTTTTCCTAATCTGAATATGTTTGAGGCAACTACAGAGCTCCATAATTTCTATTTAGCTTAAATTATTTTCATTTCATCCATAATTCAAATATTTAGTATAGAACAGAACTTTACTCACAAATGTACATGTACACACAGACACATGTATAATATGTTATATTTTATTTATAATATACACTATTACTTCTGCAAAGTTTAACAAATGATAACTTCACTAGAAAGTATAATAAAATAAAAAAAAATCAGTGATTTCAAGTACTTCAGAAAGGAAGAAAGCATTATATGATATTTAAAATCTAAATATTGCAGACTGGAGTTGTGGCTCAGTGGTAGAGCAATTGCCTGGCATGTGTGAGGCCCTCGGTACAATCTTCAGCACTGTACATAAATAAAAAAAAGAAAGGAAGGAAGGAAGGAAGGAAGAAAGAAAGAAAGAAAGAAAGAAAGAAAGAAAGAAAGAAAGAAAGAAAGAAAGAAAGAAAGAAATTTTAAAGTATCTGAATATTAAAGACCAATCAATACAAAACTATATTCCAATTTGTTCTTTTTTTCTAAACTTCTATTTATTGTCCTTTATAATAAAATGAGATAAAAGTAAAAAATCATGTAGAAGGAGCAACTTCAGTATTTTATCATTAAGAGTTGATTTTATTGTTGGAAGAAGAATCAATAAATCTGATTTTGTAAACACAATGGTATGGTATGGTAAATTCATCATTGATTTAGAGAGTGAGGTGGTCTGCAGCTATTTGGCCAAGTTGGTTTGTACTTTATTAATCAGGCCAATGTCAAAATGATTTCACTCTTCAAAACAGTTACCGTAACCTTATTTTACTGTAATAGATTATAGTGCTCATCAGTCCCCTTGCAAATGTATACATTTTGTTAGAAACTATGAAGATATCATAATGAAAGTTTTGCTACTAATACAATTTTAATAATATATCTTAGAGTATTATTGCTTTCTAAGAAAAAAAAAACAGTATATTTAACCACAGAAACAAATTTAAATGGGAAAATATTTCTGTTTTATTGTGAGTCAATACCACAGAAATGTAAACCAAATGTTAGGTGGAGACTACCTGATTATTGGTAATATATTTTGCGATAATTTAAGTTCTAAACCAAAGATATCCTTCATCTTTTCCCTTATTAAAACTGAAGGATAATGGGTAAGATTCAAATCTTTGGATAATCTTAAATCATATAGCTATTAGTTCTCCAGTAAGATTGCAATATTTTGATAAAGGAAGACTGATTTATCAATATTAATTTCACTCCAAGTTCACACTTCAGTGGAACTCTAGGTAAATCTGCTTCACTTTATGCAATAAATGAAACTATATAATTTGAAAAAAAATCAAATATTTGTAATCATAACTTTATGTATCACTGTGTTAACTGCTAAGGGACTTTGATTTCTTTAAGGCTATGAGATTTCAGGAGTTCAAACAAAGTTGCTCAGTAGAGAGCCAGAATAAAGGCAGCAAATTTTGTCTGCTATCTTGTCTCCACAAACTACACAAGCCCATGAAAAGGTTGAAATTATAGCCAAAGATCTGTAGTATAAATCTTTTGATAAAAATTATTGACTTGTGAGTGAGAAAACACACATTATATCAGGAAAAAAAAGTAATACATACTCCACAAGATTTTGTAGGTTATTGGAAATTTCTGAACCCTACCTATATTTATTCTTGTTTCCAAAGAGAATAAAATTTTAGTTTGCTTGATTTTCAAGCCTGTCTTTATCTCCTGAAAGAAGCCTTTTGTTTAAAAGTCCTAGACATTTATTTGTCAAGGTTCCCAAATTTACAAATATCCCAGTCATTCTTTGAGAGAAGAAATTTATTATATTGTAAGCTAGTAAATCTGTGTGATCCATGACGGTAAAGGAATCATTTAACCCAGTGTCAATGGATACCCTGTCATTTCTCTACACAAAGACTCCCATGACTTCCCTACAGCTCATAAAACAGCAGTCTTTTCCCCTGCTTATTCTGGCTCTGCCACCTCTCTAATGGTGTCCTCAGCTTCACTCCTTTGCTCACTCTGCTTCAGATGCTCTGGCCTCTGGCTCCTTGCTTTTCTTCCTTCCTTCCTTCCTTCCTTCCTTCCTTCCTTCCTTCCTTCCTTCCTTCCTTCCTTCCTTCTTTCTTTCTTTCTTTCTTTCTTTCTTTCGTTTTTTGGTACAGGTGGGGGTGGTTACCAAGGATTGAGCTCAGGGGAACTAGACCACTGAGTCATATCCCCAGCTCTATTTTGTATTTTATTTAGAGATAGGGCCTCACTGAGTTGCTTAGCACCTCACCTATGCTGAAGCTGGCTGTGAATTCGTGATCCTCCTGCCTCAACCTTCCAAGCTGCTGGGATTACAGATGTGCTCCACCATGCCTGGCTTCTTACTCCTTTTAGAAAATGCCAAGCATACTCTCTTTTTTTAGGATTTTGAGAGTTCAAAGTGTTCTACTTTGAACACTTTTCCCCTATTGCAACATACATTCCATTCTACATCTTTGGGTCTCTACTGAAAGGTCCTTTTATCTGAATTTTCCTTGACTATACACATCATTATACATATACTCATTCAGACCTATTTATCTTCTCTATAGTATGTATATTTGTCCAAATATTTATTTATTTTAGTCTTTCCTTACAGTGTAGCTCTATGAGAGCAAATACTTTTTCCTTTTCAAATCCTGATCTATTACAAGTGCCTGGCAAATATTAAGTTCTCCTAAATTTTTGTTACTGAGTGGATGAATGCAGTACTCTGGGGCTATTTCTGATTTGCTGTTTTCTAGCCCTATGGCTTGAAACAAGCATAATTTTTTAGGCTAGTTTATAATTCTGAAATAATGGAACACCACTAGGGTTAGTGGAACTAGCTAAAAGCTTACAGGATCTTTTTAGGCACAAAAATATATTTTGCTCTTAGTACTTAATTATCTTATTCTTACTGGTAACATTCGTACACTACAGGCATCAACACCAAAAAATTACACATAGTACTCAGAAAATGGAAACAAAAGTTAGAGCAGTAGAGATAGGCTCATTGTAAACTAAATAATGATAGAGAAAAGAACCACTAAGTAATATAAAAAGCAAAAAGATTCCTAAAAGTTGGTTTTTTATAAGGAATAGGAATCTTGATAGTTATTAGATTTCAGTGTAATACAAGGTACTTGTTCAATAAGAAATCTTCTGCAACATCTTATCAAAATACAAAAATAGATTATAAGAATCCATTATATTGTTATAAACTTGATATTAAATTGTTTTATCAGAGAGATAAAACAATTTAATATCAAGCCTTTGGTTTTTTCATATTGGCTTACTTCACTTAGCATGATATTCTCCAACTTTATTCACTTCCTGCAAATGCCATAATTTTATTCTCTTTTAATGCTGAGTAATATTCCATTGTGCATATATACCACAGTTTCTTTATCCATTCATGTATTAAGGACAGTTAGGTTGCTTCCACAGTTTGGCTATTGTGAATTGAGCTGCTATAAACATTGATGTGGCTGCATTAGTATACTATACTGATTTTAAGTCCTTTGGGTATAGACTGAGGAGTTGAATAGCTGGATCAAATGGGGGTTCCATTCCAAATTTTCTAAGCAATTTCCATACTGCTTTCCAGTTTTGCTGTATGTTTAGAAATGTTCTGACATAACAAGAAAGTTTGTGTTATAACTTTTAAGGTATTATAATTAAAAACTTACTTAGATAACTATTCAGGATATGTCTATTTATACAAAATGATTTATCTAGTTATGTTACTCAGGAAAAAAAAAGATGTAAATAGATTTTTTTCCCAAAGCCTTTTTCATGACTACCCCACCAATATGGAAATGATAGGTTTTTATTTTCATCCTTAGTACTGTGCCTTTATGAGTAGTACTAGCTAGAAATGTCATGATTGTGTTTATACAGACCCTTTATTAAAAAACATGTAAATACCTTTAGGGAATATATGAGTAAATAATTTAAGATTTAAAATTTTGTAAGGAATACCATAATTTTGTTGAAAACACTATTATTATAGATTACATTATACTATCTATCTATCTATATTATATTATAGTATCATTATAGATATGAGAAAAGAATAAAGAATCTGGGCAGCAAAAGGAAACAACTTGGAGAACCCAGTACTTTCTTTTGATCTATACCCTTTGGACTGTCCTTGAACAGAAGGTAAGTAGCCAACTCATGTAATTCTAATTGAATCTTCCTTACCTGTCGCACATTAACACGGATTTTCTTGCTCAGGTGCCACCTTTATCTGGAGAGTAATTGCATCTATGAGTACTTTGCATGTGTTGAAAAATCCACCTCTCACATTTTTCCCCATTTGTGGTAGAATCAAGTGAATATCTATAGTTAATGATCTCTTCAAATAAAATATCTGTGCCTATAAAGTCATCTTTATTTTATCCCTAAAAGTCTTTTTTTCTCTCTCTCTAGTGTCAGCAAAATGTACAGAAACTATTATGAGGGTTTTCCTTTATTTCTAAAAATAATTTTCTTCCATTTAATAATAAGGATTATTTTATTTACTTAATGAATTATTTATGTAATGACTAGGTAAGCATACAAATATGACTGCTACTGTACTTACTTTTGGAGATACAACAGTGAACCAGGGAGAATATTTCCTTATGTCCATAGATATTAAATACCAGCGAAAATTGTGTTAGCTGAGATATTAAGGCTAAGATAATAATATTGAATATATTGTGTAGCAGAGAAATTAATTGATAAAATGTTAATAAACAGCACAAATTGTGTGAAAACCTGAAGTAAACTGATATTTACCCTCAGAAGATTTCATTTTGAATAAAATAATTCAAACTTACATTATTGTGAAAATTGTCAAAAGTTTTCCCACTTTATGGATATAATAAAAGAGAAACATCTATTTAAATTTCCGTTGAAGTCCTCATATGTTTTTAGAAATAATTTTAAAAAATGTAACCTAGTCCTTTCTATAACCAAAGTTTTTGCTATCTGTTGCCACTACCTTAGAATGATAGAGATGCTATAACATAATATTTTAAAACTGGGTTGTTTATAAGCAACAGAAATTTATTTCTCATAGTTCTATAAACTGGAAATTGCCAGATCAAGGTGTGGCTTCCTTGTTCCTTGAACATTGTCTTTTCACTGTGTCTTCCCATGGTAGAAAGGAATAACTATAGTCTCTTTATTCCACATAAGGATACTTTTCATATTCATGAGTTGCCACCCTCATGACCTACTCACTTCCCAAGGGTCCACCTCAAGATACATACCATCACACTGGGGATTATGAACTAAATATGAATTTAAAGGGAACACAAAAGTTCAGATCATAGCAGCTACGAAATAACAAACCCCACACACAATTTAGAAGCATTGCATAATAATAAGCATTCATGTTACAATTGCTATAGGAAGGAATTCTGAAGTGGTTTGGAGAATTCTGGCCTGAGGTCACCTATGAAGTTTCATTGAAAGTGGCTACTTAGTATACAGTCCACTCAAGACTATCTAGAAGTGAGGATGTGTGTCTAAGGGGGGCTTTAGAAGGTGACAGTTCCTTTCCTCTTAAACTCTCCAGATGGTTACATGACGGTCTTCTGACTGGGCTGCTGGATTCCTTCAGTGTGAGTGGACAAGAGAAAGTAAGTCAAAGACTATAATGTCTTTAGAAATGTGACCTTAGAAGTCTCACAGGTGCTTCTGACATTTACTATTGTTTCATCAGGTTGTCCTTATTCAGTTTGGGAAACAAATGCATGCCATGGAGAGAAGATTATTAGGGATCATCTTGCAGCCTGGTTAGCACATCCAGGAGTATTTTACTTATTCTTTCCTTGAGGTCCTTTCCATTTATAATTTGTTTTACTTTTACTGAATGGAGATAAGACCCAGTACATTTTTAAATCTGTGTAACAGACGCTATCTTGTCTGTGATTAGATAAGTTCATCTAAAGCCCTAAGGCAAGGCCCTCAGTACTAAACACCTGTTTTACTGCTTTAGAGCTTATGTAACGTGGACTGTGAAAAGCCAGTATCTATTTTGGAAATTCATAGCTTGTCCTTTGTCCCTGATGTCAGCATGTTTTCAGGCAATGTTTTTGAAGTTAAAAATAATATTTTCTCTATATCAAGACTTTTTTCTGCACCTTTATCTTGCACATGAGGGCACTAGTATCCAGAGAGGTTGAGTTGGTTAAGATTGAAAAATTTAGAATAGAATTCAGAATCTCTTACTCCTTAGTCTTTCCTACATAATTTCCTAGAAGTTGAATAGTTTTCAATTATTACATGCCAGTATCAGGCAGCATTCATAAATTTAGCATTAGAGATTTGTAGGCTGGTTATAATGGAACACTTCACAGTGCCAGTAGCTATAAACTTTTCTCTGTATGATTTTCTTCTTTTCATTATTCTGGAGTTTCAGCTCAACATTTCAAAGACCTAAGGTAATAAAATGGCACTTCCTCAAAGAGAAAACAGAAACAGCAAACATTCCTGGGAAAATTGCAATTTTAGAAATGTGTTAATATTAAAGTTATAATAACAAAATAAATTTTTTGAAAAATTTATCTGTGTAATTCCTGTACTGTTTGACACACTTTACTGAACAAATAACATGTAGAGTCTGCGGAACTTCAAACTAAAAACATTCACATATAAGTTTTCTTCAGTCCTTAATATTTGCTTGGCACATCTGTGTTTGCAAATATATTTCATTCTCTTTCAAAAAAGAATGATTCTCTTCTTCCCCAAACAGCTTATTTCTGTTAGAAGCAGTATGCCTGAGGGTTGGATTGCTTCAGGAATTGTGAATCAACTATAAAATGAAAATTCATTTATCAGTGAACAAAAATAATGTAGGTAGAATGGGGGCTTGCCAGCTATTGAAGTTGGCATATTGATGTATGAACCAACTTTTTGATTCTTTAGCCATTTGTCTGTTCCTGACTTTTATTCTTAATAATAAGATTTTAAAATAGAAAAGAATCACAAAGCTAAATGAAATAGAATTATGTAAAAGGATACCTTAAGCTTTATTTTCAATTCCTTGCTTCATCAAAACAACTGTTCTTCAGTAGCACATCTGTAAAATAGTCAAAATGGAAGAAAAAAGAAACATATATATAAATAGCATGTTAGTGATTTGTAAAGGGAAAGAGAACTTGGAGATTCTAGTCAGAATTTAGTATTAAACATTTAGTATTTCCTGCCAAATATAACATTTCATAATCAAGTACCAGTATATTTTAAATATATTGTGCTTTATTCTGACAGCTATCTATCATCTTTCAGTATCTTGATAATTAACCTGGTGTTCATATACTGCAAGTTTTGTAAAGTGCATTTCTCCCCAACTCATATTTTTACTGCGCCAAACTTTAGCTGAAGTCCAAGAAGACAGACTTTTCATAGAACTTGCTTGATTATCTGTGAATTCTTCATTTAACTCTGGCTTATATTTTGGATAAATATTCAGTTTACTCACCTGGTGTAATATGACAAAGACTAATGAATTTACTAGATTCTTTCTTGGATGAATCAGGTCCAAAATGCCATCATTACAGATGTACTCTGTAGGGTTAAAGCATTATCTTCTATTATTATGCTGTCTCTATGACTTCCCCAAAGTATGACACATTTGTCTAAGGTACAGCCTATTGGTTTCATTGTTTCTGCTTTCACTAGCCATGATAGCCAAGGCTCTTGAGCGACTTAATCATGGCTTACATGGATGAGGGTTATGAGTTGTTGCTATCTTGATCCTGTTCCCAGTTTGTTCTGTACAGCCAGACTACTGTTGCCCAGGCTTGCTTTGCATATTTTGGGTCTTTTCTTCTTCCAAATATATTTTAGAGCTGTTTTTTTTCTAGTTCTGTGAAGAATGTTCTTGGTATATTGATGGGAACTGTATTGAGTTCACATAATGTTTTTGAGGTATGTGCATTTTGACATGATTAATTTTGCCTAATAACATGAGAGGTCTTTCCATCTTCTTCAATTTCTTTCTTCAGTTTTCTATAGTTTTAATTGTAGAGGTTATACACCTCCTTTATTGGGTTTATTCCCAAGTATTTCTTTGTTTTTCAAGGTTATTGTGAATGATATAGTTTTCCTAATTTCTTTATCAGCAAATTCATAATTGGTGTATAGGAAAGCTGCTGATTTTTGTATATTGATCTTGTATCCTGCTACTTTGCTTCATTTGTTTATCAACTCTATAAGTCTTCTGGTAAATGTTTTTGGGTCTCTTAGTGATTTTGTTTTGCATTTCCTTGATGATTAGTAACATTGAGCTGATTTCACATACTTGTTGGTCTCTTGTATGTATTGTTTTGAGTAATGTTTAATTGGACTTTAGTTGTTGTTGTTGTTTTGGGGTTGTTTGGTTTGCTTATTTGTTTTTTTTTTTTAGCTTGTTTGTTTATTTTTATCAGGGATTGAATGAACCCATGGGTGCTTAACCACTGAGCAACACCCCCAGCCCATTTTAATATTTTATTTAGAGACAGGATCTCGCTGAGTTTCATATGGCTTCCTTAAGTTACTGAGGATGGCTTTGAACTCAAGATCCTCCTGCCTCAGCTCCTGAGCTACTGGGTTTATAGGCATGCATCACATTACCTGGCTCTGTTGGACATTTTTAAAATGTGTTAAATCTGTGTTCTTTATTGTTTTTGTTTGTTTATTTGTCTTTTGCTGTTGAGTTTTTAGAGTTCCTTGTATGTAGTGAACATCTCTTCTTGGTTGTACAGTTTGCAATATTTTCTCCCACTCTATAGATTGTCTCTTCACTAGTTGATTGTTTCCTTTGCTCTGCAGTAGCTCTTCAATTGGATATAATCTTATTTATTCACCTTTGCTTTTGTTTCTTGTCCAAAAAAAAAAAAATCAGTGCCCACTTTAATGTCATGAAGCATTTCCCCTCTGTTTTCTTCTAGTACTTTCAGTGTTTCAGGTCTTACATTTAAGTCTTTGATCCATCTTGAATTGATCATTGTAAACTGTTGAAAAGTAGGGATCTAGTTTCATTCTTTTGCATGTGTATCCCCAGTTTTCCAAGAAACCTTTATTGAAGAAAATGTCCTTTCTCCAAAGCATGTTCATTGTACTTCATTAAAAAAAGCAGTAGGTTTACTTCTAGAGTCTCTATTCTCTTCCCATGGTCTATATTCTCAGGATCCAAATCCAGAGAGTCTTATTACTCAATGATTTGAGATTACCTTGATATTCTTGAGGTATAGATGCCACAGACAAGTTTGACACAACTTTTAAGCTTTTGTATATCAAAACATTTGAATTAAATACCTAAATGTCTTCATAAATTTTGGAACCAGAAGCTCTGAAAATTATAATCAACTCGATGACTGTAATACAAATGGTATCTCCATCTGTTCTATAAATCTATATATACTTCATGTTTTTTTCAACCAGAATAAATTTCCCAAATTAGATTCTCTATGAATTAGTTTAACAAACTCTTATTAATGGTTTTATTTAAATTTTATAACTCCATTTGTAAGATTTTTCTTTGATACCAAGTGAAATTTTAAGTTCAGAATTCATTATCCATATTGTCTACTAATTTTGTAAAATTATTCCCTATTTTAGAAGACATTCATGTCAAATATATTAGTGCATATATAAGCCAACTACTGTGGAAGTGCTAACTTGTAAATGAAACATAAGAGCCTTTATAAAATGTAAAAAAATGGTTAAATATACTTAACATTATATTTTATCTGCCATATGATCTAAAAATAACCCAAGGTATGAAATCATGTTTGGATTTTTTTGTTGAAGCTGTAAACATCAGAGTAATATTGATAAAGCCAAAATCAACTGTAAAACATTCTATCAAGGCCCCATGGACATAGTTGAAGTAACAATAAGGTGTAATGCATAGATCTCTCCTTTTAAGAAGTCATCCAAAACATCTAGTCCTCTTTTGAAAAAGAGATTTTAAGAATGCATAAACTTGGCACTGTTGTTATTACTGCTGAGTTGAAACATGAGAGCTTGTTTAAAATAGTACATCTCAAAGTAACTAAGAAATGTTGTTAAATACAGATTTCTGGGCTTCATACCTGGAAAGTTTGATTCAGTTGTCAAGTTGCATTTCAGTTGTCAAGTTGCATTTCTTTCTTTCTTTCTTTCTTTCTTTCTTTCTTTCTTTCTTTCTTTCTTTCTTTCTTTCTTTCTTTCTTTCTTTCTTTCTTTCTTTCTTTCTTTCTTTCTTTCTTTCTTTCTTTCTTGTTTTTAGACACATGAACAATTGAAAAATTCAATAAAGTACCACAAAAAAGAACCAAACAAATTTCCCAATTTGGAGAATACAGTGGAGCTGCATTTCTGTTAAGCCTCATGTGGTATTGGTTACTGTTGCTGTCCACTCCACATTTCAAGAACAAGTGGCTAGTGTAGGAGATCATACTCTTACAAGAGTAAATGTCTTTTGAAGGGCATCTAGGTTGGTTTCATAGTTTGGATATTGTGAATTGAACAGCTATAAACATGGATGTAGCTGTGTCACTATAGTTTGCTGATTTTAAGACCTTTAGGTATAAACCAAGGAGTGGAATAGCTAGGTCAAATGGTGGTTCCATTCCAAGTTTTCTGAAAAATCTCCATACTGCTTTCCATAATGGTTGTACCAATTTACAGTCCCACCAGCAATGTATGAATGTTCATTTATCCTCACATCCTTGCCAACATTTATTGTTGCTTGTATTCTTGATCATTGACATTCTGAACAAATGTGGTATATATATATATATAATGAAATATTACTCAGTTTTAAAGAAGATGAAATTATGGCATTTTGCAAGGAAATAGATGGAGCTGGAGAATATCATGGTAAGCTAAATAATCCAATTCAAAAAAAATTAAAGGCTGAATGTTTTCCCTATATGGATGCTAAATCACAATAAGAGGAGGTTAGGGAAGAATAGAAGTACTTTGGATTAGGCAGAGGGTAGTTAAGGGAGGGGGAAGTTGGAGGGTAGAAATGAATCAGACATATTACCCTATATTGCATATATGATATCATGATCGGTGTGATTCAATATCAGGTACAACCAGAAGAATGTGAAGTTATACTTCATTTATGTATAATGTATCAAAATGCATTCTAGTATCATATATAACTAATTAGAACAAATAAAAAGTTAATTAAAAACATAAAAAGAAGTAAACGTCTTCCTTTCAGGAAAAGTATTCTTGTGAACAAGTTAGATAAATTAATTAGGGAACAAATTTCAAGGTAAACATTTTTAGTTAGTTCTAAATGTCTACTTATTTGTCAAAAAAATTAGCTCTCTTTCCTTACCTTTACATAATATATTCCAAAATTTCAAAGTCATGATCATTTATGTCATGATCATTTCAAATTTCAAAGTCATGATCATTTCACCATATAAGCATGGTGACTCTGGAGGGATTATGCAAACACTTTTTGAGAAAAATTTACTTTGTGAAGCTCAATCTTTTTGTTATTTTTATAACCTATTTTCTGAGGATCACATAATTTAGACAGAAAACTAACATACAAATAATATTGAACAAAATTAGACTGATAATTGAACCTTTTGACCTTTTCTTTTCTTGTTAGTTTTTTGTCATTGGAGTGGCATGAAAATATTTTTCAACCATGTATAAAAGGAAGATTTCAATTATTTTCATTGAGACTGATGATTCCTTTTGAAATTGTATTTTTGAAGTAGTTTCCACATACTTAAACAATTAAAGCATATAATTCCTATAAAATTAAGTAACAGTTGCATAAATATTTTAAAACAAAATACCGTAAACTATTATGTTAGTTTATTTCATGTAAAACAATATAAAAGTAAAATAAACAGTATTCTGTAACACAGATATTCATATCATTTATATTTCATATATATTGAAGTTATTTTCTGAATATTTAATTTGCAATGATCAAATAATGTCTATTTAAGTTAATAATACTAATATTATTTTAGCCTACAATTCCAATAGCAAATAACCAGTTTTAAATCAAAGAAGTTTAGAAAGAATATAATTAATACCACATACACATGCCTAAATGAAGTTCTGGGACTATCTAAAATCAATTTACACCTCTCCACACTAAACTCTATGGTTTTCACAAAAATAGTTACACTTGAAATCTTGTTTATGTAAAATTTCCTTCACTTCTTTCTTATAATTTTACCCCAAAGCATCTTTCATCAAAAAGGAGAAAGTTAATAGAAATGAATAAAATTGCTTTGAAATTGACTTAGACATTTTCAAATTATAATTTCATTTAAAAAATCCTTTGAGTACTTAATAGTTTCCTAATGTTTGTATCACATATTTATTTTAGCTAAAGAAAGAAAAACTACAAATTAAAACAATCCCATTAATCTTAGTAGGACAACAACCAAGATAAAAGCTGAAATACAATTTCTGAGCTAATGACAGTTCTTATTGAAACTACACAGTACTCCAGATCTGAAATTACGTGTAGAAAGTGTCCAGCATGTTAATTGAAACAAAAATTCTCGAATAAATTATGATTTATGTTGGTGTAACTGCAAGTCAGTTTTACTATAAGAATAAGTACTATTTGGTAATAAGTTATATGTATTGAAATTATTGATCCTCATCCAAATTATTTTTCCTTCAATAACAATTATCAGTTTTAAAAATAATTATAAATTAGGTTGAAAATTAATTCTAATTCATTTGGAGTTCCTGATGTAGTGAAATGCTTGATATTTTAAAATAGTATGCTAATACATATCTTACTCTATTTTTTAGGATGAAACATTTTATTTCCATTTAAAACCCTCTCTCAGTCCTATTTCTGAAGAGATATAAAATCTCTGGATGAATTTTAAAAATTGAAAACTTAACCACACACATTTATATTTGATTTGCCTGAAAATTCAAAACTGCGAAAACTGAATAAGTAACAGACTGATTATTTCATAAAATGGTTGAAAAAAGTTAAAAATAATAGAATTGAAGACTGTAAGTTTCAAATATATGGAATGAAATTGGGCACAACTTATTGACATTTTTTGTCTTTTCAGTTATATTTTGTTGCAAAGGAGTGGGGGACAATGTAAAAGTGCAAAGTATAAGAAAAGGGACTTTCTTCTGGTGATGCCAGGACAGGGAGTTAGAGAGTTAGCAGTGGAGAGAGAGGTAGCATGACCAGTCTTGCTAAAACTATCCAGCCATGAACTGATATCTACTCCACAGACCCCCACTGTAAGTTGGTGGACCCATTAATCATATTCCAATTTTCTACCTTAGCAATTCTGATATATTTGAGGCATTCTTGTTGTTCTCCTGAGTCTATCTCATAGGCTTTTAAATGAGATTATTCTGCAAAATAATATTAATGGGAAGGAGTCCAAAGAAGGAGATTCTATTCACCTTAGAATTGGATTTCAGTATTTCCTGAAGAGAATAATACTTTATTCATCTGGGATTTGAGTAATCTGACAAAAATGAAATAAAATAGTAAAACTATTGATACTTATGAGGAGGTAATTTTCCTATGTATTTCCAGTTCGGAGCATGTACTTTTAAAAAAAAAATTCTAATTTGTTCTATATGACAGCAGAATGCATTACAATTCATTTACACATATAGAGCACAATTTTTCATATCTCTGGTTGTACACAAAGCATGTACTTTTTTATTAAAGAGAGTAACCACTCCTAAATCACGTGAACAATATGAAATCACTACAGATTCATGAATGACAACTAACAAAATATTTCATATATCATTTAATATTCAAGTTTATTAATTTTATTAATAAATGTAGTTAGTAGTCACTCACTATATATAATCAGGGTCTTGACAAGTAACTCAACTTAATATCTTCTGTTCAAATGATTAAATTTTCATACAGAAGTACTTAGATGCAAAGTCAGAATTAAAAAATGAGAGATAGAAACACATCAGGACACCAGCAAGAGCAGGGACCATCAAAGTGTTACAGGGCAAGGGACAACCATAGTGGCAAAACAACTGCAGTGGTCTCTCTAACTTCCACTTACTGCAGCCATTCTGGGAAGATTTCAGACATGTCACTCAGAGCTATCTCTTCCTTATTAGAAAGGATAGGAAAAAGGGGAAAGCGGACACTCTCAAAGGTGAGAGTGGATCTTCTCAGAAAGGAGGGGTGGGGAGAGTGGTGATAGTGACTAGGAGACCTGTGTCTGAGATTGGGGTCCCTGATGACTTCATGGCTGTCGCATACTTGGTGACTGGGAAAGTTTCTGTGCAAGGGCATAAGATGCCCAGTTGCTATGGAGATATCCTCCATGATAGAATCTTATCAGCGTTGACCTTATTCTCAGGCAGCTCTTGGGAATGAAGGAACTTCCTTGCTAAGATAACTACAATGTTTCACCAGTCCTGCTGCTCCTGAATCTGCCTGCAAATTAGTGACTTTAAACAATGGACTTTTTTGAGAGCTGCACAATGCTCCTAACATTGCACATTGCAACTGTATATTGTAAATGAGGAGATAGTTACATACTGTTGCTAACTCTGTAACTTTCATGAATACAAAGAATAATGCTTGCATAGTCTTTAATCTGTTTTAGATACATGTATAATAAAGATTGCTGGTGTAATTCTTTAGACCTGATCTCCATCAGAAAGCAGCTCTCCATCTGACACCAGCTGTTTTAGCTTCAAGATCTGCTTGTTGATTCTTTATTTCTTCCAATCTTCCTTAGTCCCTCACCCGAACTTGCTATAGTTTGGCCATGCTGGTCTTGGCAGAGGGAGATGGTATGCCCTTCCTGCTCTGCAATTTTATTGGATCCCAGAGAAGATTTCAGAGAGTTTTGATCAGGTCCACCTTTTGATGTTTTACTGAGTGTAGGATGGCTTCACATTTCCAAGTCCCCACTGCACATGTAAAGATCCAAGGCAACTCTGGTCAGCCCATGCTGACCAGTTACAATTGAATTTTCTTAGAGATTTTATGGTTATGAGACACTATCCTTATTTCCTTGAGTTCTGGAACCAGGTCTGTGTGAGGATCACAGAATCTCCCCTCCCCACTTCAGTAACTCTATGTTCTCATTATCAGCAGGAAAGAGCCTTTCTTTGGGCCTCTTTTTCTCCTGCTGCAAACAGGTTTTTGCTGAGGAATGTAGCATATCTTATTGACTCAAATCAGGCACCACTGCAGATTGATTGCTTTTTAAAAGAAAGTTTGTGGAATCAGCATGATAGACCCATTTTGTAGAATTATCCCATTAGCCCCATGTTCTCACCACTCATGTCTGTCTGTTGCTTATCAATCACATCCATGGATGAAGGAGCTACAGCAAAAAGTGTGTCACCCATGCCAAGTTGTGAAATGGAACCTCTGGGGGATGTATCTGGAGCTGTATTCCTGAGGGACGCAACTGGAATAAGAGGCACTAAAGTTCAGAGTCCAAATAAACATTGTGTTTTTCTTCCCCACCCTCAGATCTCTTTGCAACTGGAATAAGAGGCACTAAAGTTCAGAGTCCAAATAAACATTGTGTTTGTCTTCCCCATCCTCAGATCTCTTTGATTTTCCTATCTGCCTAACCCAACCAAAGGTCAACAAAAAAAGAGTCTGGGAAAGATGCATATCACCCCAGGGACACAGCAGAAAAGAGGGAAATAGATGTGAGGAGGGACAACAAAAAATACCTAAAAATGCTTTGATGAGGTTAGAGGGAAAATACAAAGAACTCCCACAACCCCCTGCAGTTTCATCCTCCCTTCAAGGTTTGTGTTCCTAGATTTTGCTCCCTTGGGACTTTTCTTTTGCCACTTAAGAGTCTTACTTTAGAGTCCATCCTGAATCCACTTCAGTAGGGAAATTTAGAGACAAGGGAGAACAAAGAATTGAAAGGGAGAACGGAAAGGAAAGCAGAACACTTTTTTGGTGTATTATATAAAGTTTTGGTATGGTTGATGCTTTCCTAACCTTCCTTTTCATGATACGACCACATCTCCATTTGTAAGTATGATGTGATTAAATGCCCAAATAATTTGTCTTCTTTTCTTCCCCCATTTTAAAGCTTCTTTTGGTTACCTTTACCACACAACACCATTTTGACAGGGTAAGACACATCTGTGACATGTATTAGGTCTTGTTCTAATGTCCACTGTATCTCTTCTTGATGTTGAAAATATGAGGTGAGTTTCATTTCTTTGGAGAAGACCCTTTAGAAATGCCTTTGCTTATGTAATGGTAGAGATTTACTTATCTCAAATAAAATTCTTTCTTTCTCCTTTGCCATCTTTCATGATCACGCTCATTTAGTGCATCTGAGATGGAGGGACGCCTTTGGGACTCATAACCATATTCTAGGTAATAAAAAGGGAGCAACAGAAAGGAAAAATGCTTTATTATAGGAATATATTTCATTTTTAAGATTCAGAATGGGCACTTTGCCCAAGGGCTCCTGAAACTGCTTCATATTATCCTGAACTATATTACATGGACATCATTTTCTGGAAGGCAACTAGTAGAAGACTTGAATTTAGGCTAATTAGCTAACTAACAGTAGGCAAAACTCTATTCCTATAAGTAAACATTTTCCACATTCACATTCTTCCCCTGTGCATGCAGCATAATATCTTTCCTGGGCAAGATTACTGACTTATTCATTTACTCCATCTGGCTTGAAATTTGGATATTTCCATTGAATTTGGATGTTGTTTCTTAGGGTCTCTTAAATTTATAATCCAAAATAAATTTTGTCTTTAGCTAATGCACAAAATATACAATAGTAGCAAAGAAAGAAGAAACAAGGCCTTCATTCAGGAGATCCTGAACTCATTAAGCAGTCATTCCCTACAATATTGAACTTTAATGGATGTGAATGTAAGGGATTCATGTTATTTTTTCCAATATGAAAGCTTTAGTTTTGCCTTTGGAAGAATTCTACTTAAGCATTATATTAATTGTCCCTCCGAGTTTATCACTAGCAAATACAGTTTTCTGGTAGGCTGTATAGATTTACCAGTCCATTTTGAGTTGGTGGAAATTAGGGTGTTATAAATTGCATTAGGAACTCAACAATTTTATAGGTGCTTCAGGCCTTTTCTGAAATTTTATATTAGCAAAACATTTGTTTCAAACTTCTAAAGGGTTATAACCTGTTAATCTCTCATCACGTGTACTTGCTACTAAACACAACCAGGGATGTTTCAATAAACAGAGCCTCTAAGTTTGAAGATTCTCTGTTTCATGCTCTTAGTATGTTATTCTATTAGTCTATAGGTTAATGGCCTTGACTACAGCTTTCCATTTTTCTGCTACAAAACAATAGTTTCTCCCCATCATTTCATGTGGCATAAAAAGCTTAATGAATAGTGCTTAGAAAAGTTTGGAGACCCACTTCTATATATGGTAAAAGCTGTCATTTGACACGCTCTACTAATAGAATCAGTATATAGAGAAGCATATGACTTTTTCAGTGTGGAAAGGATCTGAGCTAGAGAGTATTCAGACAAGTGAGATTTCAGGCTGTAAACGAAGAATGTTTCTCTTGGCAAAGCTGATTTTATTTCTTGCCATCTCTCCTATCAGTCAGGTTAATTCTAGCTTCAGTTCATTCATCTCTTCCAGGACTTTGCTGACAGCTGCACAAAGTTATCAAAAGTATAATAACATAGTGACTTTTTACTCTAATTTTTTTTTGTATATGGTCTGCATCTTGATATACATGGTAACTTACCTTGATCCAGTATTTTCCCATCACATAACAGTGGATTGGACAACTTTCAACCTGCCATGGGTAGGTGCACATTTTTCAACTGCTTAAGGGAGTAAACATTCCTTTGTCCCTCTGCCCACTGCTTTTTGAACATCTTTATAAAGTTTGGGAAAATTTCCACCTTTTCTCCTCAATGTGGAAACTAGAACATTTGTGCCTCCAGGCTTCTTTTCAGCCTGAGAGCTAGCAGATGATACAGATAATACCAATCACATGCCCTGCAGCTACATGAAGAAACAGAAACTGTACAGGAGGAAGGCAGAAACAGAAACACTCCAAATCTGGCAACATCAGTGGTTGCAGGATTTGATTCATGATGCAGAAATGGCTTGATTGTTTGTGGCAGTAGCAGCTGCACAAGCTCATGTTCATGGCAGCAGGGTAGACACTTCTGGAGCTTCCTGGCCATTACCCTCACAGAGGCCATGGCAAAGCCATTGGTGACTTTATGCCAGTTATTCAAATAGATTCAGGCATGACTCCTAGAACCATAGCCCCAAGCACATTTCTTCAGTCCTCCAAATAGTTCAGTAAGTTAAGTCCCTTTTCTTTCAGTGTGCTAGTTTTTGCACATTTTCTCCACTCTGTCAGCCTCAGCATAGCTTGAAATTAAGGACAGAAACTGACAGGGGGACATTACATTTTGATGAGAAACTTACTTGGAAATACCACACATAGCTACGTAAGAATATAAATGTGACTATGAATTTATTAAGTGCCTTTTAATGTATGTACATGTTTCTCCCTAGGTGATTTACCAGTGATTTCATGCAAATGCTATCACCTTTCTGTTTCACAGTATCTACACAGAGATACTCATGGGTACACACACACACACACACACACACACACACACACACACACACACACATACACACACATATGAAATGGTGATAACAAATAATTATGAACTTGAAACTAACTAATCTTAGGAGAATTTATTTTAGGCATGGAGGCATACTTTTGTTTATTAAGAGAGAGTGCCTTGTTAAAATTAATGCAAACTTTTGCCATAGGCAAAATTGTTCTTTTAAATGGCCTTTAATTAAAAATATTTTAAAAAGACAACATTTCTCTATGTTTTATATTTATGTCCAGATAAAAATATAACTAATAATAAAGATTATTGATGAATAAATTAAAGTAAAAAGCTTATTAAAAATAATTTTCTTTTAAAAATCTCTGTATCATTTATTAGTGTTTTCATTTTTCATTAAGAGCATAGAATATATATATATACACATACAAGTATGTGTATATGTATCTTGTATAAATATAGAGACATGCACATACACACATGTGTGCATATTATTATACACTATTACATACATAATTCAGACAATAAAAGTTTCTTATTATGAACATATATATACAAATTCATACATAATTGCATTATAGAATCATAGATAAGGGCATGCCTCTGTGTGTGTGTGTGTGTGTGTGTGTGTGTGTGTGTGTGTATTAGAAGTAAGAAACATCTTGTAGTCTTCCAAATCATCACATCTTAGATTACTTGTGTGTCAGAATTTTCAATTAACCACCTACTCAACTAATAATGGAGTTAATAAAAAGAATATCTATAGACTTTCATAAAAATATGTGGAAATTCTGAAATCGTTTCATTTCTTAAAGTAAATGAAATATTTCAGTAAAATTTATTTTTACTTATTAAGACTAAACAAAATGATATAAATATTGAATTTTTCTACTTTTGTGAAATGATTAACATAATCAGTTAGCACTATTTAAGCTAAGAGTAAATTACTTCATCAAACTCTGACCCTCTTAGAAGTGCTGGACATCTCCACTTCAGTGAGCCTACACTTCTCACCATCAATGTGCTCCAAAATGACCTCAGTATTTGTTTTCTATCCAAACCTCTAGGGATTTTCCACATTTTGGTCAAGTTTATAGTTCATGTTTTCATTCTACTCAAATGCCTGGAAATATTATTCTGCTTCTTCCTCTTCCTCATATTTTACACCCATTTTTTGTTGAGAAATTGGCAAGACTTCAGCCAAGAATTAGTATTACCTCTCCCTTTAATTTATTTCTGTAGATTCTGAGAACTTTGAGGGCAGTGATTCTACCATACTCTTTTAAACCCCTTGGATCTTTGAAACTAAGCAATAAATGTCAGTGTTAAAACATTTTTTTTTTCAGGAAAAATAAAATTTACTTACTCATACTTTATATTGAATAAATATAAGCATAATGTTCTATCTTCGTTATTCAATCAGCAACACTATACTCTGCTCACTCTGTAACTTAGAAAGTTACAATGTTTTACATAGGCTCTTTCTATAAGTCTCTTGATTTTGTTGTTGTTGTTATTTTGTTTTGTAGTGGAGTCAAACCCAAACTGTGTGTATCAGGCAGGTGCTCTACAATTAAGCCACATCCTCAGCCCTGAATCGGTCTTAAAATACTGGAGTTAAAAAAAAGAAATAGAAGAAGAAAGACAAGGGCAAGGAGAAGAAGAAGAAGATTGAATGAAAGGTTGATTATTTCTGATTCTATCATTGAGAATTAGTAGGTATTCACAATCTAACAAACCCATTACAAATATAATTTCATCTCCTTGATATTTTCTGTCTCCACATATTTGACCTCAACCAGTATAATTCCTTAGGTGGCTTATATTTGTTTATTATTTCAACAGGAAAAAATATGTTAGAATGCATGTAATAACAGAATTTTCAAGTCAAAGTCATTTTTATTTGAAAGAATTTTAATCCACATATACTTACTTAAGTACATAAGTGGTAGCTACTAAAATGATTCTACTTTTGAGGGGAATACATTAAAAATTACTGTGTGGCCACAGATGGTGACAGACACCTTGACTGGCTTCTCTCACAGTGACAGCCCGGCTTGAAAAGGGGCATTAGCCTCTCCTTACCTCTGCTTGTTTCTCATAGAATAGAAATTTGTCTCCACCAGCATGTTGGAGAGAAGAAAGTAGGGACTCCCTTATGTTAGGCCTACTTCTTCTACAAGTCAGTGAAGAGTAGAAATACATCTATTGTCATTTTGGCAACAATTACCTAAATTTTAATTTCACCAGTATGAAAATAGAACTGTGGTAGATGAAGAATTCTGGTGGCCTGTGTTTTCTAAGAAGATGTTTCATCCCTTTACTTGCACTATGAGCAGCTTTTTGAACCACCAGGTTTTTGGATGGTCCTCCATGCCCAGCTAGGGGGATGGACTGGAGGCAGTGGATTGTGTGGATCAGGTGCCACAGAGACTTGGTATTCTTACTGAAACTAAGCAGATATTTGTGAATAAATATTTCTTAATTTGTTCTGTGTCTTCTAGAAATTACATTTTTTAAAGAGAGAGAGAGAGAGAATTTTTTAATATTTATTTTTCAGTTTTTGGTGGACACAGCATCTTTGTTTGTATGTGATGCTGAGGATCTAACTCGGGTCGCACGCATGCCAGGCAAGTGCACTATTTCTTGAGCCACATCCCCAGCCCAAGAAATTACATTTTTAAATAGGTTTTATCAGTTATGATAATTTCACTGGGAAAGAACTTCATGGATTTCCTTGTACCATCATTATGAAAGTTATCATCAACCTGTTTTTTAAATTTTCTATTTACAGTTTTGTTTGGGTAAAATAATCTTCAAAGTCACTAGAGCTTTTCTTAACTTTGCTGAATCTTTAGAAAAATTTGTTGGGAGAAATTTCTATTGTGCTTTTCATTTATTATATTACTGATACATTATTTATTATAGTTTCAGTTTCATTGAAGAAATTACCTTGTATCATCCTGCATGTGCTGCATCTTTTCCATTAAAGGTAATCTTCTTGTAAAATGGTAAATTCACTTTGAGCTATGCCAAATCCTTTCTTGTATTTGAGTCTGTTTATTGCTTTACTCATTGGGTAATTATTGTTTTATTATTTTGTAATATGTTTTTATTTTAGTCAGCTGTCTAGTGCCAGGCAGTGGAAACTGAGGCAAATTCCTTTTCTATCTGCTTATAACACACTTCTGACAGATCTTAAAGCAGGAGTTGATACATCTAGTTAGAAATCAGGGTTAATTTCTGTTGTTGCTGGTTATCTCTATTGTACCATGCACTGAGGATTCCTCCAATAATACAATAATACCTACTGTTTAGGTTTGTGGATTGATTCACAAGACTGGCTTTTAATTGTTTTTCTGGCTTTTATCTTGTGTCCTTGTAAAATGTATAACACCTGGCATATGGTGACATTCAATTGGTAGTAATAATAGTAATAGTAGTAGTAGTAGAGAGAGAGAGAAGAAAGAATAGGAAAAATAATTTTTCTGTTTAATGAAATTGAGTAAATTAGTTTCAAAGATACAGAAATACAAGAAATCTCTCCCCACACATATTCTTCTTTTTCCTTGAATGTATAATGGTATTGACAATTCATTACAAATTGTCAAGTTATTTCCCTATTTACATTTCTAAATGTAGGGGCTTTCTTTGTTTCCAACAGAATTATTTTCCTTTAACTTTTTATTCAAATTATTTTAAAATACTTGAAATGCTATAAGATATAAAGATATGCACTCACTCAGCTTCTCTAATTATTGACATTTTACTACATTCACTTTACGATTCTCTATTAATATAGAAATATACCTGTATCTATATACCTTTCTATATGCATATATATATATATATATATATATATATAATCTCTACATACAAAACATGTTATGAGACATTTATGTTGCAGGTATGAGGCTCAGTTACTGCTTCAATTTCAGTATTGTATTCATAAGAAAAACCATAGTCTCTTTTATATCACAACAGAGTAACTACCAAAATTAGAATATATATTGATAAATTTTATCATCTATATACAAGAGCTGTTCAAATTTTCCTAATGATCCTAGTATTTCACTTGATAAACTCAGAGTACATCTAGAATCATATTTTCCACTTATTGAACATGTCACATTACTATTCTTCTATTTGGAATAGTTTCTTAGCTTTCCTTTGTCATTCACTAATTTGTCTTTTTCTTTTTAATCAAAACAAACTAATGACTTCATTGACTAAGTTTTTCTGATAATTTTTTCTAATTTGATTCAGTATGTGCATACCATATTTTAATGCCCATGCCATATTATATTTATCTTCTCTGCAAAAATCATCATATTACTTTAAAGATATACAAAGAGAAGGAAGTAGGTAAAAGAGGCATCCACAGGAGAGTGACATTTGTTTCATGCAAATACTGACCATTATTTATTATTTGTGTAATGATTATAGATCTTTTAAATTGAACAACTAACTCTAGCAGTAATAAATTGTCTGGTTTACTCCATTTTGCTTAGCAATAACACTTTTTTTTCCTCAGTATTCATGTGCATCAGCAGAACAGGACAAGTTTATTTTGAAAACTGAGAGAATAAAGTACCAAGTCTCAACATGCTGCTTTGTGGAGTTTTCATTCCTGCCTGAACAGTATTTCTCTCCTAACATATACTTTTCTTAATTGATCTGGATGATATCTGCTTGTTTATATTTGGTAACCATTTAAAGGAAGTTCTTCAACCAAATTGCTCCTCTTTTATGTGGGGGTTATACCAGTTGTAATTTCCTTTGTTGGGAACTTTGAGATCTTTAGGTTTCTTCTAATCACCATGCCAATTACTCTGCTATAATTAAAAATAATAAAACTTTGATAATGACTTTGCCTCCTTTGATACCAAAGTAATAGCCTGGTAGAAAAATATCAATAGTTACACGGCAGTGTTTTGAATGGTAATCGATATAGCGCTGTCATGCTGATATGAGCACAGCAGCTGTCTACTTCTCCGAGTGTGTGTGAACCCTAACCTGCACCAGCTGTGCTGGGTAGAGATGCTGAACATTAGTTCGACTCAATTATAAAATTACTTCAAAACAGCTTGAGCCATATGTGACCTAACCATTAAAATTGCAAGAGTATTTAATAAAGGTGTGATAAATCAGCTAACCGTATTTTCTTCCATAAACTGCAAGTACTTCCTAACTTTCTGTATTTTAAAAAAAGGAGAGAAAATATAACTGTAATTTAATTTAAATTAATAATTAATTAAATTAATAACTTAATTACACAAATTAAGAATTATTTTGTATTATATTTTGGTTTCTTTTTCATTTACATGGATAAATTGTATTTTTAAAATGTTGTGTGTCTTCTGAAGCACCAATTACTTTTCAGAAGCTAACATTGGTTTTTTTTATTAAGATAACTGCTATAATTCTAACAGTATCACTGCATGAAATAGAAATTCTACAAGATGTATGTAGTTAATAATGAGGATGGGAAGGAAGGTAAATCTTAAGAAAGACTCCAACATTTGGTGAAGAAAATTTAGAACCAGGATTCAATTGATGATGTTGGAGATAATTTATTCCCTTGAATATTTAAATTTACATATACTATTGAAAATCATCTCTTTCACATCTGATGGCTACATTCTTTCTTGTATGTACATTTATTCTTGTCAAAGAAAAGCATTATTATTGCATTGTCTCCTATTCTTAAACAAACGTTTTATTGTATTGTCCTTTGAAAATATATCCCATCAATGAATTTAGTAATTACTTCCGAATTAGATTCACTATTTCTGTATTCCATGTCTGCATGTGATGTGCTCATTTTTCTGAAGTGTATTTCAAGTATCTTTTATAATCTTCTCTTCAATAACTTTAAAATACAAAGGGACTAAAAGAGATGCTTTCGTTTTCTACCATTTGTAGGACACTCTCTTGATTTCCTAGGGTTTGCTTATAGTACGCTTCATTTCTACTTTGTTCCTTAACTTCTCAGCTTCTTTCATCTGCATATGATGATATCAAGATTGAAACCTTAACACTGTCCTATTATCATGACTAAGAAACTAATCTTTGATTAGAAGTTGATTCTAAAAGCGAAATAGGAATGTAAAGCATTTAATTTATGCTGATATAAACGTAATGTTCAGAATTGTATCCGACTGCTGTTGTATATAGGGAGCTATCACAAAATTTCAATAGAATACAAAAATATTAATTTCAAGCTCTGATGAACATGTTAATTGGTCTTCAATGGAACAATAATTACATGTTAATCATACATAAATCTAAGAACAAACATTCCACTTTCTTTAATTTAGATCATTTCAAACTTGAAAAAAACTAGGAGACCTTAAGTGTATAGATGCTGAAAAATAACACAAAAATAACATTGCCTTTTAGTTGTAACTTATTTGTTGCCACCTAGGAAAAGACTTGTTTTATTTCTTACCAACTTCTTACTCAGCAGAGTTTGCAATAGTGGAGAGGTGAAAAGAATTAGATTTTTTAACATGCAGAATTTTAAATGTGCCATTTTCAAAGTTGAAATATCATTTCCAAGAATGTTACTATTATGATTATAGCTTGCCAATAAATTTGTCCTCTCAAAGAGAGATTATCATACAAAACATGAAAACAGGCAGAAGTACCATTATACAGATAAAAATAAAATAAAAATATTTTTATTATTAACATAGGTAGTTATAAAAGATTCCACTTTCATTAGAAAAGAATAATAACACAATGGAGATGACTCCAGTAGAAAAAGTTTTAAACTAAAAGAAATTTGTAAAATTATGCTTTTAAATATTCACAATTAATTTTAAACTCTGATGGCAGAGGGGCATTGGGGACTAAAACTGGGTGTGCTTTAGTACCGAACTACATCCCATTCATTTTTATTTTTGGCTTTGAGACAGGGTCTTGCTAAATCACTGATGATCTCCCTAATTTGATGAGGCTGGCCTCAAACTTGCAATCCTCCTGTCTCAGCCTCACTAGTGCCTGGGATTATAGTAGCACACCACCAGACCTGGCTTCAGATTCTGATTTTTTAAAAATGCACATTCTGCACAATGAAAACTGAATTAATATAGCAAACCATGTGATTATTAGTATTTTGATGGGGAAAAAACAACAACAACAAAACTACAGCTGAAAGACCTAAGAAATCAAAGGTGTCTATTTAAACATGAAGTGCATAAAGTGAGTGACTCCCACATAAGTTTTTGTTCAGTCTATGTTTTATAAAGCAGAATTTAACTACAGAAACTAGACAAGGCAAAAAGTAAAGGTGTTTTATTTATTTATTTATTTTTAATTTTCTTTGAGAGGATTCTGATTACTAATTGAGAAGCAGAGGAAGAGAAGCAAATGATCTACTATTACCTTTGCATTAGGTTGTATACATTTGTATCTACACTGCATGCCCTGTGAGTTGCAGCCTCATTATTTGTGGGGGAGGGCAGAAGCAAATGGCAGGTAACTAATATGAAAGAGAATCACTCCTAAACTAGGCTAAAAATAAATTTACTTTGGACTGGTAGGGTAATTAAAAGAACTCAGTATCATCCAAGGCAGATAGACAACAATTAATAGAAAATTTTAAGTATTAAATATGTTAATAATAAAGGCAATAAAATTAATACAGCAACAATAGCTTTAATGTGAAGCTGAAGTATGAACTATTTTATAGAAAATATTAGAATTAATTTGTTAACCATTTCATTCTTTTACAAATAAATATGTAGAATTTTAAATTCATCTTCATAAACATTAAAATCGATGGATTTGTATAACAATTTTGTTTTTTGATAAAAACACTCCTTCAGTATCCAATAAGTACATCAGGCATCTATGCGCAGTAATTTTCTCTCCAAAAAATCACAGAGTTTAATTTGAGGTTAAACTTAAATTTATTAAACTTAAGTTTAATAAATTTATACTGGGATTGATTCTGTTCATGTTTTAATTCTTAAAAAGAAAAACTTATGAAGGCAGCTGTAGTGGCTCATGTAATCCCTGCTATTTCAGAGACTGAGACAGAAAGATTGCAATGTCAAATCCAGCCTCAACAACTAGTGAGTCCCTGCCTTAAGTGAAAAAGTAAAGGACTGGGGCTGTGTCTCAGTGGTAAATCTATGCTGGGTTCAATCCTCAGTACCAAAATAAATAAATAAGCTTATGACTTTTTTTAATTTTGCTTAAATTATTAGGCCATATGCATTTATATTACTAATGCAAATATTATAATCTCATTTTAAACTTTCTAAAACTATGAAGTCATAAAATCTAAAGGAAAAAAACCCAACCAATATGAAACTGAATCCATACAAATGTAGGTAAGGTTTTGCTATGCATATATTCAGAGGCGGATATCAGTTTAAACTTAAAATTAAATCACACACAAAAGCCTGTGTTTTATACTTTTGACAAAACACATAACAGTCCAGAAATGTGAAGATAACAGACAAACCTACTTTGAGAGACATCCAGCAAAATAACGAATCAAGTGTGCTTCAAAAGTGTCAAGATGATTAAAGACAAAGACATACTTGAGAAATATTACATACTGTAGAAGACCAAGGAGGAAAAAAAAATCAAAGATACAATGAGAAATACTAAATAGGATCTGGAAGAGGGAAAAAAAAAGACAGTATTGAGAAAACTGGTGAACCTGAATAGATCTCAGAGTACCTACTATTTACAACAGTTGTTCCAAATTACCTAAAATATTAATTTTTGTGGATTCTGGGTAAGAAATATATGTATGTTCTCTGTATTATCTTTACAACTTTTCTTTCATTGAAATACAGCGAAAATATAAAATAGTATAGGAGTAGGCACTACAGAATGGAGATTAGGTTTTATTTTTTTCAGAAGTTAGTTTAGGGAATGGGATAGATCACCAAGTAAAATTGGAGGGAATTATTTACTAGCTTATACCTTGTTCCAGGTGGTGGTGGTTATATAGCTGCATTTTTAAAAAAATTCATTAAAAATAAACTAAAAACACTGTATTTTATGAAAAATTTAAACAAATGCAAAAAAAACAAAAAAAGAGTAAATAATTTGGGTGTTATAGTATTGGATATGAAGTGATTATCAAAGACTCATATGTTAAAGGATAATTCCCCAATGTTCAGAGGTGGGGCTTTGGGGAAGTAATTGGAACATGAGGACTCCAACTTCATCAGTGGCTTGTTGCACTGATATATTAATAACCTAACCAATGGCAAAGTGGTGGAAAGTAGGAGGTGGGGCTGAGTTGAAGAAAGTAGGTCATGGGGGGAATGCCCTAGAAGGATATTTCTTGTGCTCAACCCCTTCCTCTATTTCTCTCCATTTCCTGACTCCCAGGGGTTGAGCAGCTCTTCTCTTCCATACCCTTCTACCATGATGCTCTGTCTCACTTCAGATTCAAATCAGTGGATGTGGATTAAACCTCCAAAACCATGAACCAAATTATACTTTTCCTCCTTTAAGTTGTTTGTCAGTTATTTGAATCATAACTCAAATAACAATGAAAAACTAACATAGTTGGAAAACATTTACAACAAATAAAACAGCAATAATGAAAATTAAGAGAATTTTCATTAAAAAAGCACATTATATGAATAGCAATTCATTTTTTATCATGCTGTCAGGTAGAGAAGTAGAAAAGAAAATTTGAATTCTCAAACTTACATTTCCAAAGTGTTATAAATAATTTATTTTTTAAACTAATTAATAAATTGTCTTTGTTTCCAATGAAAATTTGGTGACTGCTTTCAGGATTCTGTTGACAATTTGTAAATGACCTGATGTCCTGTGAATATGAAAATATCACACCCAACTCTAGACTGGGCTTAGTTATAGGATGGTAAGTCCATAAGAACCCAAATGGAGAGTTTTAAGAATCTTCTAGAAGTAGATAATCTCAGGTTCAAGACAGAAAATCTAAAATGTCAAATTGAAAGAATGTTGACATCAAGTAGAGGATTTCCATATATAATGACAGAAAAGGAATCTTGTGCTGAGAAATGGCTATGCTTCTTTCTCCTTACTATAACTCTTACTTGTTACTTTATTTAAATAAACATTAGCAATTAACCTAAAAGGGTTTTTCAAAATCATATTAATATATTCCATCATTACCAAACTTAATTCTCCTTATTCTTTCTCTGTCATAGAAAGAGGTCATTAACCTGTGAATTTCTCTGAATTTTTATGATTGTCGAATTTATCTGCTTCTATGTATGCTCCTGATAAATGCCTAATTAATGTTTCATTAAATATCACAGAGGGAAGATTCCCTTTCACTGGTCTCTTTTTGTGCTGGAATTATTCTCACACATTAACTCCAACTTTTAATCTTGTAAAAATTGGACACTCATCACAAAATACTAGAATGCTTCTATCTAAACCATTCTACCCTGTGGACATAACTGAGCTCACTGGGGGAACAGTTAATAGAGGAGCTATTCTCACCACAGTAGTCAGTCTGTTCTTTTCATTCTACAGCCTGCTTTTCAGAGAGTATTCATTTCTATTAAGAGAATCTACTAATCCCAAAGGATGGATAATTGGCTTACTCTTGATGTGATAAATCGTGCAATATGGTCCTCACTAGGACATTAATTATTAAGTAAAAAGCAGATTTTCAACTGACTGCTTCATGTATTCTCTCTTGTGTTTATGATATAATAAAAATTTCTGCCTCACTGGGAAATCACAATTCCTTGGGAATTAAAATAAGGAAAGCATAGACTGCACAGGATTGCCTCTTATCAGGACAACAGACCCTTCACATAAAGCATTTGAGCACCTGTACCAATAGCAAGAATAGGAATAACAAAGGATCTAATGTAGAATTTAAAATTTCATCTGAAAGAAGTAAAAATATATATATATTTATACATTGTATATTATATATATAAATATATATTATTTATTTATATATATTATATATTTAATCTAGGGTCCAATCTTACCTTCAGTAAACAGAGTCTAGGTGCCATTCTGGATTTATTTTTGCTTAAATAAAAGACATAATATTTCATCAATATAAATAAGTATTGGTCAGGTAAAACAAAATGCATGTAAACTTAAAGAAAGTTCAACAAAGTCCCTAAAATTACATTTAACTGAATATTAAGTAATGATATTATTCCCTGGGCTTAGCAATTTAGGTAGTGTATTCATATTATTTTAGAGGGATTAATAATAACTTTGTTTCTGAATATTTGAGTTGGGAACTTGGTCTCCCTGAGACTTAAGTGCTAGTATCCATTTAATAACAGATTACACATGAACTTATGCTTCAATAAAACACATCAACAGAAAATACTCAATACTTGTTTTAGTCCAAATAAAGACAATGATATTTAAATAATTTTGACAGACTATGATTTACTACTGATATGTACATCATGTGACATAAAAATTAATGCTTTTGAGTGCAAATAAGTGTGTTAGTATGTACACAAAAATTTATAACCATCGCCACTAAATTCATATTTTTTTGGTATAAACTTTTTAGAGAAATACTTATACAGATCTTTTGCAACATTTAAATCTGGCTTACTCTTTGTTTTGTATTTGAAGACATTTCTGTATTCTGAGAGCTAGAACTTTTTCAGATATATGATTTCAATTCTTTTTCTCATTCTTCGAAATACCTTTACATTATTGTAATCATAGTGTCTTTGATGTACATTTTTAAAATTGATAAAGTCCAATTTACATATTTTCTTTTCATTTCTTGTTTTGATGTCAGAGCTAAGCAGTCAATTAGTTTAGATCCATTTAGAGTTAATTTATGTATTGGGTGAGACCTATACATAATAAATCTAGTTTCTTGCTTTTACACATCCATTTGTCCCACAAAAATTTGTTAAAAAGACTAATTTTTTTCTATGAAATTACCTTTGCGCTTTTGTTGAAAATCAATTGACCATAGAGATATGGAATTATTTATGTGTCCTAAATTCTATTACTGTTTTATATATCTATTCTAATTTCTATACTAAATAGTCTTGGTTACATTAGTTTACTAATGACAGACCCTTGAGTTTAGCCAGAGGTGAGAGTTTGGGCCTTACATTTCTTCTTTATTACCTAATTTGTTGGTATCAATTGTGATGTTTCCATACATAGAGAATTTTTTTTTTTCTGTAAGGTCAGTAGTAGTGTCTATTCTTCTCTTTCTGATTTTATAACTGAAATGTTGTTTCTTTTTTTCTTGGTAATTCTAGCTAAAGTTTCAATATTGTTGTTCTTTTAAAGGAGCTAACTTCTGATATTGTTGATTTTCTCTATTTTTCAAAACACAATATTAATAAATTCTCAAATTTTTATCATTTCCTGATTTCTGGTCTATTCGAATTAAGTGTGATTTTTTAACTGTTATTTTTTTAAAGTGGAAAGTTATATCATTGTTTGAGGTCATTTTAAAACATGTTTACAGCTATGAATTTTCCTCTAAACACTGCTTTATCTTTATCTCAAAAGTTTCAGAGTGTTGTGTTTCCATTTTCCTTCACCTCAAAGTATTTCCTAGTTTTCCTTTTTATTTTCTTTGGCCTAGTCAATATTTAAATTTTTTCACATATTTGTAAATTTTTCTTATTTCCTTCTGCCATTTGATTTCTAATGACGTTGCACAAATTTCAAACAGTATACATTTTATGATTTCAGTCTTTCACTAAATTTATTGAGTTTTTTGTTTGTTTTTATTTTGCATAACACATAGTCTGTAGTATAAAATATTGTTAAGTCTTCTTGATAAATTTGTTCTTTATTATTATAATTTATATTTTATCTCTATCAATATTTTTTCCAAAAATATACTTATTTAAATAGTATCATAGCCACTGGATCTCTCAGTGTTTTCATGATATATCTTTTTAGATCTTTTTGAAAACTCTTTGTGAACTTTGTATCCAATGTGTGCTTCTTACAGATAATATATAAGGATATACCTTTGTTTATATCTCAATAAAGCTGTCATAAATTTAAAATATTTTGAAGAAAATTAATTTAATAAACCTATATCAACCATCAGAGCTTAGCATACAGCACACTGTAAAATATCAGTTGTTTACCTTCATGATGGAGTCCCTGATGGGGAGCTGCAGCTTGCCCTGTGCCCCACAACACATAAGATAAACTATCCTGGTAAAAGATAAAACTTTATAATTCAATGCATGATTTACATTTAATATATACTGCCTTTGTACTATTGCAAATGGAAAAAACATAAGTTGAACAATTTTAAGTTAGAAACTGGCTGTAGTTGGATCATGTTGTATTTTGTAAATCCATTCTATAAATCTCTCCCTTTTAGTTCAGATGTTTAATCCATGCACACTTAGTGGATTAATTAAAAGGTGGGATTTACATATGCCCTTTCAAAATGCTTGGTATGCTCTTTGTTCCTCAAAGTGTGCATGTGTAGTTTCATTCATTGAATTGTTTTGACCTTTACTTCTTTAAATTTTATTTTATATCTTTCCCTACTTTCTCCCCAATCCTATTATGTTGGGAATTTTTTTTTCTTTAATTTGTTTCTTTTAGATATACATAATAGTATAATTATTTTGACATATTATACATATATGGAATATAACTTATTCAAATTAAGATCTCATTCTTGTGGCTGTACATGATGTTGAGATTCATTAGTGGCATATTCATATATGAACAAAGGAAAGTTAATTCATTCTACTGTCTTTCCTATTTCCATCCTACCTCCTTTCCTTCAGTTCCTTGACTAATCCACTGAACTTCTATCACCCTCTCACACCGTCTTGTGTGTTAGGATCTACATATCAGAGAAAAACTTCAGCCTTTAATTTTTTTGGATTGGCTTATTTCACTTAGCATGATAGTCTCCAGATCCATCCATTTACCAGCAAAAGAAAGAAAGTTGTTCTTTTTATGGCTTAATAATATTTCACTGTGTACATATACCACTGTTTCTTTATCCATTCATTTGTTGAAGGGCACCTAGGTTAGTTCCATTATTCATAATAGCTTAGTTATTATGAATTGAGCTGCTATAAACACTCATGTGGTCATGTCACTATAGTATACTGATTTTTAAGTCCTGTGGGTATAAACTGAGGAGTGGGATAACAGAGTCAAATGGTGGTTCCATTCTAAGTTTTCTAGGCAATCTCTATACTGCTTTTCACAGAGGTTGCACGAATTTGCAGCCCCACCACCAACGTATGATTGTTCCTTTTTCCCCATATCCTTGCCAGCATTTATTGTTACTCATATTCTTGATAATTGCCATTCTGACTGGAGTTAGATGGAAATGCAGTGTATTTTTAATTTGCATTTCTCTAATTGCTAGAAATGTTGAACATTTTTTCATATATTTGTTGACTGATTGTATTTCTTCTTCTGGAGGAAGTTTCTGTTCAGTTCTTTTCCCCTTTTACTGATTGGGTTATTTGGTTTTTGGTGTTAATTTTTTTGAGTTCTGAAGATTAATGCTCTATCTGAGGTGCAAGGGGCTAGAGACATATGAGCATATAGGAGCCTATCCTCATTTACTGAATTCCTTTTTCTCTTCCAGAGATTCATAATCTCAATTATCTATTTTCATGTTTGCTGATTCTTGCTTTGGTCTGATCAAATTTTTGTTTAATCTCCTTTAGTATTCTTTACATTTCAACTCCAAAAATTGTGTTTTAAAATAATATCTATATCTTCATTAACAATTTTGATAAGACATCATTCTTGCATTTTCTTTCATTGATAGATTTTATTTTTGCTTTTTAAAAATAGTTAAATTTTGATTTAAAGAATTTTTTAAATAATTCCAATATCTAATATTCCCTATGAAGTGTTTTTATGGACTGTTTTGTTGAGAATTTTCTCCCTAGTGTATGGTATATGCTTTGTTTCTTTGAATGTCTCATATTTAAAATTTTGGGGGTTAAATACCTGAACATTTATAATAATATGAAGTGTCAATTTGAAAACAAAATTATCACCACACAAATGTATTGTTTTGTGTTTTTGTTGTTGTTGTCATTGCTACTATTTTTTTTGCTTTTGTTTAGTGTATGATATTTATTATCTCTATATAAAATATCACTTAAGCATATCTATTGTGGAAAAGAATTAAACCAATAAGAGAATTTATAAGAAATGATAAAATAATACAAAAATAATTTTACATATATGCTATGTTTATAAAGTATAAAAACATCTATATGTTTTAAGACTTTTTAAAATCTGCAGTAGATTTATTTTGTGTTCTCCTAATGAAGGGATAAAAATTTCCTAGATTTTTAGAAACAATAAGCCACACTGAGATAGGAAAAAAAAAAAGGGAAATATATAAACTTAGCAAATCATTTGTAAAACTAAATGAAAAACTGAATCAATAAATTAGTATACATACAATTATAATCATGAATTATTTAGCTGTATGAATTTTATTACTATACTCAAAATAATATGTTATTTCATCTAAAAAATCATTTTATCAGAAATTTACTAGTCAGATTAATTACTAAAATTGTCAGTGAAAGTGAAACATGAAAATTAGAGTGACTAATGTATGAACCAAATCATTTCACATTTTAATTTATATTTATTATTGTGACTTATAAAGCTAATCTATTTAGATGACTTAGTACCTATTGTTTCTCACAAAATGCTAAAACATAATGGCTTTATTGTTATTTCTATCAATTTCAGTACTAAGATTTTTGTTTTTTCCTGTATAAGATTCACTAAAGAAGAGTTGTTTGTTTGAAGATGAACTTTATTATGTATGTAAATTTCTATAATAGAAAAATAATAAGGCTAAGATTATGGAACATGAATCTTACATTGAATAGCTTCTTATTGAAAGGAAATTTTTAAAAATATTTATTTTTTAGTGTTAGTTGGCCACGATACCTTTATTTTTTAAAATTTATTTTTATGTGGTGCTGAGGATCGAATGCGCACGTGCAAAGTGAGCATTCTACCGCTGAGCCACAACCCCAGGCCCTGAAAGGAAATACTGAACATGAAAAATAAAAGCAAATTGCATATAACATAAAATTTCATCAATACATTATAAATTATAAGAATTTATGGAATAAAATTTATACTGTGCATTTTTTCATGATTTTCACATGAAGTTTTACATTTTAAGCCATAATTCTCATCGTACAGTAGTAAAATGCAAGTTTTAAAGATAATTAAAAAAAATACTTAACAATAGAAGCCTAAATATTAGCATTGGAAAGGACATGGATAAAGTGAAGCTCTCTAATACCTTAAAAACCATAAAAGAAAAATAAAAACAAAAACAAAAGTAGCTCCATACCTCTAATAGAACATTATTATCCCTAGGTTGTACTAAGTTGGGGGTTACATTCATAACAAGAATATGGATCTATACACACACAATGTGATTAATTCATGCACTTTAATGAAGGTTTCTCTTCATTGTTCCTTGGTGAAGCTTGCTTTGCAATGTTCATTACACATAATTACATACACATTCACACATGAATGCACACCTTACTCTGGATTCTTCTCATTGTTATCTTTTCTGTTAGTTCTGAATGCTGTGGTGAATCTTGAGATTTATCTATAACATTTCTTCTACTCTCTACAAATCATGTAGTATACAGTTTCACTGGTATGAGTTCTTCCTGAGCTTTGCGATTTAAACCATGTTGTTTGATTCTATGCCTCTTGTTACCATCAATTGATTCACAGAACCTGGGAATAGCACCTGGGAAAGTGATGTGTGTATGACATCGGCTTGTTCACAAAAAGTAATTTATGTTTGCTTCAGTATATATAAATTTCAGAAAAATTAGTGAGATTTAGTTTTTCACGATGTAATATGTAACTCAAAGCCTGGATCTCTTAGATTCTTTGTGGGAAGCTACTCCTTAATCCTACTAAGGATTAAAGAAAGAAGAGAATGGATGTACAAACAGAAAGCAAAAAAAAAAAAAAAAAAAAAACAAGAATCCTGATTTAAGAAATAAATTTAATATTCCTTGCTTTTTCATCTAGTTTCGCTGAATTATTATTTAATCAACTGTTAAAAATATTTTTTGGGCTGTGGTTGTAGCTCAGTGGTAGAGCACTAGTGCCTAACACATGCGAGGCTCTGGGTTTGATTCTCAGCACCACATAAAAATAAAATAAAGGTATTGTGCCCAACTATAACTTAAAAAAAAATTTGTAGTTGTAGATGGACACGATACCTTTGACTTATTTATTTATTTTATGTGGTACTGAGGATTGGACCCAGAACCTCATACTTCCTAGGTGAGCTTTCTACTGCTAAGCTACAACCCCAGATCTTATTTAATCAATTTTTGAAGGTTGCAGGTATATAAGTCATATATAGTATAAGTCATGTATGGTTGTCATTTCTAACATAAACATATTATCATTAAGAATACATAATATTTCCACACTCTTCATAAAATATTTTTCCTGATTGATGAAGTTAGTCTGCTTAGGAAAAGAAGTTAAATATAGCATTTACTGTTGAATTTCACTGCTTTAATTTCTAGTAAAAACATTGTTTCTATCAATAAAACATAATTTTAATTATACTATAGATAATTCAAAATTATTTGAAACTCTTCAGGCCTCAAGGCTGTTAATCTCACTGAAGAGATATCTGATAGTTTTTCTCAAAAGCAAGTTTTCTTCATAATATAACTGTAACAAGGCCCAATACAAAAGCAATTTTTTCCTTATATAGCAGTGCATGCCTATAATCCTATGTAGAAATTTTGTGGTATATGTTGATATAAATATTAATCTTACTAATTAATAATATTAAATCACATATTTTACTGTAATTAAAATGTATACATGTCAATTTCTTATATTCTTCATAAGTAAGGCAAAAATCATTATTATTATGATCTGGTTACATTGATTTAAATTGAACATTCTTCCTTTTTATTTATTCAGAAAAACTCACATAAATCTATATCTCTCAAGATGAAGTAATAGGAAATATATAAAATGTTTACAGAGATACAATTTTTTTTTTTAAAGAGAGAGTGAGACAGAGAGAGAGAGAGAGAGAATTTTAACATTTATTTATTTTTTCTTAGTTCTCGGCGGACACAACATCTTTGTTGGTATGTGGTACTGCTGAGGATTGAACCCGGGCCGCACGCATGCTAGGCGAGCGCGCTACCGCTTGAGCCACATCCCCAGCCCTGAACATAGCTACAAAGAAATTGAGTTTAAGCACTATTTAGTTCAATGATTTGAAGATTTTTGTAGAACCATGGGTGATTGGCTGTTTGGATGATTTATATTGTTTTGTTCATTTGTTTTCTTGACCTATAGTTAATATTTACTATATATGTCACTGACATATATAAACTGAAAGTATAGAGTAAAATAGGACATAGTTTCTGATCTCAAAGTACTTCACATTCTCCACTATTAGAATGCTGTGAACTTTCCTTCAAATGTATGAACATTAATCAACAAAATGCTGTTCTGTGAATATATTCTGACTTTTCTTTCCATCCTTTGGAGCTTTTTCCTATTCTTAAACTGTCTACCATCCTTTTCTGTTTACTTATTTCCTACATTATGAAAGTTAGAATCATATCAATGGAAGTAAATATATTAAACTTTCAAAAAATTAGAAAAATATGCTTTTATATTATAATTGAATTAAGTAAAGTTTTTAGTTATGTGGTAGGAAAGGTATTAACTCTTCTCTGATTCTGGGGATTTTTCTATATTTTTTTATGGTAGCATTTATTAATATATTCATTAATATGATACCTATTTATTAAACAGCTAATAAATAATAGAGACTGTGTTACTACAGGCAAGGCAATTTACAGTGGATTTTCTTTAAAATCTAATCAAAAAGGAAAATGCATACTTTTGGAATGAAATATTACGTAAATAATGACTTGCCCTATGGAGAAGTCAGTTTGCATTTATACAAATATTTCACACAGGCTGGAAAGTCTTATCTTGGTAAAACCACATTCATTGTACATTTTCCCTCTGGCTTAAATATATTTTTGATACTACATGACTAAGCTTAAGAGTTCTTTTAAATTATCCATTTTAGAAAACTTAAATTTCCTAGTCCATAATTGCTAATTTTTAAAAAAAAATAAATGGACTTTCTAGAGTACTTTTAGGTTCTCAGTAAAATAAAGCAGAAGGCAGAGAGATTTCCCATATATTCCTTGCCTCTACCCATGGATAGCCTCTACTATTATTAAATACCCTAGCAGGAGTGGCACATTTGTTACCATCAGTGAAGCTACGTGGAAATATCATTATCACCCAATGTGCATAGTCTTCATTAGGGTTCACTCTAGATGTTGTACATTATAAGAGTTTGTTGTATAATGCTGTACATTCTATGTTTCTATCATTATAATGTCACACAGAGTAATGTCAATGCCCTAAAATTCTTCTGTGCTCAACCTGTTTATACTTCACTCCCATCAACCCCTAAAAATATTGTATTTTAACTGTTTCCATAGTTTTGATATTTCTAGAGTGTCATATAACTAGAGTCAACATAGGTTGTAACATTTCTAGATTGATATCTTCCACAGTAATATGAATATATTGTCTTCCATTTTTTTCATCAGTAGCATTTTCTTTTAGTGCTAAATGGTATTCCATTCTGTTGACACAATGTATTTATCCATTTACCATTGAAAGAATCTTGGTTCCTTACAAGTTTTGGCAATTATGAGTAAAACTGATATAGTTATATCTGTGTAGGATTTTGTTTGGACATACATTTGTAATTACTTTGTGTAAATGCCAAGGAACACCATTGCTAGATCATATAAGAATAAATAGTTTTAAAGAAACTGCCAAACTCTCTTTAAAGACGCTGTGCCATTTTGCATTCTCATCAGCAGTGAAGAAGAATCCCTGTTTGATGCTGTTAGTAGTCTGAATTAAAATTTTATACAATGTTGAATTGATAAAAATAATTCATTAATGTATTGGTGTTAATTTATTTATTGGTCAAAAACTAATTCCTGAATTTTTGAAAACTGGAAATTTTTATTTTAGTGCTATAGTAAGTATATTTGTCATTTCTAATTCTCAATTTTATTATTAGAATTTTTATAAATTAATATTTAGCTTGGTCTTCATCGCTGAATTATTGTTAAAATCAGAGTACTCATAATCCTTTTATAGTTTATATCCTAGATCATCATCTTCTGCTTCAATTTTTTAAGGGTATATTTTTAGTTTTTTCAATGGTTTTATAAAAATAAAACCCAATTTTATAACTATCTTTAGATACGATATTAAGTTCTCTCATTCCCTGCATTTTGTGTAGTATGGTCAACCCAAATGAATATTAAAATACGTTAGCTTGCCCCTGCAGTCAGTTATTTTTTTATAGTTTTTATCATCTTCTCTGAATTCACAGAATACATTTTTAGTAATATCAGAATAATTTCCAAGATTTCAACCTTATCATCTCCTTTCTCTCATATTTTAATGTGTACTTAGAAAATAAAACACTTATTATAAATTCTCAGTTTACTTTAGATGTGGAAAATTATGCTTTTTATCTTAATTTTTAAATAAATATATAGTAGTTTAATTTTTGATATAGTGGGAGATACTTCTGGAAGCATTGTTTTCAGAGGGGTTTTTATTTGGTCCTGGAAACATAAGTCACCTTACAAGACATATTTACAAGCCAAATCTGACTCACAAACACTCAGGAAAACCAAAGGTCAGAGCAGCGGAAGATCTGCTCCTCAAAAGCTTGGTGTTCAGGAGCTTGTGGAATGAAGGGTCCAATATCTGTCTTCATTGGCAGATGGCCATCCGATTCTTGTGTTTTTGATTCTTCTTTTCTTATAGTTGCACAAATCATATTGGATCAGGGTTCACTTTAGCTCTGTATTACTTCATCTACAAACATCTATGATGAAGCTACTTTCAAATGTCACATTCATAGGAACTGGGATTAGGATTTAAATATGTCTCTTGAGGGACACAATTTAATCTAAATCAAATGTCATTACATCTTCCATGTATAAAAATGTTTTCTACTGTCTTCCTTCAATAGGAGAAATACCCATTTTGTTCTCTTTCCATCTCCAATACAAAGCACAAGGTTTGACACATAATAAATGCTCAAAACACATCACTGAAGAAAACAAACATAAGAAATCAGAACCTGAAATTAGCTTAATTTTTATTTCTTACCAACCTTGGAAATCTTCCTATAATTGAATTCTGGCCAGGGTTTTAATTTATAACTGTTTTTCATCCTTTCTAACTTTCTCAAGGATTCTTCCCTAAAATTATTATCTTTGCATCATGAATAACCAAATTGTTTCTTAAATTCTTTCCACCAAAACCCAACATATTCTATTATTAATTGTAATTTTAAAATATAGTTACACAGAATCACTTCAATTATGATGTATGAATGGCAGACATTTTTATTATATATTAGGACAAAAAATATAGATTACTATTTTCTCATAGATATATTCTTTTATTGGATAATATAAAGCACTTGGTTGCTGTTTTATAAAAAAGAAAATTTGTGTTCCTCATGCAGTGATGACTGTTGGCTCCAGTGTATATTTATACATGTGTGTATACTTAATGAACTTCTGCTGCAATACTGAATCTAAAGTGATGTTTTTATGGATTAAATGATAAAGCTAAAATTTTAGAATTAACAATACTCATTAACTAAAGTTACAAATTTATAATAAATATAATTTATTTTTGCACACACACACAAGCAATGATAACTATATCCAGACAGCCATTCAAGCAGCAATAAATTGTAAGATGGTCTTACTAAGACAATCAAGTTCCAGAGGCATTAAAATGTAGAAATGTTGCCTGCTAGAACTGATGAAAGCAGGCAAATATGGATAGATATAGTCGAATAGATATCTAGAGAGAAAGAAAGATTAGGGAAGAATTACATTCAAAATTCATGTTATAAAGATTTGCTTTGTTTTTAAAAAGAGATATATTTTAATGTCCTACAGCTAGTAACTCAGCTGTGGGGAAATTTAGAATTCAGTGATAAAAAGGAGACTACAATGCACAAAATATGCTTACAGTTGGAAGTACATTGAGAATGAGGTCAATAAGTAAACAAAAAACTCATAGGTTACATTTTAAAAGCTTAAAGAGTGAAAATTTAAAATACATATATACATATATATTATGTTATATATATATATATATATATATATATATATATATATTATGTTTTAAAGCATCGTTATACAAAACACATGTATGAAGACATGAGAAAAAAGAATAGTGTTACTTTAGATTAGGTAGAGAGAAGGGATGGGAGGAGAGGGGAGGGGATGGAGGGATAAGAAGGATAGTAGAATGAATAGACATTATTATTATTGTGTGTATATATGTGACTGCATGACCAATATGATTCTGCAACCTGTACATTCAGAAAAATTAGAATTATATCCCATCTGATTCAAATGTATGATATGTCAAGGTCATTGTACTGTTACGTGTAACTAATTAAAACAAATAAAATTGTAAAAAAGAGTGAATATTTAAAATACATATGTATGTATTTTACATATATACATATATTATGTCTTAGTAAATATATATAATTACATATAAATATAAATATATATGTGTGTGTATATATATATATATATATGAAAGAAAAATGAGGAAAAGTTCATTGGAAGGAAGGTATAATGTGCAGTGGGTGAAATTATAGTACCTTCCAGGGTGTAAATGTCAAGATTTCTGGGCAACTGAACACATGAATGTCTGCCATTGTCACCTCAAAATTAGGTATATAATTCATTTTCCGTCAGCAGGAATTCATAAAAGAGGATTGTAGTGTGATTGAATTTCTTTTAGAAGCAGCAATACAAAATTGACAGAGGGTGGCTCTTGATATAATTTTCTGACCTTTAAAAAGGCTTTTGTTACTCTAGTTTTATAAAGATCTATAATATAATGGAAGAAAGTATGGCATTAAAGACAGCCACGTGAATCTAATCTAAATGATGCTTTCTGTATCAAGGAAAACTGGTACTAATTGAAATGATTTGGAAATGAATAGAATATTTAGTGACTTAAACTAATTTGATCTTAATAATTTCCTTGGTTTAATTGAATAATAATTTATATGAAATAGCACACAATAAAGTAGGAAATGTGTATTATTTATATGCCTGGCATATCAGGAAAAATGAAATCCAGTCATTCATAAAATGCTATAATGCATTAAAAATTAAATTATATTCTGAGTACATATATGAAGGCTCCATAATGAAATTCACATTTTATTTTGTAGAATTAAATACTTGGCATATATCATTATAAAAGTGAAACAAACTTTATATAATTATTTACTAAATAATCAAGCTGAAGGAAAAGTTTGAACAAATATTTTAGAGATACAACAGGAATGGTATGCTTACATGATGCTGTAGTTCAACCACAATCAGGACTTAGCTCTATTTTTTTAATCCTTATTCTTAGTAATTTGTCTTTTCAATATGTTCATCTTTTTTACTCTGTGGATTATAAATAAAATAGCTCCATCACTATCTTAAGCTTTGAGCCATTCCAAAAAGTACATCACAAGATTTTTATTTGAGCAAAATGATGTATTAAATACCTCAAAAATCCAACTGCTTGAAATCTTAAGAAATGCTTAATAAAAAATGTTCAATTCATAATAGTGCTAATAAGAACAATAATACCAACAACTATGTGAGCAAAACAAAGAACAAATCAGAAACCAAATCAACCCAACTGAGCCAATGTAGTAACAGCTACAGAAGTTGTGGGGCTTGGTGTTCTTTCAGATCACATGTCATGTTTTAAAAATTAAATGATTTAAATATTGTAGAATTTGCAGTAAAAATAAAAAAGCACATATCTGAAGTATATAGTTTTGGAATACAATGGATCTGAAAAACAGTTTCAAATTGTCCCTCTCCTTCTAAACCAGTCCTTTGCAAATACAGTCCTATACTAACTGTGCTGGCCTGGAACTTGATCTTTGTCAAGGAACAACAGAACATGAGATTCAGGCAGAGGCTTTAAAACATACTTCTTGCTTGCTTGTTTCTCTTGGGAATCCTGAAACTCACAAGGCTAGCTTATTGAGTGATGATCAACGTAAGGTCAAGTCATCTCCAGTGGACATCTAACCAGTATGAGCTCATCTTAGACATCCAGTTTAAGCGAGGACCCAAACTGACCTTAGAGATGGTCTGAGCTGACACCCACACTAGAGTCCCAAAGACACCCACAGACAGGCATGGCTTCATTAGCTTGCAACTGCACAGGACCTTGAGTCCAAAAGCTTAAGGTTTTCATGCTTCAGGTAAAATATTCTGTGATCCTATTTCTGAAATTCCTAAGAATTTTATTTTCAAATTTGCGTTTTTCAAGTCCCATTGGTCAATGGGGCATGCACAAAGGACTTGGATCCTTATTTCACATGGGGTACTGATATCTGCTTCTCTGAGACAATCTCATTATTCAGGTCACTTTTCTTGGAGTTGTGGTGCTCTGCCTGACCTTCCCTTACTGCCTTTTCCCAGTGACCACTGTTGCCTTTGGGGCTCTGAGTACAGGGTCTGGCTGTGTCATGTCAAGGGTACACATGCTTCCTGATCTCGACATGGTGCATGGTGGCATTTGTTCCTGCCTCAGGGTGAAGTGTCAGGGAACTTTCTAAAGGCAGTATAGCTGGAGAAAACATCTGATTCTTCTTTGATCCAAGTTTAAACACATCCCTGCATGGGTGATGTGATCCTTTAGAGGTCACCTATCTGCCATTGGTAGGGACAGTGAGCCCAGGGGATAGAGAGAATGAGTTTCTTTACTTTTGGAAAAAGGTGGTGCATTTTCTTCTAGCAACTGGCAACTGGCAGAAGGAATTCTGCAGCAAGTGAGCCACGGTCATCTGCCACATCATGAGACACTGTGAGGCTCATGCTTGTCTATGAGTACCTACTGCCCAAGGAGGAGTGGCATTAAATAACAAATGAAATGATCGTAGGTTGTGAGAAAGGGAGGGAAGGCCCATGGAAAGAAAGAAAGAAATCATTGTTGATAATTTTAATAACAATTTTCTGCAAAGGTTTTGAAGGAGTTGACATTTTTATTTCACATAGGTCATCTAAATTATGTAGCTGGCTCTGCTTACCACATTATGAGAAATAATGATTTCTCCTTTAAACCACTAAATTAAGAAATAGTGTCATGTGGTAAAAACTATAGATATACTTTGATAAATTACATAAATTCCAGTTAATTAATACTCTAATCATAGTATACACCATTCTCATTACCCCCCCAAAATGTCCTAATACCCATTTTCAGTTTCAAGAGTCCTGAGTTGTTTTATCTTTTTTTATTGTACATGGATCAGTGGATGGCACTTTCATTTACTGTAGCTTTATTGAAATAATTGGAACGAGTTTAACTTCTCTTTTTTCTTTTCTCTTCAGAATTTTTTGTGCATTACAGTTCCTTTGTGTTTCAACTTTAATTATAAAATTAGATTGTTAACTTCTAAAATAAAAATGCATTCAAGAATCTTGATTAATATTGTGTCACTTTGGTGTAAACTGCCACCTTAACAGTGTCAAGTCTTGTAATCCATGAATATGGTATATTTCACCAATTACAAACATTTTTAATTTCTGTTTTTTAGCAAAGTTGGTGATTTTCAGGGTAGAATTCTTCTTACACTAATTTATATAAATAGACATACATGTATGTATATACTTCATTCCTACTTTATTCCACCCAGTTTATTCCAACTCTTTCTAAAACATCTTCGCCCATTCCCTAACCATACTCCAGCTTCTCAGAAGTGTATTTATTTCCCTGTATACTTAGTATAATATATGTGGCATAGGTGATTAATATTTATTAGAACAACTTTTATAAAAAATAATCAAAATTATACTTCATGTACTATTAATGAATAATGACCATAAAGAAATTGGGTTTTTTTTTTTTTTTTTACTTTATGCTTACAACATTTTCATCCAAGGGGCATGTTCTACCTTTCTATATTTAGCCAACATACAAGTAGTATATCAGTCTCAGGAGACACTACTATTAAATTCAAATAAAGCCTAGAGCTCAGTGATGTCTAGACATATTACCAGCAGATGGCAAATGGCATTCTAAAATCAAGACACAGTTAACATGATTATAAAAGTCATCATCTATCTGAACAAATCCCAAATGCAAATGATGGTAAGGATCTTGACTAGTGTCCAAAATCCAATAAGTCAGTATAATCACAGTGTATTTTCCAAGTTATGACTAGTCGGACATTTATTTTAAAACTACAGTACTTTATTTACTTTAATACTTATGATATGAAACTAAAAAGTTAATATTAATTATTTTCACATCATTAGGTATTGAACCACATCCAAACCTATAGCAACATTCTGGACATCATAACATAAAAACAGAAATTGTAGGGAAAACTCCAAAAATTCTTATTAGATTCTTTTTTTTCATAAATAACAGCTGTTCAGGGAGGTGACTTGGTTAATATTACTCTGTGGAACACTAAACTGACTGCAGTCAGTAATATATGAAGCAAACTTTTAAAGCCTACTTGCAATGAATTATTTGTAAGTTGTTAATGTATTTTTTCTTGCATATGTTATTAGGTACAGAGAGTGAAGTTTCAAACACTGTGTTGATACTTTTAGACTTACTTATTGCATTTAAAAATCATCTCTTTTTTTCTTTCTGTTCAAATAAAGATAATGTATCTTTTAACCAGAGAGGAATGCTATATTCAGTGTACTTGAAATGCATTTAGCACTTTTAAATGAATTTCAAACATTATAAAAACATTTATAGATACTCTATATAAAGGTTTGGTATATTTCATAAAACTATGGTGGTCATAGATATACCTATATAGTTCTAGAAATCACATGCAAGTCTTTATATATGCCAGATTATCTAGAATAAATGACATTTCATTTTATAATGTATTCATCACACCTTATTGCAAATTTGTTATCACCTATAGTTTGAAGACATGCCACAATGGTTACTGACCATGGAAAATACCAATTAAAAGAAAAATCACAAATAACTATGGATGTTTATTTATTCAAGTATCATTTTCCTCCAGTTGATTATTTCTTGCTTAGTAGATCATGGAATTTAAGACTAAGGAATTTTACCTGGGCTGAGATTGTGGCTCAGTGGTAGAGTGCTCACTTAGCATGGGTGGGACCTGGGTTCGATCCTCAGCACCACATAAAAATAAAGGAATTGTGTTGTGTCCATCTACACCTAAAAAAATAAATAAATATTAAAAAAAGAAATTTTACCTGAAGAAAGCTGAAGAAGTGGGTATTATTTTGAAAATAATTGCCTAAAACATGATTAAATTGTGTCAAAGCAGAAAAAAAATTAAAAATAACTGAACTCTCACCCACTGCTAAATCTCATGTGGCAAGGGAGGAGGCTACCAAAAATACCATCACCACCTCAGTGCAAAACCTCCATTGGAAGGACATGCATACCCTTGTGTGGGAAAAATCAAGTGCTTATTTGCATGTCTGAAAATTTTCCTTCTTTCCACTTGAAAATTAAGACATTGGAGGAGAATAAAACATATGAAGAGGGAATCATGGATACGGGGATAAAACAGTATTTCATTTCTGGACTACAAATAAAGTTACAAGCATAATAGCTTTTTGACACCTGGTTTATCATCGAGCTCCAAAATAATGTTTCTAGCTACAGAGTTTGAATTCAACTGGGGATCTTAAATTAAATATAAGATAAAGTTTGAAAATATCCAGAAGAAAACATAAAAAATAATGAACTATAGATGATATAAAAACAGTTGACAGAAGGCCTGTTATAGATTTTAGAAAGGGGGAATATGTTTATTATCTCAAAAACAAGTAAAAGCAATTATTGGTGAGAAAATTAAAGTAGAGAACATGGGTAAGAATCGAATTTGAAATTTTAACAAGGCTAAAATATGATTGCAGAAATGTTGACACTACTGAGAAGGTTCACAGCAAAGTAACAATGGAACTTTAAGCCAGGTACACTATATATAGATATAGTCTCTTAAAAACTGAAAAGCATTATCTGCTTCTACTTAGATGATTATTGAAGGAGTGTGCTTATCACGAGTTTAGGAAGAGCACATTATGGAAGATATAAAATTACTACAAATGAAAAATATCAGAAGCGAGTAAACTTTGACTTTGAAGCACAGCTACAACAAAATCATTTCCTTTAAATTCTTTCTTATTTTATCATTTATGATTGCACAAAATTACAAGTTTAACAATCCAAAATGACTATTGGTTTTAATTGTTGCAAAGGTGATTTAAGAACCAGAGAGAAAGCACAAGAAATCTTGAAGTAAATTGGTTATATAATATGTGATTCATAATTTCAAATAAAAGAAATATTAAATAATAACAAATCAATGCAATGGACTTTTTGAGTGGCAGATATTTCCGAAATCTTATTATATCATGCATATCTAAGTTTTTTTATTTAAATGATATTCTTGTATATTTGAATCTGCAGATGAAGAAACAAAGACTTAGACATTTAATTTGAATGAGTAAAAAATTCAACATAATGTTACAGTGATAATACATATGGCTTTTAAAAATTCAGTAGCTTAACATACAATTTATGTGTTTGATTCAAAAATTAATAATTAATGGCTAATCAACAAAGGCTGTAAAATTCTTTGTACTCTCTCACCCTCATAAAACGCATCAGTATTCAATACTATGGTAATTGTTTCTGAATCTCACTTGATCCTCACAAGGTACTAGTTTAACTGACTCAGATGTGAATTTTGGGTAAGAAAGAACATTATTTGTATGTTGACTATCCAGACAATTAATTAGATGGAAAATTTGTCTTTTAAGAGAATTTAAAATATTAATGCCATTGAGGAAATTGCTAGGAGTTCATAGTTTAAAGAGATTGAAATTCATCAGTCAGAAGAACATTAAAATATTTTTCCTGGCAAATTATTTTCTCCCGGAGAATTTTTAAATATATATCATTAAATTGACTTGTTAGAACGTGGGATCATTTTCTTTCCTTTCTACGTGCTCAGCACCAATGAATGAAAACACAATTTTAAAAAGCTTAAACACAAAGGAAATGTGTTGTGTCATGATGAAAAAATGAATCACCTAATTACAAAATTTGCCAAGTCATGCACTCAAACAAATGATTAAGTCTCACATTTTTCTCCTTCTTCAACTCTGGCATCTTCAGCATGCTAGCAGTGCCATTCTTGTTTGTATGATGGCTTTGTGATACTTAAGGATTACAACTACATTCGTCAATAAAAAAAGCAGGCGAGTAAGATGATGTGCTTTGTTTTTTTTTAATATTTTATTTGGATATAATTTTAAATTTATAAAAGTTCTCCAAATTTGTGCATTCTTTTCATGAAATTTAAGCATTTGGCTGATTAACCCTGAAAATGACATCAACAAAATCACCTTTGTTGAACAAAGTGATATTCACAGGTTCTGAAGTCAGAAATACAGAAGCATATGGAGGCCATTACTCTGCCTAACACACTAGGTTTCCTTTTTGCTGTGGTTTGTGTTAGCAATTCTGAGACAACATATTCTGGCCATGAAAAAAATGAGTCAAAGTATTAATGAAGAAAAATGTGAACAATTTTCCTTATCTAGGGAGGTAATTACAGATATCAAAAGAGGGGAAAAAACACTGAATTTTGTATTATTGTGTTGGAAGTGGAGCTATCAAAACAAACTCATCGTCATGTTGAAATTCTCAACTGCAAATGTATTGGTTCACTTATTTTGAAGATGTTTTGAAGCTGTCTAGAGAACTGTTTCACGTCAAATTTTCACCCACTAATTTTATTAAACACAAATTATTCCTTAAATCTATTATTCACTACGTATTTATCAATTTTCTGTTCAAAAGTTTTAATTTTGTGTCTTTTCTCACTTTCTTATTTACTTCCTTAAATTGGTATTACACACTGGTTTTATGATATTTAATTAATTATGGTATTTGCTAATTTTGGTGTTAAAATTCTGTCTGAATCTATCAAGAGTCTCTTAGATCCAATAGTATCCTTTCAACTTATTCCAATGTAATTTGAGCATATTTCTAATTTTTGTCATAACAACAATTTAAAATAAAAGATAAAGTTCTCTTTGTCTTTTACCTTCTATGCCCACGAACTGAAGCCCACTTATTTACATATATGTTTGAGTGTGTGTGTGAAGAATAATGTTTAGGAGCCAAAATCTGAGATCTGAATGCATAGTGTGTACACACATGCATGTTTATAAATTTATATACACATATAAATGTATTTAGGTACATGATTATATGCATATATGTATATGTATAAATACACACAGAAATAGAGAGGTATTTATAGATATGATTATTTCTGTAATTATATATACATATATAAAACCATGAGAATTCAGCCATCTCATTCTGAACTTTTCTTTCATGAAAGAGTTTTTATTACTGAATCAACCTCCTTACTTGTTATTGATCTTTTAATTATCTCTTTTAACAGAACTAGAAAAATAATCCTAAAATTGATTTGGAACCACAAAATCTCAAGATAGCCAAAGTGATCTTGAGTAAAATGAACAAAATTAGAGGCATCACATTCCTTGATTTTTAAATATATTGTAATGACATTGTAATAAAACAGTATGGTACTATTATAGAAATAGACATGTAGATGAATGACGTGAATAGAGAGCCCATATAAACCCACACATTGATAGCTAACTGAATTTTGAAAAGTTGGCAAGGATGTATTTGTTGGAAAGACCGTCTCTTTAATAAATGGTAGTATGAAAACTGGTTCTACACTCAATTAAGCTGCAACCTTATCTTTCATCACACACAAAAGGTCATCTCACAATGGATGAATATTAAGGCTTAAATATTAAGAACTGAAGCTATAAAACTCTAGAGGAAAACAGGCAAAATGCTCCACAACATTGGTTAGGGCAGGGACTTTTTTCACAAGAACCCAAAGCACAGGCTACTTAAGCAAACACAGACAAATGATTAAATCAAACTGGGACACAATTATCAGAGTGAAGAGAAAACTGATGGAATAGGAGAAAATATTTGTAAGCCATAAATCAAATGTAGGTTTAGTATCCAAAATATTTAAGGAAATCAATAGTAGGAAAAACAAATATTTAAACTGATATTTTTTAATGAGCAAAGATCTGAATAGACATTTCTCAACAGAAGGCACACAAATACCAAAGGTTTCTCAAAAAATGTTCAGTGTCTCTGATCAGGAAAGAAATGCAAGTCAGAATCTTACACCTGTTGTGATGATTGTTTTAAAAAAGATAAAAGATAATAAGTGTTGGTAAGGATGAGGAGGAAAGGGATCTTTAGCACACTGTTGGGAGGGGATTAATTTAGTGCAGCCATTTTAGAAAACGATATGGAGGTGCCCTGAAAAACTAAAATTAGAGCTACCATATGGTCCAGCAACCATACTTCTGGGCATATGTCCAAAGGAATAGAAATCAATATATGAAAGAGAAATCTGTACTTCATGTAAACTGCATCATTATTCACAATAACCAAGATATGGAATCAACATAAGTGTTCTTCAGTGAATAAACAGTTTAAAAACAGGAATATATACAATGAAATATTATTTAGCCTTTATAAAGAAGGAAATACTGTAATTTGCCACAACCTAGATGAATGTGGAGAACCTTATATCTCAGGAAGTAAGCCAAGCAAAGACAAATACTGCATGATCTCACACATAGCTTTTTAAAAATTCAAACTCATGGAAGTAAGAACAGAATGGTAGTATTAGAAGCTGGGATGTGGTTGGAGGAGGAATTTGGGAGATGTCATTCAAAAGGTGCAGATTTTCAGATAGGGAAAATAAGTTTGTAAATTCTATTAAACAGTAGGAGGCCTATTATTAATATTAATGTATATTTCAAAATGGCTGAGAGTAAATTTCTAATGACCCAACACAAAAAATAAAGGATGAGTAGGTTAATTTGATTTAATCATTCCACACTGTATAATATATCAAAATATTACATTATACCACATAGATATTAAACCTAATAATTGAAATATATTAATAAGAAATTAAAATAAAGTTTTAATAAAACATCTCAGTTGTTTTTCCTGCATATATTGAGACTGAATAAATTATGTTCTCATTTTGATAATATGGTAAATGATTAACTCATTTTAAGATCAAGTATATCTGTAATAAAGCAACTTGTTCTTAGAGTATTTTGGGGTACCTTGATGCCTTCAACTTGCTAAAAATTTTATTAAGAACTTTATGGATCATATTCATGGATGAGATTAATCTACAATTTTCTTTTCAGATTGTTTTCAACATATGCTACCATCATAAGGCTAGTGCTATAAAAAGAAGTTAGGTAGTTCCCCCTTGTTCTCTTTTCCCCCTTAATGCTCTTTTTGTTAGAAAGATTCTGTAAAATTCATATTGTTTCTTCCTCTTATAAGCTAAGAGGATTCACTAATGAAATTTGCTATCTTGGGTTTTCCCTCTGTAAAAGCTTGTAGTACCAATTCAGTCACAATAATGGCTGTTTATGTTTTCAATCCTTTAGCATTAGCTTGCTAAGTTTGTCTTTCAAGAAATTTGTCTGTCTCATCTATGTTGTCAAATTTATTGAAAGAAAATTATTCGCACTACTTTTTATCACTTAAGTAAGTGGGGAACTCCTACATTACTGCCTTGACATTGGCAAATTATGTGTTCTCTTTCGTGGTCACTATTGTCAAAATGTTAACCAATTTATTAAATTTTTCAATGTACGTTATTTTGCTAATAATTTTTTGCTTGTTTCTCTTTCATTCCTTTTATTTTTAATATTTCTTTCTTTCTAATAAGTATGATTTAGTTATTTATCTGTTTAAAACTTCTAGAGTAAAAAATTAGATGATTTTATTTAAAATGATTCTTTTTCCAGTTATCTCACTTAATGATGTAAATTTCACCTTAAGTACTCTTTCGCTGTCCTCAACAAACTTTAATTTTTTCACAAGCTTTTAAAATATCCTTTATCGTTTTTTTGACTTCTAAGTTACTCAGAAGCATGCAGCTTTATTTTTAAACATATATGGTCTCTAAAATATCTTTCTTTTAATGCTAATTAATTTAAAACGTAGAAGATAATATACTTTTAGTACTATATATTCTTTTGGATTTTTTAAGTTTTTTGTTTGTTATTATTATTTAAAAAATTTCTCTGCATGTAGAAGAACAAACTGGATAACTATTCACATGTCTAACTCTGAAAGTATTTTAACACTGAGCATAGGGCTTGGATCTTTTTCTCAGGAATTTGAAGAATAAAACCAAGGATACAAGGGTAAGAGCAAAATAACAGAATTTATTAGAGTAATAGAAAGAAAGTAGAGCTCCAATGGAGCGGGGTTGGGTAGGGGGATGTTGCCAAGAGAGGGATACTGGAGAGTGGTTATTGTTGAGGAGTTTATGTGAATCTACAGGGTTTAAGGAAGCTTGCTCCAGAATCAGTCCTGGGTAGGCATTCATTCAGTATCTGTGAGCTCTTCACATGCCCATTGGTCCAATCAGGTTACTGTGCTTTATATTTTTGGTGGGGGTCTGGGTACTATGCAACAGATGTCTCAGTATCTATTAGTTTTTCTGCTTATACAGGAATCAGACTGGCCTTGATGAGCCCTGGGTTCTGTCTGTAGTTCCTCAGCCTTGCTGCACAGAGACTTGACCTGGAAGGGCCCCAAATCTTCTTTCTGCCTATTTTAACCCTTTCTCCTATCTCAATATGATCCAAATTATAGAGTGCAGTGCTTCTGCAAAATGCTAAAATGGTCAAATGGTTCATAGAATTGTTCATATTTTCTATATTCTTATTTCAAGGATTGTCTACATGTTCAAACAGATACGAAAAGAGAAGTGTTAAAACCTCCTACAGCTTTTCTATGTACTTTTGTTTGTTTTGTGTTTTGATGTTGTGTTTTCAGATGCACACACATTTATGATTGACATAATTCGAGGATGAATTTTCTTATTAAACTTTCCACTTTATCTGGGTTATGCTCCATTTTTAAAGACTACTTGACTAATATTACAAGTGTCTCACAATTTTCTGTGTGTTTTTGCTTGTTTGTTCTTTGACATGGCATACCTTTTCTCATCCATTACCACTTTTGACTGCACTTTTAACTTTTAGCTTTATTGTTTATGAAATCATATACTTGTTCTTTTATTCTTTGTTTATGATGAAAACCTTCGCCTTTAATTGAACTGGTTATCATTTTGCTATGGGCTGAATTGTATACCCCTAAAATAAATATATTGATACTGTGTCCCCCAATATTATAGTATTGAGAATGGACTCTCTGGGAAGTAATAAGATTTAGATGAAGTCATAGGGATGGGGCCCTCTTGATGGGATTACTTCCTTTTTAAGAAGAGTCACCAGATATTGCTTGTAGACATTGATTTCTTTCTATCCCAACTCCATGTAAGGACATTGCAAGACAGCTACCATCTACAACTTAGAGATAGAGTCCTCACCAGATCAGAACCAAGTTGCCATTTTCATTGTAGACATTCAGCCTTTAGAACTATGGGAAAATATGCTTTTATTGTTTCAGCCATTCAGTCCATAATTTTTATTATGGCATTCTGAGTAGACTAAAGCACATTTAAAGCAAGTTTGGATGCTATTAAATTTAGTATAATGATTTTCATAAGATATTCATTTATTCCATATATTTATGGTTCTTATATCTCTTTTCCTCTGGCTTATTGTGGGTGGATATAATTTTTAAAATTTTATTTCCTTAGGTAGCTTTTAGCTATTTCACTTTATATGATTGTTAATGCTCATTCTAAGGATTAGGTATGTGTATTAAACCTATAAGCGTAGTTTGTTACTCTTATACCAGATCATATAAAATCTAAGTATTCATATTTCCACTCAATAGTTTAGTGTTTTTATTGTCATATGTTTCATACCTACTGAGTTTCTTAATACAGTATGTTTAGGCTGTAATTAATTGTATTTTTAATAATTTAATTGAATAAAATAAAATAATGATTTAATTGAATAAAATAAAAATACATAACCTCTTGTATTTAATCTTGTTTCTCATTCCTTTCTTCACTTTTTATACTATTGAATCATAAATTTTCCTGACATTTAGCTCTAGCCTCAAAAATTTCTATAATTATTCCTGTTCCTAACAAATTTTCTGAATTTTTACTTATTTGAAAATATCTTCATTTCACCTCAAAATATGCTATTTCATTGTCATATGGCACACACTATTTCTAAGGAAATGTCACCTTTCATTTGTTTAGTTGATTACTTTTATGTAATAAGTTGATATTTTTTCTGGTGACTTTCAAAACATAATTTTTGGGGTTTTTTCAGTGGTTTGTCCACATCATTCATAAGAGTGCTTTGTAATGATTTTGTTGAGTTTGTTGGTCTTGGAATTATAAATTTAGAATTTTGATCAATATTGAAGAATTTTGTCATGTTCATATTCCAGTTAACCCTTTCTCAACCCTTCCCCCATCCTGTTGGGGACTCAACGAACCAGATGGTTTGCTGTTTAATATTTTTCCGCAGATTATTAAAGACCTGATCATCTTATTGAAATCTGTTTTTTTTCTTTGTTCTAGTTATCACAGCAGATAATTTCTATTAATTTATCTTCTAGGCTTTCAACATTTTATTTTATTTTTTCAAGTATGTTGTTAAGCTCATGAAGTAAAATTTTCACTTTGGATGTTGTTTTCACACTGACTTTTTATTTTTTACAGATCTATTTTTCTTCCCTTAATCTGTGCTGCTTCACCATCTGTTATTCATTATGACTGAGTAACATTTTACTTTAGGTCCTTGAACATATTTATGATACTGCTTAAAAGACCTTTTCTGCTAATTCTATAATTTGTATCTTCTTACAGCCAATTTCTTCTCACTTCATTTTCTCTTGTCTGTGGTTCACAAGTTCCTGTTTCTTCCTACGTAGAGTATTTGTAATTGCACATTTTAAAATATTGATGATGCACAATAGGGTACCTAATTCTGTTATAACTTTTGAAGAATTTTGATTATCATTTTAGAAGGTTGTTATTTTAGCTATATTTAAATTACAAACTCTATCTTCCCCGCGGCATGGAGAAGCAGCAGTTAAAACTTCTGCTCACCCTGTTAAGCTGTTAAGTGCCTCCAGTCGTTTTCTGCAGAGACCCTGTAGAACCTTATGCTTATGTGCAATTCAGATGTCATGAAAGAACTTAAGCACAGTTTCTATGAATATTTTTTTAAATTCCCATGTTTGTTCCCACTTGGGTCTCTCTGTATTTCCGCAAGCTGTGAGAGCCCTAAAATGAATCTTCTAACTTTTGAATCCAGTACGATTTTGTATGAATTTTAGATACACTAGACTATTTTTTAGGATTATTAATACACCATGCTTCACAGACTGGCGAATGCCCCCAGGTAAAAAGCTATATAAATGTGAATATCACTCAGTACAGTTTCTCAAGTTAGCTGCTGTTGTTGTTTTGGTGTGTGTCTGTCCGGTTTTATTAATCTGGGGTATATATACAATATACTGTGCTAGTGGGACTTGGACTCCTGTTAGTCCGGCTTTCCTAGCAGATTGTTCACGTTTAATTTGCAGAAAGCCTTGCATGCTCACCCATGAATAAATCTGTCAATATAGAGAATGATACACAGAATGGGCCTTCTCAAGTAAACTTTTGCTCCTCATTCTGAGTTGGGGTTCAGCTCTCCCCTTATTTTCTGGATGGCAAGAAGGGAATAAAATCAAAAGCAGAATGTGTAGTCCTCAAGAAAGGAGATAAAAGACATTTGTTCTGATAACCACCATAATACTGAGAAAAGAGTATAGAAGACTTTATACAGAAATTTTTCATTGCTTTTTTTCCATCCAAAATAGATTTAGAATAGAAAGCAAGATTTAATATATAAATCTTTTTATTGGGTTTTTCCATTCAAGCTAGATTTGAGTACATTCCAGGATAGGTGAATGGTTAAATGAGGAGATTTAGTTAGAATGCTCAGGATTTCATTTCTGAATGCCAATTATACACTAAAATAAAATAATACATTGAAATTAATCATGAAGGTGGAATAAATATTGAATTATAATATATTTTTAAAGAATTTTCACAAAGTAATTATAACAGTCATTTAAACACAATCACCCCTGCTATATACACATTAGAGTAAAATATGATTGGTTCTGCAATAACTAGCTACAAACTGTAGTTATAAATATCTATATTTTACCAAAAATTTTAAAAAAATCCTTACAGATTTTAACATAAAAAAATTTGTTTTCTGGGCTGGGGTTGTGGCTCATCAGTAGAGCACTCACCTAGCACGTGCGAGGCCCTGGGTTCAATCCTCAGCACCAAATAAAAATAAATAAATAAAGGTATCGTGTCCAACTACAACTAAAAAATAAATATTAAAAAAATGTGTTTTCTTAGTAGTATGTTCTCTTTTAAGTGTTTTAAACTGAATTTTATCATGCATTAAATATTTTGCTCTGGGCTGATTTATTTATTTTCACATAGACATGCCTTTATTGATTTAAAAACAGGGTTCTTTATTTTATTTCACCTTTCCTTTTCAATCTGTCTGTTTCTAGTTTTCTTTAATGGTGCACATTATTAATACTGACAGGAACTTAGACAAATATAAATTTGATGCTCATGTGGAAGACAAATTTGTAAAGTTAAATTATCATTATTTCATAATTTATTACCTGGGTAAAAAGCTGTCACAAAACATCTGGTTCATCCTTTGTTACATAGCTTTAATAATCAGTATAAGTTACATGATTGGATTTTTGAGTTATCAGTGAGCTATGATATTGATGTATAAAATTTAGAACACAGAGATAGGTTTTAGTGTAGCAAATTTCTTGGCTATGGAAAAGTAAAGCAATTAATAATAACTTTTGCTGATCCATTGTCTTGTTTGGTCAAAGACCTTACTGTTGTGATATACTGAAGGAATGTACCCGAGGGAAAAAAACTTCAATTTTTCCCCTTGACAAACATCAGTTGTTGATAAGGTAGTTGAAGTCACATTCATCAATTTCTGCTGTGCTGTGGGAGAATTTTATTGAATTAAAAAGTTCAAGTATCACAGATTCACTAAAAGAGTCACACAGGATTTAAGTAAAATATAGAATGCATTTTCCAGTTTCCTATTCGTTACTTTTTTTTTAAGTCTCCGTTTCTTTTTTTTCTATATATGGGTCATTTGATACCAACCATAACTCTGCTTACTTTCACCATATGGTATGTGTCCTTACATGAAACAGTAATGCAGTGATGTTTAATTCATTTATTTGGGAATGTGTTTTACAGCTGTTAGTTGTTTCTGATCAATTCTGTGAGCATAATTTTTACTTTGTTCTTGTAATTTTTCCTTTTTGCCACCCTCTTTCTATTTCACTTCATAAATTTCAAGACAAGTCCCCACCCATTTTATCAGTCATACTAATAGGATTTTATTTGTATATTCTTACCTCAAGTTCTGTTTTATTCAGGTTCATGGAAGGTATAAGTCCCTGTTTTTGTCACTGTATAACCATAAGGTTAATCCTGAAACTCAAATTATCCACCCAGTATACTTTGATGAAAAGATTTTTTGTTGCTACTATTGGTGGTGGTGATAAAATATAGAAACATAGATTTTAGTATTTGAACTATTTTTTAAGTGTGTAATCCAGTGACATTAAGTACATTCACATTTTTATGCAATCACAACCTTAAAGAAAATGTATCATTCCTTCCTTCCAGTCCCTATTAAAAAACCACTATTTCTATACATTTTACTATTGTATGTACCTTATATAAGTAAAGGGAAGCAATATTTAGTCTTTTGTGACTGGTTTATTTCTCTTAGCAAAATGTCTTTAAGTTTCACCCATGTTGTAAAATATCAGAATTTAATTTTGTTTCAATATGAATAATATTACATGATATACCACGTTTGTATATCTATCTCTGGACATTTGGTTTGATTTCATCATTGTCTATTGTGAACAATGTTGCTTTTGAATTACTACTCTGTTCAAGTTTCTGCTTCCAGTTGGGTGCACCCATATAAAAGGCAAATTATTAGATAATATGTTAATTTTGCTCTTAATTTCTTGAGGAAACAAGATCATGTGTTTCACAGAATTGACACATTTTACTTTCTCACCAGCAATTGCACAATGATTTCAATTTCTCTGTATTCTTGCCAACACTTATTTTTTTAATAGTCGTTCTAATGAGTATAAATTGATATCTCATTGCAGTTTTAATTTTCATTCTACAATAAGGAATGGCAAAAGTAGTTTTAACTAATTATTATTTTCTTGAGTTTGGTGTCTAATAAGATACTATAGGAAAACTATATCTAGTATTTTCAAACTTAAATATTCTGCTTATCTCTTTTTCTGCACAAATGATGGTTACCTTTTTAAAGATGAATATTAGGGTATACATTAAAAACATATTAATATAAATAAGTCCAGGATATATACTTACTTCCTTTCACTACATGAAATACATTGTGACTTATTTCAAAGGCTTTTCTGATAGTTTTTGGATAAATAAATATGCAGTAGAAATAAAAGAGCCTTTTTAGAACAAACACAGATATCTTGAAATATGCCTGTGATATTTCCTAGATGTAAAGAAAGTGGTCAAATATTTAACCACTTCAGTCTCAATTTCTTCATCTGAAAATAAATGAATAACCCCACCATCATACAGAGATTTTTGGGATATTTTGGGATATTTTTAGTAAATATTAACTTTATTCTTGGACAAAGTCTGTCCCTGCATCAGTAGTATAGGGAGTGGCAACATGAAGCCTTTTGACAATAAAATTTTTGTGAGTGTTTTAAGCAGGTCTTCACTTTAGTCACCCAGTTTGGCTTGGCTCTTCTGATCCTTCCATGTATTATGAGAAAAATGTTCTGCAGTTCAACATTCACAGTGGGCTGACCTGGCCCTAGCCTACTGCCTGTAGTCAAGCCTACCTTGCTGTTTCAAATTAGCTTATATTAGTTAAAGAGCAATCAACTGAGAGATTAGGGTGAAAACCATTTTTTTTTGTTTTAATTTTTAAGCCACTGAATTTGGAGTCGTTATGGAATTTAGGTACGTTATTGCAAGAGCTAGTCGTAAATATAGTTGTTAATTTTTTTCCTAAGACACACAGTTTAGTGATGCTTATGAACTCACCATATTCAAAATAATTTCCCAAAATTTTTGAAGCTAAATATAATTAGAGAGGAAACCAAAAGTATAGAAATACAGTTGCTAGTTAAAAAAAAAATTTGCTTGGAAGACAGCATTACATATGCTTCTTTATATGTTAAATAGTATGATATATCTTAGTATATTAAACATTGCAGCTTTGAAAATGTGATGAAGGTAGAAAATTTGTTGAATATATACAACATCTGTAATGTGATATGAAAATGCATGTGACTCCTATGAATGAGAAACATACTAAAAGTGTTACTGCTATTCCACTGTCTGGTTTACATTTACAATTAAAAGACACATTAAATCCACGTGAAGATCTTAGTGAAAATAAAGAGCAAGTTTAATTTCCTTTCATATCAATTTCTCCATCTTTGAGTTCAAGTTTTTAATCATTAAATGGGACCTGGTGTGAGAAGTACTTACATAATGCCTGACATTAGAAGATATTCAGTAATTATTTATGTACCTATATTAGTCATGGGCACTACCAAACTTTGCATATATATTTTGAAAATGTGACACAGTGTAAGAACGACAGTATTTGAACTTTATCACAGAAGAACAAATATCATCATTCCTTGAAAATCTAGGGACTAAGAATTCTAGGGAGAATTTAAGGCTAACTAGATTAATAATTTCTTCTTGTTTATACTGTTTAAGTAGAATGAGGAGACAGCATCAACATAAAGCAAGGGGAAAGACAGTTGAGGGTATGCAAGGGAAAAGGTACACAGAAGTTTGTGGTTACAGTTTAGACATGTCACAGCATTTATGAGATAAGAGTAGAAACATAGCTATTTTCTTGATTGTGGTGAACAGTAAGATAGGTTTTATTGTTTTGTATCTGTCAGTGATGAAGAATCATGGGCCAAACCATCAAAGTTGTGCCTTTGGAAAACAATTATTATTGTTATTGCTGTTGTTAGAATTTAGATTCTAGTTACAAGAGCACTGGGTGTTTTCAGGAAAGGGATTTAAAATACTACAATAGTCAGGAGGAAAGGAGGGCTTGAAGTACAACAATACAAATTTCAAGAAAGTCACTAATGACAGACATGTTTAAATTCAATTTTCATCTATAATATTAGCAAGATTCAGTCTGATCTTGTAATTTTTTCACATGATGCTTTTGCCTCTGCAGAAGGCTGTATGAATTCATTAGTACGTGAGTATTATGGGCCAGGCTATATGGGCAATGATCAAACAGACTCCATTTTACCGACTCCATATCATGTAAGAAATACTTCTCCCACGGGAAAGCCCTACCTCTGTACCCATTAATAGTTACCTAGCATAACATACTTGGCAACACAAAATGGCAATTCTTATACAATGTAAAATTGCTCTGTCTTTGGTTCCCATATTTCTTGGGCAATGTACCCTGTCAGAGATCAATTGTCTAGACATTATTAAACATTCTCTAACTTGTACCCAACTAGGATCATTTTGACCCATTTCCCTTCTGCTTGCTTTCTGCTATGCCAACCTGGGAAGTCCAGTGGGAAATACCAATGTACCTATTGCATTGTTTTGCTAAGTGCTGGATTCAGCCTCTGTACCCCTTTTTGCTTACAACTATGTCAACCCAGATGTGGTTTTTGCCTTTAAATACCCTAAAATGTTGAAGCTTGAGGCTGTTTTCTGCACAGACAACTTGGTCCTGTAGAATCAGTTCCGGCCTGTCAGAATAAAGACTTTTTAATTTGGACAAAACTGGGATGTGGTGTGTTTTCTGAGCGACCTGCCCCACAACAGTGAGTACACTTATGCATATACACATGTCAAAATTTTTACCTAAAGTGTTAAGAAAATTTCTCGTATATATATAATGTACATTTAAGGTTTTTATACCTTAAATGTACTTTATATATGTCTCATTATGGGATCTAGAAGCATGACAAGTCTTCCTTTTTCATATTCTATTATTTATAAGGGTAAATAAGAATGACACTTTTATTTAAATTCACACACTTGGACACTGAGATTAAGTAACATATGCCCTAGAGTACTCAAATACTAAATAGAATTTAAGTATATCCAGAATTCCCAAATCAACACAAGTCCAGTTGAAATAAAATTTTCAACTTGAAATTTAACTGCCCAAAGTCTCTATTCCTAGCAGAATATATTCAAGCACTGAATTTTATCTCAGATGAAAGCAAATGAAAAATGTAAAAATTAAACAACTCACTATATATCTAATGTGTTGAATTGAAAGGAAATGAGTATTGACTTATGAATTTTGAAGAGCTGGCTTAAATTTATTTTTTAAGAATGGTGGAAAATCAACAGCTCTAAAACCAAAATGACTACAACACTGTTTAATTTATGGAGTTATTTTAACATTTAGAAAGTCAATGTTGGCAGCAGATATTAACATACCATAGAAAACTTTCAAGGCTTATCTGGGAAACTGAGTCTTGTCAAACATTCCCATACATAGCCACATCAAATCCATGCAAGTTATTTACCACAATTTTTACTGTACATATTCAGATAGAGTAAAATACAGGGAAAACTGCAAAGAAGAGAAAGCAAAGGAGTAAGAAGCAAACAAATATTGATCACAAAACCTTCCCAGAAAGTTTGCTCTGTATTAAAATAATGAAAAAGTCAATTGTAACACAGAGCAACACCACCAGAGACTTAAAAAGATGCATGGGGGGACGGGAGAAGACAGACAGTCTTGAAATTGCAATGTTGAGGATAGAAGAGAAATAAAGGAGAATGAGGATTGAAGAGGAAAAGGACAGCAATAAAGGGAAACGTAGGATGAAACATGACAAAAGAAAATTTAAAATAGGAAAATGCAAAATGCCTTCCCAAACTTTTCTCAAAAGAAACATTCATACAATACAGAAAGCATACTTTGCTTTACTACCAGAAAGAATTGCTGTTGGACTAATTAATCTGGTAACTCAATAAAAGTGTCAGCTCTGTCTCCCGAAATGCAAAAATGCAAATTGTCTTTATTTGTATATAAAGTTAAGAAAAAACATGTAGAAAAATAAGAACCCCCAAATTTCAGCCGTTAAGCCCCTGATCAATGGCAAAGTAGAAGAGATGTGTGATGCACATTTTATTATGAATGAAATTGTCTCTCCATCCTCTGTATTAGGCCAGGAGATGCAGTTAGAGCATGGGTAGCACACTGTTGAAAGAATTTAGGAATCAGGTCTAAAAATGGCTTAGGTGAGTTCCATCTATGTCCTACTGTCAACACCAAATCCCGGAAAGCTGATAGATATGCTGTGGATATACCAAGGAAAGAACCATTTCATAGATAGTGATGAGAACTAACTAGCAGTCTCTGTTTTTGGTGTATAAGATGGAATATGATTTGGTCTTGGTTTAATCAGGGTAATGAGGGTAAATGTAACAAATAGGTAAAGGAAAAAAGAAGGGTGAAGGCCAGGATCAAAGAGAGATCTGATTTTGAATTTTTTTTTCCTGCTTGCAACGATAAGGAGAGTCCCTAAGGGAGACAACTCAGATGAACAAATAAGAGAACGAAGTCGTAGGATGCTCCCAAATACGATGATGAAGGTAACTATCAGAAATCAACAAAAAGAAACAGTAAAAATAAAATATGGAGAATGGAGGAAAAAAAAACAGAATACAGGTAAAGAAACCTAAGGAAGTGGTCTCCCCAAAAGGATGATACTAAATTATGACAAATAGTACTGAGGCAAATTAAGACTTGACAGAAAAAAAATGATTTATGGTTAAATGACATCATTTTATGACTTTCTTTTGGTGGAATCAATGGGGATACAAGACAATTTTTTAAAAAAGAGAAGAAAATAGGTGATTAAGAAAGAAGGGACACCGATTCAGAAAGTCCTTTAGGCTTTCCTTAACAAGCTATTACTGTGTAATCCATACAATCATGGCAAACTCCACTTCCATTACTTACTGAGTTCTGGGGATCAGAGGAAGCAATGGGAAAGACAAATAAAACATAATTTAAATTTCTAAATGAATTTACGATTTAGTGGGTAGCCAAGCCAGTCAAGTGAAATAATAAATCTAATTTAATGTTTTAGGTTTTATACTAGCAGTAGAAAAAGAACATGGCTCACTGGGGACACAAATAAGGACATTATCAGCTCAATCTAATTAAGTATTCTATGGTCTCTGACCATCAGTGGTAAATAAAGAATATGTTTCTTGCTTTCAGACTTAAAATGTATTATGGGCCTGACTTATGTGTAGCTCTGTCGCTCATTCATGAGCTTAATTTTCATTTGAACACATTTTTTTTCATTTGATTCTTTAACTTTTGCTACTATTAGACTGTATTTATAATAGATTATCACCTTTGATTTTCCTTAACCTCTATATTCACTTACTTTCTCACTGAACTATATTTATCAGTCTTACCAAATCCATTTTCAGAGATTATGATGCAGTTCATAATACATTATTTTTCTTTTAGTTTTTTTTATAATAGAATTATGTAAATATTTTGAAATATATGATTCTAAAATGCATTTAACAAAAGTGATTTAATTTTTTTGTCAGATGATTGTGCTTGGGATTATTTTACAATTAATTGTTTATCTTTTTCCTTGGTTCTGAAGTAATTAAAGAGGACAATCGATAACTAGTATTTTGTTTCACGTTAATTGAATTAATTGATAATTTATATAGAGAGTCCCTTTCCAATTAATTCAGTTCCAAACACAATATACTTGGAAACTATATCTGAACTTGTGTTCCATTTTTGAAAAATAGTATTAGTAATGAGTAAGTAAATTGATAAGATGAATATTTCATGGTTACTAAAGGATACATACAGATCATTTGCTTCATAGGGAAAATTCATAAAACACATAAATAATTAAAATTTATTTATGTTTGTCAAAATAAATCAAGGGCTGTGGTTGTGACTCAGTAGCAGAGCGTTTGCCTAGAACATTTGAGGTACCAGGTTCAATTCTTAGCACCACATATAAAAATAAACACATAAAATAAAGGCATGTCCATCTACAAATTTACACAAAAAATAATTAATTAATTAACAAAACATATTGTTACACACACATAAATTACAGTTGCTTATTTACCTAATTGAGCTTTTCTTCCATATCAGTAATTTGAAGAATTTGTTCTCAACATTAATGTATATAAAACATTATCCTTACTATTATTTTTCCCCAAAATTATGTTTATAAGTGTCCACAGTTTTTATTCAATACACTTATTAAAAATATTCTAGAATATGAGACTGACTTCTGTCTCTAATTTTTTCACTTGTATGAAATGAGTGCTTGCTCATTGTTTTTTTGAAAAGAAGAATTCATTCATGAGCAAACTCATTTATTGACAAAAAATGGTTATGTCTTTGGAAATAGTTACCTATGTCCTAGAATATTTTGAATGTTATGGTTTTAACAAAAGTATTTTACTATGAATGTGGTATACATCCCACATTAACAACTTAGATTATATATAAAAATATCCTGAGCCATAAAGAGCTCACCATAGATCTAAAGTTAAAATCCTAGAGATTATCGGGACCAGCCCTTTCTTTGTAACCCCAGAGGGTTTATAATGCCCATATGTTGCACAGAACTATGAGAACTTATATTTAGTTTAAATTTAATGGAAAGAAAGACAGTATAGGTACAGTCAAAACCATCTAGAGACTCATTAAATTCAAATTTTATAAAATTCATATGTAGTTATTATGGTTTGCTCTATAAATATTACTTAATAACATGAAAGAAAATACTTAATGGATATTCTGTCTATATTTCTTACCAATGTGAAAATAAAAAAAATGCTAATTAATGAAAATAAAAATATGGCTATTTATTCAAGGTTTAGTGTTGTAAGGGAGTTAGCTACCAATTCTTATCTTTGGACATGATTCAAAGGCAGACAGAGGAAAGGACAACTTGATAGTGGAAAACAAGGGAAAGTGTCAGTTATGCCAGTTATAAAACTATTGATATGAAGAAGCTGTGGAATAACTACAAGCAGGAAATCCCATGTTTTTGGTCATGAATACGTATTTGGCTTTCTGTGGTTGGTCCTAAATTGGAAGCAAGAAAAAAAGTCAGAGAAATTGTCAGTTTTTCAGGTCTTCCCTTTCAGGCTGATTGCTATAAGGGTTATTGTTCAACTTTCTGTTCCGTGTTGCTACAGGCAGTGGCCTGACTCCTTATAAGTCTGACCAAGACTTCAAGATTGCCTACTAGACTGGTTACTGGAAATTATGGGTTAGTTTCCTGGGTTGGTTGCTCCAAATTGTGAACCAGAAATCTTTTCTTCTATATGCTCTTACCATTTGTCCATTTGTTTATTTAGTTTCTCATCACATAACAAAAGACATGAGAAGCAGATTTGAACCCAACCTAGAGACTAATATCCAATGCCTAAGCACAGGTTAGCTTAGCTGAAGTCCAACTGATCTGCAAATATATGAACATGTGATTTCTTTAATGGTGTTTTAAGTCTTAAATTTTGGAAGATTCTAACTATGCAGTGAAATTGTGACAAGTGGACTAATTAAATGGTGACAATTCAAAGATGCCTGCTTCTACTGGCACCAAATATAACAATTAAAGAGGAAAAAGAACATCCAAAAATAATATTACCTACATGCATTTGACTATAGGCTTTGAAGCTGGACTTGCTCTTTTGTTTGTGGAGTCCATTGTGTTCATGGCTTTAGTTTAAACATTGAAGATATACTCATGGTCAAAGCAGACAAGGTCGCTATTTTTCAAAAGGCAAGCAATTTTGTTTATAGGCAGTAATCCTAGGATCACTTGGATGTATTCTGATAGTGGATATTAAAGGTAGGCATAATGAACATTTGGAAAGTACACGAAAAAAGAGAAAACTCAGAATGTGTGTTTACATCAACAGGCGTAGATGCTAACAAAAATGATGAGATGAGAAATTGTCAAATGAGAGCAAAAAGTTTCATGAGATATAACCATTGGATTTAGCAACTAAAAGGTAATATCAATTATATCTGAAAGGATAATTTTATGTAAGGAAATATATGCGAGATTAAATTGGGCTGAGATGTGATTCAACAGGAAAAAGAAGTGGTGTAAATACTATTTAGGGAAGTTTGGCAATCCAAAGGTAAAATATAGGACAAATGACACAGACATTAGAAATCAAGAAGAACTTTGTTTTTGTTAAGATGAGAGGGATTTGAGTACACTTGGGTGACAAAAGGCCATGAGCAGCCCAGCAATTGACTCTACATGCGTAATTAAGCATATTTCCTGGGGAGTATAGAGGAAATGAGTAAGCTTTGAGCCAAGTCCCAAATCTCACTGTGTCTAACTTCTCTGTGGGAAAGTGTCATGTGTAAAATATTAGCTACTGCCTTCAAATATGAATCCTTTTCCTTTCTGTCTTTACAGAGGCAAAAGAATATAAAAAGCCAAGCCTGTCAGTCAGCTTTTCATTGCTGTGATCAAAAGACTTGAAAAGAACAGCTTAGAAGAGGAAAAGTTTATTTTGGCTCATGGTTTTAGAGATTCAGTCCATGGTTGGCCAACTCTATTGCCTGGTCCTAAGATGAGGTAGAACATCAGAGCCAAAGGCATGACAGAAGAGTTGCTCACCTCATGGCAGCCAGGGTTTGGGTACAAAGAGCTAGGAATAATATAATACTCAAGAACATGTCCCCAGTAACCTACTTCCTCTAGCTACTCCCTACCTGCCTATAGTTATCACCCATCAACTGAATAAAAAAAAAAGTAGAAATAAATAAAACAGGGTTTAGGATATAGCAAATAGCTCAGTGGTAGAATATCCCAGAGTTTAACCCTCAATAATAGGATGTAAAAATATATGAATATATGAGATTCCTTTTCTATCCTAAATCCATTGTAATTTACCATATGACTTCATTTGAGAGTCCTCATCATGTGCAGCTGTCAGATTACCAAGTTGTTTAAAAAAAACTCAGAATCCTACCTGTACCTGGGCTGAGGCTCAATCCTTTATTCCCTGTCTCTTTCCTACTATGGAATTATTTGTGTCATTTTATCCACCAACAACTAAAAGCAGCATCCCTTCTTTTATTCAAATCTATTGTACGAGGTATTTGCCTGCCGGAATGTATTAGCTGTTTGTCTCTGTGTTAGTCAGCTTTTTGTCACTGTGATCAAAATACCTGACAAGAACAAGAGGTGGAAAGATTTATTTTGACTCAGTTTTGGAGGATTCAGTTCAGGTTTGGCAAGATCCAAGACAGAAACATCATGGGAGAAGAGTATGGTGCAGGAAAGCTGGTGAGTTCAGGACCAGAAAATAAACACAAAGAGAGAAAGAGCTGCCAAGGAAAAAAACGACACTCTCCAAGGGCATACTCCCAGAGACATACTTTGTGCAGTCATGTCTCACCTGCCTATGGTTACCACCCAGTAGTTCATTCAAATGGATTAATCCACCAATGAAGGTACAGTGCTTATAATTCTGTCTTTTCATTTTTGTACATACCTGCATTGCCTAACAAAAGAACTTTTGGGGGAATATTAACGATCCAAAGAATAATATTCTCTTGTGATTTTTATTTTGCCAATATGCTTTTATTCCAGCACTTATTTTTTAGAAACTTTAAGATTGAGTGTTAAGCTCAAATATTAAATAATAAATCATAAACAAGTATTTCTGTTATTCTATGAAGCTGTCACGCTTTTATAAAACTCTAAAACAGTGAGAATAAGCAATTTCATAAAATTCCAATATAGTCTACAAAATATTCCACAAATATTCTTACAGCTCAATGCTTTCTGGTGTACTTATTTTATTTATTTATTTATTTTTTGCATTTCAATCTTTGGAAAAATGTCATCTTCCACTGTCTGTATCATCCAGAAGGTTTCTCTCATACAACTGTCTCTGAACCATAATGCATCAGTTAGCTTATTTACAGTTTGCAATGGGGCAGCAGAAGTCACTTCTATGGTAACTTTAAAATTTTTTCTCCTAAATCAGGCAGAGGTAATTAATCTCATAGAGTCAGTTTCCTTTTAAGAATATCCTTCTTGATACAACAACTACCAGTTTTGTTGTTTATTGAATTTCAGTCTTCTATCCTACAAACTACCACAAATCAAGATTATGTTTGATTTTGGAGGTTTGATTTTGGGAAGATTCATAAACCAGGCCAAAATATAATTAGGGTATTTGCAAAATTCTATATTGCATAAACTTTTGTTATATTTTTTTGTATTTTTAACATAAAACATTTTTAAATGACCCAATTATAGACATTTGTAGGGTAATTGCACACATTTACAGCTTATTCTTTCACTAACTGAATATATGTGCAATGATCAGATCAGGGTAATTCACATACCTATCAACTCATATTGTCACTTATGTTAGGAATATTAAAAATACTCTCTATTATCTATTCTGAAATATACAACAAATTATGGTCAACCATAGTTACCCTACCATACTACAGATTATCAGAAGTTGCTCCTCCTGAACAACAGTACTCCTGCACTTAATAAACATCCTCCTTCCATCCTTCCTTTCTCCCCCAATCCTTCTTAGCCTCTTGTAACTATTATTCTGTGATCTATGTCTGTGAGGTCAGCTCTTTCAGCTTCCACATATAAGTTACAACTTTCAGTCCTTGTCCTAATTTCCCTTAACACCTGCGGGCTGACACATGCTACCATAAGTGGCACAATTTCATTATATTTTTTATGACCAGGTAATATTCTCTTCTGTGTATTTAACAAATTTTCTTTATCCATACATCTATTAGAGGACACTCAGGTTACATCAATATCTTGGTTATTATGAATTGTACTTCAATAAACATGAGTGCACATCTCTCTTTGAAATGATGATTTTAAAAGATTTTTAATTACATGAGTTTTAATTATATTAGAGACAAAACAGGAAAAAAAAAAGAAAAAAAAACCTATAGGTATTTTTTTAAAAAAAAAGAAAACAAAGAGGAAAAGCTAAGATCCTCTAAAAAGAGAAATATGTATCTTTGTTAAAAGGAACATGAATAAGACTGGCTTAATGATACTGTTCAGATATAGTGTATGCAAGAAAAAACATTGGGGCAAAACCTTTCAAAGTTTGGAATAAAAATTATTTTGGACCAGAAACTGTATACTCTAATTAAATTAGCATATAAACATGAGCCTCAATCATCTGAAAAAAAATATGAAATTATCAAGTATTAAATAATTTTAAAATTTGCCAGTAATTATACCTTTATGAAAAAAGCAAAATGAAATTGAAAATAAAGAAAATAAATAGATATTTCCAAATAAAATAAATCAAAATTAAAACTGCATAGCATTTCTAAAAACTCTTTTACTATAAATTAAAAATTAAGTTTTCCTGGGCTCCAATAGAAAGTTCTTCTACATAAAATGCATTCAGTACAATGAGTGAAACAAAAATGGTGGATGATGATCTAAAGGTTGCCAAACAAGCCATTTTTTTCTTCATGAGAAAAATTGCAAAAGCCCCACAAATTTAGAATACAACCAAAAGAAATAACCAATATATTTCACAAATTTTAAGTTTTCATATTTCATGTTTTTGAAAGATTGATGGCTCTATAAAAAAGAAAACATAAATTTATTTAGTTGCTTACAATAATTACATGATTTGAAAGAGAGTTTATGACATTTTACCAATAAGGAAAAGTAAGCCTAACCTACTACTGTAGACCTTTATAAAAAAAAAAACTACTTTATCTAGAAAAATACAATAAAAGCATTATTTGTCTTTTTTCCAACTTCTAGACTCAAATTATACAGAATTTATGGGAATTTAATATTTTACAGAATACAATATAAATATTATCAATTTTGATAGCTGCCACTTAACATAGAAGTAGAAAGTAAGAAAAGGACAACAATAGAGACATAAATGTCTTTAAAAAATAAAGGGGCTATTCTAACATATATGAAAAACATGAAAATTATTGGTGCAAAAAATAAGTGTTTCATTTACAGAAACATTGTACAACATTTGTAATATTGATAAGTTATATTAGAGAGTTTTTTGTTGATAGGGGCCTCCCTGTGCATTCTTGGATCTTTAGCATCAATAGTAGTCTCTACCTAATTATGAGAGAAGCATCCATTTCTCTGAGTCCTAGTGACCACATATTCTCCGTAAATTGTCAAATTATCTCTGGAGGACAAAAATCTCAATCATTTGAAAGCACCAATTTAAAGGCATATAATTTACCCCCTTTATCAAATATAAGATAGTTGTAACTGTGTGGATTAGTCTCTGTGTCCTCTATTCTATACCATTGGTCCACCCGCCTGTTTTGGTACCAGTACCATGCTGTTTTTGTCACTATTGCTCTGTAATATAGTTTGAAATCTGGTATCACTATACCACCTGATTCACACTTCCTGCTTAGAATTGCTTTTGCTATTCTGGGTCTTTTATTTTTCCATACGAATTTCATGATTGCTTTATCTATTTCTACAAGAAATGCTGTTGGCATTTTGATTGGCATTGCATTAAACCTATGGAGAACTTTTGGTAATATCGCCATTTTGATGATGTTAGTTCTGCCTATCCATGAACAGGGTATATCTTTCCATCTTCTAAGATCTTCTTCTACTTCTCTCTTTAGGGTTCTGTAGTTTTCATTGTGTAAATCTTTCACCTCTTTTGTTAGGTTGATTCCCAAGTATTTTATTTTTTTGGAGGATATTGTGAATGGCGTGTTTTTCCTCATTTCCGTTTCAGAAGTTTTGTCGCTGATATACAGAAATGCCTTTGATTTATGCGTGTTGATTTTATATCCTGCCACTTTGCTGAATTCATTTATTAGTTCTAGTAGTTTCTTTGTAGATCCTTTTGGGTCTTCTAGGTATAGAATCATGTCATCTGCAAATAGTGATAATTTAAGTTCTTCTTTTCCTATTTTTATTCCTTTAATTTCTTTCGTCTGTCTAATTGCTCTGGCCAGTGTTTCGAGAACTATATTGAATAGAAGTGGTGATACAGGGCATCCCTGTCTTGTTCCAGATTTTAGAGGGAATGCCTTCAACTTTTGTCCATTCAGAATGATGCTAGCCTGAGGCTTAGCATAGATAGCTTTTACAATGTCAAGGTAAGTTCCTGTTATCCCTAGTTTTTCAAGTGTTTTGAACATAAAGGGATGCTGTACTTTGTCAAATGCTTTCTCTGCGTCTATTGAGATGATCATATGGTTCTTATCTTTAAGTCTATTGATGAGGTGAATAACATTTATTGATTTCCGTATATTGAACCAGCCTTGCATCCCAGGGATGAATCCTACTTGATCATGGTGCACAATTTTTTTGATATGTTTTTGTATCCGATTTGCCAGAATTTTATTGAGGATTTTTGCATCTAGGTTCATTAGAGATATTGGTCTGTAGTTTTCTTTCTTTGAGGTGTCTTTGTCGGGTTTTGGAATCAGGGTGATGTTGGCCTCATAGAATGAATTTGGAAGAGCTCCCTCTTTTTCTATTTCCTGAAATAACTTGAAAAGTATTGGTATTAATTAAAGGGGCTAAAAGCATGCAATGGAGGAAGGATAGCATCTTCAACAAATGGTGTTGGGAAAACTGGAAATCCATATGCAACAAAATGAAACTGAATCCCTTTCTCTGGCCATGCACAAAAGTTAACTCAAAATGGATCAAGGAGCTTGATATCAAATCAGAGACTCTGCGTCTGATAGAAGAAAAAGTTGGCTCCGATCTACATATTGTGGGGTCGGGCTCCAAATTCCTTAATAGGACACCCATAGCACAAGAGTTAATAACAAGAATCAATAAATGGGACTTACTTAAACTAAAAAGTTTTTTCTCAGCAAGAGAAACAATAAGAGAGGTAAATAGGGAGCCTACATCCTGGGAACAAATTTTTACTCCTCACACTTCAGATAGAGCCCTAATATCCAGAGTATACAAAGAACTCAAAAAATTAGACAATAAGATACAAATAACCCAATCAACAAATGGGCCAAGGACCTGAACAGACACTTCTCAGAGGAGGATATACAATCAATCAACAAGTACATGAAAAAATGCTCAACGTCTCTAGCAGTCAGAGAAATGCAAATCAAAACCACCCTAATATACCATCTCACTCCAGTAAGATTGGCAGCCACTATGAAGTCAAACAACAACAAGTGCTGGCGAGGATGCGGAGAAAAGGGTACACTTGTATATTGCTGGTTGGACTGCAAATTGGTGCAGCCAATTTGGAAAGCAGTTTGGAGATTCCTGGGAAAGCTGGGAATGGAACCACCATTTGACCCTGCTATTGCCCTTCTTTGACTATTCCCTGAAGACCTTAAAAGAGCATGCTACAGGGATACTACCACATCGATGTTCATAGCAGCACAATTTACAATAGCTAGACTGTGGAACCAACCCAGATGCCCTTCAATAGATGAATGGATAAAATAAATGTGGCATTTATACACTATGGAATATTATGCAGCACTAAAAAATGACAAAATCATGGAATTTGCAGGGAAATGGATGGCGCTAGAGCAGATTATGCTTAGTGAAGCTAGTCAATCCCTAAAAAACAAATACCAAATGTCTTCTTTGATATAATGAGAGCAACTATGAACAGAGTAGGGAGGAAGAGCAGGAAAAAAAAAGATTACCTTTAAACAGAGACATGAGATGGGAGGGAAAGGGAAAGAAAAGGGAAATTGCATGGAAATGAAGGGAGACCCTCATTGCTATACAAAATTACATGTAAGAGGTTGTGAGGGGAATGGGAAAATAAACAAGGAGAGAAATGAATTACAGTAGATGGGGTAGAGTGAGAAGATGGGAGGGAAGGGGAGGGGGAATAGTAGGGGATAGGACAGGTAGCAGAATACAACAGTTACTAATAGGGCATTATGTAAAAATGTGGATGTGTAACTGATGTGATTCTGCAATCTGCATTTGGGGTAAAAATTGGGAGTTCATAACCCACTTGAATCTAATGTATGAAATATGATATGTCAAGAGCTTTGTAATGTTGTGAACAATCAATAAAAAAAAATAAAGGCATATAATTTGTCTCTCTGATAGCGAAACTGTCAAAAGTGGGCAAAGAGGTTTCAGTTCAGTTTTTGCTGCTGCAACAGAATACCACAGTCTAGTAATTGATTTTCAATAACAAACAAGCAAAAAAAAAAGAAATTTATTTCTCACAGTTTGTAAGCTGGCAAGTCCAATACCAATGTGCCAACAGCTGGTACTTTTTGCTGCATTGTAATATGGCAGAGGACATCACTTTTCAAGAGAGCAAGTGGGTAAGACAGGGTGGGAACAAGAGAACATATACAGATGAGAACTAGCACTCATAACAAATCCATTCTCACCATAATGACATTAATCCATTTGTGAGGATGACACTTAATCATCTCTTTTTAAAGGATGTCATCTCCCTGCACCTTAACAGTGGCAATTAAATTCCCACGGAGTTTTTGAAGGGATATTAAAATCATATCAGATGGGGAAGAATGGAATGGTATAAATAAGCTAAATCTTCTCCTTTCATTCATCATATCAAATCATAATATTCTAAGTTAATAAGTAAAACATAAAGATAAAAGCAGTAAATAAGCTAAAAATTAAGAGTAAAAATATTAATGTTAGTTTTGTAAATTGAGGGCAGATAAACTATCTACAAATTAGCTAAAGAAAAACAATATTAGAAACTTTCTGAAAGTAACATAAATGGCTCTAAATCTCTTTAAGTAACTTTCTGAAAATGCCTTATTTTCACTTTATGAGAACTTTTTGAATTAAAGAACAATATGGATTTTGTGTCAAATACTTAAATTATTACCAGAATATTTCCTAAAGTTACTTGATTTCTTTAAACAGTACAATAGGAAGCTTACATAATGTAAAAATTCTTTTTGACAGTGTATTTTAATTTCCTCTTTCATTACACAATTATAACACTGAAAGGTGTGTGTGTGTGTGTGTGTGTGTGTGTGTATACACACACTATATATACCAATACATCATCATACCATAAACCCACATTAAATTAGGTTTATTATGGCAGGTACTAAAGAAAAGGACCAAACAGGATGAAGTGACTGACAATTGAGGAATTTCTTGTCTCATTGTGAAGATTTAATATTGTCATAATTCTGAAGAGTGAGAGTTCTGGGGGCAGGAAGTCCAGGACCAAGGCATGAGCATTGGATGAGGGCCTACGTGCCAAGTACCCCTGTGGCAAAGGCACAGCTTAAAAGGGGAAATGCTGTATTCTCCCATGGCTCCCAAGAGCAGGAGGTTGGCAAGCTAAGGAACTCTGCAGGGAGCCTGGTTGACAGGAGCTTTGAGCTCAGGAAAGAGGCAGAAGCCCTCAGGACTTCACTGGCTCTAAGTGACCTACCTCTTAATACTTCATGTTGGCAACATCTGAAACTTGTCAGAGACGTATTAAACCACAGCACCACAGGACAGAAAGTCCTGGACTAGCTCACCAAACCCATCAAGGTTACTAATTCAACCCTAGTCCTTCTGAAGTTGAAATACTGAATTAAGAAAATTCTAAAAAGGCTTCTGAAAACTACCTAAAAGTGAAAATTTTGTTTTTGTTTTTTCAATGAAATCACTTTTCCCCATCTCAAGTTTCTCTAACAAATCTTGAAATATACAGGCCAACATACTAAGTTGAGTGTATTGCCAGAATCTAAGGGAATGTCTCTAAATGCGATGCAGTTCGTGTTTTTAAAAAGCTTATAAACCTTGTGGAAGTGAGAGCTGAGAGTTGCACTTAAACCATGAATGTCTGCTCTCTATTCTCTTAATAAGTGTGGCTAGTTCTTAATCCTGAAATTGTAAATGGCCACCAAGGGGAAGCAGGCATTTCTTGGAAAAAGGCGATCAGTCCGTCATGCTCCCAGTTCAAAGCAAATAGACGATCTGAACAATGTACTTTAAGCAAGAGAGAAGATTAAAATAAGCAGTATGTCAAGCATGCAGACATGTTAAAGTAGTAATTAAAATAGTTAAAAGGAAAGAAGGAAAGAGCCCAGTCAACATAAAAATCTAACTCAAGAGAAGCAAGTTTCTCAAGGCTGCCTTCATATATAGGGAGTTGCAAGTAAATAAATACATAAATAAAATGGAATAAATAAATGCTGAAACAGTAGTTTCTAAAACAGCATAATAAAATGAAGAAGAAGAATGAGTGAGGACATGAGAAAACAGAAGAACAAAACAAGTTTAAGTTATCAACACCATAGAACAAAGGAGAGATGTTTAAAAAGAAAATGCCTAACACAAAGGAAATTTTTCTAAATAACCATAGCAAATGGAGATAAAAACAATAAGGGATTATTAAAGCAAACACAGAGAAGGTCCTACACAAGGTAAGCAGTCAAAAATTTAATATAATGTTAATTACCCCTCTGAAAAACTCAAAAATTAGAATTGAAAAGCATTCAAAAAGTCTTCTCTTCTGAAAACTAAAATAAAAGAATTTTCAGTTGAAAAGGCAAACTGATTGTGAAGGAAACGTGATAAAGAACATTACTAAAAAATATGTTGTGAAATATTATGCATAAATTTTAAAAATAATAATAAGCCAAGCAGAAAAAGGCAAATCAAAAAAAAAAAAAAACAACAACCAAGGGGGAAAATCACATTTGCATCTTTCTATAATAGCAGTAAATGCCAGAAGCTTATGAAACAATACTTACAGTTTTGAAAGAAATAAAATATATACACATAAATGTTAAGAACACTGTGTCTAGCTAAGTTTTCATTTAAATATGAAAACAATGGATAATCATAAATATGAGCATGAACCTACATACCAACTAATCTGAAGGGTAATATGAATTTTATTTAACAATTAATTGAGCCAGATAAACTTCCGTATCCTTACATATGGATATATGACCAGGGTAACTCCATATCATGTACAACCACAATAATAGGATTTTATTTAGAATAAGTTATACTCCATGTGGGTACAATGTGTCAATATACACTGTACCCTCATGTATATGTAAAAAAGAACAAATAAATTTAAGAAAAACCCTTTAAAAAAAGTAAAGAAAGTATAACAACAGAAAATTCAAAGCAGAAATGACTAGCGATGAGCATGGATTTACGTGACTAGCAAGTAAATAAATTCAATATTTTGTAACTTCTGGTCATATAAAAGAATGAAATGCCATAAATAATGTCAACATAAAATAACATGCAACAATGGTGTTTGTGGGTAGAGGGAAAATAAAGGAAGTGTTGGAGGGCCCAGGTTCTGCAGAACCTTAGCAGGCTAATGAAAGATGTTTTAGAAATGAAAGCAACAAACCTACAAACAAGAAAAAATACTTATTCTTCTCTGTTGTATTTAATAGAGACAAATTTTAAAAATAATAGTTCCTGTGGTGAAGAAATCCCACAAAACTGAAAATAAGAAATTTCTTTTATTTTTCTTTTGAAAATAAACTCAGTCAACTATTTATGATCTTGGCAAAGACAAAGGCTATTCCTCTAATCTGAGACCAAGAATCCACTTAAAATTTAAGTGTGTAATCAGCAAGTCCAACTTCCCAGTCTGATAATGTGTGTATAGGTATGTGCTTTTGTGGTTTTCAAGCACAGGTAACCAAGCCGCAGTCATGCTTCAAGTCTAGTTGTAATCTCATTAAAGTGATAAGCATAAAATTAATTAATAGTTATTATTAGTACAATACTTAAAACCATTTCTGGAAATTCTGGATGCTGATATTCTGAAAGAAAAGTGGAAACACACTCTACAGATATTAATCGGAAGCAAAATATGAATGTATCTGGATGAGTTATATGTGTACATGATCTAAGCTATTTAACTGCAATAATGTCAATAAAAATTTCAGACTATGATCAATAACAAAATATCTACACAAAAATTGGTGATATCCTTATATTTTTAAATGTTAGTAGGCAATTGTTCATGGGTCTCTCGCATTTCTGCTCATCTTGAATTTCTTTTTCAAAGATGTTGTATAGCAAACAGTTTTTGGAAGGTTGATAGTGTCTCCCTCTAGAAGACAAGTTATATTTGTTTACTGTTCAAGATAATAAAGAAAATGTCTTCCTTTAACCAGTTACAGAAGGTGGAGGGGTTCTTAATCATGGATTTTGAAATGCAAACCCTCAGCAAACACCAAGCCTACTTGAGCCTCTCCACTTCACCCTGCTGGGAATTGGTAAAAGAGACCTGGCAATCACGGAGCTCAGGCTGCTTTCAGCATTGTGAGGAATAAAGTCCATTTCTCTGTCCAAGGACTCTGGGGTCTTCTACCAACATCCATGAGACTGTGGCAAGCGAATTTGTTACCTAGCAAGTAAGGTAAGTTTTCAGAATTTTCATAGTTCTTGAAATAAAGTAGCTACTTTAAAGATACACTAAGTGTAACACAATTTTGAATGGAGATTAACTGCAGGATAGAGTATATGGGAATGTAATATGTTATATAGGATGCATTTACATATTATGAGATAACTAAATTCTTCAGTGAATGATGTTAGGAGATCTTACTGTGCTGGTGCCTCATAACAGTAAGAATCAATCTAATTTGTTATTCCTAAACAGATTTAATAAATTACACATGATCTGTATGATGCTATAAAACTATAAAACATTTTATAGCAAAAAAAGACAAAACAAAAGCTCAAGCATAAATAAGTTTATTTTATATACATATATATACACACACACCCACACACACACTCACACATACACACACGTGTGTGTATATATAACAATTTGAGAAAATAGGGACATAAACAGAATAATAAAGATAAATTATCTTTAAATCACCTACTAACATTGACATTATTTTTAAATTTTAAAAATCATGAGGAAGAATGTTATACACAATACAGAAATTAATGCATATAAGTATGAGAGGGTACACCCAGCTGAACTTCAAACAGAAATAAAGGACTTCATTCAAAAGTAATGTCGTGTGTAAAAGAAACAATCAAGAGATCAAGTCATCCAGACACAACAGCAGTGGGAGACCATCATCACCTCTATGCCTGGAACAAGAATGGGAAAACATGGTGCTCCTTGAGCCCAGCCAGTAGAGGCTCAAACCAGGAAGGATCAACAAAGGTCAAAATCCATGCCAAGAATTCTAGGAGTCAGTTGCTGCAGACAGATAAAGGCCAGTGAAAATATCTGGAGACAATAGGAAGTGGCAAGTGATGAGTAGCCAGAACTCTACTATTCAAAGGCATTCAAGCAAAACAAAGCAAGATATCATTTACCCTCTACCAGGAATTTGGTATCCCCAAATCTACACAGAAATAGACACTTAAATCTATGGGCTGAAAGGCATTCTGACCATTTACATAAAAATATAGAGTACTTTTATTTCTTTAACTAGTTAGATAATATTTATTACATGAGCAAAAATTATAAACAATATATTTTTATATTTATTTATCTTTTATATTATCTTTATATATATTTATATTTTACATTTATATATATTTCTATGTATATTCACATTTCTTTATATGTATATCTTATATATTTATCTTCATATTATATATGAACATATTTTTATATTAATTATGCCTAGTTATTTTTTACATGATATGCATGCACATTTGGCGTGATTTGGGAATCTGGGGGTTTTTTCACAAGTGAACTTATTTTTAAAAATAAAAAATAGGAAAATAGTTGCTTCAAGAGAGAGGTGAATAAAGCAGTATTTTAAAATGTTTTAAATCTCAGATACAATACTAAATGATCTCATATTAACACTTGTAACACTAAAATATTCCTATATCTACCTTTTTTATGTTTTCTTTTAAAACATGTATTTTCATACACCCACAATTTGATTTTACTGTATGGCTATAAAATTTAAAGTGTTTTAGATTTACTTTTTTTTTTAAGAGAGAGAGAGACAATTTGTTAATATTTATTTATTTATTTATTTATTTTAGTTTTCTATGGACACAATATCTTTATTTTATTTTTATGTGGTGCTGAGGATTGAACCCAGCACCCAGCTTTACAATAGCTGGTACTATCCAGGAGCTGATGCTGGAACTGGAACTTCAGGCAAGCGCACTTTTAGTTTTACTTTTAAGAATTCTTTATCTCAAAATACGTGTATGATGATGGGAGGCGGAAAAATAAAAGAAGTGTGTCACATTAGATTGGGTAGAGAGAAGTGATGGGAGGGGAGTGGAGGGGAAGGGGGATAGGAAGGGAAGCAGAATAAAATAGACACTAGTATTGCTGTATGTATATACGTGTCTGTATAACCAATGTGATTCTGCAACCTGTATACTCAGAAAAATGAGAAATTATACCCCATTTGATTCAAATGTATGATATGTCAAGATCATTGTATTGTCATCTGCAACTAATAATAAAAAAAAAGAATTATCTCTGCGACTCACCTCTCATCCTGAGCATGACACTAATAGCTATGTAAATTTACAGTTTGAGATGGTAAGTTTCTTAAGGTTTATAATTCGTCCTTAAGTTCTCTTCTATACACTTTTATTTAATTCTATCTTTTAAAAATATGTTTACCCTTATAGGCCAAGTACTATTATATCTGTGGATAATGGAAAAGATGTGAAGGATTATTTTATGTTTAAAAACAAAAAATCTATAGCTATTTGATGAAAGTGACCAACTTTCTACTTCAGAATTTTTCTTCCATTAATATTAATAACCCACAAGAATAACTTCTTAGAAGTTTCAAGTATGATATGAAACATGATATCTCCACCATGCAGAGTGAAGCAGAGCTCTAGGCAACTTGGGTAATCTTGAGCATGTCATATTTCATTTTATATGGAAGGCAGAAGGGTTCTGAAATATGTGATCTTTGTTTCTAAAGTGATAGCATTCATTATTTAATCTGGCTTGGGTGTTTTGCATTTTATTTTTCTTGACTTATGTCCGGGAGTTTTATATCATAACATTCCAAATGTAAGAACTATTACAATTTAGGTGTTTTCTGCTGACTGATGTTACTATGGTTAGCTATGGCAGGGAGTCTAGGGAGGATTACAAAGGGAGATAACCTTCAAGAAGGCCACCAAACATACACATCAAAAGGAGTCCACAAGTCCAGTCACAGGACTGGAAATCACAAGCAACTTTCTCAATTCTAACTTTCTCAATCTGGAAATCGGGAATTGGTATGTCAGACATTCCCCAGCTGTAGTTTATTATAACACTTAAGATCTCTTTTGACCAGGACATCCAGACTCTTACAAAGAAAATTTGCTAAGGGCTATACAAAAAAAAAAAAATTAAAGGGCAATAAACCACTAAGTAATCACAAAGAGGGATAAGAGAAAATGAGTCAAGAGCAGAGCGAGGGACTCAAATGCCTTAAAAACCCACACTCTGAAAGAGCTACACAGTTGTCTCTGAAAAATGTTGGCTCAGTGCCTGTAATGTGCATCCTTATCCTCACTGTCTACAATAAACTCCTGCTTGTTGTTCTGTCTGACTCACTTGAAATCCTTTCTGCAGCATCACAGGGACTGGTCACTGCACACTGCTACAGTCACTAGGGCTCTGCAGGATCAGCTTTACAATAGCTGGTACTGTCCAAGAGCTGGTGCTGGAACTTCCTTTTCTACAATACCACTGTTTCCAACTAGCAAGGTCTCTGACCCTCAGTCCTTTCACTTTAGGGTTAGTTGTGAGTCTTATTGGTATTTGTTTCTGTGAATAATAATCCTAAAAACTTCAAGGACCTGTGGGATTTCTTGTTCTTCTTGCACCCTGAGCAAAATGAGGAGGAAGGAATGTGTCCTATTCAAACAAGAAATGTGTTGCTCAGGCTTCCCAATTGCTCGCCCAATTTCCACTGGCCTCCTTGTCCTGAGTGACACAGGTGCTTAGTAGCAGTCTTTGCATACTCTTTCCTTGTCTGGTCTTCCACCTTATCTACCTTCATACCTCATCCAGTTGTTTTTTTTTTTTCTTGTTTGTTTGTTGATTTTAATTATATCTTTCTACTTCTTTGTGGTAAAAACAAACAAACAACAAAAATAAAAACCTATGCCCTACTATTCACAGTCTCTCTCTTTTTATGTTCAATATACCATTTTACATAAATTTAAATATTAATAAATTTTAATTCCTGTCAGCTATCAATTCTGCTTAGACTCTTGGCACCACAGATTTTTGCCTACTTTTAAACAGGAAGAAATTTGTTGTTTATCTGCTATTTTATAAAAAACAGGATATCCAAAGTCATTTAAGATATCCAGCAGTGTTACTATTTAAGCAGAATTTACTCTGCTTTAATGACATAGGAATGTGCTGTATGGTAAGTAATGATGGCCATGACTTTTTTCTGACTTTTATACTTTTTAGTTTGAATCACCAAAAATTTTGATACTGAAGTTTCAGCCAATTGACAGACCTAATTTTGTAAATGCAGCATGGATTTTATAGAGCTGAAAATTCAGTACACCTTCTCCTGTAGCTGGGATTGCCCTAATGCACATAGGGTTGTCGCAGCTCTTGAAGGCAAAATCAGCCAGCTGTGCAGACAGATTTCCTGAATAAGAACTGAACTAAGTCTCTAGGTAGGTATGCTTGAAAATTTTTCCAATCCACTTTTTTTGGGCAAATAGGGACATCTTTTACAATGGCGACAGAATGTTTTACATTGTGCTTTTACATCTAAAATGTTGGTCTTTCCTTATCATTTGATGATTTTTTTTCTCCTGATATTTGTTCTGCTGGATTTCTTTTTCACCTTTGTCAATTGGGGTATTTCAGTCCTCTAATAGATTTTGTTTGAAGAAAATAATAGAATAATGACTGACATGAGAGAAGACAAACTAATATTCAAGATTTACGAAAAAGGCAAAAATACATCAAATTGAGAAAATCATTTGGGTGCTAAATTAATACATACTTTTATAAAGGAATAGTGAGAAATTATTGTAGTTCAAAATGATATCTACATTCCTGTAAGAACTTATCCAATATCACCTTATTGAAAGGGCTCCTTAATGATTACTTCTGAGCATTATCTAGTTATTTAAGCTGATATCTTCTCAACAGAAGTGCATGACTCATAAATAATTGAGAGCTGAATTAAAACATTTCTTCAGTGGACAGAATTACATTTAATTTTTAAATTCAATTTCTACAGAAGAGCCACCCTTGATGAGTTACCTGAACTTTGCAGTATTATACATCTCAGTCTATGAACTGGCAACATTGTGAAAGTAGTCAATCTACCATGAAAAATACTTAAAGCAGGTTTCTAATTAGTTTTACTGATTGAAATTAACACTTCAGAAGAATGTCCCATGGTAATAGCATGATTTTTTTTCCCTGTACACTGACACATGGTTGCTCATGCTGAGTTAATCTTACCTATTTAAAAGCAAGCTTATCCAATGAACTCACATTTATTTCTTTTTATTAAGTTATTTCATATAAGGAAACTGATAATAATTTAATGTTGTTGCTACTGTGAATTCTATTTTGAAAGCAGAGGTGGAGATAAATAACTGAGAATGTTGTTTTACTTCTCATAATGGAACAACTTCAGAAAATACAATAGCATCATTCCATATCTGGATTAAAATTTAAATATTTTTTGAACCTACTCCCAATTGAAAAAATCACCTCCCAATAATTATCCTTTTGTTTTGTTCAATCTCTTTTGTTGTCAGGTGAGACTAGAAGACACAAGATTCCACAGGACTTAAAAATGGGTTGCACTCTTTCAATTCACCAACGTTTTCATGAGAACTAGCATTTAATTTATTGGGAAAAAATATTCAGATTCAGAGAACATTCTTCACATGCCTAAAGTTTCTGTTTCATATCATGCTCGTTGTCATTTTCTTCTTTTTTTACTTTACTAAGTAATTAAAAATAATTTTATTTCAAATCCCACCACCAAGAAGATACCACTGTATATACTTGAGTATATTTTATTAAACTGTCCCCATTAATATATGCAAATACTTACTTAATAAATTTATACTGACCTAAGTACATATGCCAATTTCTACCATGAAAAAAACTGAAGGAGGAGATTTCTGTTTCCTTTCTACTCTGACCTTAAAACAGCCTATTTTTTTCAGACTTTTGAGTTCTCAAACAGGACTTATTCTAACTATGAGATACACAAATTAGGTTATTAAAATACCCCTCTGGCTCCTGACTTAAATAAAGTAGATAAAATGGAGCTCATGGAATAGTTTTTTTCCAAAGGAATTGTTAAAATATTTTTTATGCTTTTAATTTTATTCCCTTTATTCTGCTGCAAGAGTTTGAAGATTGTTTTACTTGGACATTTCTTCATGGTGAGCTACAGCTCTATTACTTATCATATGCTAAAAATCAAAATTTCAATATTAACTTTAGCAATCATTTTACTACAGAGGACATAGAATTGGTTTTAAATTACTTTTTATTCTAAGACAATTATAAATTTGCAAGCAGGTATTAAAAAAACGTAATACAGAGAAATTCTATGTACCCTTTATCTTGCTTACTCTAAATCAAAAATCTTGAAGAAAATAAGCAACATATCAAAACCAAAATATTTATACTTGATAATATCACCATGAGGTTCATCTATGTTCCTGTTTATAGTTGCAGCAGAATCTCTTAGTTTCTCTTCAACTTCTATCCACCAAGGATGTCTTTATTTCTCTTCATTCCTGAAGGATAGTTACAATGGACATAGAATTCATGATTGACATTACTCTTCCTTCTCCTCCTCTTCCTCCTTTTTCTTTTTTTTTCTTTTCTTTTTTGTCCTGCCTTCTCTCCACGTCTTTTAATTTAAAAAAATGTTGAAACACTTTATGCTTCTTATTAGTAATTTATTTCTCTGTGTGGCTGCTTTTAAAATTTCTTTCTTTTTGTCCTTACCCATTTGGAATATCAACATGATACATATTAGCATGGATTAATCTTGATTTTATGCATTTGGGATTAATTTAGGTTCTTGAAACTGTAGGTTTATGTCTTTAAACAAATTTGGGAAGTTTTCAGTCTTTAGACATTTTTAGATATTTCTTCAGTCCCATTCTTAGTCTGATCCTGAGACTTCAATTGTATGAATATATTGCTTCACAAGTATCTAAGACTGTATTATTTTTCAAGTTTCATAAATTCTTTTCCTCTATATTAAATTTACTAATTTCATCTTCTATCGTATCCTTTGTACTAGTTAGTATGTCCAGTGATTTAAATTTCTGCTATTGCTTATTTTCAGCTCTCCAATTCCATTTGTTATTTTATTACTTCTCTTTTTCTATTATTTTTTCAATATAATTCATAATTGATTGTTGGATCAATCTTATAACAGAGGTTTGAAAATTCATGTCAGGAAATCCCCAAATCTTCTCCTTTGGTGTTGACATCTCTTGATTGTCAATTATGATTGAATTTTGGTATAATGAGTGGTTTGATAGTAGCCTAAATATTTAGAATATTATTTTACAAGATTCAAGATCTTAATTAATCTGTTGATTTTTTTTAATTTTAGCAGCTTATCTTCCTGTTGAGTTGTAGTATGAAGGCAAGGTGGGTGAAATATACATCATACTCACTGGACCAAGCGAAAGTAGACTAAAGATTACCCACCTCTTAGCCCTACTGACAACTTCCCAACAAAAATGGGGCAACACCATGTACCACCTTGTTGCCTCTAAAAGAGGTTGTGGGTTTCCTTTTAGAGCCAAGTACTACTAGGAAAGGGGAAAGTGGCAACTAACTTACATGATTCTATTGCTACAGAGTTGAAGGCAGAAGGTCTGCTCCCTGCTGGAACCTGATGACACTGAGGAAAGTTTACTGCTAACTGTCTCACCTCAAAATACTTCATTCTCTACCTTTGACGGGAATGGGAAGCTCAGCTCTTTGCTGGCCTCTGCTGACACCTGGAGAGGAAAACAGATTGTCTTCTACTCCCCAAATTGTGTCATTTCATTCTGTTTTGTTGATGCCAGATAGGGTACAAGTTCGGCTTACCTGTCAGAATCCCTGATATCTAGATAGGACTGTGAAACTTAAGGAGACTTGGACCCACCTCACAGGTCACAGACATTGTGTTTGGACTACATCACTAATACTGTGTCAAAGCACTTCTTCCTCTGAATCTGTTTCACTCCTACTTTGAATAAACTTGGGTCTCTGTTGAAGTCAGATATAATGTCAATTCATAATCTTGGGCTAAGAAAAATCAAGGGAAGTTTTTAATCAAATATTGACAATGACATAATTTCACAGTAGAATTTTTTAAAATCATGCATTTACTCTATTTCGTAAGTCAAACCTTATTACTGTTCACCAGGTTCTTCCTATTATATATTTATATTAAAATTTGCTGCTCCATTTTCCTTGATAGTAACCCTCAGTCTTGTTCTTGTTTCAATGTATGTCCTATTTCTTCATATAAAAGTCTGTTTTGGCAAATCTTTTATATATACTTGTGAAAAAACTTAATAATTGTCTCCCAATACGTATTTTTCCTCTATACTACATAATTACACAACATTAATGCTAAGTAAGTACATGGATACCAAAAATAAGTCTGTATTAAGCAGCATCCTCTGTAGCTAGGCCTCCAGTGTAATTAATAATTGGTCAAAGAGAGCAAAGGAAGAGTGTTTTATGCAATCTCTGATTCACATGTTTATAAAAAAGGACATGATTTTCCCCATTCCTCTTCTTTTCTTTCCACAGGTAACAATGTGGATTTGAGGTGATTCATCTTCAAGCAGGTAGTGTGTGTGTGTGTGTGTGTGTGTGTGATATATATATATATATATATATATATATATATATTATCTTACAGCTACCACTGTTTTGTGTGAGATAATGAGTAGTATTTAGCCATAGAGACAAATGAAGAGGTTTTTTTTTTTTTTTTGTAGAGTACAGCTACCTCAAATTTTGTGTGAGATAAAAATGAATTTAATTAAGCCATTGTGCTTTTAGAATGCTCACAATAGCCACAATTACTTCCTGACTAACTGAATCCTCACCTATTTGTAGAATGAACCTTTCAGTTTGTTGCTCTAAACAAAACCCAATTCAGGAAGAGGGAAAGTGATATTTTGGTCTAGTGGCACTAAAGATTAATTATGTAAATGTGGAAAAAATTTAAAATGGAAACAGAAATAAAAGGAATTTGAGAGACTGAAGACAGAGAAAATTTGGAAAATATACATTTGAATTTTAAATTCAAACTTATATCTAAAATTAGAATAAAACTTTGAGAAAATGGATTACTGCAAATTAAATTTGCAATTTATCATTAAATTTAAAAATATTCATTTTTACTCTCTGGTGGTTAATATCTTAGCCTACCACCAAACATATTTATATTAAAATGAGACATTAAGAATTATCTACTCTGTTGGATTACAAGAATCTGAAAAGGGCCAATGGATAGCCAAGAGTCATATAACAACATGCAGAATAAAAATTCATGGTGGTTGAAGTCCATTTTATTTTACCTTTTCTATGTTTAAATGTATATATTTATAAACCTGTAAACAGAGTTTCTTATTGACAATCTACCTTTATTTCCAGTAAATATATGAATATATGTATTAATTTAATCAACTTATAAAGTTTTTACCTATTAAATGGTAAGTACTACCTTAGGTAATGCAAATACAAGAATAAATGTAGATTCATTGTCTTTTTTTCATTTTCTTCATGAAGCAATTTAAAAACCTAAAGTATTTAGGTAATTAACATAGTGTGTATTTTATCTTTACTTTTACTATTTTAATGAGACAATAATAATTGTCAACTATTTTTCAATTTATAAAGTTCTTTCAAAAGGATTATGTCATACACATAAGTCATTCTCTGTAAAAGTCCTAGGATGTAAGTAGGAGCCTCATTGCCTAGAGAGGAAGAAGTGAAATGGGAGCAAAGTTAGAAATCTCCAAAATTCAGCCTGTTGTCTTTTTATATGGTTTATATGTTAAAGATATTTTGTATATGTGTAATTTAATAAAATATAAATTTCAAAAATAATATTTCATTAGAGATGAAATTTTTCCAATCTTCATATTTCCATAACCATAAATAAAGTTTAATGGAATATAGCCACTGTCTTAGTCAGCTTTGTTTGCTGCTATGACTAAGAACAATTTTAGAGAAGAAAAAGTTTATAAGACCCGGGTCTTATAGTTTCAGAGTTCTCAGTCCATAGACAGCTGGCTCCATTCATTGGGACTCAAGGTGAAGCAGAACATCACCAGGGAAGAGTGTGGTGGAGGGAGGCGGCCATCATAATCAGAAAGCAGAGCAGAGAGACTCCACTTGCCAGATACAAAATATATACCCCCAAATCATGTCCATAATGACCTACCTTCTCCAGACACACCCTACCCACCTTCAGTTATCACTCAGTTAATTGCATTTGGGGATTAATTCACTTATTGTTAAGGCTCTCATTACCCACTCATTTCACCTATGAATGTGCTTGTATTGTCTCACACATGAGTTTTTTTGGGACACCTAATAATCTAAACCATAGCAGCCACATTATTTAACTTGTGTCTATGGCTGCTTTTTCATATCTATTTTATTAACACATATTCATTTCACATATTAATGAGATTCACTGGGATATTTCCATACATGCATGCAGCTTGCAGTGATCATGTATAGCCAACCACCCTTCCCTCTTCCTGACCCCAATAATCTCTGTTCTACTTTCAGGTTGGCTTTTTTCAATTTCCACATGCGAGAGAGAATGTGTGATAGTATTTTTTTTAAATGTGTTTGACTTATTTCTCTTAACATGATGCACTTCAGTTCCACTCTTCATTTTTCTCTATGGCTAAATAATACTCCATTTGTATATACACCATATTTTCCTTATTCATTCATCTATTGATGACCTAGGCTGATTTCTTATCTTAGCTTTTGTGAATAGTGTGTGGCTTCTTTCACTCTACAATAGTGGACTTGAGTTGCTGTGTAGACACCAATGTGGTCTGCAAAGGCAAAAAAATATTTACTATCTGGTCCTTTCAGAAAATTTTAGCTAACCCTTAGTCTGGATAATCTCTATAAAATATTGATTTATGTTCTAGAATTTTATAAAATAATTTAAAATTGTGTTCTTTATCTAGTTAACTTTTTAAAATTTATTTTACTTATTTCTGAGTCACCTTATGTATTTATAAATCAGTTTATTTATTTCTAAATCAAGTATGATTGACATGTTAAAAGTTGTTCATATTTGATATATACAATTTGATGAATTTGGAAATAAATATACCCTCATAACATTATCATACAATCTATGCCATACACCTTTCTATCACTTCCAACAATTTCCTCCCTCCTTTTTATTTATTATTGCATCTGCTTTCTTAAGAGAACTTTAAATATTTACCACAGTGTTATTGAACTTCAAGTATTCAATACAGTGTTATTAACTGTTGGCACTATGGTACATAGAAGATCTAGGACCTGCTCATCTTGTATAAGTGAAACTTTGTATCTTTTGAGTATTAGCTCTCCCTTTCCCACTCTCTCTGGCCTTTGGCATCCACTACTCCTCTATTTGTTTCTGTACATTTGACTAATTTAGATATCACATAAGTGGTATTATGTAATGTTAGTCTTTCAGTGTCTGGTTTGCTACTGTTTTTTGCTTGAAAAACACTATAATATTCTCTTTGATTTCACATGAACCCTGTGATATCAGTATAATTTCCACTTTTATCTACAAGAAAACATGTTGAGTGACATACCAAATGTGTGTAACTAGTGATAGAACAGATTTGTAAAGTACCCAAATGCCCCAACAGAATCACTCGATATATGTGAAAATAAAACATCAATCATATTATTTCATGATTTGATTATTATGTGATTGTGTTGACCATAACATGAAAGAATAGGTTTCTAACAGCAACATTTATTGTGCAAATTAGCTCTTCTTAAATGGGAGGAATTACAGGACAATAGAAATATTTCTCCCAAGCATTTACCAGAACTTGGAAGTAACACCAATTGAAGATTTTTAATTAGATTGTCCAGCCATTCAGTTTTAAATGATAAATGTTTCTGAATATTTATCACTCCTATTTACTCACATCTCAGAATAAGTGGATCTAATCAAATTGTTTTTGGCAAACTTAAGCAAACTTTATTGAAAAAGTACCAAGAAGAACGAGAGGAAAACTATCTGAAAATCTCAACAATGTATAGCATTTTCTGCCTAAGGAAAGCTATCATTGCTTCTACTGATTGAAAAGGAGAGGTTATAGGGAAGTCTCTTACATAGTAAATTATACCCTTCAATTATTTGTTTTGAGATAGATGAGACTATTATTTTTATTAACACTTCACAGAGTTTCTCTAGCAGATGCCATTATAAAACAATGCAATTAGGAAAAAAGTAATTCACTATGCCAAAACTAAGCTAGCACTGTGATTCAATTTAACATTTTATAATTTATGTTAATCTGAAACAAGAAAAATATGTATCTATTAATGAAGTGTGTCAGACTTGAAAATGTAAATTATATTCCCATTCTAAATATCCAGTACTTAATAATTATTTTTTGAATGTCCTTGAAGTCAAGCATCCGGGTTAAGTATTGAACAAATTTATGTAAATCTCCAAGCCATAAAATAGCAATTTATTATCTTGATGAAAACTGTCCATATGAGAAAAACTGCAAAGCTTAAACTAGTATATAATTAGTATGCCATGTTTTTCTTTTCCTTGATTTTTTATTTTGACCTTTACTGGTATTTTAAAGGCATACAAAAATGAAGACAAGCTCACTGTTTAATCATTTTATGAACTTGGGTTACTCATTAAGCCGTTCAGCTTTGATAGTTTTGGGTGTTGTAGAAAATATCACTCTTTATTTGTTTCCTACAAAATTATTTACTACCAGGATTTCATAAAATTAAAGTACATGAGACAATTCAATTTCTTTTTACATGTGATATGGGGGGTTCATAATGAAAGACTGATGTATATGAATATATGGTATATATGCATAATTTTAATGCATTTAAATATACTGAAGTAGAGATAAAACTGTCAAGCTGTTCTCATTGACTTCCTGGATGTAATCTTATGTTTTAGAAAAATTATAGAAATTTGTTAAATTACTATAAACAGTAATCAATTATAATCTTTGAAAGATAAATACAGAAATGGGGAAACAGTCTTTAATATAACTGTTTCATAAGCAATGTGCTTTGTAGAAAAAGAAGACAGCTTCAGTGAAAAACTGTACTGTCTATGACACAAGTCTGTAAATTAGGAATATCTGGTATTAATGGAAAAGAAATAATCTTTATGGATAAAATATGTTCTATGTAAAATCTGTCTTTTCAGGTAAAGGTTCCATTGATTTTTTTTCCCTCAATACAGAAGAATCTGGTTCTGTCTCCATTGTCACATTTATTTTAATATTCCAGTTCCATAAATACATCTCTTTGAATTTTACTTTGAACGTGTTAAAAACATTTGCCTGGTTCCCTCTACATGTGCTTGTTTGTGTATCTGTTATTTTAAATTTTCATTAAAATTACATTAAGTTTTGAAGGTCTTCTACCATGATGCAGATTTACCTACCAGAGCCACTTCATTAGCAGAAATGTGCATCTCATAAACAGTTCAAGCCAAAATGAATCTTTTCCCTAGGTCCTAGAGGAGAATTTAAAGGTTCAAGAGGATTTTGCCTACTTTAATTTTGTTTTTTCCTTCCTAATCATTTTGCATTTCCTTCCTACTAATTTTGCATTTTATATTGAACTTTTATTTTTAGATCTGGTATGTTCAAATCTGACTATTGTAATCAGCAGTAATTGATGATTTGATTTTATGTGATCATTTGGCAGGATCTGAAAATTAACTAATAGCTACAGGTGGGTATCTACATACTGTTGAATAAAAGGTGAGAGAAAATCTGGTTTGTAGGCCTTTCTCTGTTTCTTTGTTCATTTTGAACTCTAATCTATTGAGAACTATTTTTGATATCTAGGCCAATGAGTTTATTTCTGTTTTTATTTGATTCTTAGCAGTAATTATAGTATTAAAGTTGTAAGCCTCTCTGAGTATATCTGTCTGTTTATACACCTACTTTTGACTATGTGAGTGCATAAATTTTATTATGTATTTCCTAAATCAAGGGAGCAGGTTGAGTGGGCAGTGTGCTTCGGAGATGGTAGCAGGAGCAGAGCACACCATTCTCAGGGCAGCTCCCAACCTGACATCCAGGGCAGCATCATGGTGCTCATGGTACTAGGTCTGGCAGCAGTGAGAATTTATAATATTTTATTGACCACATATCTTCTGTGGCATGATTTTGATCAAAACTTGATCTCTGATCCTTCTTTCATTTATTGAAACTAATTTTTTAATCTTGCTTGTAATCCTCTCAAGTACAAGTAATAAATTTAAATATGTTCCTTTATGCTTTATTTAGCAGATTGAATTATTATTTGTAAAAAATAAAACCCATAACTAATATGAACATTGTCACCAGAGATAGCAGTAGTTTCATATATATATATATATATATATATATATATATATATATAATGTGTGTGTATATAAATATATGTATATATGACAGTGGTTAGAATTTGGCATATTTTGCTAGTTTGAGTTGAAATTCAAACTGTTGAAATTCAGATAACATTAGGGATAGATTTGTGTGTGTGTGTGTGTGTGTGTGTGTCACACAAGGCATTACTTTAGGAAAAAAGGCTAATTCCATCATAACCAGTTAATTTTTAAAACATTCAATTTCATTTTTCCTTAAGCTTTCAGCAATTTCTCCACTATCTGTCTAGTTACAGATTTTTTTTTTTTTTTATTTACCCTACTTGAAATTTCTTTCCCCAAACTCAGTTAAAATAACAGGTAAAACTGTTATTTCCCTTTAAAAGAAAGATTTGACATTTCAAGAAACTATTTTATTATAAGAGTTTAAATAATTTATTGTAAAAGTGTAAATTCAGAACTAAGGGCTACGAGGATGCCAGGCAGTCAGACTGCTAAGCTACAGTAATGCATAGCTGATATCCAGCTACTTGATAACAAAGAGTGTTTTCCATTTCTGGAGATGAATGTATCATAGGAATCTAGCAAAGAATTTGAAGATGGGGGGAAACATGGAAAACTCCTAGCTTTGAAATTAACAGGGAAAAATAACCACTTTCTCCACAAGCCACACCTCACTGTTCTCCCCACCTCCCCACCCCTCCCAAACCACCTAGTCTTTGTACCTACTATATAAAAAGTAAAGACTTGGGGCTTGGACCAGGAGTTATAAAGGAGCTGAGATCAGAAAGTTAGTTATTGAGGTCATAGTGGCACTTGTGACATCTGTTTTCCAAGGATAGTTCTAATGCCCAGTGTTTTGTTTTGCTAAGGACATTGTCATTACAAAATGGTTCTAAAGATCTTACCTTTTGTTTGTTTGGTTGTTTTCAGCAGGGGTACTGTCCTCTGGTCTTTGACTTCCTCTTTTATGGTGGAAACTCACCCTATGAGCACCTTGAGATAAGGGTGTTCATGGCTCCAGAAGTCTCAACTTATAGACCCTAGGTTAGAGTAGCCACCTTGCAAGTGGAGGTTATATAAGAATTTCTGACCTCTGAGACGCTCACTTTGAACCTTGTCTGTACAACACAGAGCTGAAAAGAATGAGCAGAGCCAGTGTGGTGCCCTTCCTGAGGAGATGCCTCAGGCGGTTGGTTGGTGTGTTCACTCGCTTCCTCTTTTTAACTTTTTCTCCACTCTTTTTGGCAGCTTGCTTACTTGTACATTATTTCATTCATTATAAATGTGGTTAAGAATCAAACAGGCTGAGGAAAACTAAGGATTTGATGAAAGCAGAAGAGATGAATAGTTTAGCATGGATACTTTCTGTCTAGTTGAACTTTATCAACATTTAAGCCTCCTGATAACTATCATGTATCAAATTTTTAAATGTTTCCCTCCCTAGAAACACAGACATTTTTTTCAATTTATCATAAGCTTTCTCTCAACCTTTTGTTTTCTTTTATTGTTCATTCATCACAGACCCTACTTTGGAAGATTTGACTGGTAACTTTTGATATATCTATTAATAATTTGTATTAGTTATCTCCTCTTTTAAATATATGTTGTTGAAATGAAAGGAAAAGGGAGAATAATGTAGTCACAAGAGGATATTCTTTGTCAGATCTGAAGCATGAGCAACACCATTTCTAAACTCTAAATTTTAGGTTTTATGTCATATACATATTGTCAGTAAAATGCTCTGGTTAAAAATCTTACCTAATGTCTATTATGTAACACTGGAAGCTAATTTAAGAGCTTAATCTGGAGGAAAGGCTTATCAGAATTGTGCAGCTTGTTCATCTCTTGCTTTAAAGGGATTTATGGCTGTAATTATCATCCATTTAAGTTTTTTGTATGAGTCTTGATTCTCAGATCTGAGCTGTATTATGTAGACCTACTGACTCCTCTTAACCCATATTTACAATTCCTTTGCCTCTCATATTTGATTGATGCATAAATAAGATGAAATAGAGAGGTTTAGTAAAATTTTACCATGTATTTTTTGAGATAAAATTAGCCGATATATATACATATATATATGTATATATATTAGGTTGGAAAACGTGTAGCCAATGCACTATTATCCGTTTTTTTTTTAATGTGAGTTACAAATTAAGGATTTCAATAAAGATTCTTCTTACTTTCCCTTGAGTTTTTTCTCTTTCAGTAAATTAATCTTGCATTGAAAGGTTGTTATTTAGGTACTTATATCAATCAGTGTGGGGCCTGTGTACTCTCCTTAAACTGTGTCCTGTTACTTTGTCTTAATCTATTCATACTTGTGCTCTGTCATGTCTTAATCACATCCTATTTTCTTTTCTTGGGTTTCTGATAACCATCTACTGACAAGTTCCTGTACTACTAGTCCACACCTAGTTAATTTTAATGACAAAAGCAAGGCAATGCCTTTATAGGATAGAATCACTGTGGTTCTACTGAACATATGTTCTTAACTTAGTCTAGAAGGGTTGACATATCCAAGACTTCAGGAAACCAAAAACACCTCAGATTTATTTCTTAAAAAGTAGCCATGTAGGACTGGGGTTGTGGCTCAGTAGTACAGCACTTGCCTAGCACATGTGAGGCCCTGGGTTTGATTCTCAGCACTGCATATAAATAAAAGAAATAAAGATCTATTGACAACTAAATGCACACACACACACACACACACACACACACATATATATAATATATATATAAAACAATAAAAAAATGTAGATATTGAGCAAAAACTAATACAAAATGGCGCAACCTTGTATTTGTAAATCATCTTGATTAGCCAGTCCATATGGCTCCCAATGGTATAAAATGTCATAATATAAAATTCTATTATTATGTGCTATTGTTTCTACAACAGTTAACATTTGAGGAACCCCTGTCACTTTAGATTATTACTTCAATGTCTGTCATTGTTAAACACAAACAATCCTGCTATGTTAGGTTTAGATTGCTATTGTAGATACAGGATATCGCTAAGGCTGCAACTCAGACACCAAGATTTAGAGGAGTCTCATCCAAAATATAAGAACCATGTATTTCAAGCTAAAAGAAAATTTATAAAGAGATAGGACAGATCATCTGTCAGAAAGTTAATTTAAAAGCATATTCCTATATATCTATTTTCTAAGTCGATTCTGTGTTACTCTCAGTGTGCACCTCAGACATCAGAGAGTGAGGGTTTTTCACATATTGACCATACTGATACTCGTGAATAAGCGTTCTCAAATAGTTCATTATTTCTTCATTTTCTTCTTCATTGTTTTCTTCCTCCTCCTTTCCTTTTTCTACTTCTTCTTCTTGCTTTTACTGAGCTGAAATTGATACAACTATTTTAAAAAGAACTATCCAGTGGACTGTTAATGCATTTAAAATGTAGTGCAACTACCACCTCTATCTAGCTCCAAAATGTGTTCATCATTCCTAAAAGAGACTCTGAACCCATTAAACAGTTGCTCTGAATTTCTCTCCTCCCAACCCCTGAAAGCCACCAATCTCTGTTTTTTCTTTATGTATTTATCTACTCTAGATACTACCCAAGATACATGACTTTTGTGACTCGCTTCTTCATTTACTGTTATGTTTTAGATGATCTTGCATGTGCCAATCCTTCATTCCTTCTCATGGCTTTAAATTATTTTCTGGTGTAAATATATACAATAATTTCTTTACGTCATCTTTCAGTAATGGACATTTAATCTGTTAGCACATTTTGTGTATTTTGAATACCTCTACTGTAAGACTGTAAATGAAGTACATTTATTTGAGTACCTTTTTAAAGTTATTTCATGTAAAATATGTAAGAGAAGTGTTAATGTTTTATACAGTAATTCTATGTTTCACATTTTAGGAATTGGATATTAGGTCTCTTAAGAATACAGAATTAATAGGAGATTGATTGATAGATAGAAATAAATATATTCATTATGAAGGATTGCCTCACAAGATTATGGAGAATGAGAAGTCACATGATCTGCCATTTGTAAGCTTGAGTCCCATGACTATTGATAGTGAAATTCCAAATGAAAGCCTGAGAACTAGGCAAATTAGTGTTATCTTAGTCCTGTTTGAAAGCCCACAGACAGGAGTGATGTTATCTAAGGGAAGGAGAAGATAAATGGCCCAATTTAAGCAGTTAGAGCAAACTGGGTGTTCCTCTACATTTCTGTTTCCTTATGACCTTCCATTTATTGGATGGCACCCAGATACACTTGGAGTGTGAATTAGTATTTGAATCTACAAATTCAAATACAAATTTTCTGGAATGACCTTCACAGGCACACCCGAGAACAGTGTTTTATCAGCTATCTGGGAATCTCTTAACCAAATTGACCCTTAAATTTAACCACCACGTATTGCCAATCTGTTTTTCACTGCAGATGAACCATTTTACAACCCCACCAGCAATGTGTGAGGGTTCCAGTTTCTCTACATCCCTGCCAATAATTGTTATTTTCTATTTTATTTGTTATTTTTATTTTAATTATCATCATCTGTCTTAGTCCATTTAATGCTACTATAACAGAATACCACAGACTGGATAATTTATAAAGAAAAGAAATTAATTTCAGAAGGTTAGGGATTTAGGGAAGTTCAAGAACACCATGCTGGCATCTGGTAAGGGCTTTCCATGGTGAAGACAGAAGGGCAGAAAGGACACATGAGAAAGACTGATAGAGCAATAAGGGGCTAATTTTACAACAAATCCACATTCATAATATCTAACCCATCCCCTTCTCATTGACATTAATTTTTCATGAGAGCAGGGACTATAACCGAATCATCTGATACATCTTTTCTCCCAATACTGTAACAGTGGCAATTAAGTTTCAACATGAATTTTGGAGGCTAAATTCAAACCATAAGTTGCATCCTTCTGGTATGTATGAAATGGTACTTCACTGTGCTTTAATGTGTTCCGTAATGACTAGTGACATTGAGCATCTTTGTATTTTCAGGTTTAATATTTGTATATATTTGGTGGAATCAATTGGGCTATTTTAATTTTTACTGTTGGAAGAATATTTTTTATTTTTATATTTTGAATATTGGGCCTAAATAGATATTGGTTTAGATCCTTAGCTCCTTTTACTTTTTATTTGGAGACCAGGTATCACAAAGTTGCCCAGGCTGGCCTCAAATTTTCCATTCTTCTGCCTCATCCTTCTCAGTCACTGGGATTACAGGCTGAGCCACCACACCTAGAATATTCTTATATTTTTGTTAATATACTTGAATATTCCAAAATTTTCAACTTGAGGAAATCAAATATGTGGGATTTTTTGTCTTTATTACTCATGCTTTTGGTGTCATACAATAATACATTGTCAAATGTTATGTGAGAAAGAATTATTCCTATTTTCATTAATGAAATTTATGGTTTTAGTTTTTATATTCAGAACATCACACAATATTGATATCTCATATTGCATACAGTATTGGTCCAAATTCAGTTTCTTATGAATATATATCCACTTGTTCTCGCACCAATTAGTGAAATGACTTTTCTTTCCTCATTGAATAGGCTCCGAATTCTTGGCAAAATTTAATTGGCCAGATGGGTGTGGTAGTGCTGACTTGCAATTCTCAATGCTGAGGCTAAGGCAGGAAGATTGCAAATTCAAGATCATCCTCAATAATTTAGTGAGGCCCTCTGCAACATAGCAAGACCCTAACTCAAAATAAAAGTAAAGAGGGCTAGGGATGTGACTCAGTGGCAAAGTGCCTCTGGGATCAATCACCAGTGAAAAATAATAATAATAATAATTGGCATAGATATACAGGGTTATTACTGGACTCTCGATTTTATTCCATTGAGCTATATATCTGTCATTATGCAAATGAAACTTTCAGCAGTTTTTATTTTTTTCTATTATATTTTACTTATCACCACCCTAATTTTTATTATTATCTTTCTTCTGGTAGCTCAAATTTATTTTGTCATTTTTCTTCCTTGCTGAGGGCCATTACCAAGTAGGAATGACGCATCGAAATTTCCTTGCCAAGCGTACCCCATGCTGCTTAGAGGACATTTGATGGAACATTGCATGCATGCTTTAATAAGGTGACCTTGCTCAAGGACCAAGGCGGATTCGGGTTTAGAGCTGATCAGGTTTGAGGAAGTAACCGGCTCCTTGAGTTTAAGGCGTTGCCAGTTTAAGATAATGGGTTTTAGGGAAGTTGGAAGTTGAAGATTATTGCTGGGATTAAGGTGTTCCTGCTGCTTGTTCCCATTGAGTTCTCGTGAGATTAAAATGGGATTTGGAGAGAGCCTCGTGGAGTAGGTGGTTTGTGCGGGAGACAGCAGAACGCGATTGCCCCTGGACCTGTGTGGAGGTGGTGTGAGAGCTGGAATAAAGAATTGCTGTTTAAACCTACAAAGCTGTGAGTGCCTCGTGATTCTGGTGCCAAGCCGAGACATTGGCCTTTGGCACTTCCTCTTTTAATTTAAGGTACATATTACACTATTGATTTGAGATGTTTCTTTCTTTCATTTAGACATATGCTGCTATAAATCTCCCTCAGGTCACTGCTTTATTTGCATTCCATAGTTTTAATGTTTTCCTTATCATTTGTCTTCACTTTATAAGGAGTATGTTGTTGAATTTCCACATAACTGTGGATTTTCCAGTTTTCCTTCTTTATTGATTTCTAGTTTCATTCCATGGTGGCTCCAAGTTAATTTACATAATTTTGATATGTACAAACTTAGTGGCACTTACATGGTGGTCCAACATAGGAACTGTCCTGGAGAAAATTCCTTGTTCCTTTGAGATAAATGTGTGTTCTGCTATTTTATGGTGAAGTCTTATATGTATCTTAGTTTAATTGATTTGTTGAGTTTTTCAAGTCCTCTACTTTCTTATTCATCTTCTATCTGGTTATTTTATCACTTATTCAAACTGTGGTTATGAATTCATCAACTATTATTGTCACATTATTCTCTATTCAATTCTGTCAGTGTTTGCTTTATCAATCTTGATTAGCCTTTATTTGATACATATTCACTTATATTTCATATTTCTTCCTGATGCATTGATCTTTTTCCCACATATAATGTTCTACTTTGTATCTTCTGATGGTTTTCACTTAAAGTCTATTTTTTTTTATAAAATGAGCATAGAAAAAACTCCATTTTGTTTACTGTATATGATAATGTCTTTTTCCATTCTTTCACCTCTAATGTATTTGTGTTCTGGATCTTAAGAGATTCTTTAGTTTCATCATGGTTCCTAGCTTTCTTATTTCAATCCATATTTTAGTTTCTATTTTTCAGCCAGAGGATTTAATCTACTTAAATTTAAAATAATTACTTTAAGGAAAAATTTATACTAGCCACTTTTCTATTTGCTTTCTGTATGATCTAGACTTTTTAAAAACTTCTGATTTCTACCAATACTGCCTTCTTCTGTTTAATTACTGTTTTTATTTGTACCATTTTAAAATTCTCTTTTCATTTCTGTTTTTGAGTATATTCTTTAGAGCTCTAACAATAATATCTTAAGTTTATAGCAAGTTGATCTAAATTTATATTATCTTAGCCTTATTAATGCACAGAAATTCTGCTCTTAGATAGCATCTTCCCTCCCCTAAATTTGTTTTCATAAGCTTCATTTTCACACTTTGCCTATTAAAATTGATTTATATTTTTAAGCATTTGCTTTTTAAATAATGTGGTAATGAAAAGGAATAGCTACACACACACAAAAAAATCATGTTTTTAAATGTTTAACTATTTGATTGCCTTTATCAAAGTTCTAATTTCTGCATATGCCTTCAAGTTAGTCTCTAGTGCCTTTTATTTAAGCCTCCCATCAGCATTTCTTATATAGCAAGTCTCTTAGAAGTAAAACCCTTCAGCTTATGTTTATTTGAAAATATATTAATTTCTTTTTCTCTCATGAAGAGAGTATTTCAAAATACAGAATTCTTTGTTGAAGAGGTTTTTGATATTTACTTTGCTTGCCCCCCCCCCCCCCCCCGCACTTTCAAAACATTATACCATTGTCTTTTGGCCTTCAGTTTCTTGTAAGAAATTGCTGATAATCATATAAAGAATTTCCTTTAAATGATGATGATTCACTTCTCACTTGCTGCGTTGAAGACTTTTTATTTGCCCTTGGATTTTTAGTACTGAGAATTGAACCCAGGGTCACTTTACCCCTAAACTACATCTCACTAAGTTGCTGAAGGCCTTGCTATGTTGCTTGAAGGCAAATAGTTTCAATTGACCTATCTTCCTCTTTACAGTTTCTTCTTCCTGCTTGAAACTGCATCCAAAACCTTCTCATGAGATTTTCATTTTAATTCAATTTTTAATTTTTCATGCATCATTCTTGTGCTCTCCTTTAGCTCCATCATTATATTTAAGCTAGTTGATCTGTTGTCTTTGCACATTAATTTCATGTTTGTGGTTCCTTCGGAAGTTTCTGTTATTTCATATGTAAAGGACCATACTTTTTCTTTTTGAGTGCATCTTGATTTCATGGCCAGTATCGATCTTTGCCATTCCTGGGGGAGCAACTTTGGAATTGTAGCTGACTTTGAGAGGCTAACCATTTTCACTGCCCAGCTCATTTATATATACAGAGATATACAGAACTTTTCATCATTGCTTTTGGTTTTTGATATCTGGTAGTAGACTGTTTGCTATAAAGAAAAATTAGTGTGTACAGAGATGAGACACACAATCACAATGATTCAGTTATAAATCTCTTCCAATTTCATAAGATAAAATAAAATTAAGTGGTTATTCTTTCCTAAATATTTAGTAGTCCCTCACTGTAAACTTTTCCTGAAAAAAAAAGAAGAGATAACAGTAAGCTTTCTGATAGAATAGTAAAAGTGAGAGGAATCTAAGCAAAATAATACATACAAGAATATATAATTAAACTGGAGTTCAAAAATCACATATTTTGTAAAAGAGAATAATGTGACAAACTATAATAAAATGTTATCACATATTTAAAATATGGTCTTGTTCTCTTGGCCATAGGTTTTGAGATCATAGGTTTCAATATATATTCTTACTCTCTGGGCCTCAGATCAAATAGTGTTCATATCTTAACTTTTTTGTCAACAGAGACAGTAGCATCAAATTCATCCTAATACAAATATAATAAACAAGGAGAGAAATGAATTACAGTAGATGGGGTAGAGAGAGAAGATGGGAGGGGAGGGGAGGGGGGATAGTAGGGGATAGGAAAGGTAGCAGAATACAACAATTACTAATTGGGCATTATGTAAAATTGTGGATGTGTAACCGACGTGATTCTGCAATCTGCATTTGGGGTAAAATTGGGAGTTCATAACCCACTTCAATCTAATGTATGAAATATGATATGTCAAGAGCTTTGTAATGTTGTGAACAACCAATAAAAAAATAAAAAATTAAAAAAAAATAAAGATTAAAAAAAAAGTGAGAAACAGGTTTATCATGAAAAATTATATTTAAATCACCTATACTATGGATCTGGCACAGTGGACATATCATCTCATGATATTATGACACTGCAATAACACAGAATCACTGCATAGGAATGACACAGCTGAGCTTAGAGAAGTGCTAAGAACTGGACAAAGCATCAAAGTCAGTAAATGTTGAAGTGAGATTTTAATAAGTCTGCATTCATTTCATAACTCACAGTTTCCATATATTATACACACACATATATATATACATATACATATACATATACATATATATGCATATATATGTTTTAGTTATATGTGTGTGTTCTTAGAAATAACAGGAGACACACATCATATGACAATAGGAACCCATATACTTCTGCACAGACCACATCCCTATGCATCCTTTACCTTCTATGATGTGAAATTGTGCTTGGAAAACTACAGGGAAGTGGCTTGAGATGACATTTATATGCAGATATACCTGAAAGTGAAAGACCAATTGGATAAATTTGAGTTCCTATTTCCTGTCTCTTTCCTCAGTTAAAACAACTCTTGAATAAGAAAAATATTCTGAGCTGCTTCCACTATGAATATTATGCATAAAATATTGTTCAAATAAAAATATTAGTTTAGATTTAAAAAAAATAAGGTGCATCTTTTGTGGTCATTCA